>NC_060119.1:391314490-391939490 GCF_021461395.2 Schistocerca americana | reverse complement strand
AGAAGTCCGTGGCAACGAACATGCTGAAGTCATTTCATCAATTTCTTGAGGGTAGCACATATACACTTCTGCGTTGATCATCGCATCTCGATGGAGCATATCAAACAGATTAAGTACTTCAGACTCCTAGAAGAGCGTCGCCACACTTTTACTGGCTGAAGGTGCAGCTCTGAATTTTTTTTTTCCGGACGAGAGGTAGTGTGACGCATCTCCATGGATTGCCGTTTACTTTCTCCTTCAAAGGATGAACCCATGTTTCGTCGACTGTGACGACGTTCGGCAAAATATTAGCGCGTTCACCCTCCTAACGAGCAAACGATTCCGCACGTTCATCATTAGTTGCTGTTCACGATTGCTCTTCATGGTCTTGTGTTAGATGGTGAGGAGATCAGCGGGCACACATCTTTGAATACCCAAACTGGTGGACGAGTGTGCCAGCACTACCAAGATGTCCAGTTGTGTAGCAAGCTGTTTGAGATCCTTCGATCACCTTCAATAAGAGTGCCTGTACGTTCCAACATTTCAGGAATCACAGCTGTGTGCAGCCGGCCAGCACGTGGGGGATCAGATAGGTTTTGCGAGACCTTTTAAAGACGATGACAGACGCCTCGCTCATCGACTCACAGCGCTTTTGATCAGTCCCTGGTCTTCGTGGAGATACTGAAAGCATCTCTGATTTTTGGACAAAAGAAACTCTATGACAGCGTTCTGCTTGGAGCGCATCACCATTAAAGGCGATATTTTGAAGGCTACGTATAGCGACGCCACCTATCGGAACTTCATGAAACTATAGAAGTTGAAGGAGGAATAATCCACGATTTCCCATGACAAATTCTCCATTTTGTAAGTCGAAATTGGCAGAGAGAAAAAAAAAGGTGTTGCATCACGTATTGAAAGCCCCTCGTATGTTCAATCTACGCTGAAGAGCCAAAGAAACTGGTAGAAATGCCTTTTATCGTGTAGGGGCCCTGCGAGCACCCAGAAGTGCTGCTACACGACTGATGTCTGAAGTAGTGCTGCAGGGAACTGACACCATGAATCCTGCAGGGCTGTCCATAGATCCGTAAGAGTACCAGGGACCGCAGATCTCTTCTCAACAGTACATTGCAAGGCATCCCACATATGCCCAATAATGTACACTTCTGGGGAGTCTGGAAGCCAGCGGAAGTGTTTAAACTCAGAAGACCGGCCGGGGTGGCCGAGCGGTTCTAAGCGCCACAGTCTGGAAGCACGCGACCGCTACGGTCGTAGGTTCGAATCCTGCCTCGGGCATGGATGTGTGTGATGTCCTTTGGTTAGTTAGGTTTAAGTAGTTCTAAGTTCTAGGGGACTGATGACCTTAGAAGTTAAGTCCCATAGTGCTCAGAGCCATTTGTACCATTTTTTAAACTCAGAAGAGTCTTCCTGGAGCCACTCTGTAGCAATTCTGGACGTGTGGGGTGTCGCACTGTCCTGCTGTATATGCCCAAGTCTGTTGGACTGCACAATGGACGTGAATGGATGTGGGAAATGAGATAGGATGTTTACATACGTGCTCACCTCTCAAGTGGTATCTAGACGTATCAGGGGTCCCATATCACTCCAACTGCACACGTCCCACACCATTATAGAGCCTCCACCAGTCCACCAACTTGAACAGTCCCCTACTGAACAGCAGCGTCCATGGATTCATGAGATTGTCTCCATTTCCGTACGCGTCCATCCGCCCGATACAATTTGAAACGAGACTCGTCGACCGGGCAACATGTTTCCAGTCAGGAACAGTCCAATATTGGTGTTTAAGCGCCCAGACGAGGCGTAAAGCTTTTTCTCGTGCTGTCATCAAGGGTACATGTGTGGGCCTTCGGCTCCAGAAGCCTATATTGATGGTTCGCACGCCAACACTTGTTGACGACCCACCAGTGAAATCCGCAGCAGTTTGTGGAAGGGTTGTTCTTCTGTCGCGTTGAACGATTCTCTTACGGCGTCGTCGGTCCCGTTCTTGCAGGATCTTTTCCCGGCCGCTTCGATGTCGGAGATTTGATGTTTTACCTGATACCTGCTACGTTACACTCGTGAAATGGTCGTACGGGAAAGTCCCCACTTCATCGCTAGCTCGGAGACGCCGTGTCCCATCGCTCGTGCGCCGACTGTTACACCACGTTCAAACTCACTTACATCTTGATAACCTACCATCGTAGCAGCAATAACTGCTCCAGACATTTGTTGTCTCATATAGGCATTGCCGACCGCAGCGCCGTATTCTGCCTGTTTACATATCGCAGTATTTGAATAAGCATGAATAAAACTAGTTTCTTTAGCGCTTCAGTGCAGTTTAGGGTCAAAAATCAATTCCGTTTTTTAGTCTGTTAGTTAGTTGGACAGGACAGCTTTAAATTGCTGGGTGCTGCTTTAGAGGGGACAGTATTAGCGAGAACAAGGGAGGCGACCGGAGATTAGATAGGCGCTCATCCATCACGATCCGCCTCACCTGGCCGTAATGAGGTCGCCCCAGATAAGGCCCGTGTCCGCCGTAGTCCATCCCGGCCAGCGCGGCCACGTAATTAGCCGCGGCCGGTGGCTGGCAGGGGACGCCTGCCCGCTAGGCCGACTTAACTTGGACGCGGCGTCGCTGCGGCCGGGATTACACGGGCCGACTTGAGCGCAACTTTCTCGCAAAAGCGGGGCCGCGCTGCGGGGTCGTGCTCCACGATCGAACCGCGGCCATGTATCTGCGCCGCCGCCAGATAAGCACCACCCCTGCGCGGCAGCGTGTTTTCTTTATTTATGGAGAAGGCGTATCTCGTTCCAGACATCGGCACACGTCCAGCTTTCCTTCCTACACGCTCTAATGCCGTGAGAGCCCAGTGTTCCCCGACGCTCACCTCAAGTGCACACTTCTGCAACGTGTGATATGCTCGTTCTGACAAGGACGAATGTATTCTAATTCCGATACCGTTCGATCTGTACACGGAAGAAGCGATTACGGAAAAAAAAATTCAGGATATCAATGGTAAGATTCGCAGACCACATTGCATTACCTTTGAAAAGAATTAGATTATTACGCATAAATACACAGTATAAATACATTACTGTATGATTACACTGCTGGTGACCAGCTTCTGGAAACAACTACTATCGTAAAATATCTGAAGTAACCGACCAAAGTGACCTACAGTGGAATGACCACAAAAACCAAATTATGGATAAAGATTTTTTTTTTTTTTTTTTGAGTGTGTGTGAAATCTTATGGGTATTAACTGCTAAGGTCATCAGTCCCTAAGCTTACACACTACTTAGCCTATATTATCCTAAGGACAAACACACACACCCATTCCCAAGGGAGGACTCGAACCTCCGCCGGGAACAGCCGCACAGTCCATGACTGCAGCGCCGTAGACCGCTCGGCTAATCCCGGCGGCGATAAAGTTTAAAAGCGAACATTTTAGGATAGGCTTTACCATGATTTACTGATATCAAACGAAACAACAAGTCCACTGGTGCTAATCACTGTTTATTTACACTACTGGCCATTAAAATTGGTACACCACGAAGATGACGTGCTACAGACGCGAGATCCAATGACTGTTTGCAGAGTATGGAATCGGTGGGTTCAGGAGGGTAATACGGAACGCCATGCTGGATCCCAACGGCCTCGTATCTCTAGCAGTCGAGATGACAGGCATCTTATCCGAATGGCTGTAACGGATCGTGCAGCCACGTCTCGATCCCTGAGTCTGTGGTGTCACCGCCAGACACCACACTTGCTAGGTGGTAGCCTTTAAATCGGCCGCAGTCCATTAGTATACGCCGGACCCGCGTGTCGCCGCTGTCAGTGATAGCAGACCGAGCGCCACCACACGGCAGGTCTAGAGAGACTTACTAGCACTCGTCCGAGTTGTACAGCCGACTTTGCTATCGACGCCACACTGACAAATACGCTCTCATTTGCCGAGACGATAGTTAGCATAGCCTTCAGCTAAGTCAATTGCTACGACCTAGCAAGGCGCCATCACCAAGTTATATTGAGATGATAATACTGTATCAACAAGTCCAATGTTCACCAATTGTGGATTAAAGTTAAGTATTCCAGCAGCTACGTACTTTTCTTTATAGCATTCATTACGTATCCTGTTTCAGACCTCACGCCAGCCTGCGTGAGTTTAAGCGCGTGCCTTTCGGCTTCCTCTCATTGTGTCTAGGCTGTCTTGTCTAGACACAACAGAGTCAACAGATGGGGACGTTTGCAGTACAACAACCATCTTCACGAACAGTTCGACGACGTTTGCAGCAGCATGGACTATCAGCTCGGAGAGCATAGCTGCCGTTACCCTAGACGCTGCATTACAGACAGGAGCGCCTGCGATGGTGTACTCAACGACGAACCTGGCTGTACGAATGGCAAAACGTCATTTTTTCGGATGAATCCAGGTTCTCTTTACAGCATCATGATGGTCGCATCCGTGTCTGGCGACATCGTGCTGAATGCACATTGGAAGCGTGTATTCGTCATCGCCATACTGGCGCATCACCCGGCGTGATGGTATGGGGCGCCATTGGTTACACATCTCGGTCACCTCTTGTTCGCATTGACGGCACTTTGAACAGTGGACGTTACATTTCAGATGTGTTACAGCCGTGGCTCTATCCTTCATTCGATCCCTGAGAAACCCTACATTTCAGCAGGATAATGCACGACCGCATGTTGCAAGTCCTGTGCGGGCCTTTCTGGATACAGAAAATGTTCAACTGCTGCCCTGGCCAGCACATTCTCCAGATCTCTCACCAATTGAAAACGTCTGGTGAGGTGGCCGAGCAGGTGGCTCGTCACAATACGCCAGTCACTACTCTTGATGAACTGTGGTATCGTGTCGAAGTTGCACGCCACCAAGCTCTGTTTGACTCAATGCCCAGGAGTATCAAGGCCGTTATTACGGTCAGAGGTTGTTGTTCTGGGTACTGATTTCTCTGGCTCTATGCACCCAAATTGCGTGAAAATTTAATCACATGTCAGTTCTAGTATAATATATCTGTCCAATGAATACCCGTTTATCATCTGCATTCCTTCTTGGTGTAGCAATTTTAATGGCCAGTAGTGTATATCCACAATGCGTTCCGAAGTTCTACACCTCCATTAGCAGATGGATTTACGTGTGTTATTATGGCATATGTGTGTGTAGTGTCACGATTTTCATGTAACTTGTGGCATTTTCTCCAGTAATCACAGGCTCCTTTCTCTGTCATAACATATGACACGTAGCCTGTCATATGACAGTTGTGAATATAAGTAAACAGTGACCGGTAACAGCATACTTGTTGTCTCATTCAATAGCAGGTAAAGCAGATCCCAGGTTGAGATTCATGTGAAGAGTCTTAATCCACGAAAGAAGCGGCTCACAAACTAATGTTCATCCCATTCTTGAATGTTGCTCATCAGTCAGCGATCCTTGCCAGTCTGTATATAACCTTGCAAGTGTGAAAATGACCTACAGAACACAATAATGAAATGCGTGGCAATATATACTCTTCCGGAATGGTAATCAGTGAAACTGCTCAATTCGTTATGTACATCCAAGGTTCAAATGGTTCATGGGGTGTAAATTCACTCTAACATAAAAAACGACGCACCACGTAGGAGCTATCCAAAGTGGTCACAAACTGATATTCATACAGCTATTGGCAGAAAATGCAACAATTGTAAACTCTGGCGGACGTCAGATGAATATGTGGCGCTGCAGCGTGATTCCACCGCTTAGCTGGCAAGAATCGTAAAAGGGAGACGTCTTTGGGAATTTCATTCAGTGCACTCAGTTGGACAGTAACTTTGCCTCACAGACTACCGCGTGAACAGTGTACGCAGATATCAACATTTGGGAGAGTGGGTGTATCTGGGCTCAAATAAGCTGGTTGGAGTAATCGCCGACGCCACTGTTCGACGATGTTAGCAGGAATGTGTAAACCATGGCCGAACACAGCGTCAAGAACGAAGCGGTCGACCTACGGAGACAACAGAACGTGAGAACCGACCAATCGTCAGAGAGGCACACACAACCCCGGATTCATCATGGCCAACGATTGCCTCCGAAGACGTACCTTGAGACGCCCTGGATAATGGCCGGATACCACCCTGACTGTAGCCCTCTTTATGATCCGACAACCAAGAGTGATTGTCGGGGGTGCCATATCGCACCAGAGCAGCAATCGTTTAGTTGTCATCCGCGGCACCCTTACAGCACAGCGGTATGTCGACGATATTGATGATGATGATGATGTGTGGTTTGTGGGGCGCTCAACTGCGTGGTTATCAGCGCCCGTACAATTATCCAATCTTTGCTCAGTCCAATTTCGCCACTTTCCTGGATGATGATGAAATGATGAGGACAACACAAACACCCAGTCATCTCGAGGCAGGTTCGACGATATTCTAAGCCCCGTTTTGTTGCCTTTAATGGCAATCCATCCTAGAGGTACATTTCAGCAAAATAATGCCTGACAGTACACTACAAGGGTTTTTACTGCTTGTCTTTGTGGTTGCCAAGCCATACCTTGGCCAGCGAGGTCGCGGATCCCTCCCCAATTGAGAACATTTGGAGCATTATGGACAGGGCCCTACAACCAGCTCGGGATTTTGACGATTTAACGCTCCAATTGGACAGAATTTGACACGATGTTCTCCAGGAGTAGGTTCTACAGCTCTTTCAACCACTGTCAAGCTGAATAACTTCTTGTACAAAGGCTTGAGGTGGTTTAACTCCTTATTTACTTCCTCAGTTTGTCAAGCTTTTCTTTCTAATAAATCATCCAATTTTTATGAAACTGTAATCACTTGGTTGTCTGTTCATGTACATCATATCTACCGAATTCCGTCCCATTCTGATAATTCCTTCGTGGTGCGTTGCTTTTTATTTTATTTTTTAGACTGTATTGATACCAGTGCATCTGCAGTACGAAACGTACATGGTACTCTCACAGTTAAGGCAAGTGGTGCATACATTTACCAGAGACGCTTAAACCGTTCATACTCGTAGAAGAGATAGACAACATCAAACAAAGAGTGGCATGTTTCGTCACAGGATCTTTTAGTCCGTGCACGGTCATTTTGGGGATGTTCAACAAATGTTAGATGCTACAAGAGAGGCGTTGTGCATCTTGGAGAATCTTAGTAATGAAATTTCGAGAGTCTAGGTTCCGGGAAGAGTCGGACAACATATTAATTCATCCCGCAAAGGTATCGCGAAATGACCACAACGAGAAAGTCCGAGAAACTTGAGCTAAAGCTGAGGTTTACCGACAATTATTCTTGCCAAGCCACACTCGCAAATGGAACAGCGATAAAGGGGTGGGGAGAGAGAGAGAGAGAGATAGAGAGGGAGAGAGAGAGAGAGAGAGAGGGAGAGAGAGAGAGAGAGAGAGAGAGAGAGAGAGAGAGAGGGAGAGAGTGTCGTTGGTAGAAGAAGTACACACCATAAGATGGTCTGAGGAATATAAATGGAGATTTAGAAAAATGGTTCAAATGGCTCTGAGCACTATGGGACTTAACAGCTATGGTCATCAGTCCCCTAGAACTTAGAACTACTTAAACCTAACTAACCTAAGGACAGCACACAACATTCAGTCATCACGAGGCAGAGGGAGATTTAGAAGTAACAGTGTAATTAGCGTATTCTATGATGACTAACTGAAACCCTCAGCTGCCGACAGGTGTTGTTGATATACCTCGATTCGGACAGCTTAAAATGTGTGCCCCGACCGGGACTCGAACCCGGGATCTCTTGCACGTGCAAGGGATAAGTCCCTGCAGTCGCGATATTCATCTGTGTCCTCGGTGGCTCAGATGGATAGAGCGTCTGCCATGTAAGCAAGAGATCCCGGGTTCGAGTCCCGGTCGGGGCATACATTTTCAGCTGTCCACATCGAGGTATATCAACAACACCTGTCGGCAGCTGAGGGTTTCAGTTAGTCATCATTTATTCCAGGGAAAAACTGCACGGTCATCGACAGTATTCTGTTCCTTCGAGAACAGTTACTGTCTTCATATATAGCGTATTCTATGATTTGAGAGTAAACCTAAGAAAGCTGAAAGCAATGAGTAGTAGCAGAAATAAAATCAGGTGATAAGGAATTGATGAAACAAAGTAATAGAAGTGAGAGAATTCCGCTAGCTTAGAAGCAAAATAGCGCACGGCGGACGAAGTCAAGAGAATATAAGAAACATAATAACACAGGCAAAGAGAGCTTTCGTTACTAACAGTAGAGTACTTGTATCATACACACTTCCGCGCTTGAGGAAGCTATTTCTGAGAACGTGCGTCTGGAGCATAGCGTTGTATGGAAGTGTATTATGGACTGCGAAAAAAACAGCAAATGAAGAGAATCGAAGCACTTCTTCACCCGACTTGGCAGTTTCTGTTCCATGTTCGCGTTTAATTTCATGACGGTTCACAATACACTTCTGGGTCTTTAGTCGTACAATATTTGACGTGTGGAAGTCCAGCGCCAATACTGCAGTGTGATACTGTCATGTACTCTCTGCAATAGAACGAAAAAATAAAGGACCGGAAAAGAAAGACAGAAAAAGTCTTGGTTCTTTTTTATGTTTATTTGAATTTTTGTTTCCGACCCTGAATTTTACGTGTCATCTTCAGATCTATATTTAATTACTGCGAACTGCAACTCGTCAGCAGGCCGAAGACTCAGTTAAAACAACTGAGAACTAAAGGGACATTAAATCTGCATATCTTACAGCGAACGTTAGTAAAATCATCTCACGAACAAGGCTGATTGTGCATCTGTTTGTGAAAAACACTAACAAGGGGAGGCCGCCAATTGTGAAATTCATATTCGATTCATACTGCGCATAATAAAAGCTCATGGCCAGAGGTGTAATGTGGCAAAGCACCAAGATGCACTTCTCAGCCGTTGTCGAGAAAAAATATATATATATAATTCCCGGCAATCAGTTGCAACAATTACGCATATAATAAGTTGTTGAAAGTCGTTTGTCGTGGAAAAACTGGCGACTTCGAACATCATTATGTTTTCCGCAAACAAAGTTGTATTTCACAAATGTTATTAATTGTCTTCATAATGTTAACCACGTATAGTTAACGGAAGACGTAGAAACGATATTCCGAAACGAATACGTATAGCGTAAGTCAAACGTTCGAATTAGAATAGAGGCCCCACGAACAGAAATTTGTTGTGGCAGGTATGAAATATGAACTCCGTTACTCGCTCGTTACACTTGAAGCACAGATGTTGAATGGGCCGAAACGAGCCGCCGCATAACAGCGTAGTTCCCTGCTAACTTCGAAAGAAGGTAGATGCGGTCCCTAGCGCAACTTAATAACATCGTCGAAAATCAGTGCGGACGTGAGAGCTTTGGTACACCCTGTTAAACAAACGGAAAAATGGAGGCGGTACAATTGGAGAGCGATCCGCTTTCACCAACATGCATAAGCAATTAATTAACAGTATATATATATATTTGAATTACAACAAACAAATACAAAAAAAAAAGGTTGTACGGCTCGAGATTCGATCCGGCGACCTTCGGATTACGAACCCGAGCGCTTACCGCTGCGCCATGACGCTGTATAAGATTATTAATCGTAGAGAGTATTCCACGGCAACGGTTTCTTTTAACTGTCGATTTTCTCGACAACGGCTGAGAAGTGCATCTTGGTGCTTTGCCACATTACACCTCTGGCCATGAGCTTTTATTATGCGCAGTATGAATCGAATCTGAATTTCACAATTGGCGGCCTCCCCTTGTAAGTAAAAAATAATTTGCTGCTCTTCAAATATTACTTATCCATACTTAAGACCAGAAACCGACAACGTGCTCGAAAATATTAAGCAATTGCTTCGGACGCTGTAACGCTGGATAAAGCGAGGGAGAAATAACTGTAACCCCAGCAACAACAACTCGAACAGTAATTTTAGTGGACTAATGAAGCACACGACGTTGTTGCTGCGGAGTGATCGGTTCTGGGTTACACTTGTGTGCTATTTGTGTGCGTCAGGACGCCCCCTTTCCTCTTCTACAAAGCTTCTTTCCGTATGAGGGTGACCAGTCACTCCGGTCGAGGAATCACTGTGTCCACCAAGTCCGGACTCGGCATTGTGGACGCGACAACCTTTCACCTCGGGACGAGAACAATGCTTCAAAGACAGCTGAAGAACGGACAAGGAAGCGGACGTCTCGTCGCGAACACAATGGGCCGACCCCTATTTCGAGACTGGCTGACTCAGCCCCTCGGATTCTAAGGGTTCAGAAATCTCATTCCTCTTTTATCCGTATGTGCATACAGTAAATACGTGAAGGAGACTTTGAGGAATTTTCCAGAGTCATTAGAGGATTGCCGTTGTAACTGGCAGCAGATTTGCCCCTGAAGTCCAGGTACAAAGACCGGCCATTGTGCCACAGTGCGCCGTTGTGAAACCTTAATATTAGGCACTGGCGGAAGTACGCACTCACGCAGCTCCTGCTTGTTGCCATTTATGACTTGTCTCTCTGTGTGTACCGTTGTAATTCTTCTCAGACATTAAACAGGACGTGGGCGCTAATGAAGGTCGTAATAAGAGGCGCCGAGTAAGTTTATACTGTCGGCGACTTGTTTCCTGTGCTCGGGGTTCTGTGTGCGAATAAAGGAAATAACAGCCGCCAAAAAAATGTGTAGGCGATGCTCACAACAGCGAAATAAAACTGAAATGCAGGTTAAGGGATAGGTAAACATGAGGCGTAAATACGAGATTTATGAATCTGTTGAGAAATAGAAACAGAGCGCTCAAACAGTTGTAAATTTCATGAACTCATTGAATATAAAGGCGTTCAGCTATAATAATGACCTAGAACTCCATCTACATACAATCAGAGGTGGTAGTATGGACCAAAACTTAGAAAAAAAATTTGTTTTGGTGCATACTGCTTCCTCCCGAAACATGGGAAAGAAAGGGCTTGCAGCTGGAGATATGGGTTTCACAGTGTCGAAAACATGCATTTTAATGTTTACTAGACATATTTTTCTTGTACGGTTCACTCTACAACTTCTGAATGTTTGTCGATGGAGTTCTGATTTATCCAGCATCATGTACGTTTCCTCGACAGAATCATTTTGACATGAATCCGAAATATCATTCTGACATCAAACCGTAATGATTCCAGGAAATCATGGGAAATGGAAATGAGAAAAATTGAGGGAAGGAATGATAGTAACAGTTCAACGAAATTCCCATTGTCTTAACCTCACTCGGTCGAACGACTGGAGCAAAATCTGAACCGCATTTCCTTCACGTGTGCGTCCCGTTCTCGTAAAAGAGACAGAGAGAGGAAGAGAGAAGAGTGAAAGAGAGAGAGAATGGTTCTAAATGTGAGCACAGATGTCTATGCCCCGTTATCTAGCGTGTACGTGGCAATGTAGATGGTATTGTACTTTATCGATGTGGTGTATTTAAAATATATATATATATATATATATATATATGTATATATATATATATATATATATATTTGATTAAATTATTATTCTCTTGTAAAGATACAGAAATCTGTTGTGAGTTTTGCACCACTTCTTGGCGGGAAGAGCAAAGACTTTTCAGAAACTTAAGTACGGTACTGTATGTGATAGTTTATATGTCACCCGAAATCGTTTGCAGAAGGTGTAGCCTTCTCAAGATTAAGAACAGAGTTCGCATTGCCACTTAATTTATTTGTGTCGTGATCATGTTCGACCACGACCATTTATGTGTGTATCTATGATGAAATATCGAAGATAGAACATTAAATCTGCACAGAGCCTATTGTTAGCAATACTGACTAAGGTAATTAAATTAGTTATTGTGCTCTCAGATGCTGTAGTGCCTGCTTATCACTTAAAGTATTTCTGTACTATCTATCTCCTATTAATGGCAACAGAAATAACGGTGTTTTTATAGTTTTCATACATCTACCAGGGACCGAATGCATGTAGGCAAACGTCGTAGTTAAGGCAGAGGGCTCTTTGCCATTTACCTTGTTTGTAATGTAAATCCAATTTATTTTAAGGTGTGGTATAGTACAGCAAAGAAAATTTCCAGCTCCGTCTGGTCCCTTAGGTTCCTCTGTTCATAGTTGCTATGTCTAATATCCGGTAGTGATCGAACAAGATCACGACACAAATAAATTAAGTGGCAGTGCGAACTCTGTTCTTAATCTTGAGAACGCTACGCCTTCTGCAAACGATTTCAGATGACATAAACTATCACATACAGTACTTAAGTTTTTGAAAAGTCATTGCTCTTCCCACCAAGAAGTGGTGCAAAAGTCACAACAGATTTCTGAATTTTCACAAGAGAATAATAATTTAATCAAAATATAAATACTGAAAAAATACACCACACCGAAAATTCCAGGGTTCGCCTTTCAACAATTTCCCAGTAACGAAATGCTTGGGTGTTAATGTAAACTTTAGTTATATACTAGTTCATCGCTCTCTTCAAAAAGTTTCAAGCGCTGTTTGTAACAGAGCATTGCAGCATTTTTAGATAAAATGTCACGACATTTTATTATACAGCTATGTAAGTATACATTTGCAAACTGTATCTAATAGAGAAATTTATTTCTAAATTTTGAATTGTGCCATAAATATTACGAGTGGCCACAATACGCATGTAGCTGTAGAGCTACAGTAATTTTCAAGAGAAACCAAACGTTTCTGGGAGATGATGTGCGGAAATTTCTTGAGGTGGAAAAACGTTCAAACAATCTCGATCGTTTCATAGATACGGCTCTTTGTAATTCACGAATGATGGTTATTGAAATTCCAGCAGTCTGTACTTGACTGACTCCTTTCTCGAAGTTAGAATTTTCAGTACTGTGGCGTACACACAATTAGTGGTACCGTATACCAATAATACTTACCTTCGCATACATAGATATTACGTTATGGGTGGACACAAACTCCGCATTTCGTTCTAGGTGGAAAAGGATAACCTAATTCCCCTAAGTTCCAGGCGCACACCGACACTGCCGTTCATAAACGGTCGCAAAAGCGTAATCTAATTCCCCTGCCCGAATTACGGAAATTGCCCTTCATCTAGAAGAGCGCGTACCTGTGCTTCGTCAGACAAGTGCTGTGTACTTTGGAGGGGTAAAGCTGCGTTCTATAGGTTTCATTCTCGTTTTAACCCTGATTTGAATTGGGTAACCTTAACATTTTCATTTTGTGAGTAGCTTGGAAAGTCAGTCCCTTTCGGCTTGAAGTGGCTTAAAAATTATCGCTAGCTTAAAAATGTCTTGTGAATAAAAGTGCTTACAACAGAAGTTCGTTACTATAAACTACCTTTTCTTTCAAGCCAGTTTCTTCACCTTTCTGTCACTTAGGGTACTTCGGATAATAAATCATCTTTTTGTAAATTTTGTGATAAAACTGTATTAGTACTCTTTAGTTAGAATATGTTGTATTACGGAAAGTGACCAAGAAAAAATCATACATAAATTTCACCAAACTAGCAGGGTCTTGCTATGCGCTACCCTCTCCCAGTAAAATGATGTAGAGACACACAGAGAAAAACATTTTAGAAGCGAATCAGGAACTTAAATATTGCTCAGCCCTACCACGCTAAGCTGATGTGCAGTGCAGAATGCCTATGCCTTGCTACCTCTCAGGGGTATAACCAATACAAAAGGACGAGCAGCTCTACCGAGAAGTGTCAGAAAGCATTTTGTCTGTAACAAAGGTTTTTTTCTATTTGTGACCTATCAGCTCCAGACATTTCATGCAAGGACCTTGAAACACAATGTATATGTCACAGATGTGTCTAGGACGGAAAACAGCTAATGCTAGCAAAAGGTATTTTGGACATGACTTGCTGCCATTAATATAAACACATCAAAAAATGTTTTGCATCACCCCGGTTCCCAGGACTCCTGATGATAGACGTTGACTGTGGATATTGTATCATACACACAGTCCCTTTGACTGTTCAGAGATGTCACTAAACCCGCCCAAAGATGTAAACAGCCATGCATGAGCAGCGCGTATTAGACGGAGGGGGGGGGGGGGGGGGGGCGAAAGCCGATCAGTTCCAGCCATTCCACCAGGAAGCAGGTACACGGCTCGTGTTGTCTGCAGTTCAACCATGCTTAGACGATCGATACCGCGGTTCGATCGCGTCCACATTGTTACTTTGTGCCAGGAAGGGCTCTCAACAAGGGAAGTGTCCAGACGTCTCGGAGTGAACCAAAGCGATGTTGTTAGGACGTGGAGGAGATACAGAAAGACAGGAACTGTCGATGACATGCTTCACTCAGGCCGGCCAAGGGCTGCTACTGCAGTGGATGACCGCTACATATCGGCAGCATATTGGCGAGGCATTCGTCTTCATGGCCGACAATTCGCGCCCCCATCGTGCACATCTACAGGCTAACGATATCGCTCGACTATAGTGGCCAACATGTTCTCCAGATCTGAGCCCTATCGAACATGCCTGGGATCGGATGAAAAGGGTTGTTTATGGACGACGTGACCCACCAGCTACTCTGAGGGATCTACGCCGAATCGCCGTTGAGGAGTGGGACAATCTGGACCACCAGTGCCTTGATGAACTCGTGGATAGTATGCCACGACGAATACAGGCATGTATCAATGCAAGAGTACGTGCTACTGGGTATTAGGGGTATCGGTGTGTACAGCATTCTGGACCACCACCTCTGAAGGTCTCGCTCTATGGTGGTACAACATGCAATGTGTGGTTTTCATGAGCAATAGAAAGGGCGGAAATGATATTTATGTTGATCTCTGTACCAATTTTCTGTATAGGTCCCGGTACTCACGGAACCCAGGTGACGCAAAACTTTTTTTTTATGTGTGTAGATTTAGATAAGGTTGACTTATTCAATCTGATACCGCTACTTATTGTTTGTGTTCACGTGACTGCACTGTAACCTCTTCCAGTCCTCCCGTGAAGAAAAGTTGTTACTTGTGCCAGGAATCTGTCACTAGGCATCTCCATTGCTAGCTTTGATGGGCCCAACGGGGCTACTCCATGTTGTATAACATCCGTGCGTTAATTTTGAAATTTTCTGGGTGTATTGACCACAGCATGTACATTTAGTTGTGTCTAGAGGCAGAGGATGTCGCCGTTGTACGTAAATTGAAGGTAGAGGGGGGCGGAGAAAGGAAAGGAAAGGGAAGTAACTAATGATATCAACTGCAACGGGACTGTGTGCGGGATCAGCGGCGACGAGTGAAAATATGTGCCTGACTGGGGCTCTAGATTGAGTACGGAGGACACGACGGGGACTGCGGGCAGGTGGCACTAGGTGGGAGTGGGAGTCGGCCAGGGACTGCGCCGAGGTGGTCCGAATATTTGCGATTAACGCCGACTCCGAGTGGTTAACACGACTGGCCAGTAAGCAGGAGATACTGGGTGCGAGTCCGGTACGCACACAGCTCCGGTGCAGCTGATACCATTGGTTCCTTCTCTCTCCTGTCTCCTCCTCCCCATTCAGTTTACGTAATAATATCGCAGCTGCGGACATGTCCGGAAGAACAGACACCACGAATTCATATGATGTCGACATCTTGTCGCTATATTTCGGCTGACGACCATTCAGTCATCTACAGGTGAGTGTATTCACTAGAAGTTGCTGGAGCATGTCACTATATCAAAAATTGTTGCCTAGGTGGAAGCACTTACGTTACCGCTGTATGAGTGCTACGTGTCGAGTGTAGCGTCCTCTGTCGAATATTGCTCCGTCTGAGGTGCACAGACGCATACCGTACCTAAAATTGATATTACACGCACACCCTCAGTTGAGTTGTAGACCCGCAGGCAGAAGCCCTGAAAGTCCGTTACAACCAAGTTACATACCGCCAAAGGAAGTTGTTCTTTGCAAAAACAGACATAATATAAGAACGTAGGCTTCCGCGGCCGGTGTCATAGTGATCAAAATTCTTCTGGGTATTATGCCGCGTCATTGCTAAAAACTAACAACAATAATAAACTAAAACCGACGTTTCGGCCTAATTGCAACGGCCTTATGTCGTGCCCTGAGGAAGGCCGTTGCAATTCGGCCGAAGCGTCGGTTTTAGTTTATTATTGTTGTTAGTTTTTAGCAATGACGCGACATAATACCCAGAAGAATTTTAATCAACAGACATAATGTCTGATAGGATAGCCGCAATCAGTGATGGAGAAGCTGGAAGATGCGTGCAGCGCCTGGCGTCGTTTACGGGGCACTCTTGCCCACGGCGATGGACGTCAGACGACTGAGCGGATCGCGGCACAACACCGAAATGGCGGGAACCGTGGAAGAAGACCATGGAGGAAAACAAGTCTACACCAGCACCATGGATATAGGAATCGCCCTTTGTTTTTAGATCGTATAAAAACGATAATTTTACTGTGTATTTTAATGTTGACAAGCACAGATTTTAACCTTGACATCTATAGATTTTAATTAAGTATTTTTAGAGATAAAAGTTAATTACAAAAATCTACTGAATACAGTATGTGCATATGTAATGTAATAGATGTACCAGTCGCCACCTGTTGGTAATAGTGTTATAATTAATATAAATGACGCGCATTCTGCCAACCAATTTTATGTGACGCAGCATATTAAAGTTGCTGTATTTGGACGGGTTACTCCTGTAACCGAAATATCGGGTACGTTCTGGTACATTTGATGTTGATTAGATAGGATGAAAAAGGCTTGCATTCGTGAAATAGTAAATTAGCATCATTATCGTTACAGATCTGAAGATGGTCCTAAAGGAACCGAAACCGGTCATGTGAATAAACATTTTGTAGTCAAGATGGATTAAAAGTTACGTTGGAAGTTATTCTTCCACAGATGTCTTGACCTCGGCAGGATCCATCTGGAGTTCAGAAGTTAAGGAATCTGTGGTAATATGATTGGCAGAAGATAATTTTAATCGCGATGGTGGCTTTTGAACTTGATAAGGAGTGGGAGCCAGTGATTTTTTTTACTCAGAAGGGAAAATGAGAAGCTAATAACATGCTTAGTGACAGCTAATTTTTTAAAATTCAGCTGTTTAATTTTAACGCAACGCCCCACATTTCAGCATGGGGCGCCTTCGCCATCCAGATGGAGGAATATTCGACAGGGGTGCTAGATGGTACTGAATCAGTAGTAACATATGTGTTTGCACCTGCACGGCAATTTTTCGTATAAACATAGCGAAGTGTGCTAGCAACCACGCCAGGAACCAACTGAAGCTACTTACATGGATCACTTGGGGTCTACACCGTTCTACCATTATCCTCACCTATCGGCTGGTCCTGGCGGAGGTTAGAGTCCTACCTCGGGCATGGGTGTGTGTGTTTGTCCTTAGGATAATTTAGGTTAAGTAGTGTGTAAGCTTAGGGACTGATGAGCTTAGCAGTTACGCCCCATAAGATTTCACACACATTTGAACATTCCTCACCTATAAATCTCTTACCCGCCTCCTCCTCACCTACACCTACTTGCTGTATCTCCGCCTATCCTATATTCTTCAAGTCCTTTGAAATGTTAGAAAGACACACACTCCTCTATCGTCTACCAACTAATACACTTCCCGCATCTTCTTCTCTTCCTAGAACACCTTCACATCCAATATAATAACCGCAAAACACAGTCCTGGCACCCAATACCCCATATTCTAATCGCCACGCACCACGCTGCGCCACTACTTCTATATTCCACTTTAACTATGCTCAATTTCCTACAAAAATACCCTATTCTTTTTTTTTGTGTATGACTAATAGTTGGCACGTATCTAGTGACTGAATGTGAAAATCTCGCTCGGAGTTTTTGAAGGCATCGTGGATTGGTAGGGCAGCTGAATCACCCTGAATAGGATGCAGCATGCTTGGCAGTTTTGATTCTAATTATTTTTACATGGTTACAACTTCCTGAAGTGCAGCAGAATGAGAGATTATCACGTTTATATTACAATTTCTGGCTTTTGGTTTTAATCTTTTAATGTCATAGCTAGTAATGTATTTTCTGTTACTTCTGTTGTACATTCTGAAGACGGCTGTTGCACTGCTGAAACAGACAATTCTGTTAAAAAAGTCGAGGTATCTAAGGAAAAAATGATATATATATCTTATGATAGCACTCCAAACTGTCGTTTTATCTCAAATTCTAGTAATTATGATTCTCAGACATCACCAGTATGACCATTACACTATGGCATCATTCACATTATCATCATTCACTATATTTTTACTATATAATAAAATCGCCAGTCAAATTTTAAAAATTGTGAATATTTTCCATAAAAGACATTTTAAAAATACTTCACTTATTATCAGCTGTTTTACCCAAAAATCGTTAATATTGTTCAAAAATAGCTCTTTTAAAAATCATTTACTGTCAATCATTTTTACGTATTGTACAACATATTTTTAGGTGGTGTAATCTTTGCCTGAAGAGCGGTTTTATCCGTTGCCATATCGCACCTCCGTGGGGAATTGAAAAAAATATTGCAGAAAAAAGCTGCAATCTCCTGACATTCACCTGAAGATGGCTGAATAGTTGTCAGTGGAAATATCGTGGCAGGATGTCGACCTCGTCCAACTACAACCAGTGCCCACGAGAAATACGGGGCTCTCTAACGAACTTCTGACGTCACACTAGTCAGCTTGTTCCAAGAGCCACACTCCGCGAACGCTCGGTTCGGTGCGGGGCCCACGGGAAATGAATATGTAACTGAAAAGGTACCGACTGAAGGTCTTAACTTTGTCGTGTGCTATGCATTTAAGTGCACAGTTAAGATTTATTAAACTCTTCTGAAATAGCTACTCGCTCCCCGTCGGAGACGGCTGCTGGCGCTCGTAAGACATGCGGTGTCACTTATTGTGACGTACGCGCGACAGCCCGCCTCAGGCAGCGTTCACAGTAGCACCGACAACGATCGTCATACGCCGTCGCCAGAGGTCGCCCGATAACATCGGCCGATAGCGTGATCACAGTGCGTCCGATCTCCTTTGTCCATTTTTAGCAGGGTCAAGGAGGTTAGGTTAGGTTAGAATCTATTCTATGTATGAAGTAGGTTAGATTTTAATCTCTTAGGATGGGGTGGATACCACAACGTCTCTGTCCTTGGATACGAGTGCTGCATAGCGGTTTCTGCTATTGAAGAGACGCCGAATACATGTGAAAGAGCTTTCCTGTCTCGTAAAGAACGTGGCGAGTACTATACACACAGTCCTCAGTTAACGCAATAACCAGACAATTTTTACAAATGTATAAGATGACGGGGAAAACATTCTGTTACACACTCGAGATAATTCGTGTTGACCTTGAAAAGCAAGTTATAAACACTCTGTTTCTCTATATTTATTTAAAGTTGTGCAGACGGATCAATTAACCTTCAATGACTGTTATTTAGTATACGAGTGAAAGACAAGCATGAAGTGTAGCATGAGATACTCTGAAAACCTAAAGCATATAAAAGTGGAAACACGTACCGCCTACCACATTTGGAAACCATTTCATGTTAACTGCGCTAAAACGCCAATAAGCAGGAATAATGATTTGTAAGCATCTAATGACAACTTATCACAAAAAAGATCGATTAAGTAGCTGTACGGATGTAAGATGTACCACCCTTTTCACTTAAGGAAAAAAGCACTCCGTCTTCAGGCCAGGACCTTAAACATCAATAACTGGAACATTTTTGGAATCCACGGAAATGAAAATCATGCGAAGTCTGTTGCATAACTCTGTCGTTTTAGCCGGCCCAGCTGTGTAGTAGGTCTTTCCCTGTCTGTCCATATGTTGTGGATACCACCCACCACTCATGTGTACTGGAGTCCCTTTGGCGACACAGCGTGTGGCAAGTGCGGAAAATATTCCGAATAAACTCCTTACAGACAAATCACGCTAGAACAACATACGGACCTATCAGAGCGCTGTAAAGAATTCCAAGCCAAACATTAGGCACTTACCACTCCTACTTAACGTAGCCTTATTTTAAAATTAGAATAAAAAAGATTGAACTCCATGCTCGTACATCATCAAAGAGGATACAGTGAGTTCATCAGCAGATTGGCTTGTATCAGCAACATCACTTGATTGTCTAACAAAATGAATATTAACTGTAGATTAAGAACTTCAGCTATTGAAATCGACCGTGGTATGCATTGAAGATAAAGTTTCACTTCCGGATTTATCATTATGCGAACTCTGTTTCTTCTTTTGGAGAGAGGATTCTGTCTCCATAATTTTAAGTGAGTGTTTGAGGTACCCTATGCATAACGAATTAACATGGAGGAATGTTAAGCATGTGTCACTGTTCTCACTGTTTAAATCTTTGTCGCGATGCAAGTTTTGTTCCTTTACTGTAAAGTATGCATATACTACAGCAAGTTACTGGTTTATGAAACTAAGAACTCAGTCGTCAGGCCATGAGTGGCCTACCGGGACCATCCGACCGCCGTTTCATCCTGAGCGGATGATGCAGATAGGAGGGGCGTGGGGCCAGCACACCGCTCTCCCGGTCGTAAGATGGTATTCTTGACCGAAGCCCCTACTATTCGGTCGAGTAGCTTCTCAATTGGCATCACGAGGCTGGGTGCACGCAGAAAAATGGCAACAGCGGAGGGCGGCCTGGATGGTCACCCATCCAAGTGCCGACCACGCCCGACAGCGCTTAACTTCGGCAATCTCAACGGAACCGAGGGGTAATTTCACCGGAACCGAGGTAACCACTGCGACAAGGCCGTTGCCACCCATTTAACTTGAACAAATTAATTTCTGAGGTTATAATCTATGCCTAAAATTTCTAATAAAGATTTTGCCTATTTGAGGATTCGAATTAACCTGCGATTTCAGTCCATACATTCTAAACTACACCCCAATTATATTTGCATCCTCAGGATGCTACAAACTAACTGTTTCTTGAATTAAACGTATCAGTCTCTCAAGCTTCGTATTTCGTGTGCGAGAACGTCGATCCATTTGAAAGAAGAAAACAAACATTTGAATTTCACCGATTGTCGTCCGAAGTCTGTACGTTCGGGAGATAATATCGGCTATAGCACGACCGCACCCGTAGTGGCGTACTGATTTGGAAAGATCGGCCGTGTCCGGCCGATGTCGGCCGTCGGCGGAATCCACCGGCGTCGGAGCCACTGCGCGGCTCGGCTGCAACCCAGAAACCTCACGGAATAATACTCGACAGACATTTCCTCGAACAAGAACCTATAGCGACGCCTTCCGATCAACGCGACGTAAAAACCTGCGCCTGGTCAGTGCAGGCGAGGTAAAGCTCTGGCGGCTGCACGAGCGCCGGCTGCAGAACTGGAAATGCAGCGGAAGCGGGAAGCGGCCCGCAGAGTTCCGGCCCGGCGGGAAAGCGGGACTCGGTGGACAATAAGGCCGATTTCTAAGCGGCTGCCCTTGCGAAAACCCAACGGCGGCGGCGGCGGTGTCCCGTCGTCCGTGCGTTGATTGCCGAGGCGGGGTCCGCGCCTGCGCAGTGGAATGCCACACCCTCCACTGTCCCGCTTGCCCGCTCCGGCCCGGTCGCCTCCCGCTGCGAGCGGCGATAAATTACCCACACCGCGCATTACCAAACCGGGCAGGCCGTGTAAAGTGCGCGCCGCGGCAAAAAGGAAGCGGACGCCCCTAAACAGGTTCCCTCCTAAGTGAATCAGCCGTGCCGAGATAAACAGGATACGCCGAAACGGAACGCCAAAACCGGCGCGCTAACTGCTTATTCGAGGACGCATACGGGGCAAAGGGCATGCGCAATCGGAAGTGAACCATATGGCTAGCTTGCTCCGACAACAATCTGAAGTTACGGAGGACGGTATTATTTCTTTAAGGAGCTATTCTCATGGAGAAAAACTTAACACGGACGCGATTAATCTGCATACGCTACAAAAATGTATGTACGTACCATAGTTCCTCTTAAACCGATGGACAGATTTCTACAAAAACTAGTACACAAACACTTACTGCCTGGAAGGACTGGGTGAAAAAGCATTGTAGCCCACGGCGCGTGAAAACCCATATTTTATCCAACCAGTATTTGAGAACGGGAACACTTAGGGATTTACAACAAACTTTATACATAATTTCAAAGCTTCACGAAACTTTTTCTCGCTGACACTCTAAACAAAATAACGAAAGGAAAGAACTTTATCCCTTGCTACATTTTTGCTGTTCATGTAGTAAAACTGCCGCATGAAGCACGACGTTTTAACGTATTGATTCGCTACTGCCAACTGTACTCGCCACATTTTCCAGGCAGTATTCACGTATACCACTGAATATACCAGCAAAATTATGTAATTGTACGACGCATAATTCAGAAGAAAATGGAAATGAGCGTATGACATTCTTGGCCAGAAGGCCCCTATTCCAGGAAGTTCGGCCGCCAAGTGCAAGTCTTATTTCATTCGACGCCACATTGGGTGACTTGCGCGCCGGTGATGAGGATGGAATGATGATGAGGACAACACAACACCCACTCCACGAGCGTAGAAAATCTGCACGCCGTCGGGAATCGAACCCGGGCCCGCTTGCATGGGAGGAAAAACATTACCACGCAGCTAAGCAGGCGGGCACACAATTCAGAGATATGACGTTATAAACACCGAGATGCGTGAAAAACTGGCTCATCATGCGTAACGTTTAAATTTATTACGCCTTTGCTACTAACTCTATTCGCAACACATTTCGCACATTCTATCCACGTATGTCACTGAATGTACCTACAGAAATATATGACTGTACGCCACATGCATCAGGAAATATGACGCCAAATACTGAGTTAAAAACTACCACATCCTGCATACAGTTTCAATTCATTACTTCTTCACCACTAACTCTGTTTACATCACTGTTCGCCAGGAGCCACGGATACCACGGGATGTACGTCCAAAATTATGTTATGGATATGGAGTCATAAACATTAAACTGTGTGAAAATGAAACTGCAGGGAGAAATTCGCTAAACATACAGGCGAAATATTTGTGCAGACACCTTTTAAATATCTTAAATATGTTTGAAATACATTTCGCATGTGTGTATGCAGGCAAAGCCACAGCTAAAAAGCTCATCCTAAGTCCAGAGAAAGATTTCATCCTAATTTGGAACATAGATTAGTTACAATCAGGAAACAAATACTACGGGAATAACAACCACCAACCTCCTACTGCAGTGAGTGTAATAACATGGAGAGAGAAGGGGACGAGATGGACAGACAGTAAGGCGGAAGGACGAGATGGGCACAAACAGGAGATGGACAGAGAGAGGGAAACAGCGAGAGGAACAGAAAGAAGGACGAGGATGAGTTGCATAGAGCAAGGAAAAAGTGGGAAATGGACAGAGACATTGAGGAGTGACAGAGGCAAAGAGAGACGAAGAGGATGCACAGAGAGAGGGGAAGCGGAAATTGACATAAAAAGAGAAGAGGACGAGATGGACAGAGAGAGGGGAGAGGAGGAATTGGACAGGGAAAGGAAGAGGAGAGATGAACAGGAAGAGGAGAAAGAACGACACAGATGATGAGAGGGGGAAGGTGGAGATGAACAGGGAGACATCACACACATCGATGCCCGAGGCAGGATTCGAAACTGCGACCGTAGCGGTCGCGCGGTTCTAGACTGTAGCGCCTAGAACCGCTCGGCTGCAGCTGAATCACCCTGTATAGAAGTAAGGAAGGGTAGCTAGGAATTAACTTTATGCCGACGATGACGTCGTTAGAGACATAGTTAAGTTCGAATTCGGGAACAATGAGAAGGAAATCAACCGTTTCCCTTTTAAAGAAACCAATCAATCATTCGAATTAGCCGATTTAGGGAAATTACGGAAAACCTAAATCTTGATGGCTATCGAGGGATCCAAACCGCCCCCCCCCCCTTTCCCAGATGCGGGTGCAGTGTCTTACCGCTGCCCCACCACGTTCATTATTTTACATAGGCGCGGGAATTTAGAGTAAAAGAAAATCTGCCAGGGGTTTACGACCTGCTGGCAGCGAGATCATTTGTGATGGGCTTCAACCTAGGATGTGGACCACAATCGGCAGTGTGCTTTCCAGTGGAACCATCCTGACATTTGCGTTAAGCAAGTTAAGGAAACCATGTTCTGTGTATCCATATGGGGATGTGAACCCCGCTGGTCCCGAACGCAGTCCCCCTCCATAGGTCAGTGGTCAACTCGGCTGACTGCCATACGGGAGATCCGTGTTTGATTCCCTGTACTGCCACGGATTTTTCGTTAATGGGAGGACTGGAACGGGTTGCACTCAGCCTCGTGAGGCCAAATGGGGAACCAGTGGACAGTGAACGGAAGCTCCCAACTGGAGCACTACATACAGTAAGACCGGTAGTAAAATCTTTGCAGATAGAAACTTACCTATGACAGAAAAAGTCAAGCTAATAAACATACGAATACAAACACTCACAAAAGAGTGGTACTTAGCTCAAGCTTTCCCAGTGCCCCAAAAAAGTAGGTAAGACTGTACACCAAGCGATGAATTGGTTTGTATGGAGGGATGAAATCGTTAAGGTTTCACTGCAGGCCTGCACCTTCAGTTTAGATGAGGGTGGACTAGGACAAACGGACTTGGAAGCAAAATGCGTCGCACGCTCACCAACAGAACTGAGCGAGCAAGCGAGTAATAAAAAAGGGACCACACTCGCCAAATGCTTCGTTGTTTTACAAATATCCCCCGAAATCAGAACTAGCGCCGGTTAATATTTCAGCATGCCACACTCGCTAAACTTTATCCGAAATCATTATTTCAATAAAAGTTAAATGCCAACAGATGCCCTAAAACAAGAAAAAGTTCGTAACATTGTCATACGTCGCAAAGGACTACCAATTTCTAGTAAATGGGAGCTGCGACTGCAACAGCAAGAATGAAAAATCGTTTGGGAAAATTTAGCGATGAAAATAATACCAGAAGGCGCCAAATCGAGTTGGTACAAAGCGATAAACCGGACAATAGCGACCAACTGCAAGCTTTACTCCATTCAGTTAAACCCGTCAGCCGCATGTGGAAATTGTAATTCGGAGGACACAATCGACAATCGTTTTCAGTGTCTAGAACTTGTCGCGATATGGCACACAGCAAGGGACATGATTTGACTGATCAACAGAACGGAAACAGGCAACATATAGGTTTCTAACGCCATCATATCAGACTGGAAATCGTTTCCCAAAGCAAAGCGACACGCAACAACATAGATCGTGGCGTACATAATTCATATAAATTTTGGACTTAAATTCACGGACAGCTTCCAATGTCTGGCATACGTTTCCCAAGAAAGCAATACGTAAAGGTTACGATAATATTTTCGCATAAAAACCTTACGTAAGAAAAAATAAACTTAATGTGAATTCTGGAAAAGTTCCATCCAAAAATAACTCAGTGGAGAACTTCTTACAGATTACCATACTAAAGACTAAAATGTGATTGTGTTGTAGAGTATCTAATTTTTTTTTTTTAAAGCGAGTTTGTTCTCTGTTATATAATTTTATGATGCGAACTATAAAATACGAGATAAGTAACTTAGAAGAAGTATTAATGGTGCTTCCAAGGACAAGAAACCCGACAACGACAAGGAGAGCGGTGTGCTGACCACATGCCCCTCCATACTGAATCCGATTATGTCAGTGGCAAAGAACGACACGGCGGTCGGTCGCTTTTGATTGCCCGATGTAGGGTCAGTACACAGAACCTTACTTTTTATTACTGCTGAGTGCAAGTGTGGTGCTTCGCTCAACCATTTAGCTTGGGGGACATGAAAGTGTAGACCTACCCTTAGTGTATTCACCGAGCGAGGTGGCGCAGTGGTTAGACACTGGACTCGCATTCGGGAGGACGACGGTTCAATCCCGCGTCCGGCCATCCTGATTTAGGTTTTCCGTGATTTCCCTAAATCACTCCAGGCAAATGCCGGGATGGTTCCTCTGAAAGGGCACGGCCGGCTTCCTTCCCCATCCTTCCCTAATCCGATGAGACCGATGACCACGCTGTCTGGTCTCCTTCCCCAAAACAACCAACCTTAGTGTATTCGGGAGATTAGGTCCATACATTTTGCTAACTCCTGGTTAATTCTGTGAATTTCATCCCAGTCACTGAGAGATTTGACTATATGTATCATTTTGCGTGTCGTCGCATGCCGATGAAAAGAACTTTGCTTCTTCCATATCTTCCCGGACATGAAGACCATAATGATCCTGGCCGTGCGGTTCTAGGCGCTGCAGTCTGGAACCGAGCGACCGCTACGGTCGCAGGTTCGAATCTTGCCTCGGGCATGGATGTGTGTGATGTCCTTAGGTTAGTTAGGTTTAATTAGTTCTAAGTTCTAGGCGACTGATGACCTCAGAAGTTAAGTCGCATAGTGCTCAGAGCCATTTGAACCATCTGAACCATAATGATCCGTCTTCCTACAATCACTGACGAGTCCTGTATTGCAGTGGTTATGAAATATTATGTGAGAGATCTTGTACAATGCAGTTGCTCTCATCGTCCGAGGTTACTGATGACTTCCTTATCCTTGTGTCTTTCATGGCACATACTCTTACAACAATGCACAACGTAACATTGCCCTGAAGCTCAGTCAAAATGGAAAATTTCCGACTGAATTTTCTCATTTTGCGAAAACCGAAGAAGCGATCTTTTTTGTTTGCTGAAAAAATTTAACAGTCAAGATGGCATGAATATTTCATTATTTAAAATAACCAGTTTCGGCAGACTTTTCTGTTATCGACAGCTCTTAAAATAGCTTTTTCTTATGAAACGTGTTCATTTTACGTTGTATCTCACGCCAAGTTGTCACGTGGAACAAATCAGCACATTATAAAAGGCTTGTCAAAACTAAAATATTTAAAAACATGAAGTTTATCATGTGCTTATTTTTATCCACATGGCAACTTTTTGTGAGGTCCAACGTAAAATGAACAAGTTTCATAACAACAACAAAAAAGAAAAATTTAAGTCCTGAAGATGATAGCAAGGGCTGTCGAAACCGGCTCTTTTTAATTAAAGAAATATTCATGCGATCTTCACTGTTTAATGTTTTTAGAATCTTTCCGAGCTGTGAAACTCTTCGATTGTGAAAGACATAGAAAAATACACTGTTTGCATATCTCTAAAGTGACGAAACGTATACTACACCTGCAGACTGCGACTTTCAGTTAAGTACAACTTGATATGTAGTGTCAGTCACCTAAGTTGTAAACCTAAAGTATATTTGCGGCATGTGATGATATCCAAAAGAGGTTTCTGAAGGTTATAGTACGCAAAATGTGTGTGTGTGTGTGTGTGCATCGTGAAACTTCGCTACTCTTTAATCGAGATTTTAGGCGTAACGTATTGTCATTTTGACTGCAGTCGGTAGATGCTGGAATGTTTGCAGTGAATATTGGTACAGAAATAGATGGATAGTAACTATAAGTGAACATTTCCAGCGCAGTCTTCATTCGCCTCCTTTGCCATGTTGACGCAACTGGTCTGAATCACCAGTGTGTCGACAGACTTTGCCTTCACCGGCATCAAATCGCTCTGCTACTTTAGCGAAGTTACATCTCAAACATTGGTGAAGCTCATGTCGCAGTACTCTCTGTCAAACACCGCTAGAAAAGGATATTTGTTGCTTGAAAAGTATTGTTTCAATAGCCTCAAAATTAGAATTGGAGGAAATATTACGACGATTTAAGCAAAATACAACTACCTGGTCCTTGTTTCCATACGGCACCATTACAAAGCTTTAGTAATTACCGAACTGCTTAATTAATTTAAGCAGACTCTTCGTTTATTTTAAGTTACAAGATGTCAGTAGACTACATCACGGCATATGACTCTGCATATAATAAATCGCTAATGAATAATATAAGTACAGAACCTGTGCGTACTGAGTCATCAAGAATGACAGGAGCCTAACTGATATTCTCTGCTTTTGTCAGACAAGAAAACGTACTTATTGCTACAAGAAAACAATATATTTGTTGGAACTTTAACTTTATCGATGAGAATCATTTTCTCACAATAAAGGAAAAACATTCTTAGAACAGCGCACTCTCGCACGGATGGATACATTCATACGCGTTTATTGACCGCAGAGAAAGTGAAGTAAACTGAAGAGACACTCAGATTTTTCCTTAAAGTAGCTGAAACCATGGGAAGCCCAATACAAGATGAACGAATCGGAAGCTGAGTCCCTCTCCTGTCAAAGGAAGAAAAGTGGAGGATCAGAGTTTAACGTCCCGTCTACGTCGAGGTCATTACAGACAATCTCGAACGGAAGAAGAATGGAGAAGGAAATCTTCAAACTCTTTTTCAAAGGAAGACCCCGGTCTTGCCCACAACGATTTAGGGTAACCATGGAGGATCTAAATCTCGATGCACGCTAGCTGATATGAAACGCTTCCCTCCCGAATACAACTCCGGTGTCATAGTTACTGCTAAATATTAGCGTCCAGATCACTTCCCCACCTTGCTGGACTTTGCGAAGTGGAGAGGCAAGTCATCTTAACATTCCGCATACAAATAGCCCTGTAAGCATATCATATCCACCTGGTATCTGTGTTGTATCTCTTATCTCATTAAGGCAGTTTCTTTTTTCCTATACAAATCACTGTTTAGCGCGAGCCGCTGTACAGTGTGTAACAGACATTGAGGACACCTTCCTTACACCAAAACAAATGTCTAGTAAACATTACTCTAAAATGTATTCTTTAACAGCTATGAAAATATCCTGGTCTTGGATACTGGGAGACACATCTCTTGTACTGCAGTCCCTTTGTTTTCAGTATTTTGGGAGGAGTTACTATGGACTAAAACAATAAAACAATGTTCAGTAAAAATTGGCTCTAAGCCTCATTCTTTAAGAGCTATGAGAACTTGCTTATCTTCTCTGCTGTGAAAAACATCTCTTCTGTTGGAGAAGTGTTCATAGCTCTTAATGTATGTAGTTTACAGGCCACGTTTAATATGCCTTTTTTCTTGCTTTGGTCTGTACTAATTCCCCCCAAAACATGGAAAGCAAAGAGCCTGCAGTAGAAGAGATGTGTTTCACATTATCGAAGATAAACAAGTACTCAAACTTCTTAATGTATGCGTTTTAGAGCCCATCTTTCCTAAACATTTTTTTTCTCATTTTGGTGTAAGGCTCAAAGTCTGTAAGGAAAATGAGTTACGTCCTGTACAACAACAGTGCGATTTCTACGAAAGCTAAGTAAAGAACATTATAATCTGACATCCCGCTGAGGTCAGCAGTGACGAAGTAGAAACTCGGGTTGTACAAGCGTCCAGAAGGAAATCTACCGTAGCTTTGCTCAAGGAATCACCGGGCTAGTTGTCAACAATGATCACGAGTAGAGGCAGTCAACGAGTGGGAATTACAGGAATTTTGGAAACGTTTTCATTAGGTTTTCATAATCTTTTTGTAAGTAATTATCATTATTACATGCTTTAAGTTGCTGAAACTGTGCTTTACAAATTTTATTAAGTGCTTTATAATCACCGATACTGTGGAACCGGTGATCGGTTACAAAATTTTACCTCTAGCAGGGATGCAAACGTGGGCGGTGGGTAAAACGTTTGATTAACCCTGTTCTAGGGGACCGGCGGGAAACATTAATTTGATGGTCTTACGGGGAACTGAACTAGGCACCTCCTACACCAAATGCTGGTCCACTGTGCTCATCATATTGCCACCTCGCTCAGTTCAAGGATCCGTAAGTAAACCAAGAAAATAGCTATGCCCAAAACAATTCGATTAGCTTAATCATCGGGAACTCGTTTACTTTCATGTTCTTGAAGTAGGATGTAATTAGACGGAAAATAAGTAACTTCCCCCACGGAGGTAACAAACTAACGAAATATGTGATTGCTATTCAGGCAAGCTTGCCGTGCATTCGACACAGCTCGTCAAGAGCACCGTTTGGTGAAACCTGTTTCCCAAGCGATGGCGACACTCGAAACAGCCGCTCCTGGTGCCTGGTGCCGCTCAGCGGGAATGGGTGAGTGGTGAAGTGATTGGAGAGGGGAGGGGGGGAGGGGGGGGGCAGTGAGGCACAAACGGCGACAACAAGCATGCTCTAGGAGCAGAGTCCCCAGTCCATGCTTATTTGAGGGCTGCTGCTTCACATCTGTTTTCTCCAGGAGTTGTCTCCACAGTGAAATCGACACTTGCAATATACATTTTTGTTTCTTTCTTTAAAATCAGCGTCACGAATTAGCTCCAAGCAAAGTATGGAGGACGTTCTACATCTACATCTACATCCATACTCCGCAAGCCACCTGAGGGTGTGTGGCGGAGGGTACATTGAGTACCTCTATCGGTTCTCCCTTCTATTCCAGTCTCGTATTGTTCGTCCTTTTCTGCGGATGAAGATAGATGCATACTTACACAAGTTATTATGTAATACAGCATATACAAGGTCGCTAACTGCTCCTTTTTAATGTTGAGCACACGCTTCAGTCTGTCGGTGCTTTGATCCTATAAGACTTGAAATCGTCTTCTGTCCTAAGAACATCATCGCATGTTACAAGGTGAACAAGTAACAAGCAAATTACGTCAAGCGTTACTTGTCGTTGACGACCAGAATATAATAGCTGTATCGGATGGTTATTGTACTGCTGCTACCCAATGGTACTTTCACAGGTTTCTACGCCGGTGTGTGTCATTCAGTTCCCCAGGCGCTTTACTGTCCTCATTGGTCAACACTGTTAAAAGCTAATGAGCTTCCGTTGTCGCCCGCCTCCGTCAGCAGACTGGTACTCTGGATGTCGGCGGAAATTACATTGTAAACACAACAAAGGCCATCAGTCGACGCAAGTATCATAACCCGTGACGGCAGCAGAACCAAGTCTGCTAACGAAATATGACTGCACTTCGATTTTCTGTCCCATTCCATTCCCTCATTGAGCGAGGAACAAGCGACTGTCTACAGGCCTGTGTATGCGCCCTAATGTCATGATCTCGACACAAGACAGGCCATGCTGATAACAGAATCTTTGCCGGCCGCTGTGACCGAGCGGTTCTAGGCGCTTCAGTCCGGAACCGCGCGACTGCTACGGTCGTAGGTTCGAAGCCTGCGTCCGGCAGGGATGTGTGTGATGTCCTTAGGTTATTTAGGTTTAAGTATTTCTGAGTTCTAGGGGACTGATGAACTCAGATGTTAAGTCCCATAGTGCTCAGAGTCATTTGAACCATTTTGAACAGAATTTTTGGGCAGTCTTCCTCAAGTGCCGGTTTTCTTAAACTAACTCTACAGAATTTTGCGAGAAGAACACAATATTTCTTCGAAAGATTCGCATCAAAGATCGCCGAGCATCTTTCACGATCATACGATCATCGTATGACAGCGGAACTTGGTAGATATGCTAATGCGTAACCGATTTACGCTGAAAAAAAAGGTAGTTCCAGTTGTGGCCACCAGGATCACATCTAGCGTTGTACACTGCTTGTATGACGGTAATGACATCCACGCTGTCATTGGACAATTATAACGTGAGTAAACAGTACGGTTATCGTGAACAGAGAGAGTGCTCTGTTAATGGAACTGTTTTACGTGAACGGCAGCAATTACAGTGCTGCATCGAGAAGGTATCGCCGACTGAATGGTGTGAGAAGAGGCCTGATAGCATTAAATGCTTTATAGAAGATGACAATGCAATTAGAAAACACGGGTGAGCTTGGTGTGGCACCTGGAAGAGGAAGGCGTCTTATCACGTGGAAGTTGTTGACGAGGTTGCTGTTCAAAAATGGTTCAAATGGCTCTGAGCACTACGGGACTTAACATCTGAAGTCACAAGTCCCCTAGATCTTAGAACTACTTAAACCTAACTAACCTAAGGACATCACACACATCCATGCCCGAGACAGGATTCGAACCAGCGACCATAACGAACGGTTCCAGACTGAAGCGCCTAGAACCGCTCGGCCACACTGGCCGGCGACGTTGCTGTTGCTGTTGCTGTAAGCGACCGTGCTTCGCGTGCTCCAGGAGATGCTAGCGTTCGTGCGGTATCACGTGAAATGTTCATCCCGTGGTCAACATTACGGAAAACTTTTCGTACGTTTTACGCTGGTACCTGTACAAGATCCAGACGGTGCAACAACTAAAACCTAAAGATCCTCAGCAATGTTCTGAATCTGCTCCTCGGTTTCTGGAACTGACCAAAGTTGATGACATGTGGCTAGGCAATATTCAGTGGAGTGACGAGTTACATTTTACACTACAGGGAGCAGTGAATACATAGAACTGCTGAATTTGTGGTACCGTTAAACAGGGAATTGAACACTAACAGCCGTCGCACTCGTCGTATGTGACAGTATGGTGAGGATTCACAAGCACTTTTATTTTAGGTATGTTCTTCTTTGAAGAGAGTACACAGAGAGCGCTTGTCAGATGTAATCGTGACGTATGTACGTCAAAGAGATCTCCTTGTACAGTATGTCATTACCATTTGGAAAGAGCTCCACTGTATGGAAATCACTGCCTTCATGCAAGATGGGCCATGTCTCACGTCTCTCGCTCGGCGAAAGATCTGCTTAACGCAACATTCCACGAACGAGCTGCCGGCCGCAGTGGTCTAGCGGTTCAGGCGCTCAGTCCGGAACCGCGCGACTGCTACGGTCGCAGGTTCGAATCCTGCCTCGGGCATGGATGTGTGTGATGTCCTTAGGTTAGTTAGGTTTAAGTAGTTATAAGTTCTAGGGGACTGATGACCACAGATGTTAAGTCCCATAGTGCTCAGAGCCATTTGAACGAACGAGCTACCTCCAGAGATTTTCCACATGCATGGCCTGCAAGATCTGACTCGAGGTGACTTTTGGCTCTCGGGGTATCTAAAAGAATGTGTTTACGACGGACAAGTTCGTTCTCTACCTGATCTGAAGACTAGCATACAGGAACACGTTGTTGATTCCACCGAAACTGCTGCGTCGTTTTACGGATGCATCATATTGAGCAAATAACGTAAGCGTCAGTTAATAATAAAATCAACATTATGCCTTTCTCACTTTTTGACATTTCTGCACACGTCCCGTTCCTAATCCATTACACATGGAAACATTTCTATACGTCTTTCTCGTATTCACAGGTCCAGATTTGCTCCTGGTGGCCAAACCTGGAAGGAATATTTTTCCAGCGTAAATCGATTCCCCATCAACTACTACTCATTTCCTTTCCCGTTACACTCACATAGAGAACGAGGGAAAAACGATTGTCTATATGCCTCAGTACAAGTCCTAATTTCTCCAATCTTATATTCATGATCCTTACGCGAAGCGTGTATTGGAGGCAACAGAATCCTTCTGCAGTCAGCATGTAATGCCGGTTCTCTAAATTTTCTCAGGTGTGTTCCTCGAAAAGAATGTCGCTTTCCCTCCAGGGATTCCCGTTTGGGTTCCCGAAGCATCTCCGTAACACTTGCGAGTTGTTCGAACTTACCAGTAGTAAATGTAGCAGCCCGCTTCTGAATTACTTTGAAGTCTTCCCTTAGTGCGATCTGGTACGGATCCCAAAAAGTCGGACAGTACTCGAGAATAGGTCGCACTAGCGTCCTGTTAGCGGTCGCCTTCACATTTGAACAAAACCTTCCTAGAATTTCCCCAATAAACCGAATCGACCACTGGCCTTCCCCCCCCCCCCCCCCCCCCCCCCCCCCCCCCATAATCCTCCCATGCTTATTCAATTTCATATCGCTTTGCTACGTTACGCCGAGATGTTTAAACAACGCGACTGTGGCAAACAAGACACTACTAATGCCGTATACGAACATTAAGGGCTTGTTTTTTCTGTTCATCCGCATTAACTTACACTACTGGCCATTAAAATTGTTACACCACGACGATGACGTGCTACAGACGCGAAATTTAACCGACAGGAAGAAGATGCCGTGATATGCAAATGCTTAGCTTTTCAGAGCATTCACACAACGTTGGCGCCGGTGGCGACACCTACAACGTGCTGAAATGAGGAAAGTTTCCAACCGATTCCTCATACACAAACAGCAGTTGACCGGCGTTGCCTGGTGAAACGTTGTTGTGATGCCTCGTGTAAGGAGGAGAAATACGTACCATCACGTTTCCGACTTTAATAAAGGTCGGATTGTAGCCTATCGTGATTGCGGTTTGTCGTATCGCGACATTGCTACGAGAGATCGAATGACTGTTAGCAGAATATGGAATCGGTGGGTTCTGGAGGGTGATACGGAATGCCGTGATAGATTCCAACAGCCTCGTATCACTAGCAGTCGAGATGACAAGCATCTTATCCGCATGGCTGTAACGGATCGTGCAGCCACGTCTCGATCCCTGAGTCAACAGATGGGGACGTTTGCAAGACAACAACCATCTGCAAAACAGTTCGACGACGTTTGCAGCAGTATGGACTATCAGCTCGGAGACCATGGCTGCGGTTACCCTTGACGCTGCATCACAGACAGGAGCGCCTGTGATGGTGTACTCAACGACGAACCTGTGTGCACGAATGGCAAAACGTCATTTTTTTCGGATGAATCCAGGTTCTGTTTACAGCAACATGATGGTCGCACCCGTGTTTGGCGCCATGGCGGTGAACGCACACTGGAAGCGTGTATTCGTCAGCGCCATACTGGCGTATCACCCTGCGGGATGGTGTGGGATTCCATTGGTTACACGTCTCGGTCACCTCTTGTTCGCACTGACGGCACTTTGAACAGTGGACGTTACATTTCAGATGTGTTACTACCCGTGGCTATACTCTTCATTCGATCCCTGCGAAACCCTACATTTCAGCAGGATAATGCACGACCGCATGTTGCAGGTCCTGTACGGGCCTTTCTGGATACAGAAATGTTCGACTGTAACCTTGGCCAGCACATTCTCCATATCGCTCACCAATTGAATACGTCTGGTCAATAAGGCCGAGCAACTGGCTCGTCAGAATACGCCAGTCACTATTCTTGATGAACTGTGGTATGGTGTTGAAGCTGCATGGGCAGCTGTACGTGTATACGCCAAGGTCTGTTTGACTCAATGCCCAGGCCTATCGAGGCCTTTATTACGGCCAGAGGTGGTTGTTCCGGGTACTGATTTCTCAGGATCTGTGCACCCAAATTGCCTGAAATTGTAATCACATGTCAGTTCTAGTATATTTGTCCAATGAATACCCGTTTATCATCCGAATTTCTTTTTGGTGTAGCAATTTTAATGGCCAGTAGTGTATGTTGCGCAGTGTCTCTAGTATGGCGTCGATAGCGTCACATCCCACTTGTCAGTTCTGACGGCGCAGGGAGCACGTAAACATTGGTAGATCAATGGAGTACTCTGCCAAGGGCGAAGTGCGTGCTGTCATTCGAGTTCTTCGAGCTGAGAAGTACAGTTCAGCAGAAAATCATCTGCGAACGAGTAACGTGAAACTTTCGTGAGCGCCAGTAAAATGTGGCAGTGGTGCAGGAACTTTGAAGCAGGACGTACAGACGTTCATGATGCAGGCGGTGAGGGAAAGAAGCGAGTCGCACAGCGAGGAGATCCCGCGCTACGAGAAATTCATCAGTTCACAGTTTCTGTGTTGAGTAATTCCTTCTCCGAAACATCAACTGTCGTGAGTGAGAGATTTCTGTACCACAAATCCTGCGCTAGTCGGGTTCGCAAGGCGCTGTCCGACCATCACAAACCACGGCGAGTGGGCGCCGCCTTAACATTTCTCCACCTCTACCATAAAAAAGATTTTTTTGTCGCCGAGTGGGAAACATGAGTCCGTTTCGAAACTGGAGAAACAAGGGAGCTATCCAAATAGTGGATGTACTCTCATTCTGAACACTGTGTTCATGGAACTTGGCACGACCATCACCGTTCGTCAACGTTTAGGACGGGCAATTCAGGACAAGGGAGGAGGTATGTTGTCATCAGACGCTGTCATTCTTCACGACGACACTCGGCCACTCACTGCAGCTGCAATAAAGATGCTCCTGTAGCGTTATCGATGGGAAGTGTCTGCTCACCCAACGTATAGTACGGACCTGGCTCCCTCTGGTTTTCATCTCTTCGCTCACATGAAACGTTGACTTGGAGGACAGCATTTTGGTACACATAACGTGCTGCAGAACAGCGCACAGAACTGGCTGAAAGCGAAGGCGGCTGCCTTCTATGACGAGTGTCTTGGAAAGTTGGTACTACACTACGACAAGTGTCTACGTCAGAGCATCGACTATATAGGGAAGCAGCTGGAATGGGCAGCTAAATCCTGCGAAAGAAACACTTCTAATTTTCACTGTGGTTTCTGCTTCGCAAGTGAACAGGCTTCGATAAAAAACAAAACACGAAAAAATAGCTTACTTACTTTAGTTTTAGTTGAACATTCATCGTCCAGCATAACGCGCTTGGCTCAACCAGCGAAAAATTCATCGAGGCAATGGCGTATATTTGAAAATAGCTGTACGATCTCATGCTGTTCTCAAGAATCTTCCAAAGTTCAGGCAATTAGCAACTTTACCTCATGCCAAACCCAGTAACTTTTCCTCGTGCCACACCGGAAATCGAACCAGGAACCCTGCCTTTCGCGAGCAGTGCTGTAGAACATTCTCCGCCACGTTTCTTCTCCCAGCATTTCTAGCGCAACAAGATCTGCAGTAGATCTGAGGAATCTGGAAAGTATTCCCACTACAACTGCGGTACTGCTAACAGCTGCACGCTCCGTCGGGCCTGGATGCTTAGTCGGTGAGAGCGTTTCCCACGGAATACAAGACTCTGGACTCGAGTCACGACCCGGCAAGTAGTTATTGTCTGCCATGAAATTCTACAAAAGTGCAAACTCCTCTACAGAACTAAATATTACAGCACGAGTGGCGCGTGGTATTGCTACATTGTTGCCAAACTCTCAACAATTTTTCACACTGTTGTTTGTGACAGTTTAATTAACAATTTATATTCTTTTTTGTGTGGAATTCTTATATATACTTTGAAATACATCGCAATCAGCTACTTTTGATAGTCCAACTTCATATTGCTTCGTAACGTGCTCAAGAGCGTTGCCGAGCTCAAAACAAACTCAGGGGGTGTGGAAACCTACGGTAACTTCCCGGTGACCACTGCGGCCCGTTGTACTACGGGCAGGCGCTAGCCATACGATGTCTGTAGCAGCAGGCAACTTCTCGCCGGTGACGTCGCGGGGTGTTGCAGTCGACGTGTAAGCTCCCTGACTAGAAACAGTTCCCAAACACCACTCTACAGAGAATGCGTCTCCCAGCATTCTCTCCTCCTGCAACGTTATTTTGTTATCCAAGCCGCCGTTTTACCACCCACAATATTGCCGATATTGATATTTCAATTGCGATCAATGTAATTCTGTTTCATTCAGAAATTTGTTTCGATGGTAGAAATTCGGAGGAAATACATATTGTCGTCCTTGTTTTTAGGCTTTTTTCCCGTAACTGCAGATGTACAAGTTGTATGGGTTAGTACCCTCTTTTGCAACTGTAATGAAAGTCTTATTAAGACCAAACGCGTTTCGGTTTGTTCTAAAGCATCTTCAGTGGGCACCGTAACAATATGACTCTTCCTTAGAATTCTGTTTGCTAGAATGATGAACACTTCGCAGGCTTTAAATGGTTCAAATGGCTCTGAGCACTATGGGTCTTAACATCTGAGGTCATCAGTCCCCTAGAGCTTTGAACTACTTAAACCTAACTAACCTAAGGACATCACACACATCCATGCCCGAGGCAGGATTCGAACATGCGACCGTAGCGGTCGCGCGGTTCCAGACTGAAGCGCCTAGAACCGCTCGGCCACAACGGCCGGCTCGCAGGCTTTAGTTGCTACTATAAATAGCGTTAATTTCTATCGTCAGTCTCTGTTTTTTGTTGTTTATGTCTTTCTTTCTGTTCGTCCACACGTGTATGTTACATTTTAGCACGCAGCACTTTCACAAGACTAAAGACAGGGATCGAAAATTCCCGAAACAAACTTCTAGAACTTGTAAAGGCGACTGAGTACATAATATCTTGAATAGCAATCCATGTCCGCAAACGCACCGTTTCCATTCGGTGACGGTTTCAAATCAGATGTGTAACGCATCCATGTCTGCCGAAATAAAGAGAAATGTCTCAGAGTTGTTTGCCTTGGTATGCGATTGGGTAGACGGGATGAGCCGTACTACGTCAAAATGGTCACCTTATTTCCCTTAATGTCTGCCTTGCAAAGTTTAATTTACGAGACCAGAGACAAAGGAATATATGCTGGCACAAGTTCTGGCTGCTGCACTTGAAACTGAAGAGACACAATGTGGGATGGAGAGTGTGCACCAGAACGTGCTAAGTAAGCACAATGTTTGTCACACGCTGATGGTCCCCACATCTAACCGCTGTTGTAATATATCAGCACCGTTCTACACGTACAGTACCCTGGATTCTTTTTTGTTTGGAATAATTTAAATATGTAATGTGTCTGTGTTAATGAAAACAAATTTGTTTAAGTGATAAATGGATCTTTCCTTATGTTTCCTTCCGGATTGTTACTTAATGGTTGTACCGCATCACACGTAATTCAGCTCCTCAAGCAGTAGGGGATGAGTTAAACATCCGAACTAAAACCATCATAGAATGGAAATGATACGTTCCTGCAAACTGGATCTTATTCAAATTATTATGTGCTCAATGTGTGTGTGTGTGTGTGTGTGTGTGTGTGTGTGTGTTTGTGTGTGCGCGCTTGTGTGTGTGTTTGTAAAGGAAGCTGTCGTTTCCTAGCTACTGTTTGTGTAAATTATTGCTTTGTGATGGTCCAGAGATGGATGAACTAGTGTAGTGATATTGCCTAGTTTTGGTCATTATTTTGTGGTTTGTAGGGGAACTGTTCTTTCTCAAAAATATGTGTTATTAGTGCATATGACATCTGTTTCATGATGTTTGTCTGGTCACTTAATACGTGGTTTTTCTATATTATCACTTTTTAATTTGGAAGTTTACTTGTAGGTTTAGGTGATGTTTCTAGTTACTGAATCTATTTTCATGTCCGTTCCTATGTTGGTAGGGTCGTGTTTGCTCAACAGCATAACTGTGTTTTATGTTTTGACAATCGTACATAGAGCTTAGATTTAATCCTAACAGTGTGACAGCTGGTAAAGTGGCCAGAATATTGCGATTGTTGGAGTTGCTGCAGCCATAATGTTTATGTTTATCACATGTATAATATTATTCTAAGAACCTCATGTATGGATGCTGTGGTGTTTCAAGGTGAGTGGGTGTTTTGTTTCTTGATACGGAAGTTTTCTATACCTTGCTACATCTGATACGTTCTGGGGAATAAGAACTAGCTCGTCACATAGCTTCTATATTGCAACTGCTCTAAACTGTTGAAGGGAACTCTCACAATTCCCACGACGTCGGTCAAAGAAGAAAGGGCGTTCTTCAACTCTGAAAAATAATTCTTATGCAATTCTATGAGCTAGGAAATATTGTCGGCCTTGACGATGTTTTACACTGAAAGACATCTCATATTGGAGATCGCAGACTTCAGTCAGAAGTTAACTTACAAGTTTGAATCAGGAGACTGCAGGACAACAAATTTTCAGTACAAGTGAGCTAAGAATAAATGAGCTTACAACGCATAAATTTTCTCTTATTTCCAGCGTTTTAAATGACGAATGTATTTCAGCTCTACTACGAATGTAACTCGTTATGAAACGATAAAAGTTTTTCTAGATAGTCGACAAATCGTTGCATGCTCTTTACCACAGATAATTTTTTGTCGTAGATATATCTCTAACTTTTCGCAGGATCGTAAATTTAATTTCGTAATTGAAATTTATGGCCTTCACACACACTACGAACTCTAGGGGCGTTTAAATCATAACGAATACTGACAAGCCAGGCGCCGAGATAAGGATTTTTCTTCCTTATAAGCGCCTCATATAAAAATTCAACATTAAAACGTCGGTGCAACACTCAACTTCAGATACACTGATCAACCAGAACATTATGACAACCGAGCTACTATCGATGTAAACCCGTTCGGACGATCGTAGCACCACCTGGCGAGAATGACTCGTAGTCAGACACACGTACGCTGCATGTAGTATCAGTGAGCGTGATTTTCGTGTGTAGAATGTGGAAGACGCATCTGAATTTGATCGAGAACACATTATGACGCACCGGAGGCTCAGTGCGAGCGTTTCGGAAACTTCACGGGTGTTCAAGGAGCGCTGTGGCGAGTGTCTCCAATATGTGGCGAAACCAAGGTTACCACGTCCATAAGTCGTGTGGTTGGGCGGCTACCCCTCATTACAGATGTCGGACGTCGTATGCTTGGCAGACTGGTAAAACAGGACAGGCGGCGAACACTGGCGGAACTAACATCAGACTTTAATGCAGGACAGAGTGCAAGTGAGTCTGAACACACAGTGCACCGAATACTCCTAACGATCCATGCATTTGCCAATATTAACACCCCGACATCGGCAACTACGACTGAAACGGGCATGTGATCACCGACAATGGACGCTGGCGCAGTGGCAGAGCGTTGCAAGGTCTGATGAATCCCGATACTTCCTTCATTATGCCTATGGAAGGGCGCGAATCCGTCGTCTTCTAGGGAAACAGTTCCTTGACACGTGTACTGTGGGACGATGACAAGTTCGCGGCGACTCCATTACGCCCTGGGGAACATTCACGAGGGCCTCCACGCTTCCAGTAGAGCTCGTGCAAGGCACCATCACGGCCAAGAAGTATCGTACACTCATTGCGGACCCCTTACACCCCTTCATGACGATCATGTCGCCCGACGGCAGTGGAATTTTCTATCAAGATAATCCGCCATGTCACAAGGCCAGGACTGTGATGGAATGGTCCGAGGAACTCAGTGGCGATTTCCAATTGATGTACTGGCCCCCATACTCGCCAGATCTGAACCCGATCTAACACATCTGGAAAGTGATTGAACTTGGCGTGCCGGCCGGTGTGGCCGAGCGGTTCTAGGCGCTTCGGTCTGGAACCGCGCGCCCGCTACGGTCGCAGGTTCGAATCCTGCCTCGGACATGGATGTATGTGATGTACTTAGGTTAGTTAGGTTTAAGTAGTTCTAAGTTCTAGGGGACTGATGACCTCAGATGTTAAGTCCCATAGGGCTCAGAGCCATTATGAACTTGGCGTCAGAACTCGTCGCCGCCCTCCACAGAATTTACGAGAATTCGGTGACTTCTGTGTGTAGTTGGTACCAGCTCAATACAGTGACTTACCAAGGCCTCATTGCTTCCATGTCAAGACCAGTCGCCACTGTTACCCATGTCAAAGGAGGACACACCAGTTATTACGTACGTGGTCAGAACGTTCTGACTGATCAATGTATAGCACACGATAGCCTGAAAAACTATTTCAGTGTACCATTTCATTTCGCATATGATCGTTGTTTCGCAATTTCCATGCGTTTCTTCACATCACCCATTGTAAATTCAGGCCTTTCATTCCCATGAAATTGCCATCGCTAACGTCTCTAGCGTACCCTGGCACAAATTCTGATCGTATAATTCTTACTCATTTTTCATGACCCTCGATTTTAATTCGTCTATTGTTGTATCCGATACCTCAAAACTCGAACGCTCAATGAGACTGACGTTCCTGAAAAGATGAACGTGTACGTGAATACCGAAAGGAGGGAGGAGGAGGAGGTTAGTGTTCAACGTCCCGTCGACAACGAGGTCATTAGAGACGGAGCGCAAGCTCGGGTTAGGGAAAGATGGGGAAGGAAATCGGCCGTGCCCTTTCGAAGGAACCATCCCGGCATTTGCCTGAAACGATTTAGGGAAATCACGGAAAACCTAAATCAGGATGGCTGGGGACGGGATTGAACCGTCGTCCTCCCGAATGCGAGTCCAGTGTGCTGACCACTGCGCCACCTCGCTCGGTAATACCGAAAGGTCATGTTGAAATACCTGTACTAGTTTCTACTGACTAGAAGTTAGTATTTCATGGAAGATGTAATTTTGAGTGAGCGGTTCTTCTCAAGAAGGACGCATTACTCCTTCACAGTGCGATATTGCTCGCTAACTAACAATCTCTTACTTTTCTTTTCTTCAAACATCTCAACTTATAATTCATCCTCCTTTTCGTATTTTGCTAAATTTGAAAACCGACTAATCTGTAAGTTATCACAAACAATTTCAAAAATTTGTTTGCTGCGACCTTTATCCTCATTCAGTATCTTCCTGAATGGAGAAGTAAAATTCCGTGTTTAAATTTCTAAACCCTTACTACTCAATACCACAATACTTGCCTGGACCTCTGTCATTTAACTCACATCAGATAATTAGCAGCTTCGTGTCAAGATATTTATTACTTTTTCCTTCCGTTCTCCAATTTTCCCTTATTGCTGTAGTCCCTTACTGACCCCTTCAAGAGTGCACATGTTAACATGGATATTTAAACGAAATTCTGATGCTGTAATATGAGACAGCTGCACTATTTAATAGTGTATCTGCGTAATCCTTCCAGAAATAATTGATTTCCACTCTGCATCTCCACTCTATGTCACATTCAATACGTTGTCTCCATCTACGTCTCCTTTCCAATTTAATTTGCTTCACGAAGTGCTTTCTGCGAAAGGCATGGCTGTTCTTACGCGTTTCATGCATCACTATCTAAGAAAGGTCCTGTCGCACATGCCTTCACAGATCGCATCGTGAGTACAACACGATGGATGGCGCTCTTTCTTACCCTTGCAACTGAGGAATGGATGTGTAACCTAGCCCTTTAGAAATAGCACGGGAACGTCCGCTGAATACTTATCGACGGTTGTTTGTCTGGGTATTACCAGCAGTTCCAGGGACTCGGTTGGCGTCCAGCCAAATCTGCCATTCAATTACTTCACTTCTGCGTCATTGCCCGGTACGCGTGTAGTGCATCAGTTGCTGTAATTCCACTGAAATTATACTCGCCAAATACAATCTAGCAACAGTTTCACTTGCGTAATACTGCCCAGAAAATGAGTTTCTGTCTAATCCACATGCTTTGGTGATAATGGAAGGTACAACGAAACCCAAAGGTTATCTTATATGTGACTCTTCAGGCTTTCCCGGCGGATATGTTGTAAATCCCCCCCCCCCCCCCCCCCCCCCCCCATGAACCATGGACCTTGCCGTTGGTGGGGAGGCTCGCGTGCCTCAGCGATACAGATGGCCGTACCGTAGGTGCAACCACAATGGCGGGGTATCTGTTGAGAGGCCAGACAAACATGTGGTTCCTGTAGAGGGGCAGCAGCCTTTTCAGTAGTTGCAGGGGCAACAGTCTGGATGATTGACTGATCTGGCCTTGTAACATTAACCAAAACGGCCTTGCTGTTGTGGTACTGCGAACGGCTGAAAGCAAGGGGAAACTACAGCCGTAATTTTTCCCGAGGATATGCAGCTCTACTGTATGGTTAAATGATGATGGCGTCCTCTTGGGTAAAATATTCCGGAGGTAAAATAGTCCCCCATTCGGATCTCCGGGCGGGGACTACCCAGGAGGACGTCGTTATCAGGAGAAAGAAAACTGGCGTTCTACGCATCGGAGCGTGGAATGTCAGATCCCTTAATCGAGCAGGTAGGTTAGAAAATTTAAAAAGGGAAATGAATAGGTTAAAGTTAGATATAGTGGGAATTAGTGAAGTTCGGTGGCAGGAGGAACAAGACTTTTGGTCAGGTGATTACAGGGTTATAAATACAAAATCAAATAGGGGTAATGCAGGAGTAGGTTTAATAATGAATAAAAAAATAGGAGTGCGGGTTAGCTACTACAAACAGCATAGTGAACGCATTATTGTGGCCAAGATAGACACAAAGCCCATGCCTACTACAATAGTACAAGTTTATATGCTAACTAGCTCTGCAGATGATGAAGAAATAGATGAAATGTATGATGACATAAAAGAAATTATTCAGGTAGTGAAGGGAGACGAAAATTTAATAGTCATGGGTGACTGGAATTCGTCAGTAGGAAAAGGGAGAGAAGGAAACATAGTGGGTGAATATGGACTGGGGGGAAGGAATGAAAGAGGAAGCCGCCTTGTAGAATTTTGCACAGAGCATAACTTAATCATAGCTAACACTTGTTTCAAGAATCATAAAAGAAGGTTGTATACCTGGAAGAATCCTGGAGATACTAAAAGGTATCAGATAGATTATATAATGATAAGACAGAGATTTAGGAACCAGGTTTTAAATTGTAAGACATTTCCTGGGGCAGATGTGGATTCTGACCACAATCTATTGGTTATGAACTGCAGATTGAAACTGAAGAAACTGCAAAAAGGGGGGAATTTAAGGAGATGGGACCTGGATAAACTGAAAGAACCAGATGTTGTAGAGAGTTTCAGGGAGAGCATAAGGGAACAATTGACAGGAATGGGGGAATGAAATACAGTAGAAGAAGAATGGGTAGCTCTGAGGGATGAAGTAGTGAAGGCAGCAGAGGATCAAGTAGGTAAAAAGACAAGGGCTAATAGAAATCCTTGGGTAACAGAAGAAATATTGAATTTAATTGATGAAAGGAGAAAATATAAAAATGCAGTAAATGAAGCAGGCAAAAAGGAGTACAAACGTCTCAAAAATGATATCGACAGGAAGTGCAAAATGGCTAAACAGGGATGGCTAGCGGACAAATGTAAGGATGTAGAGGCTTATCTCACTAGGGGTAAGATAGATACTGCCTACAGGAAAATTAAAGAGACCTTTGGAGAGAAGAGAACCCCTTGTATGAATATCAAGAGCTCAGATGGCAACCCAGTTCTAAGCAAAGAAGGGAAGGCAGAAAGGTGGAAAGAGTATATAGAGGGCCTATACAAGGGCAATGTACTTGAGGACAATATTATGGAAATGGAAGAGGATTTAGATGAAGACGAAATGGGAGATAAGATACTGCGTGAAGAGTTTGACAGAGCACTGAAAGACCTGAGTCGAAACAAGGCCCCGGGAGTAGGCAACATTCCATTAGAACTACTGATGGCCTCGGGAGAGCCAGTCATGACAAAACTCTACCATCTGGTGAGCACGATGTATGAGACAGGTGAAATACCCTCAGACTTCAAGAAGAATATAATAATTCCAATCCCAAAGAAAGCAGGTGTTGACAGATGTGAAAATTACCGAACTATCAGTTTAATAAGTCACAGCTGCAAAATACTAACGCGAATTCTTTACAGACGAATGGAAAAACTGGTAGAAGCCTACCTTGGGGAAGATCAGTTTGGATTCCGTAGAAATGTTGGAACACGTGAGGCAATACTGACCTTACGACTTATCTTAGAAAATAGATTAAGGAAAGGCAAATCTACGTTTCTACCATTTGTAGACTCAGAGAAAGCTTTTGACAATGCTGACTGGAATACTCTCTTTCAAATTCTGAAGGTGGCAGGGGTAAAATAAAGGAAGGGAAAGGTTATTTACAATTTGTACAGAAACCAGATGCCAGTATGGTGAGGGGCCTGAAAGGGAAGCAGTGGTTGGGATGGGTGTGAGACAGGGTTGTAGCCTATCCCCGATGTTATTCAATCTGCATATTGAGCAAGCAGTAAAGGAAACAAAAGAAAAATTCGGAGTAGGTATTAAAATTCATGGAGAAGAAGTAAAAACTTTGAGGTTCGCCGATGACATTGTAATTCTGTCAGAGACAGCAAAGGTCTTGGAAGAGCAGATGAACGGAATGGACAGTGTCTTGAAAGGAGGATATAAGATGAACATCAACAAAAGCAAAGCGAGGATAATGGAATGTAGTCAAATTAAGTCGGGTGATGCTGAGGGAATTAGATTAGGAAATGAGACACTTAAAGTAGTAAAGGAGTTTCGCTATTTAGGCAGTAAAATAACCGATGATGGTCGAAGTATAGAGGATATCAAATGTAGACTGGCAATGGCAAGGAAAGCGTTTCTCAAGAAGAGAAATTTGTTAACATCGAGTATAGATTTAAGTGTCAGGAAGTCGTTTCTGAAAGTATTTGTATGGAGTGTAGCCATGTATGGAAGTGAAACATGGACGATAACTAGTTTGGACAAGAAGAGAATAGAAGCTTTCGAAATGTGCTGCTACAGAAGAATGCTGAAGATAAGGTGGGTAGATCACGTAACTAATGAGGAGCTATTGAATAGGATTGGGGAGAAGAGAAGTTTGTGGCACAACTTGACTAGAAGAAGGGATCGGTTGGTAGGACATGTTTTGAGGCATCAAGGGATCACAAATTTAGCATTGGAGGGCAGCGTGGAGGGTAAAAATCGTAGAGGGAGACCAAGAGATGAATACACTAAGCAGATTCAGAAGGATGTAGGTTGCAGTAGGTACTGGGAGATGAAGAACCTTGCACAGGATAGAGTAGCATGGAGAGCTGCATCAAACCAGTCTCAGGACTGAAGACCACAACGACAACAACATGTTGTAAATAGTCTTCACGGGTGTGCCGCCGGATGACGTTCCGTTGCAGCTTCACCGTTAGGCTTCCTGCTGCTTTGCTCATCTCCCTAAAAAATGTTACGAGTTCATGATCTGTATACAATTTATTTTCTTACAAGTGTATGTGCGTTGCAGTTTTCAATTTTTTAAACCAAAAATTTACTTCCTATGCCGTTGTCAAGTGACAAGGCGTCTTCGTCTGCCGTCTTTTGTTTGGGCTACAGTGGTTATATGGAATTCAGCTTTCGTCTGATTTGTAGATGTGCGTGTTTGTATTTGAGATTGAGGAAAGCAGTGGAAGCAAAGGCACAATTTGGGTGCGGAACTCTCTCTCTCTCTATTTGTGTGTGTGTGTGTGTGTGTGTGTGTGTGTGTGTGTAAGTGTGTCTTTATATTTGATGGATGTGGCCGAAACGAGTATGGCAGTGGACATCCCCCTGGAAGAAGAAAAAGAGGTAGGATTGGAAAAATGCGGAAAGAGGATGTGAAGAAAGCAATGCTGTGATGGACAAAAAGAGCTGGAAAATGAGAAACGAGAAACGGCGACAGCTGTGTTAAATTCGTGTATTTTTATTGGTGACGAAGAACAGTGTATTGAATAACACTACTTCAGTATTTACTTCATTCGCAAACTAATGGTCCAAATGGCTCTAAGCAATACGGGGCTTAACATCTGAGAGTCCCCTTGACTTAGAATTACTTAAACATAACTAACCTAAGGACAGCACACACATCCATGCCCGAGGCAGGATTCGAGCTTGTGACCGCAGCAGCAGCACGGTTCCGGACTGAAGCGCCTAGAACCGCTCGGCCACCACAAACTAACAATTATAGCTATTACAAGAAGTGCGTTTTTAGGTTGGTTAATACCTCCAAGTACAAGGGGCAAGAGCAAGCCATTAATGCTTAGTTTTCTCTGGGCAAAAGGTAAGGTGCTGAAGTGTGGACAAGTGGATACAAAATGCGTGTACTGACAGGCATAGTCGAATTAGTGGTGCAATTACGGCCTTGCAGAAAACGTGTTTGTGGGAAGACTGTTTGACACATTGAAAAAGCAGTCAACACAGTGATGTGCGTGTATATTTAGGTACCATATATAGAAATATCTGCACCTATACCCGTTACACGCTACACACACACACACACACACACACACACACACACACACACACACACACACACCGCCACCACCACCACCACCACCACCGCCACCACCACCACTGCCACCTCCTCCTCCCCCCCCCCTCCCTCCGGAAGGAGAAAAACAGGTAGACCCTGAAGACCATGAAAACCGGACAGGGATCTACAGTATGGATACAGGATGGACAAGAAGCGATGGGAAACGAGGAGCGAGAAACGGCGACAGTATATGTAGTATGTTTCACACCCCTCTAGAGGTTGTAGGGACTTGATAGATCAAATTTTAGATAGGAACCCATGTCCAGAAAAGGTTCGTTTCCATACGACAAGGAAAACAATAGCTTCTCAATCGCGTGCTAGATACTTCTTATGCAGTTCGCCTGTTGTAGTAGCCTACCCATATTCGTGAATGGAACAATGACGTGATGTCCTCTGCTTCCATCTGCCTCCCTTTCATGCTTCTTGCTGATGCGTCAGTTGACATTATGGTGACTAGTACTGCAATAACAGTATGTCTGAGTACACGTTCGTAGAGTACATCGATATGTTGCTAATTTACGGTGAAGCTCACCATAATGGGAGAGAAGCTCAGCGCCTGTACCACGAGTACTTTCCAAATCGTGTGACTCCATCTCACCCCATGTTTGCCAGAGAAGAACAATGGTTGCGAGAAAGCGGAAAATTCACAAGCGATACAGCAAACTGTCGTGCTTCAAGTAGGCGGCGCACTGTAGTATTGGGAGGAAGTGCTTCATCAAGTTGAAGAGAACCCATCGAAGAGTGCGCCAACCATTGCACGTAACTTGCATACGTCTCACCCTGCCGCGCGGTTTTACGCTCTTCAGTTCCGGAACCGCGCGACTGCTATGTTCGCAGGTTCGAATCCTGCCTCGGGCATGGATGTGTGTGATGTCCTTAGGTTAGTTAGGTTTAAGTAGTTCCTAGTTCTAGGGGACTGATGACCTCAGATGTTAAGTCCCATAGTGCTCAGAGCCATTTGAACCATGCGTCTCACTCATCAGTCTGGCGTGTTCGGCATGAACAGCAACTTCATCCATATCACCCTCAGAAGATATACACCATGCTCTCAGCGGTCTTGTGCCACGTGTCAATTTCTGTGTTTTGTTTTTACTCCGTTGTGTGGATTTTCCTCAGTTTTCAAGGAAAATTTTGTTCACCGACGAAGCGCATTTCAACAGGGAAGGTGTTCTGAAAGCTCGAAATAGCCACATTTCGGATCAAGAAAACCGCAACCCCATGTGAAAACGAAGATTTCAGCACACCTTCATCATCAATGTCTGTTCAGGTATTCGCGATGGTCGTGTAATTGGCCGTACTTTTTTCTGCCCCACCTAACGGGCGTCAGGTACTTGATATTAATGCAACAAGTGCTGGCAGAGTTTTTCGGAGATGCTCCATTGGACATTCGATACGAATTGTGGTTCCAGCTTGATGGCGAAGCAGTACATCTTGCTGATCGCACCCGAAACCATTTGAATGTAGTCTACGGAGACAGGCGGATCCGTCGACGGGGACCACATCCTTGGACGCCGAGATCGCTAGATTTAACCCCTCTGCACTTTTTCTCGTGGGGCCAGATGAACAGTCTTATTTACGAGAACCCCCGTCCTGTTGGAGGAAGATCTGTTGCACGGATCGTGGCTGCTGCATAGGTGATCAGCCATGCATCACGCATTTTGGTGAGACATTAGGCGAAGTTACTGCGTGGATACACCCTGTGCACCGAATTTGGTGGTCATCGTATCGAACAGCTGTTTATCACAGTAAACAGGGGTGAGATCTGTACATCTAGTTTGGCCTATTAACATGGAAACGAACCGTTTCCGGACATGTGTTCCTATATAAAAGTTGATCTACTAGGTCTCTACAAGAATGTAATTTTAGTTGCGAAACATCTTGTACACTACTGGCATTAAAATTGATACACCACGAAGACGACGTGGTACAGACGCGAAATTTAAACGACAGGAAGAAGATGCTGTGATATGCAAATGATTAGCTTTACAGAGCATTCACACAAGGTTGGCGCCGGTGGCGAGACCTACAACGTGCTGACATGAGGAGAGTTTCCAACCGATTTCTCATACACAAACAGCAGTTGACCGGCGTTCCCTGGTGAAACGTTGTTGTGCTGCCTCATGTAAGGATGAGAAATGCGTACCATCACGTCTCCGACGTTGATAAAGGTCGGATTGTAGCCTGTCGCGATTGCGGTTTATCGTATCGCGACATTGCTGCTCGCGTTGGTCGAGATCCAATGACTGTTAGCAGAATATGGAATCGGTGGGTTCAGGAGGGTAATACGGAACGGCGTGCTGGATCCCAACGGCCTCATATCACTAGCAGTCGAGATGACAGGCATCTTACCTGCATGGCTGAACAGATTGTGCAGCCACCTCTCGATCCCTGAGTCAACAGATGGGGACGTTTGCAAGACAACAGCCATCTGCACGAACAGTTCGACGACGTTTGCAGCAGCGTGGACTATCAGCTCGGAGACCATGACTGCGGCTACCCTTGACGCTGCATCGCAGACCTGAGTGTCTGCGATGGTGTACTCAACGACGATCCGGGGTGCGCGAATGGCAAAACGTCAATTTTTCGGATGAATCCAGGTTCTTTTTACAGCATCACGACGGTCGCAGCCGTGTTTGGTGACATCGCGGTGAACGCACAATGGAAGCGTGTATTCGTCATCGCCATATTGGCGTTTCACCCGGCATGATGGTATGGGGTGCCATTGGTTACACATCTCGGTCACCTCTTGTTCGCATTGACGGCACTTTGAATAGTGGACGTTACATTTTAGATTGTTCAGGGTACTGATTTCTCAAGATCTATGCACGCAAATTGCGTGAAAATGTAATCACACGTCAGTTCTAGTATATTTGTCCAATGAATACCCGTTTATCATCTGAATTTCTTCTTGGTGTAGCAATTTTAATGGCCAGTAGTGTATATAATTCGTGACGCTCGTTGCTTACTTTTTGAAACCTCCTTCCCGCTGTATACCCTCACCTCCCTGCCTCCCACCCAAAGTGGATGTACGGGGTAGTGGAACAGCCTGCAAGCGGAAGAGCAATTAAAGCCGCCGATGCTGGATCAAGTTCTGGCACGGAACAGGCCGGCGGTGTTGTCAGCGCCAGTAATTGACGGCAGCCCCGCGGCGGCCAAGCCCAGCGCCTTAACGAGGAGCCGAACCCGCTGGAAAACTGGAACTGGAGCGACGCGCACCGACCGCTTGTGACGCTGTGACTCGGACCAGAAGCGGACGGAAGCGTCCCGGCGCGGTGGGAAGGCGCGCCGCTGGAGGCTCCTGGCGACCCAGTGTCCAGAAGCCGCCTCCAGTCCCGTCTAGCCTGGTCCCATTCATTACGCACCGTCTGGCGCTCCCTCTCTTTCTCCTTTCCGGCACCGGGAATTACTCGCGACCTCTCGGCCGGAACGGAGCCGACCCGCGCTGTCCTTTCAAGAGCCGTCCGTCCCCCGATCCGATCTGCTGCCACTGACCGGTAGTTACACGTCTGGCGGTGTGTTTGTGTGGTGGGTGGGGGGGATGTGGGGGGGGGGGATGCAGGAGGAAGGGAGAATCCGAGCTACTGCCAGCCATCTGCCGGAATAATGGCAAGGCATATTGTGTGAGGAGGCATTGGAGACGACCCGTAACACGTCGTTTGTGGCGGAGATAAAGGTGATGCGAAGATTTATTCGGTGAGGTGGGGTGCGCTTGCTATAGTCTGGAACCTACGGGGCTAGAACCAGACTGGTCGGCGAGTACAGGTTTGCGATGGAGCATCCTTTGAATACGGGCGACACTAGCGCAGCGCCGGGACCAAAGGACAGGTCTTCGGATATTAGTACTAAGAGCGCTTTGTCAAATACGCCTGGGAATTTCCACTAGGAAAGCATTTTCTTTCGCTGTGATAGTAAGAGCCGGCCGGGGTGGCCGAGCGGTTCTAGGCGCTACAGTCTGGAACAGCGCGACTGCTACGATCGCAGGTTCGAATCCTGCCTCGGGCATGGATGTGTGTGATGTCCTTCGGTTAGTTAGGTTTAAGTAGTTCTGAGTTCTAGGGAACTGATGACCACAGTATTTAAGTCCCATAGTGCTCAGAGCCATTTGAACCATTTTTTGTTATAGTAAGAGGGTAAGCTGGTAGCGTTTACTTTACCTTTCATTGTTGTTGGTAGTATAGAGAAGGAGTACTGACAATGTTCGTTAGAGCTCGTTTGCAGATAGGAGAAGGGCGCATCATGAATCCAACTGCGTAGCTTCGGCACAACGAATATGATCGCCATACGTTTTCAAGATCTGCTCGAATAGATAACGCGACAGGATAGGGAGGTGAGGAGGGCACAAATCTAGTACGTTGATCCCGCATACCCGCATGCCCCCCCCGTCTCGATTTCAGACAACGAAGTCACACAACAAAAGTTACATGATTCGGTGAGGTGGAACGTTTTCTCTGATCACAGCTTACAATACAGATGTGACGGGAGTGACACTCGGCTCGTGACGAGCAAGTGGCTATTGGTTTCGAAATCGATAATAATGTTAACAAGGAGAGAGAATTTCACAAGGGTTTCTCACTGTCTATATCCGTGGAAACAGTACTCTTAGGTGGAAGACAGAAATCAGATGCGCAGTAGAATAAATTTAACGTCGCTATTAACAGTTTGTACAGAAACCCGATGGCAGTTATAAGAGTCGAGGGGTATGAAAGGGAAGCAGTGGTTGGGAAGGGAGTGAGACAGGGTTGTAGCCTCTCCCCGATGCTGTTCAATCTGTATATTGAGCAAGCAGTAAAGGAAATAAAAGAAAAGTTCGCAGTAGGTATTAAAATCCATGGAGAAGAAATAAAAACTTTGAGGTTCGCCGATGACATTGTAATTCTGTCAGAGACAGCAAAGGACTTGGAAGAGCAGTTGAACGGAATGGGTAGTGTCTTGAAAGGAGGGTATAAGATGAACATCAACAAAAGCAAAACGAGGATAATGGAATGTAGTCGAATTAAGTCAGGTGGTGCTGAGGGAATTAGATTAGGAAATGTTTTACTATTTGAGGAGCAAAATAACTGACGATGGTTGAAGTAGAGAGGATATAAAATGTAGACTGGCAATGGCAAGGAAAGCGTTTCTGAAGAGGAAAAATTTGTTAACATCGAGTATAGATTTAAATGTCAGAAAGTCGTTTCTGAAAGTATTTGTATGGAGAGTAGCCATGTATGGAAGTGAAACGTGGAAGATAAATAGTTTAGACAAGAAGAGAATAGAAGCTTTTGAAATGTGGTGCTACAGAAGAATGCTGAAGATTAGATGGGTAGATCACGTAACTAATGAGGAGGTATTGAATAGAATTGGGAAGAAGAGGAGCTTGTGGCACAACCTGACTAGAAGAAGGGATCGGTTGGTAGGACATGTTCTGAGACATCGAGGGATCACCAATTTAGTATTGGAGGGCGGCGTGGAGGGTAAAAAACGTAGAGGGAGACCAAGAGATGAATACACTAAGCAGATTCAGAAGGATGTAGACTGCAGTAGGTACTGGGAGATGAAGAAGCTTGCACAGAATAGAGTAGCATGGAGAGCTGCATCAAACCAGTCTCAGGACTGAAGACCACAACAACAACAACATTAACAGTTTTGTGACCGATCATACAATGTAGGCTTTCACCGCCCTTACTGACTTCATTTGAAACTTCCGGGCTGATAGATCGATGCGTAAAGCTTTCTCCTAACGTTTCATCTTCGACTGTGGGAAACGTTTTCGTTCTTAAAGCGGTGAATTAATAAGTGTGAACCATAAATGCGCATCCGACCAACCAGTTGTGAGCAGGCAGTATTAGGTGGGGCATGTGCCGCCCTAGTGTGTCAACGCTGTTGAGTCACAAATCGAAAACGAGCAGCATCTCTAACTCAAGTGAACAAGACATTCATTAGAATATGTTGAAGAAGTGAAAAATGAGTGCAAAATCTGATTCCCGCACAAAAGCAACGACGCGGAGATGTGTGCCGCAACTTGACTGATATGCAAAACGCGGATTGTTCTGTTCCCGGTGCAATCGAGGGAGACCGGACTTGGCGTTATCAATAAGAACCTACCGCAAAACGACAAAGTGCGGAATTCATATAAAGGGTCGACGCTTTGACGACATTACCGACATTCAACCAATATGACGCGCGAGGTGAACAAAATCTCAAAGAAGGACATTTCTAACAGTTTCAAATTGTTGCATGAATGTTCCGTTTCACATGGTTGAGTGAAAGTTCTGTGCGTTGTATTCAAGTGGAATGGGGGTGGGGGGAGGGAGACTGTGTAGAACTCTGGAAGCATTAAAGCCCCCACCTTACCTTTACTCTATTTTCTGTTAAACCAGCCTCGAAATTCTAAGAGTCACCGAGACGGTGAGAAAAACAAAGTCAACTTTCAAATATTACTGGCCTATATTACCTATTACAGAAAAAGTGAGAAAATTTCTCGGTGAGGTACAGGCACTTTGAAAAGAAAGCCTCATACTAATTAATGAGCTCTTTCCTTCTTAAGGACATAATGGCTGTCGTTTATCTTTTGCTTTCACGTATAAAGATGACGAGTGAACTGCGAAACTTCCTAGTGTAACCACAAATCCTGTGTGCTCTTGCAGTATTGTTGTTATGGCTGACAGAACATGAATGGACGTCAGGGAACCCCAATAGTTCCATATAGTATATGTGACTGTTTCCTTCTATTTATTACCTAGAATTAGAATATTATACGTCCCAGTTTGTTATCTTCACAACGTGCTAGCGGAGATGGTGCGTCAGTTTCCTATGAGCTTTGTGTGTGTACGTCTGCTTCTAGAGATGTGCCGGCCGGTGTGGCCGTGCGGTTCTAGGCGCTTTAATCTGGCACCGCGTGACCGCTACGCCCGCAGGTTCGAATCCTGCCTCGGGTATGGATGTGTGTGATGTCATTAAGTTAGTTAGGTTTAGGTAGTTCTAAGTTCTAGGGGACTGATGACCGCAGATGTTACGTCCCATAGTGCTCAGAGCCATTTGATCCATTTGTTTTTCTTTCTATAGATGTTCTCGAACAACAACCAAGCGATGTGTGTTGGACATTACGTGAACTACTAAAATATATTTTTCCATTTAATTTCCATGCGCACATGAAGTTAGTCGGTATCGATCAGTTTAAGGTCGAATTGTTCACCTCGCCATTAACCGAGCTGTAACACGCTTGTTGATTCGTGTTAGCACGTGACTTATCGGAATTCTGAGAGCGTTGCATAGTGATTTCCCTGCAGTGTTCGCGATAGAATTTTGTTGAGCATTTATGTGAAGCTTTTATGGAAACCCGCTAAAAACATTTCGACACGTGCTGCTCTTCTTTGTACCTTCTCTGCGGTTACGTTAAAAATGAATTAGTTGAGGATTCTGATAATAACTGCAATAATTATGGAGATATTACCTATGTGTGACAAATGAAAATTTGTTCTGGAGGAGGACTCGAACCTGTGTTCTCCAGTTGTTGCGAGCGTTTGCCTTAACAGCTTCGACTATCTGAGCACGGTTCCACGACCGAACCAAACTTCCGTACGTCACTTTGTCTACGACCCCATCACTCGCAAGTTTACTTGGATTCCCTCCACAGAGTTTCAAGGAGCCAACGTTAGTATTATGATTATTTCGTCATCGAGGCTTGTAATACTTATTTTAACAATGTCTGAAGAAACAGACGTTAGTGACGATCATGCAGCTGTACTAAGTATACGAGATGTATTCACAGCCGCGCGGGCTTTGCCGAGCGGTCGCAGGCGCTGCAGTCTTGGACTGTGCGGCTGGTCCCGGCGGAGGTTCGAGTCCTCCATCGGGCATGCGTGTGTGTGTGTTTGTCCTTAGGATAATTTTGGTTAAGTAGTGAGTAATCTTAGGGACTGACGACCTTAGCGCTTAAGTCCCATAAGATTTCACACACATTTGAACATTTATTCACATTTGCGGAATCTTTTTGACACTGGCTGCATTAGGTATGGCGATATTACGTATTTGTGATTATTTTTTTTTACTGTTTCGGTCGGTACTGGAATCATGCTCAGTAACAGAAGTGGCAAAACGTCCGCTTGCGACAAGCAGGAAATGCCGGTTCCAGTGCCGATCAGGCACAGATTTTCATATGTTACTACCTAATGTCAGAAAAGGCTCTGCAATTCCAAATATGTTTCATAAATTTAGTACATCTACAAGCTCTTTGTTTTAAAAGTCCTGCTTCACGTATTAGTTATACTCCCTCAATATTCTTGGAACGAACTTCGGTTTTACTTCTGACTCCCAAAGATTAGGGTTATTTACACGTTCCACATCCCTAGATATTTTTGCCTGTTGTGATTCTAATGTCATTGATAATTGCGTAGTCAAACGAATTCGGATGAATTCGCATTACATCACATTCATGTATGTCGATGGCCAACTCCCAATATAGACGCCCATCGCTGCATTCCGTAACATTTTTTTCAAGATATGTCCTGCTTTAGAGAGCTACAAACCAAGTTCCCTAAGCCGTTCATCTATCTCGCGAACACTAATGATATTGTGGTGCTTCCTAGAGGTCATCGGACACTGCTTTCAGTTCTGAAGATGGTTGCCCTCTGAGAATGACGTATGATAGTGCACGACTGAGACTCGGGTGCCCACTCGAAAGTGTCAACCAAGTGGTCTTTTGTCCATTCGCATGCCCTTTCCATTGATCCAGAAGCACATGTTTGTGTGCTATGCCACGCTTCTGAACAACTGAGACTTATAGGGAATTAAACAGCACTTTCATAGTGCATCGGCAAAAATGTGTTAACTTTGTAACGCATAACACAAATTCAGAACAAATTCGTCACACAGAACTATCTGCAATGTGCGTTTTCGCCACATTTCATGTTTATTAACTTAAATACCACTTCATGCATGGTCCTGTGAAGATTAAAATGAAAAGAAACACCGCATAATTTTACCGATTTGTGAATGAAAAGCCTTTTGACAAGCCTGTTAGCTTCTGACTCGGATTCTTTAGCCGACGTTTGGCTGATGATTTTTCTGACGTTTCACCAGCACGAGTGTCTGCCATTGTCAAAGCTTCACCATTAATGGTGGTGGACTGGAGTCGAGCTCACGGCCGCAGACTACATGTACCTGGCGCGCCAATTCCAAGGGGTCCTCCGCGGTTATTTCCGGTGCGGTTCTCTTCTTGCTACCTGCCACGGTAGTTCGCTGCAGCACCGGAATCCAGGGTCTATTCATCTTGAGGCTTTCTTCTTTCTTGTTAAGCTATTCTCATGCTTCTGTATTTCTAGAGCTTCGCTGAACAAGTGGGTGAGACAGTTCTTCTCTACAGAAATTCCGTGTTGGCTGGTTTTACTATGCGGTCGGCCTCACACAGAGCTTGCTGTGCCAACACCGATTTCTCCATCTGCCCCAACCTTTTGTTCAGTGATCCTTATGTTGATTGACTGTCCAGTCATTCCAACGTAAATTCTTACACATGTGCGTGGTGTGCGGTAAATTCCTGACATTGCGAGTGCATCCCTTTTCTCCTCTGCCGATCTGAGACACTCTTTGATCTTCTTCTTTGTCCGCTTATAAGTAGTCTTTACGCCGTGTTTGTGCAATATACGGCCGATTCTGCCAATCACTCTGGAAATGTATTGTAGAAAGACCGTAATCGACATTTCTTTTTCCGTTGTGTTACTCGCCGAGTGCTTGTCTCTGTTAAACTTCTTACATAACTGGTGGAGTACCCATTGCTCCTCAGAACGTTTTCCAGGTGTTGCATCTCGTAATGGAGGGTGAAGCGTTGACAATTCCAGCCACTCGTGCTGGCGAAACGTCGTAAAAATCATCAAACAAACTTCGGTCAAAAAACTCGAGACAAAATCGAACAGGCAGTTTGGCAACAAGTGACCACGAAACCCGTAACAAATTTGAAAAAAAAAAAAAAACATTTTGTTTATCTTACTGCACCACACCAGTAACGAACACAAAACGAGTCCCCAGCAGAAAAGAAATGAAAGCCGTAAGAGCTATATGAAGAAGGATTTATAATAAATGCAAAGCCCTTAGTGGTTCGAATTAAACTTTTTTCAAACAATGGGTGTTGGCAGCAGGATTTTGGAACATATATTGTGTTCAAACATTGTCAATTACCTCGAAAAGAATGACCTATTGACACATAGTCAACACCGTTGTAGAAAATGTCGTACTTGTGAAATACAACTAGCTCTTTACTCATACGAAGTGTTGAGTGCTGTCGACAAACGATTTCAAATTGATTCCGTATTTTGAGATTTCTAGAAGCCTTTTGACACCGTACCTCACAAGCAGCTTGTAACCAAATTGCGTGCTTGTGGAATAACGTTTCAGGTATGCGACCGGATTAATGATTTTCTGTCAGGAGGTCACAGTTCGTAATAACTGAGGGAAATTAATCGAGTGAAAAGGAAGTGCTTTCTGGCGTGCCGCAAGGTAGTGTTGCAGGCTCTCTACTGTTCCTTACCTACATAAACGACTTAGGAGGCAATGTGAGCTGTCGTCTTAGGCTGTTTGCAGATGATGCTGTCATTTATCGACTAGTAAAGTCATCAGAAGACCAAAACCAATTGCAAAACGATTTAGATAAGATATCTGTATGGTACGGATATTGGCGACTGATCCTACATAATGAAAAGCGAGAGTTCGTCCACATGAATGCTAAAAGAAATCCTTTAAACTTCGGTTGCACGATAAATCGATCAAATTTAAGGACATTAATTTAGCTACATATCTAGTAATTACAATTACGAACTACATAAATTGAAAAGAATACATAGAAAATGTTGTGGGTAAGGCGAACAATTCAAAGATTGCGTTATATTGGAAGAAAGAAGACGCAACAGATCTCCGAAAGAGGCTGCCTACACAACGCTTGTTCGTCCTCTTTTGAAGTATTGCTGAGCAGTCTTGGGATCCTTACCAGATAGGATTAACAGAGTACATCGAGAAAGTTCAAAAAAGGACAGCACATTTTGTATTATTGAGAAATAGGAGAGAGAGTGTCACGGACATGGTACAGGGTTTGGGGTGGACATTATTAAAATAATGGCGTTTTTCGTTGCGGCGGGTTCATCTCACGAAATTTCAATCACCCATTTTCTCCTCAGAATGCGAAAATATTTTGTTGGCACCGGCCTACATAGGGAAAACGATAATCATAATAAAATAAGGGCAATCAGAGCTCGCACGGAAGGATATCTCTCCGCCCGCTGTTCGAGAGTGGAATAACAGAGAATTATTGTGAAGGTGGTTCGATGAACCCTCTGCCAGTGTGATTTGCAAAGTAATCATATAGATGTAGACGTAGATGTGGAAATTATTAACCTTGCAAGCAACATTGCATCTCTCGAAACTGTCTCGACGTGTAGCGTGTCTTGTGAAAAAAAAAGAGCGATCTCGGTTCACATGTTTTCGGAATTCATGCCAAACGGCATTCAGTTCTAGATACCTCATTACATTTGAGATTAGAATTGTTCATAAGAAATGACGGTATCTCCTGATGAAACAAAGTACTACAGTAACGTGGTACTGGAAATTTCAGACCCTTGCGGTCAGCACGAGAAGAAGCCGGTCCTACAGATAGCCTGAACCGTTCTGATGGGCGAGGAGGAGTCTTCTTCTCGAGGGTGGCGCAGCCAGTGCAGAGCCGTGGTGTTGGTGTGGTGGAAGGAGGGGGGGGGGGGGGGTTGGGAGGAGACTGCGAAAATAAACAAGTGCCTGCGGCGGCAGACTGCGCTCCAGCGCCCCTCTCGCTTTTTAACTTTGGAAACCGCGCCACCCGACTCTGTTCTGCTCTGCTTTTGCTGACGCACAACTACGAAGCTCCCTTTACCCTCTCACAGAACAATATCCTGGCGCGTTGGTTGCCACTACGCTGTATTGCACCGTGAGGTACCGCTATGAAACTCTGTAATCACCTAAAGAAACGCAACCGCGAATGTATGGTGATATATTGTTGTTTCGAGAATCACAAAACAGTTTACTTTAAAAACTGACACAAACAGTCTCTACTGCAAAAAATATTTATTTTCTGGTGGCCGGTTTCGGTCAGCTTTTTCACCATCCTCAGACTCTCATGCCATGTTGGTAGGCGGCGGCAGTGAGTGGAGCGGGTGTTATTAACTCCATGAACGTCAACTGCGGTTGACAAATATTTTTGTGGTCGAGACTGCTTGGGTCCATTTTTGAAGTAAATTTTGCAGGGTGGCTGTTCTCCTCGAAAAACGCTCTCAAAAATTACAAAACAGTTTGCTTTAACTGTAAGCTGAGTTTTCTTCTCCTGTATTTCTCTTCACCTTTCGGTCTATCTGTTTTCGAACATGTTCGAAAGAGCAGAAATCACGCATTCATACAACTGATTCGCTTCGATGGGCAAATAATTCACCATATTCCGTGCGGATGTATAATTGCGTTCGCTCTTCTGCGGAAATCTTTACGTAGCGAGCATGGAGGATATGGACGGAGATTGCGGACAGGCAATAGACTGCGCAGTTTCCATGAACACTGTGCCCGGGTGGCGCAGTGGTTAATGCAGCTGCCTAGGAAGCAGGAGATTCGGGGTTCGACTCCCGATCTGGCACACAGTTTCACTCGTCGCCGCTGACGTCGCACGAAGTCCTGTTGCAGCTGATATCGACAGTCCGTTCCCTTTCCTTTCCTTTCTCCCTACGTAATATGAAATGAAAAACGTCAGACTGATAGCCCATCACTTATGTTACGTGCAAATTACACTATTAAATTACCTTTCGCAAGATGGATAGTATCAAACATAGAACATAATTAAAATACACACCATTAAAATAGAGCTACAAGTTGTATGATTATAATACTAAAGATTTAAGTAAAAACTAAGTAAGGTGTACTACATTTATACCGTGATACAAGTTTTTGGAGACAAATGTGATAAACAGGATTGAGGTCTGGAAGTGTGTAGCTCGCTGATTGGACCATGCGAAGTTTAAGTGGAGTAGCGCTCTGCTGTAACAGTTCATTCCGAACCAGGTGGCTGTTTTGAGCTGTACGTTATTTACCTCAGGTGCACCGAATAGATCCTTTGTTGGGAATACGTAGCAGATCTGTGGACTTTGCATCGACGACCTTCCTTCAGCATATTTATTTCCTTTCGTATTACACAACTTATGAACGTTAATACTGTGTGATATCGTTATATACTGTCTTTCATACTATCCACAGTGCAAATTTCAATTTAACGTGCTTTATGCATTATATGAGTGATGAACGCTCGATTTGATATTTCTCATCTAATGTCACGACCACAGATTTAGTGTGTGTTAATACTATCTTTTTTTATCTAAAGTTTGGTTTCCTACACATAACTGTCCCTTGTGGACGCCAGTCAGTTGTTTCGTGATGATGACCCAATACGCCGAAAATGGGTTCGAAATTGATGGGCATTAAACAGTAAGGTCATCAGCTCCCTTTCTGAAGGTACCGGTGTACGTGTAGTTACTCTTGTTAAAACGTAAAGCGGTGGCCATATAACTAAAGCCACAGTCATAAAAAATTGCACACATATTCTACAGTATATCTGTTCATACCGGACGTTAATAGCATTAACAATACAGTGGCTAATGGTTCAAATGGCTCTAAGCACTATGGGACTTAACATCTGAGATCATCAGTCCCCTAGACTTAGAACTACTTAAATCTAACTAAGGACATCACACACATCCATGCCAGAGGCATGATTCGAACCTGCGACCGTAGCGGTCGCGCGTTTCCAGACTGAAGCGTCTAGAACCGCTCGGTCACAGCGGCCGGCCAGTGGCTAATCATGGGTAGTTTATCGAGAAACTAATAGCATCAACCAGCCACCGAAAAACACATTAAAATCGTTGTCCAATTAAACTGTTCATGAATCTTGAAGCTACACAAAAGGTGTTTTCATGCCGTTACCTCATCGTCGCCTAAATTTGAGGGTAAGTCCCCTGGCAGACCAAATGCTTCCCTCTTATAAGCAAACAAAACACGTGACGTTAAGACAGAATGCCCCGTCAGTGCGGCTCCACAAATATCGCATTCTGGTAGATCTACATGTCATAGGAGGTAAGCATGTAGCGTGTGTCATAAACGTGGTGGAATAAAAACGGTGTTCGTTTGTTTTTCATTATCAAATATTTTAGTTTTCTACTTTTCTTTCCTAACCATTCTGCATATCAGTCTGATAAAGAGCTATTTGCTAGAACGTCGTGTATGAAGAAAACATTAGTTGTCCTCTAATGTAGAAAACGTGACAAGAGTGGCTGTGGATACGGATACGGATAACAACGCAAAATTAAAAATTCTCATATTCGAGCCGAGAACGAATGCCGTCACTGCCTAATGCCTAATGAATTGTGCAATACGGTTTCTTTTTTCCTTGTCTTGAAACTATCCTTTAGAAAGAAGGTGATAGGGATCTGAAAATAGATTTAGAGTAGCAGCAAGACGGCATGCTTGATGACAGACACAAAAGTGGTTTGTTGCAGTGCGTTTTGGAAATGAGTGGCGACATAGATACACCGCAATGACCAACGCGGAATACAACGAAGTCGGCTTTAGGTATAAGGAAGAGGTGAAAGTATCCCAAATAAGCTATGGTAATTGTATATAGACTTACACAGCGAGGTGGCACAACGGTAAGGGTCGATGGTGGTTCAAAACCACGTCTGGCCATCTAGACTCACAGTACGTGTTTCCCGTGGTTTCCATACATCGTTCACGCCACCACGATAATCGCTAGCCTTTGTTTTTTATGTGTGGTCTTCAGAATGATAGAAATAATCATTCATATCCTCAAGCAATAATACGTTCGCCCCTAAATAATTCTGGTAGAACTCGATGTCCTGCTCCGTATTAGTTTTTCGTCGCTCCTTAATTAACTCTCATATTATAAGTCGCCGATGAAAGGGCAAGAGATCGACAGTTACTCCCTTTCTGCGTCGCAGTAATGAGCATGGGAAACCGTTCGGGAGTGGCGCAAGGCCTTCTTCTTGACGCCACTTGGGCTGCTTGCGTGTCGACGTCGCTGCCAACTTATTCATGCTGCTGCCCAGCCGGTCCCACAAGGTTGAGAAAGCCTCGTTCCACGCTATCCGAACACAGAAAAATTTCCTCCGGCACTTTGGTTAGCATACTGGACTCCTTTTCGGCAAGAGACAGTCCACTTTTACATTCATAGTATTTCTGTATATTTCTTTAAGCAAATACTGAACTGGATTCTTAAACAAGTCGCATATGATACACATCCACTTCTTTCTGCAAGTAAGCCAACTCGTACTGCTGTATCTATAGGTACGACAGTAATACACAAATCTGGTTCTTGTATGCTGTTCTCCTGTTCTATCTAGATGGTACTTATAGCCCTGCACAAACATTCAGTTCTCAGTTTTGAAGCAATTCTTACATGTCACAATTAGTAAAATGTTTCGGGCTATTATGCCGTGGTCACATTTAAACCCAGCGCTTCGTCCCCATCTGCGGAGGATATCTTCAAGGGGAATTGTAGTTTCTTTGAATGTCCGATCCACACCCTGGCTCGCTACTGGCCGCAGCAGAATTCCGCTTCCGTGTCCTTCCACGCACTGGTGTGACGTCACATATTTTGAATGCCCGAGCGCAATTGGTCGTTGTCGACTGCTGTCGTCCGCTGTTTCTAGCCACCCATAGTGAAAGACTTCTTTAGCACCAAAATTCACGTGTTATTCAATTTCACGCCTTCCTCCTTCCTATTGAGATTCCTGGGGTGTTTTACAATCTCTCTGGCATCTCTGTACAATCTTTCTGGTATCCGCTTTCGGCTGCCAGTACTCGAGTCCTACGGAAATGGATGTGGTGGTCTCCTGGATGCAAAGCCTGTTCCGCAACAGCTGATCCTTCTATCTTCCTTCTTCTGCAATTGTCCTCGTGCTCTTCTAGTCGTTTTTTGACCGGGAAGGTGTAGGTGAAAATGTCCTCCGCAGATGGGGACGAAACGATGGGTTTTAATGTGAAGTCAATTCGGCCACGTCACAGTAGCCCGGAACATTTCCGGCCGTGAAAGGTTTCTTTTTACAATTCTTAAACAACATATAAAGAACATTTTATTGTTTATTTTGTATATACATAGTCATTAATATGGGCGATATTAAGAATATCCCAAACGTGTACCAAAGGTGATTTATAATTTGTTGTTGTGGTTACCAACAGGATTTTTGCAGCATGTTACTACCGTGTATCCTGTGTTATATCTTCGTGTAGTTTACTCGTTTTAGTATACTCTGATTGTAAAACATGATTTATGTCGAATCAGTCCTTTTTTAATCCTATGTAACTTCGTACAGGGATACGGATATGTTTTTGGAAATTTTGAAATTTGTGGCAAGGCCTTATGGGACCAAACTGAAGAGGTCATCGGTCCCTAAGCCTACACACTACTTAATCTAACTTAAACTTACGATATGGGCAACACACACACCCATGCCTGAGGGAGGACTCGAACCGAACTAATGTCCACCATTAACTGTCAGAACAAACTATAATACAACATTTCCCGTGTTGAGATGGCTGTATGGGTATATTCCGAAAGCCAATAAATTTAAAAAAAACCTAAGTCAACGCACCGTCTTCTAATGATACCTCCCTCAATATGGAGCTGCACTAACATTTAGACTAAGGTCCTTGTCATCTGAGCTGATTTAGTTTCTGAAACTGGGACGAACGAGATGCAGACTCTTGTACGGATATTGTGATTACATTTTCATTAACATCACTAAATCATGTGAAAATAACATGGCCCTGTTCTTGTACGGTCAGTGTTAGAACATCGTTCTAATGACATCAACGTTGACAGCCTTTGAACTCTTCTTTCAGTCTTTTCAGTAACCAGCGGCACTTGTCAGTAGAACACCGATTTTGTTGTGCAAAGGGCGTTTTGACGGAAAGCAGGGTTCTCAGTCATGTACGACTTCATGAAGTACAACATTTTTGCGTTTCACTGTCAGTCTAATATCGGTCACCAAGAACCCAAATTCGATCTTAAGGTCATTTTCATATTGAATGTCTAGACAGATGTACGCTGCTTTACAGGAACTTTTGAAGATAGACATACTGTTGAATTGCACTTCTTTAACTTCGTTTGACTGTGACGGAGTGTTTGTGTAACACAGACGATGCTTTAAATTTTTAGATACGTTTCTAGGTACGAAACCTTCCACTTGACGATGGTCTTATGGTTGAAATAGCAATGAGATCTCGAAATTAAACTGACAATCAAAGGCGAAAGGCCGGCCGGGATGGCCGAGCGGTTCTAGGCGCTACAGTCTGGGACCGCGCGACCGCTACGGTCGCAGGTTCGAATCCTGCCTCGGGCATGCATTTGTGTGATGTCCTTAGGTTAGTTTGGTTTAAGTAGTTCTAAGTTCTAGGGGACTGATGACCTCAGAAGTTAAGTCCCATAGTGCTCAGAGCCATTTGAATCAAAGGCGAAAGAAAATGTTGCCCTTCACAAAAGAAGGACAAGGATAGCGAATGCTCCGTGTTGATTCTGCTATCATAGCTTTATAATGTTTGTAAAAAATCATTTCGTCTTGCATTTGTTGTACTTCGAGCCGAAAAAGGCTCATCTTCACTTATTGGGTATTTACAGGACTTTATATTTTATACCAGATGCAGCTAGTCAGTGACGACGTGGCACTGACGGAAACATTTTCACGATTTTGTGCACATAAATGAAGCACTGTGGCGTTGTTTTATACTAACACGTTATGTAATTCCTGTAACAAAATAACGCAAGTGTTGTTAATGTTTATTGTTGTTGATGTGGTCTTTAGTTCGAAGAATGGTTTAATGCATCTCTCCATCTGCTCCTTACATCCATTCGTACCTAGTTACTGTATTCGTGCCTTGGTCTCCCCGCCGCCTCTTACACTTCGCTATAGTACCATACTGACGATTTCTTAATGTGTCAGGATGTGTCCTTTCAACCGAGCTCTTGTTGCAATCAAGTAATAAAATAATTTTTTCATCCACCCCCCCCCCCCCCTCTTCGATTCAGTACATCCTCATCATTTATTCGAACTACCCGTCTAATCACCAGCATTCGCCTGTGACACAACATTTTAAAAATTTATGTTTCCTTATGCCAAGTGTTTATCGCACATCATGCAGTTGTGAGCAAGGTTACACTTTCGACAGTTACTTCAGAAAAGACCTCCTATCACTGCAATTTATATTAGATTTTCAGAAATTTCTCCTTTTCAATGGTGTTAAATTAAGTGCCTACGTTCTTTCCGGAATGGTATTATCGATTCAGCTAGGACATCGAATTTAAGCCCTGTCGAGCTTGGCTAACACTTGGATGGATGACCATCCGGGCCTGCCGAGAGCTGTTGGCAAGCGGGATGCACTCAGCCCTTGTGAGACCAATTGAAGAGCTATTCGACTGAAAAGTAACGGCTCCGCTCACAAAAGCTGACAACGCCCTGGAGAGTGGTGTGCTGACCACATAACCCTGTCTGAATCCGGTGACGGCTATCTACTGAGGATGACGCGGTGGTCGGTCAATACCGCTGGGACCTCAAATCAAGTTCGGACGGTGTTCGCTTGTTTGTAAAATGTAAGCGCTTATAATACCATCTGGAGATGAGCCTTCAGTGCTTCGAAGTCTTGCAAACAGAAGAGACAATGCCTTTTTTAAAGCATTATAAGGCTTATGTTGATAATTATCACTTTGAATCCATCTAATTGCAACTGAATAAAACAAATTTTTAGTGACACACGCTTTTTATCGTTATTTCTTTAAAACCATCGTTATTTGTTGTTGTGGTCTTCAGTCCTGAGACTGGTTTGATGCAGCTCTCCATGCTACTCTATCCTGTGCAAGGTTCTTCATCTCCCAGTATCTACTGCAGCCTACATCCTTCTGAATCTGCTTAGTGTATTCATCTCTTGGTCTCCCTCTACGATTTTTACCCTCCACGCTGCCCTCCAATACTAAATTGGTGATCCCTTGATGCCTCAGAACATGTTCTACCAACCGATCCCTTCTTCTGGTCAAGTTGTGCCACAAACTTCTCTTCTCCCCAATCCTATTCAATACTTCCTCATTAGTTATGTGATCTACCCATCTAATGTTCAGCATTCTTCTGTAGCACCACATTTCGAAAGCTTCTATTCTCGTCTTGTCTAAACTATAAATCGTCGATGTTTCACTTCCATACATGGCTACACTCCATACAAATACTTTGAGAAACGATTTCCTGACACTTAAATCAACACTCGATGTTAACAAATTTCTCTTCTTCAGAAACGCGTTCCTTGCCATTGCCAGTCTACATTTTATATCCTCTCTACTTCGACCATCATCAGTTATTTTGCTCCCCAAATACCAAAACTCCTTTACTACTTTAAGTGTCTCATTTCCTAGTCTAATTCCCTCAGCATCACCCGACTTAATTCTACCACATTCCATTATCCTCGTTTTGCTATGTTGATGTTCATCTTATATACTCCTCTCAAGACACTGTCCATTCCATTCAACTGCTCTTCCAAGTCCTTTGCTGTCTCTGACAGAATTACAATGTCATCCTCGAACCTCAAAGTTTAAAACCATCGTTAGTGGGAAATTTCTTAGATGCTGCTCTACACGTGTACTTGTCCCGTTCTTGGCGCTGAACATGACAGCAGTCAGCAACTGTAGAATTATGGTTCAAATGGCTCTGAGCACTAAGGGACTTAACATCTGAGGTCATCAGTCCCCTAGAACTTAGAACTACTTAAACCTAACTAACCTAAGGACATCACACACATCCATGCCCGAGGCAGGATTCGAACCTGCGACCGTAGCGGTCGCTCGGCTCCAGACTGTAGCCCCTAGAACCGCACGGCCACTCCGGCCGGCCTGTAGAATTATGGATACAATGGGAATCATGCGATTAACCAGTTGTACGTCAAAAGTTTATTCAAATCTTTACGTCTGTTTTGACAGATACAAACCTGTCTTCCTCAGAGAGGCTTATGTCTGTCAACCCTAGACAAGGATTTGAATAAACTTTTAAAGTGCAACTAGTTAACTGTGTGATTGACATTATATCCTCTATTCTTTTGCTTATTGCCATTCGAAATTCCTTTTGAACCCAGCACTAGGAAATGAACACTTACTTACTTCACGTTATGTTTTGCCCGAAAGCGGGAACTATAATATCCAGAGCGAGACTCGAACCCCGCTCGTGTGTGCGTTAGTCTGCAGTCTCGGAACTGGGTTTCAGTGGTGCCCACGATGCGTCTTAACCCGCTGCTCTCGTAAGTCACGAGCTCAGATGAGAATCTTTGAGCAGCACGGACGGCGATTTCTCATGCCGGTCGAGTGATGGCGCAAAGGTGCCCGCCACACGCGAACGCTAAAGCTTTACTTACCGAGCATGAAAAGCGCCCTGCCACCGTTTCAAACGGACACGGCGCATCTGACAGGCGAGACAAGAGGACGTTAACGACCAGCGCGTATCCACCATTCACAAAGATGAATCCTTTCAGCCGAACCGACAGCCACTGCGGGTTTATGCGAGCGTAAAATCCAATGTACGCCAGCGCCGCCGCTACATGCTGTCACTATTTTTACAGCAACAGCGCCGGCTGAATGCCGGCAGATTTCAGGCACCTCTACGCTTGCCGCGAGCCAAACAAACGGATCGGGACTACATCACCGCTCGTGCCAAACAGACTGTAAACTTGAACCATGCATTTCAGCAAAGAGTAATATCAAGTCCTGGCAATTCGCAGTGCATCGTGAAAACAGCACGGAGCTGTCCGTCTGTGAATTTTCAGATAATAACGTGCAAAAGCGACAGATGTAAGTTCTCTCGTATATGTCCAGTTTCGACGCGGCCATTATCTGCTTTAGTGTGTCTCAGTTGTTAATACAGAGGTTTAAAAGTCGTTAGTATTACGTTTTCCGCTTTGTTATACTCTCACCACATGTTTTCCATTCCATCCGGTAAAAACACCGGCCCCGTCTGAAATAAATAAATAAAATAAAAGAAGCATGTCAACGTAGATAAATTTTACGATAGTGTACCGGTTTGCGATATTTAGTTGTCATGAGGATCTTTGGCTTCGTGCGGTGGCATCACAGACATACATTAACTCGACTGGAATATCTTTGGTGTCACTCATAGAGTAGAAATATCTTTGGAGTGAGCATTGCGTCCTGCGCATGTTGTCAATATTAAACTGGAATTGTCACGTGATCTAGGGACGACGTCGATTGTTTAGCGCCAATTCGCGTCCGCCATCAGGTAACGTCACGTCTCGTCACATAACACCAAAACGTTCTACAATACCTTTCGAATGGAGGCATTCGCAAAGGGCGTCAACGGAACGTACGTCATTTCACGGTACGTCAAGGTTTCTCGGGAAGAAAATTTTAACGGTACCAGTCTGTTAACATCTTAAGTTAACCTAATTTCGCCTCGCTTATTCAGCTTATAATAGTGGATTTTGTACTGTTGTATCTTCATAATCTTTATTTTATAATAGCGCTTTGTTTTAGTGACAAATTGGAGATGTTCCGTGACGACTGGGATATTTTTTCCACTTTCTTACACAACCGAGGTCGTATATCTGAAGGCGAAAAGTTATTTAGGTTTTACGAAAACACAACGGCGCTGACGCCCACAATGTATATGTATAAGAACATAAGTACACGAAGCAAATTCCACCATATGACATTTTAAGCAAAAAAGTCAGCTTTAATGAAGGAGTAAAATATAGTTGTTTATGAAGTTATTAATTAGGTAAGAAAAAACATAATGGATACGTTTAACAGGCTTCATTAATTCGTTTGAAGCTTTCTTTGATGTGTATGAATGTACATATTTTCCCTAGCAAATAATTGTGATGTTTTGAAACGTTGTCTCACTTCTCAGTAATTTACCAAACATAATTGATCAAGAACATGGGTTATAAAGTTTGCTTCGGCCATTGACAAATTTTGTCGTTGTTAGCTCCTCAGTTCTGATACTATAACATTTTATGCATATTAGGGATGGTGACTCTAAACCCCAATTCCGCCGTTCAGCACTGTGTTAAGCGACTTGACGAGATGTGACATGAAAGACATTGTAAATACATGCTGACGTGAAGCTTTTGTGACGTCATGCTCGTTCATTTTGCTCTACAAATCTAAGAGCCCAATTTATTTCAAATATCAGGCGTAAACTGCTATGGTGCCTGCAAAAAGTCTGTACTAAATCCACAGCACTTACGAAGGGAATCTGTCTTTACTAGCGATATGACAACATTCAAAATTTATAGGACGAATGTCGGACAAATCTACGGCGTCCCGAGATCACGTGACCATTGTGGCAACGTATGTTGACAACACAAAATTAATTCTGCGCTTCTGAATGCTCACTCCATAGATATTTCTACTCTATGGTGTCACTGAAGCCAGCACCTTAGAACTGCAATGCGGCAGGAAGCACAAAGGCCGTGTAAAGAACTGTTTATTTACTAATGAAACGGTCGTTAGAAATAGGGATATATTCCTATCACTACATTACTTTTAGAGTTTCGACTTAATGGTCAGTACATGTTTCACGTTTGGCTGCAATTTTTCGCATAACAGATTGAAGGCACAAGAAAAATACACGTCTCAGTGCGAGCACAACTAGAAACATCTTACGTAATTTTGCTTTTGTACTGTATGTAAGCCTAAATAATTACATCATTGTATGTCTTATCTGAAGTGTCGGCGGTGTTTAAATAGTTTGTTTATACTGTAAGAGGTTTCATAATCTAATATTAACAGACGTTACTTAATGAGGTGTTACCGCTTTTGATCAACTTCAACTTTTCCTTGAGTAGTATGCTCGTTACAAAAGTGCTCCTACAAGTAAAGCGTGCTGTTTGTCATTCATAACAAGTGTATTCATTCATTTGAGTGTTATTACAAAAACTATAATTTGCATTAAACATGTTTATATGTAACTTGATGTACTAATCGTAACACAATTCTACAATGTATGCGTTAAGCTCAACTACTACGCAGCTGTTTGCTCAATTGTAAAACCTGTCTAAACCTCGTAAAGCTTACAGCGTCATTTCGTTAAGAAAATCGTAGTACTGCCATACACAAACTTACTGACGCATCTTACACCACCAAACAGCAGGCTTCAGTAACAGATGCGTCTTTGTCTAGTAATGGTATGTCCATGGGTGGCGCCATCTGTAAGCATTTGATGTCAAGAGTGCCTGAAACGTCCGGGGTGGAAATCTCTTGTGTGCCTGCGACCAGGAAGGTACCACCCGTATTTGCAAACTGCTGGTTGTGGTTAGCTGGCGGAGCTATGGGAAGGGTGCCGTGGTAGTGGTCTGACCCTTACCACGTCTTCCGCAGTACGTTGTTGGGCTGCATTTGTACTGTAACCCGGATTAGCACCCAGTACTGTACGATTTGTAATCATGTACGATACCTTGGAGTGTTATACGAGTACAGTTGATCTTCCAGGATGGAAAAACCTTTTGTGAATGGGTGCACGGCATGCAAGGGATGTGAAATATAAAGAGCAGTCAAATGAAAACCGAACACCTGTCACAGCGGGACCGTGGGACGGTTCCATTCAAAAATATTCACCACACGTGTTAAGACATTTATCCCACTGGGGATGAGACGATCAATTCTGTTTCGCAGAACGCGGTCGGTCGCTGACGGGTCCACAACGGCACTCACTCTTGCACTTCCTCGTTGCACTGAAACCGACGTCCACGTTTGTCTTTCTTCAGGTCGCCGAAGATGTGAAAATCACGCGCTGGAAGATGCGGGCTGTACGGAGGATGTTGTAGGGTTTCCCAACCAAGTCGCTGACGCGTAGCCTTCGTCCGACCTGCACTGTGGGGGTAGGCGTTATCGTGAAACTGAATACTTCCGTCCGATAGCATACTCGGGCGTTTCGACTTTATGGCGGCTCGCAGTTTCTGTAAAGTGTCTTCATAGCACTGCGCATTGATTGTGGTTCCATGATCGAGGAGCTTGGCGAACAGAGTGCCCCTGCAGCCGAAGAAGGCATCATGACCTCACCGGAACCTGTGTGAACCGCTTTGGATTTCTTTTGACGGGGGAAATGTGGTATTTTTCCACTGTTGGCTTTGTCGTTTGCCCTAGGGCTGTGGGAATGCTGTCAGGGGGAATCATCCTACTACAAATGGTTCAAATGGCTCTGAGCACTATGGGGCTTAACATCTGAGGTCATCAGTCACCTACACTTAGAACTACTTGAACCTAACTTACCTAAGGACATTACACAAATCCATGTCCGAGGCAGGCTTTGAACCTGCGATGGTAGCAGCAGTGCGGTTCCAGACTGAAGCACCTAGAAGCGCTCGGCCACAGCGGCCGCCCATCCTCCTACATGATAACGCTCGCCCCTACCCTGTTTGTTGGACGAAGACTGCGTTTTGATTGGGAAACGCTGAAATATCCTCTGTACAGCCTGGTTCTATCACCCTGCGATTTTCACATCTTTGGTGATGTGAAGAAAGAGGTACGTGGACGTCGGTTTCGGTCGAACGAGGAAATACAAGAGTGGGTGCGGCTGTGGATCCGTCAGCGGCCAGTCGCGTTTTAGAAACAGGAACTGATCGGCTCGTCTCCCAGTAGGATAAATATCTCAACACATTTGATGATCATTTTTGAGTGGACCTATTTCTTGGTCCCGTTGAGACGGATGTTCGTTTTTCATTTGACTGCCTCTTAAACAGGCGGTTTCTTCTGTTATCTAAAATGGCTTGTTTAGTGTAGACTATGTTCGAGTATATTCCCTCAACGAGCCTGTAGATTTCATACTGGCTGTTTTGAGGTTTCGTTTGTAAACGCGTGTGGTTCGGCTTAAATAACGAAATTTGGTCAGAGTTCGCAGGGAGTACCTGCCGTTCGGTAGTGGCTGTTAATGACGTAACTACCTAGGTTCTGTGAGTGCTAGAGGTCAATGCTGTACGGATCAGTTGTAAGAAGTGCTATCCTGTCATAATTTTTAGTCTGGCGCTCGTGTATTTAACTTATTCAATTTTCTGGAGCACAGTGGTTGACAGGTAACGTTATGTAAAAATTCCATGGATTGTATTGTATTTTAAGAAACATATTCCAGTGGTTTGTGTTTTAAATCTACCGTGTTGCCTTTAAGGTTTAGAATGCAAGTGGGGCTCCCCATGACATTAATCTAACATGGTGTAATTGTAAGTTATTTTATTGATATACTTTCTATGTGTTGATCCTTATCTGAGTGTGTGTTGTTCTAAGGCATATTCCCCTGTATATAACAATTATTTGACGGAGTATGGTTTGTGGAGTTGCTAATGTAGTCCTAAGAGAGAACTTTGAGTAGGGACTGCGTTGTAATATCCATATCTGGTGCGGAGCTGGAGCGAAGTTAACAGCCACAGGTGCAAGTTAGTTCGATAGGAACTGTAACCTTCTGCCTTGCATGGTGCTAATATTGTTTGTTTTTCAGGTAGCCAGGGTCATTTTCTTATACTACACTGCAGTGGCTGTGTTGCTCAGAAGAAAGAACAAGCACTGCGGCGACAACAGGCGTTATGAAGTACGTGCAATGCATTCGCAGTTCCGAATATGTTCAACCATCAGCAATACAATGGAACGACGACAATGAATATTTGCGCCGGACCGGGCCTCGAACCCCGATTTCACGCTTATCGCTAGCGGTTGCCTAACAATTAGGCTATCCGAGCCCTCTTCACGGCCATACCCAAACTTCCGCATGTCGTCAACCATGCGTTCACAGTCTGCACTCGTACATCCATAGTGTGTATTCCCGTAGAGGGGAGGCATTTTGCCGGCCGGAGTGGCCGAGCTGTTAAAGGCGCTACAGTCTGGAACCGCACGACCGCTACGGTCGCAGGTTCGAATCCTGCCTCGGGCATGGATGTGTGTGATGTCCTTAGGTTAGTTAGGTTTAAGTAGTTCTAAGTTCTAGGGGACTTATGACCACAGCAGTTGTGTCCCATAGTGCTCAGAGCCATTTGAACCATTTTTTTGGAGGCATTTTAATTGAAAGTCGCTTGCCGAGTATCGGCGAATAAATAATTCCAGTACCTTTGTTGTTAAGAAGTGCGATGCAAAGTTCCTTGTAATAAGCACGGAAGTTTGGATCTGGCCGTGAAGCGTGACCGTACGGTAGCTCAGCGTGTTCGGCCAGAGGGTTAGCTCCCCTCTGAAATCAAAAACTGTGTGGATCAGCGATAACCTTGAACCGGTGCCTGGGATGTCCGCCGCGAAAAAATGCGACGAACAATGACGAACAAAATGATACAAAAAAACAAAAACAAAATGATTAGACGGCTGCTCACGATAAGCAAGAAATCCTGGGCCGAGTCCCGGTCCGGCACAAAAGTTCTGGCTGATAGTTGACCATATTCGCAACTGCGAATACATTTCATCATTTTCTTATATAACCTGAGACTGAGTGGCAACATGGAACTTAAGTATTGACGTCTTTTATTCTGTGATCGCACCCTCCATCTAAGTAGCTAAGAATGCTATTCATTGTATAATTTTATTTACATAAATTGTATATCCTCTACTCCATGTCACGTAAGCTTCATTTCTTGTTTGTTTGTTTTTTTTACTTAAAATTTATGTGTTAACTAATAAATGTCCTGAGTAGATATTCTGCGCATTAATAACCAGACCTCGCTGCACTATATCCTGTGGAACAATAACGTGTTCGATAGTGTAAACATCGTATCACACATTTCGAGGAGTACCATAAAATTGAAGGTGGATTCGAAGTGAGTGGACACAAATCATTTGAAGGACTGGGAACGAGTACGGGATAGCAGTGCCTAGTCCTTCACGCATGCATTCATGTAGCATTGTACTTCATAATAATAAGACAGGCACTGCTATTTTGTATTTATTCGCCAATACCAGACCGTTGACTCTCAACAAATATGTGCTTCCTGAACGGGAATATACAGGGTGTAAACTTTCAGTTGACATACCGGACTAACTCGAAAAATAAGCTTTACACGAAAAAATATGTAGAATCCGTAATTGATTATTTTCGAGGGGGACATCTGCTGGTGCTAAAATTAGCCTGCACCCCACCCCCTGGGGGGGGGGGGGGGAGGGAGGCAACTTTAAAATTTCAAATGGGAACCCCCATTTTGTATTTCAGAATCAGATTCTACATAAAAAATGTGTACATTTCGTCTTAAAGATTTGTTTTGATTCTTGGTAGTTGGCGCTGTAATTCAAGAAAATACATGTTCTCATTTTTGCGAGGAAAATGGTTACGGATGAATAATGAGAACATGGATTTTCTTGAATTACAGCGCCAACTACCGAGAATCAAAACAAATGTTTAAGACAAAATGTTCGTAGTTTTTTTTATGTAGAATCTGATTCTGCAATACAAAATTGGGATTCCCATTTGAAATTTTAAAGTTGCCTCCCTCCCCACCCCCCCCCCCCCCCGGGGGCTGGGGTGCGGGCTAATTTTAGCACCAGCAGATGACCCGCTCGAAAATAATGAACTTTGGATTCTACACATTTTTTCGTGTGAAGCTTATTTTTCGAGTTATTCTAGTTTGTCAACTTAAAATTTACACCCTGTATATGTAATGTATAAGTGCATAATGTAATGTTCAGTTGCATAAGTGTATAAGTGCATGGATGACGACGTACGGATGTCTGGGTCTGGCAGTAATTCGTAATCAGCCGAAGTGGTTGAGGTGACCACTTGAGTAAAGCGGCAATTCCGGGTCCGAATCCCGGCCGGGCACAAATTTTCATGTTCATTATTGTAATATAAAGCTGACGGTCGGCCACATGACGATTGCGAACACGTTTCCTGTATGGGAAGGATTGTACCTTGTGAAGAAGACACTCGAATGTGCCGGTTAGAAGCGACATATGGCGCAGGAAATCTGAACAGTAGTAGTGAAGAGAGACAGTCTTTGCATCGCTTGACATATTTCATCTAGATAACCGGATTCGTCTCGTAATACAGGCCATCTCCAGATGCACACAACTATTGCTGCAAAGAGCAGATTGTCAACAGTGCGAGAATTCAGAAATGACGTCAACTCCGGAGAGCCGCGAGGGACCATTGACGGTGTACTGTAATTCAGATCGCCGCCAACTGAATGTCGTGGGTCACGAACCCGTTTTTCCTAGGACTCTTTGGAGAGAAATGTGCCGCACAGGTTTCATGACGATGTTTTGTGCACTTTTCTGACTCATCGACGGCCGGCTGGTGTGGCCGGGCGGTTCTAGGCGCTACAGTCTGGAACCGCGCGACCTCTACGGTCGCAGGTTCGAATCCTGCCTCGGGCATGGATGTGTGTGATGTCTGTAGGTTAGTTAGGTTTAAGTAGTTCTAAGTTCTAGGGGACTGATGACCTTAGAAGTTAAGTCCCATAGTGCTCAGAGCCATATGAACCATTTGACACATCGACACAAGCCTCAGTGAATAGGATAGGTCTACGATAATCGTCACGGTACCATGGATCAGTGGCGGCATGTAGTGTGGTTCTATGAATCCCGGTTTTCAGTCTATCGGGCTGATGGACGATTAATAGTGTAGCGTATGCCTTATGAAGTTGTGAAGTCCATGTGTCAACGACGTTGTGTTGCAGATAGCTCGTGGGTCAGTTGCGGGCTGGTCTGTGTGCATGTGGTCGCAATAAGGAGTCATTGTCCAGTTGGAGAGACGAATGGCAAGTCCACATCATACGGACAGTTTTGAAGATCATCTGATTCCTTTCGGATATCACAATAACCTGGCGGAAATATTATTTTCCAACAGGAAAATGCGACCCATTACCGCTCATTGACTGCACGCAAATGCCTGATAAACACTTCAGTGAATTCTCGACAAAAATTTAACGTCCAGATTATCATATCCCTATTGAGTTGAGGATTTATGCAATGTTGTTGATACATATGCATCCTCGATGAACACAGAACCAGCTACATGAGAACAATTGTGGGTACCGCTGTACGATGTCTGCATCAATATCTCTCCTGAACGAACCCAAGATTTCTCATAGTCCATGGCTCGACGTGTCACAGTACTTTTGAGGACTAGCAGAGGAGTGACTCGCTATTATATTATCTTCCCATGACTTTTGGTCACTTGGTGCTCATGACTGCCGTACCTACTTGTGTGGCGTAACGCGCAGCGTGGTTGAGCCAGACCGAGATCGAAACTCTGTAGTGGGTTAACAGACTAACCTAAGTGTGGTTTCTCGATGGCTTCCCACGCTCGTTTAGGCACACGCCGGGCTAGTCCACACTTTCCGATTCAGAAAATTAGGTACTCCAACAGTGACAATACCGTGACTCAATTAACAAAGTTTACGCGATTCACGGATAGGTGGCGTGCAGGACTTCCCTTTCCTTTTAACAGGTGACTGCGGCGGGAGGAACAGAAATCGACCGCAAAGTTAAATAAAATAAGATTTCCAAATTTTGAGCAGAGCCAGCTTAGACGGGATTAACGTTAGCATGAAGAAGAAGAAGAAGAAGAAGAAGAAGAAGAAGAGTGTTCATGTTTGTTTTGAGTAGTAGGTGGAGCAAGAGTGTAATTTCCTATCGTCATTTGTTACCCTTATACAATACCTATAATGGAAGAAGATGCATGAAACATTTCTGTTTAATCTAATTACAGAGGCACCTGAAAATTGTGACTTGCAACACCGAATCGATGTTGTTGTTGTGGTCTTCAGTCCTGAGACTGGTTTGATGCAGCTCTCCATGCTACTCTATGCTGTGCAAGCTTCCTCATCTCCCAGTACCTACAGCAGCCTATATCCTTCTGAATCTGCTTAGTGTATTCATCTCCTGGTCTCCCTCTACGATTTTTACACTCCACGCTGCACTCCAATACTAAATTGGTGAACTCTCGATGTCTCAGAACATGTCCTACCATCCGATCCCTTCTTCTAGTCAAGTTGTGCCACAAGCTCCTCTTCTCCCCAATTCTATTCAATACCTCCTCATTAGTTATGTGATCTACCCATCTAATGTTCAGCATTCTTCTGTAGCACCACATTTCGAAAGCTTCTATTCTCTTCTTGTCTAAACTATAAATCGTCGACGTTTCACTTCCATACATGGCTACACTCCATACAAATACTTTGAGAAACGATTTCCTGACACTTAAATCAACACTCGATGTTAACAAATTTCTCTTCTTCAGAAACGCTTTCCTTGCCATTGCCAGTCTACATTTTATATCCTATCTACTTCGACCATCATCAGTTATTTTGCTTCCCAAATAGCAAAACTCCTTTACTACTTTAAGTGTCTCATTTCCTAATGTAATTCCCTCAGCATCACCCGACTTAATTAGCCTACGTTCCATTATCCTCGTTTTGCTTTTGTTGATGTTCATCTTATATCCTCCTTTCAAGACACTGTCCACTCCGTTCAACTGCTCTTCCAAGTCCCTTGCTGTCTCTGACAGAATTATTTATTTCTTCTCCGTGGATTTTAATACCTACTCCGAACTTTTCTTTTGTTTCCTTTATTGCTTGCTCAATATACAGATTGAATAACATCGGGGAATCGATGGAAAAAGAAATAATAACTTTAACCTGTCATCTGTAGTACATAAATATCTACGGAGATTTTCTTTCTTTGTTGAGCTTCTGTATCAGGCTAGGCACCCAATCGTTTCTTTTTTCTTCCTGCTCCATGTTGCAATTATTTTGCCCTAAAGTGTACAAGATGTGCATTAATGTAAATCCGCTCTACCGTGAGGATAAGCCAGCTGTCGCATCAGCAGGCCATGTTTTGCAGAACAGTTATGTAGCAGTGACCTCACAACAGGACGCTTCTGCGCTACACTTGTTGAGGTAAGCCTCGTGACGCAATCGCCAGTCTCGCCTGACGGCACCCACCTCGCATGTGTGTGTATGTGTGTGTGTGTGAGCACGTGCTTGCGGCCACGGACCCTCGCTACGTGCAGACACCGCACAGCGTCCAGCGGTGCGCGGAAGCCGCCGCCGTGCCATTCTGCCCCGCCCCATGTCCGGAATACTGATGCACGGGCGCGCAGCGTGGCATTTCTGTGCAGCCACGCCAACCAACGGCATCGTGGGCTAGAATGCCGCGACGTGCCTAGCCCGCTGGCAATAACAGCCCCACTCCTTTGCGTCGATACTAGACAGCGGGTGCGCGTGGACAGTAATATCGATAACTGCCGGGCGGCACAGTTTACGTATTAAGTTGTGACAAAGTTCGAGCAGGACGCCTGCGACCATTATTATACGGTCAAGTGAGCGCGCACGTAACAGAGCGTCAGCTGGCTAAATGACAACACTCCAGCTGTTATAAAAACTTTATCGACACTTTTCGGGTAAGGCCCATCATTAGAATACCGGAAACATACTTGATACAAGGTAGCGAGTCAAGTGGTAACTCAAATAACATCGGTGCTCAATTGTGAGATGAAGAGGCTTGCATAAGATAAGACTACCATGGTGAGCTACATCAAACCAGTCATCTGATTGCCGACCGTAACAGCGACAACACAGAAGTGGAAGAAGTAACAAACGAGAGACAGGGCAAAGGCCACAGAACAGTATAACGGCAGCATTAATTTAAATCGAAGGGCTATAGATGATCAGTCACAGATAGCAGGTAAAAATGGTTTAGATGGCTCTAAGCACTACGGGACCTAACGTCTGAGGTCATAAGTCCCCTAGACTTACAACTTAAACCTAACTATGCTGACGACGTCACACACATCCATGCCCGAGGCAAGATTCGAACCTGCGACCGTAGCAGCAGCGCGGCTCCAGACTGAAGCGCCTAGAACCGCTCGGCCACATTGACCGGCGAAAGCACGTAAGTTCAATAATAATTTCTTAAATATCCACGTCGGTAGCTGTGCTATCAGCGTGCCTGAATGCCAACCGAAGGGTACAGGGTTCGATTCTCGGCCAGGTCAGAGATTTTCTCTGCCCATGGACTGGGTGTTGTGTTGTCCTCGTTATAATTTTATCGTCACCGACGCGAAATGGCGATCCGTCACACGACAGAGAGAGATTTCTTGAATGTGATAGAAAATACAGGAATAAACTGTTCAAGAGAAGAATTGTGAAAGTATGTTGAACAGGCAGCTACATAAAATTCAATGATATTCATCCACTTCTTCTTCTAAAATTAAGAAAATTAAATATTCTCTTAAAAATAAAAGCTCGTCTGGATTTGATGGGGCTTCCAACAGCGCACTAAAGACTTATTCCCATACAACAAGCAATGTATTCTCTCAAACCACGGCATTTTTACAGAGAGACTGAAATATATCATTGTTGTAGCCCCCTATAAGAAAAGGGTTATAATTACCGATCTGTTCCACTACTGACCTTATTTTCTTACTCTATTTATTTACTTAATTTTTGAGGAAGTCATGTGTTCTAGAATAGTATCCCACGTTAGCAAAAACAATATCGTCAATAAATCACAGTTTGGATTTCAGGGAAGTTGTTCAACAGAAAGTGCCATTTACGCATTCAATCACCCCCTTTGCAAGCACTAAATAACAAAATAGCAACAACTGGTATTTTCTGTGACATATTTAAGGTATTTGATTGTGTGAATCCCAAGATTCTCCTGTATAAAGTGAAGTTTCGTGAAACTGGTGGTATAGAAAACCAATAGACAATATCATATCTAACTAAAAGAATGCAGGAAGTTCCACGAGGGTTATTGTTTCTTATTTATACAAACGACTTTCCGTCTAACGTACAACTAACAGAGCTGGTTCTCTTTGCGGATGACAAAGTATTGTAATGAAACAAACACACATACAGCAACAAAAGAAATGGTAAATAATGTTCTTAAAAGTACTATGTACTATCTAGTTTTCTGCGAATATTCTCACACTATATTTCAAAAACACGCAACACATTCAGTGCTGAACATCTAGAGATACTAAACCAACGAAAAGTTAACACGTGGTGGTGAGGAAGCTAAGGTGGAAACTTCAAAATTTTTAAGTATCCATATTCATGAGTATTTAAACTAGAAAAAACAACACTTTGGAACTCCTAAAATAATTTAGTTCAGCCAGGTTTTCTTGTTCGAGTTGCTGCAACTCTTGGGCAGAGAGAAATCAGCAAGTTGACATATTTTGTGTATTTTCAGTCACTAATGTAATACGGAATAATGTTCTGAGTTGGTTCAACTGTAAGATAGAAAGTGTCCATTGTTCAAAAACCTGGTATAAGAATAACATGTAGAGCTCACCCGTGATCATCTTATAGACATATATTTAAGGAGTTGGGCATTTTGACTACTGCTTCACAGTATATTTATTCCCTCGTGAAGATGGTTGTAAATAATGCACTGCTGTTCAGAAGGAACACTGATGTACATAATTATAACACCACAAGAAGAAAATGAGATCCATTACCCCATATAAAGGTTCTCTTTAGCACAAAAATGAATGCACAGTACTGTCACCAAAATTTTTGATCACTTATCCAATGATATCAGATGTCTTACAAATATCAATGACATTTGAAAACAGACATAAAATGATTCTCCTTGATGATTCATTCTATTCCGCAGAAGAATTTCTAATTTTGGTATGGTGAGAAGGTGATGGTAAGGAATTTTTAACTCACATCAATACCAAAAAAAGAAAAAAAATAATTAGATGACCAGCATGTAGCCTTAATTAGAGCTTGTTGCAATTTTCTAGGGATATTTTGCAGCCTGCACTTCACGTAAGCAATATTGCCTGCTGTTCGTACTAGTTCTATAGTTTTCTAATGATTTATTTGCTGTTTAATGCTGAAAAATTTTTTTTGTTAATTTTATTATTTGCCACCATGTATATGAATATTAGTAAAACAGTTCACTAGAAATCCAGAACGACAAAACTGCATGTGAGAGCGCATGTAATGAGCTGTTCTTCTATTCATCTATTTCGGGTGAGACATAGAAACATTTTCTCTCCCAGTTTTATTTTGGTACCATGTACTTCTTTGTTTGCCCGTTGTCTCTGCTCTTCTTGGTTCTAGAACTACAAAAATTCGCATCATCACCACGCTTCTTTGAATATTTTATGTGCTCCTAACAAAGATTGCTTCATTCACCAGCCTCATTTCATTCAACCTCCCATTTCAAACGTCATCTTCCAATTCATTATTAATGGCTAGTCTTTCATTAGCAGCATTCTCATTTCAGAAACAGCTTTGACTTTCTGTTAGTAATGAAATCACTCGTCCCTACGTTTGCTTAAACTGACGTGGAGAGATCGAGGGAAAACTTGAATTTTGCGCTCTATACTTGGATGTGACTCCCGCTTAAGTGAGACGTATTTTGGATATGCACTGATGATGTGTCATAATACGAGGAGCATTCAATAAATATGGCACACGTTTCTTTTTCACAAAGCAGTATGGTTTTATTAAGGATTTCAATACATCAAATTATTACCCACTCTTTTGGCTACGAAACCTTATTTTCAGCATCATCTCCGTTCAATGCGAACACCTTATGCCACTTTACTGGGAGGGCCTGTATGTTGGCTTGATATCTTTCAGCTGGTCGACGTCGGAGCTTCTCGCTGTATCAGTAACCTCCGCAACATCCACGTACTGCTTCACGTAAAGTGCGTCCTTCATTGGACCACACAGGCAATAGTCGGAAGAAGCGAGATTTGGATTGTAGGGTGGATGAGGAAGAACAATCCAATGACGTTTTGTGTGCTCCTCTCGGGTGCACAGACTAGCACGAGGCCTTACGTTGTCGTGGAGAAGGATAAAATCGTTTTTGCGAAGACGAACGCGCTGAAGACGTTTCTTCCATTTACTGAGGCTAGCACAATACATTTCAGAGGTAATCGTTGCTCCACGATGGAGGACATCAAACAGAATATCCCCTTCAGAGTCCCAGGTGACTGTCACCATGCTTTTACCGGCTGAGCTTGTGGCATTGAACTTTTTCTTCGGAGGAGAAGTGGTTTTGTTTGTTCGTTTTGTTTTGTGGCACAAAAGTAACTAGGGTCATACGCGGCCCCATCAGAATTCTAGAACATGAAGACAAAGAGAGGAATTAGAAATGACTACACGTTAATCCTAATCGACGGAAGAGAAGACAACAAGGACGTGGAGAAAAGTCTATAAAATATGCCGTAGAGAAACGAAGGTCATGAACTAAAAATTAAATGGCCTTCGCCATATTGCTACGACGAATAAAAAGTAAAACGCGGTCGACAGCCCGCGCGTTGTTCCCAAATACGGCCGATAACCAGACGACAAACACAAACGAGAACGTAAGTGGTTAAGAAAAGACCATTCCGTGAGAAAATAGCGGACCGTCAAAGGTTGAGGGCAATGGTGAGAGAGACCACTTAACAAATGGCGATGGCTAAAAAGACAGTGCCCGATACGGAACCTAAAATGACCTCCTCACGGCGAGAGAACTGAGAGGAGGTCGTCCAGGGCGCTGGGAGAGGCTTAATAACCTGGAGCTTCTCCCCATGAAGGGAGGACCAGTGGTGATGCCAAAGTATCACCGCCTGTCGGCAAACGGCAACACAGAGATCATCGGAGGGAATTTAGCAGCTAAGTGGCTGAGGTACGAGGATTGCAGCCTTTGTAGCAGCGTCAGCGGCCTCGTTTCCTGTCAGACTGATGTGACCAGAAACTCACATAAACGTCACAGTGGCTCCATCAACAGTGAGCAAGTGACAGCTTTCCTGGACCCGTTGCACTAAGGGATGGGCGGTGTACAAGGACACAGAGGCTTTGATATGTGGTGTAGCGCCACTGTTCGGATTCGTTTTCAGTTCGAAGTGATGAGCCCACATGTTTCACTGCCTGCGATGATGTTTGACAAAAAGTTGACACGAACAGCCTCGTAACGCTCAAGCTATTCCGCACAGACGGTCCTTCATTGCTCTCTGTATTCTTCTGATAGGCGGCGAGGAACGCAACGTAAGTGGTAGACGGCTGTGTCAGAACTACCAGCAGAGACGTCCAGTTGAGCAGCAAGGTGTTTGATTATGACCCATCGATCACATCGACTGAGAGTGTCCGCACGTTACAACATTGCAGGAGTCACAGCTGTGTGGGGTCGGCCGGAGAATCTGTAGTTTCACGCGACCTTCTTGCGGTGATTACAAACGCCTCGTCCAACTACCCACAGAGTTTGTGTTAACTGTCAGGTCTCCGTAGACGTACGCAAGAGCCTTTGAATATCTGCGATGCTCTGGCTTTCCACCAAAAGAAACTCATTGACATCTCTCTAGTCGGAGCATACCTCCGTTGCAGAAGGCATTTTGAAGGGTACGAATAGTGTCACCGCGCATCGGAACTTCATGAAACGATAGGAGCCGAGGCTGGAATATTGCACGATGTCCCCAAGAAATTAACATTTTTTCAATCGAAACTGAGGAAGGAAAAAAAATGTTGCGTTACTTGTTGAACGCCCCTCGCAGGAAACCCTCCGTAGGTTCCGGATCAGACCCTGCACTTTTTTCTTCTGCTCGATTTTCATCACTGGCAGAAACATGGCGTTCTGTGATCCGAATTCGAAACTAATCTGTAGGTTCCACCCTGTCTCTTTTTCTCACTACGATCGAGAGTAGCTGAATTGAAAACACAGGCAGAGCACTAACTTCACGCATTAGCTTTTCAAATCACTCAGCATACGGCGGGTACAAATACGTAAAGACCCTACTAATTAATTTTTCTATTGTTCTTGGGGCTGTATATTGCGTCCCCGTAGATAAAACTGAAATGAAAATGCGTGTCTGGAAGGACAAAAGACTAAAAGCAGAGCAGCTCATTATCTGCGGAACTAGGGGCACGGAGCTTCCCGGCCGTGGAGAAGACGAAGCATCCTGCGCGAACAATGGCGGCAGCCGAAAACAAGGCGGCGGTGCCCTGCCCTGCCCCGCGTTCTATTCGGAAGTCGGGCGCTACGGCCGAGTCAACGAGCGAGGCACCAGAGCGGGAGTCCTGACTCGTGTCTGCTAGGAATTCCGAAAAGGAGCCAGCGAAGCCGTTTGCTAGCGGTCCACAATGCGTCCATTTATCTGGGCGGGCAGCAAACACTGTTTGGACTTCGCCACTGTGGTATGTACAGTGCCTGAAAAAAAAAAAATGAAGCACCCTGAAGACATGGTCGAACGTCAAAGAAACTTCGCACACGTACTCACCATTGGCAGATACACAGCGTGCATCAAAGTGACGTTTTAAAAATTAGGGGGCAGGTTCCGTACACCAAAATAAGGTTCAAATCAAATGGCTCTGAGCACTATGAGACTTAACATCTGAGGTCATCAGTCCCCTAGAACTTAGAACTACTTAAACCTAACTAACCTAAGGACGTCACACACATCCATGCCCGAGGCAGGATTCGAACCTGCGACCGTAGCAGTCACGCCCAAAATAAGGAAAAAATGTCCATTAAACATGGGCTCTAAAACGCATACGTTAAGTACTATGAGCACTTGCTCATCCTCGATATTGTGAATCACAACTCTTCTTTGCTTTCCGTATTTTGGGAGGGGATAATATGGAGCGAAACAAGAAAAAAAGTCCAGTAAACATGATCTCTAAAATGCGTATGTTAAGAGTTACGTGTACTTTTCCCTCTTCGCTACTTTGAAACACATCTCGTTTACTGAAGGTACGCTCTTTAGAGCCCATGTTTATTAGACATTTTTTTCCTTGATTTTGTCCATACTACCTCAAGCCAATAAATGGAAAGCAAAGAGCTTGCAATAGAAGAGACGTGGTTCACAGTATCAAGGATGAACAAGTGCTCGTAGCATTTTAGAGCGGATTTTTTCTTGTTTTGGTGTAAGAAACCTATCCCTGAATTTTTAAAACGTAATTATGAAACACCCTTATAAATGATTACACTTACTATTCTCTTTGACACAACGTTAAGGCTTCTAGCAACGCACGCGGGGTGCAGGCTAAGCTATTTGTGGCATCGTACCCAGGACTGAAAGCGGTCCTCTGGTTTGGAGCAGAGTGGAAGGTCTAAACCAGAGGCTCAGACGGCTCTGTGATGGTATCGGACGCGAATTTCTCGACCTCCGCTATCGGGTGCCGAATTGCAGGTTCCCCTTAGTAGGTCAGGCGTGCACTACACGCAGGAAGCGGCTACTGGTGTAGCGGAATACGGGTGGCGTGCATATAGGACTTCTTTAGGCTAGGGAACCCCTCCCTTGAGATTAAAGACGATTTGCCTGCTAAGTCAGCCACAGCGACCTCAGAGAATCTTGGTCCTCGCAGATCAGAGATAGAAAAGATTAATATGATTTTAGTAAACTGCAGGAGCATCCAAGGAAACTCCGAGAATTAGCATCGCTTACTGGAGATTATAACGCACAGATAGTATTGGGAACAGAAAGCAGGATGAAGCTAGACGTCAATTACAACGAAATACTAAGTTCAGATTGAAATGTTTATCGTAAGGATAGGTTAGTCGCCAGTGGTGGCTGCTTGTTTATTGCAGTAAAAAATTCGATAAAATCTAGAGAGGCTATCACGGATTCCGAATGTAAATTAATCTAGTTGAAACTGAGTACCAAAAATAAAAAGTGGTTATCGGATGCTTTTATAAACCACCTGGGTCAGGATCTGTAGTTGTAGAGCGCTTCAGACAGTACCTGCAGAATGTTATTAGCAATTTTCCCGATCGTATCGTTGTAATAAGGGTTGATTTCAACTTGCCAGGTATACATTGGGTGTGTTTTGGCTTCAAAACTGGTGCCAGAGACAGGGAATCGTGTGGCATTGTTCTATATGTCTTGCGCGAAAATTATCTTGAGCAGATAGAGAACCAACTCGTGATGGTAAAATATTAGACCTCCTGGAACAAACAGACCTGAACGTATCGAATCAGATAACGTAGACGAAGGTATCAGTGATCATAAGCCTGCGACAGCATCGATGATGACGGATCCTGCAAGGAATGTTAAAAAAAGTAGGAAGATGTATTTGTTTAACAAGGGCGATAGGATACAAATTTCAAAATATCTCAGCCGTCAGCATCCAACATTCGGTGATGAGGACGAATATGTGGAGAACAAATGGAGAAAATTCAAAGACCCTAGACAAGTATGTTCTGACTAAGGTTTTAAGCGATGGAAAAGATCCAACATGGTTTAATAGCCGTGTTAGAAAAGCGGTACGTAAACAAAGAGCACTTCGTCTCAGATTCAAGAGAAGTAAAAACCTAGCTGACAAACAAAAGTTGAACGAAGTGAAAATGAGCATAAGGAAAGCAATGAGGGAAGCGTTCAATGATTTTGAAAGTAAGACATTATCAACCGACCTGAGTAAAAACCTTAAGAGATTTTGGTGTATGTAAAATCAGCAAGTGGGTCAAAATCATGTATTCAATCCTTCAGCGACCACACCGGCACGGAAACAGAATGGTAACAGAGAGAAGGCCGAAATACTGAATTCGGTCTTCGGAAGTTGTTTCACCGCGGAAGATCGTAACACTGTCCCTCCTTTCAATCGTCTTACGAACAACGAATTGGCAGATATTGAGGTAAACTGCCGCTGAATTGAAAAGCAGCTATAATCGCTCAGTAGTGGAAAGGCGTCAGGACCAGATGAGATACCTATAAGATTCTATAAAAATTAGGAGAAAGAACTCGCTCCCCTTCTAGCAGTAATTTATCGTAGATAGCATGGGCAACGAAAAGTACCTAACGAATTGAAAAGAGCGCAAGTCATTCCCTTTTTTAAGAAAGGCAGCAAGACAGAGCCACACAATTAGAGACCTATATCGTTGACGTCGGTCTGTTGTAGAATTATGGAACATGTTTTATTCTCAAGAATTTTAACGTTCTTGGAAAATGAACAGCTCCTCTACAAAAATCAACATGCATTTCAGAAGTAGAGATCTTGCGAAACTCAGCTCGCTCTGTTCTTCCATGACATCCACAGCGCAGTGGACAACGGCCGTCAGGTTGGTGCCGTGTTCCTTAACTTCAGTAAGGTATTTGACACCGTCCCGCATTGCCGTTTAATAAAAAAAAAAAAAGATACGAGCTTACGGAGTATCGGTGCAGACTTGCGATTGGATTCAAGACTTTCTTGCAGACAGAACTCAACACGTCGCCCTTAACGACACTAAATCGACAGATGTAAAGGTAATATCGGGAGTACCACAGGGAAGGGTGATACGACCGTTGCTGTTTACAGTATATATATATATATATAAATGGGCTAGTAGAAAGCGTCGGATGCTCTTTAAGACTATTCGCAGATGATGCAGTTGTCTATAACAAAGTAGCCACGCCTGAAGTTAGTACGAATTTGCAGAACTACCTGCAGAGAACTGATGAATAGTGGAGGCTGTGGCAGCTAACCCTGAACGTAAATAAATGCAACATATTGCGCATACATAGGAAAAGAAATCCACTACTCTACAGTTATGCTATTGATGACAAACAGCTGGAGACAGAATCTGCCGTAAAATATCTATGCGTAACTATCCAGAGCGACCTTAGGATAGTGGGAAAAGCAGACACCATACTCAGATTCATCGGAAGAACCTTAAGAAAATGTAACTTATCCACGAAAGAAATGGCTTATGAGGCGCTTGGTCGCCCGATTCTTGGGAATTGTTCATCTCTCTGGGATCCCTGTCATGTTGGACTGATAGAGGATGTAGAGAAGATCCAACGAAGAGCGGCGCGTTTCATCACGGGATCGTTTAGTCGGCGTGTGCGTGTTACCTATATGTTCAACAAACTTCACCGGCAGACGTTACGAGAGAGGCATTGTGCACCACGGAGAGATTTACTATTCAGATTTCGAGGAAGCATTTTCCGGGAAGAGTCTGACACCATATTACTTCCTTCAGCATGCATTGGAGCAATGACCACGACGATAAAATCGAGAAATTAGTAGAGAGGCTTACTGACAATAATTCTTTCCACACGGCATTCACGAGCGGAACAGGGATGTAGGGATCAGTCAGTGGAACCAGAAGTACCCTCTGCCACACACCATTACGTGATACTTGCGGAGTATGCTGTGGATGTAGATATATCATGATTGCCACAGTGTATTAGTGCTGTTTTTGTTACCGTGTTTGGTAGGGTATATAGGGCGCGAACAGCATCAGACGTTGAGCGATCGCTGTCGAGGAATTGGAGACGCCGCGTACTCGACTGAGGCAGCGTTATCAGCACCTGACATAGTTTGAAGGGGGCCTCATTGTGGGTCTCCATTTGCTCAGTTGGTCGATTAGCTCATTGTGGACCTTTCGCATGTGACTGTCGCCCTATGTTGCACTACGTGTGAGGGCAGGCATACTCGTCACCAAGGTTCCAGCTGAGCACATCTGATCACCACTGGGGAGAATCGCCGTGTTGTGCACCAAGCACCCCTTCACATTTGCGCGTGCCATCTGAGAACAAGTATAGGACACCCGGTGACAGTCTGTCTCATCCCGCACCTGTGGTCGGAGACCAGCAGCAGACGAAAATAGGGAATTACCGTTCTGTGTGCAGGCGGCCCTTAGCACCACAACACAAAAGACTTCGTCTGGAGTCGTTCCGTGTCCGGAAATCTTGGACTGCTTATGAACGGTATCGTATTGTACTGGCAATCTTTTACAGAAGCTCTAAATTTAGCGCAGACTTCAATGCGAGATACTTACAATAGTTTCCACAAGGAAACCTTTTGTGTCGAAACCTGGCAGAAAATCCAAAGAGATTGTAGTGGTGTGTAAAGTACGCTAGCTGCAAGACACAATCAATGCCTTGTCTGCTCGATAGCAATGGAGATACTATCGGAGACAGTGATGCCAAAGCAGAGTTACTAAACACAGCCTTCCGAAATGCCTCCACAAAGTAAGACGAATAAATATTGCGGAATTTGGATCAAGAACAGCTGCCATCGTGAGTAAAGTAGAAGTAGATACCCTCGGAGTAATGAAGCAAGTCACTTAATAAAAGCAAGCTTTCTGGTCCAGACTGTATATCAGTGAGGTTCATTTCAGAGTACGCTGATGCAATAGCTCCATACTCAACAATCATATAGAACCGTTTGTTCGACGAAAGATCCGTACCAAAAGACTGGAAAGTCGCACAGATCGCACCAATATTCAAGAAAGGTAGCAGGAGTAATCCACTAAATTATAGGCCCATATCATTAACGCCGATATGCAGCAGTAATCTGGAACATATATTGTGTTCGAACATCATGAATTATCTCGAAGAAAAGCAATAGACACACAGTCCGCAGGGATTTAGAAAATGTCGTTCTTGTGAAACACAACCAGCTCTTAATTCGCGTGAAGCGTTGAGCTCTATTAACAAGGGATTTCAAATTGATTCCGTGTTTGCGGATTTCCGGAAGGCTTTCGACACTGTACCACACAAGCGGCTTATAGTGAAATTGCATGTTTATGGAGTATCGTCTCAGTTATGTGACTGGATTTGTGATTTCCTGTCAGAAAGGTCACTGTCTGTAGTAATAGACGGGAAGTCATCGAGTAAGGCAGAAGTGACTTCTGGCGTTCCGCAAGAGAGTGTTATAGGGCCTTTCGTGTTCTTTATGCATATAAACGGTTTGGGAGACAATCTGAGCAGCCGTCTTAGGTTGTCAGCAGATGACACTGTCGTTTATCGACTAATAAAGTCATCAGAAGCTCAAAGCAAACTGGAAAACGATTTAGAAAAGATATCTGTATGGTGCGAAAATTGGCAATTGACCCCAAATAGCGAAAAGTGTGAGGTCACCCATATGAGTGCAAAAAGGAATTTGTTGCACTTCGGTTACACGAGAAATCAGTCAAATCTAAAGGTCGTAAATTCAACTAAGTACCTAGGAATTATAATTACGAACCACTTAAATTTGAAGGAACACACAGAAAATGTTGTGAGGAACGCTAACCAAAGACTGCGTTTTATTGGCAGGACATTTAGGAAATGTAACAGATCTACTAAGGAACTGCCTGCACTACGCCTGTCCGTCCTCTTCTAGAATACTGCTGCGCGGTATGGGATCCTTACCAGATAGGACTGACGGAGTAATCGAAAAAGTTCACAGAAGGACAGCACGTTTTACTCCTCCGAATGCGAAAATATTTTGTTGACACCGACCTACATAGGGAGAAACGATCACCATGATCAAATAAGGAAAATCAGAGCTTATACGGAAAGATATAGGTGTTCGCTCTTTCCACGCGCTATACGAAAGTGGAATAATAGAGAATTGTGAAGGTGGTTTGATGAATCCTCTGCCAGTCACTTATATGTGACTTGCAGAATATCCATGTAGATGTAGATATGAACGTAGCAATGACTTGCCCAGGTTGGCCACTGGCGACTGGCAAGCAGAGGAAAGACTCCAATCTTTGAATGTTTTTGAGAGTCACAGCGGTGTTACTCCGTTCGTCATGTTGAAGGGAACCATCGGTTACGACTTCAGATCGTGGCTGGTACTGACTGAGGGAGCGATATATGGTCATGTGTTACTACTCATGCGACAGGTGTGTGTGTGTGTGTGTGTGTGTGTGTGTGTATGAACTGCCTGCAGGGCGTTAAGTTACTCCCGTGGCCAGTAAGATCATCAGAAATGAGCAAGGTAGGACAAGTGTGAGACCAACTCGGATGCCAACTTCATCCCAGTGCCAGTGTACAGCATATTGAGAACTTATTACAGCAGTTGTGGGTCACGTTGCCTTAGGATAGTCTGTAACTGTTTTGACATCTTTGTCAACTGGATCAGTGCTTGAATCGAAGCCGGAGGGAGGTCAACGCAATGCTGATCAATGGACTCATACTGGCAAGTTCTTTGTAAATTTGACTCGATTTTGCAATCACTACATTAAGATCACGTATCCTCTCAACCCTTGAGGTTTCATTTCGTTTACTCTGCCCATTCCCCTCCCCCCCCCCCCCCCTTTGCTCCCCTCTTCTGGTTACTTCACTGCAGCGTAATAGATACGCGTACGGTGCTACTTCCGTACATCTGACGTTTGATTAACTCTGATCTCTGTACCACAATAGCAGATTGTGTTTATGAAGCCACTGGCATCTACAAAGTGGTTCATAAATATATATGTTTTCTTTTAATGGATTTGTCACTCAATAGGGTAGGGACTTCGTGTCTATACCTAAACTTACAGCTACATCTACACATTTACACTCTGTAAGGCATCTTATGATGTGTGTTGGACGATACTATGTGTACCACTATCACTTCCGCCCTTTCCTGTTCCAGCCTGGGAAAATACTCTCTGTAAATTTTAATAGTAATCCTCAGTTTTCTGCACGCCTCTCTTGTGGCACCTGCACAGGAGTTCTATGAGAATTTTCGTCACGTTTACGCACTGCTCTTCTTTAGACTCTATTTTCTCTATCAGTACCTTCTGGTGATAACATAAATAGTGCAACGGGAATTCCACTGTTAAATGCAGAGGAGAGAGCGGATATGTGGAAAGAATACATCGAAAGCTTGTATGAGGGGGAAGATTTGTCTGATGTGATAGAAGAAGAAACTGGAGTCGATTCGGAAGAGATAGGGGATCCAGTATTAGAATCAGAATTTGAGAGAGCTTTGGTGAACTTATTTCAATGTAAAATGATGCAAGATGAAACTTCCTGGCAGATTAAAACTGTGTGCCGGACCGAGACTCGCACTCGGAACCTTTGCCTTTCGCGGGCAAGTGCTCTACCAGTGCTCTACAGTTTTAATCTGCCACGAAGTTTCATATCAGTGCGTACTCCGCGGCAGAGTGAAAATCTCGTTATGGTATAAGATGTTAGAAATTCTGAAAAAAGTAGGCGTAAGCTATGGGAGAGACGGGTCATATACTATATGTACAACAACCAAGAAGGAATAATAAGAATGGACGACCAAGAACGGAGTGCTCGTATTAGAAAGGGTGTAAGGCAAGGATGTAGCCTTTCGCCCCTGCTGTTCAATCATCGAGAAAGCAATGATGGAAATAAAACAAAGATTCAGGAGTGGAATTAAAATTCTAGGTGAAAAGATATCAATTATACGATTCGCTGATGACATTGCTATCCTGGGGGAAAGTGAAGAAGAATTACATGATCTGCTGAACGGAATGAACAGCCTAATGAGTACAGAACATGGATTGAGAATAAATCGAAGAAAGACGAAGGTAAGGAGAAGTAGTAGAAATGAGAACAGCGAGAAATTAACATCGGGATTGATGGTCACGAAGTAGATGAAGTTAAGGAATTCAGCTATCTGTGCAGTAAACTAACCAATGACGGACGGAGCAAGGAGAACATAAAAGCGGACTGTTGTTGTTGTGGTCTTCAGAGACTGGTTTGATGCAGCTCTCCATGCTACTCTATGCTGTGCAAGCTTCTTCATCTCCCAGTACCTACTGCAACCTACATCCTTCTGAATCTGCTTAGTGTATTCATCTCTTGGTCTCCCTCCATGCAGGCCTCTAGCACTAAATTGGTGATCCGTTGATGCCTCAGAACATGTCCTACCAACCTTCTCCGCAATTCTGTTTAGTACCTCCTCATTAATTACATGATCTACCCATCTAATATTACACATTCTTAGAAAAAAAAGAAAACTAGCAATGGCAAAAGGGGAATTCCTGACCAAGAGAAGTCTACTAATATCAGATATTAGCCTTAATTTGAGGAAGAAATTTCTGAGAATGTACGTCTGGAGTACAGCATTGCATGGTAGTGAAACATGGACTGTGGGAAAACCGGAACAGAAGAGAATGGAAGCATTTGAGATTTGGTGCTACAGACGAATGTTGAAAATTAGGTGTACTGGTACGGTAAGGAATGAGGAGGTTCTGTGCAGAACCGGAGAGGAAAGGGATATGTGGAAAACAGTGATAAGGAGAAGGGACGGCATGATAGCACATCTGTTAAGACATGAGGGAATGACTCCCAATGGTACTAGAGGGAGCTGTAGGAGAAGACTGGAATATATCCAGCAAATTATTGAGGACGTAGGTTTCAAGTGCTACTCTGAGATGAATTGGATAGCGCAGGAGAGGAATTCATGGCGGGCCGCATCAAACCATCCAGAAGATTGACGACCCAAAGAGAAAAAAAATAAACTTTCTGGTACAGGTCGCAGATTGATGAGGGGTGTACAAGCAGCGGTCGAACAAAGCTTTTGTAAGCTAAGTCCTCTCTGAGAATTCTCCCAGCGAGTCTCCGCTTGGTATCCGTCTTTCCTACGATTAGTTTTATGTGGTCGTTCCATCACAAATCGCTCCGTAAGCGGACATGCAGATACTGAATGGATATGACTGCTTTCAGTGCTTATCAGCAATCGTGAAATCTAACAATAATGGATCTTTCTTCGTATTTATGCGCAATAGTGTGTTGGTTTATATTGGGGGTCAACTCTCAATCCCTGCACCAAGCATCGATCTCCCGCAGGTCTTCATATGATTTTCTACCGTCCGAAAAACCTTCGTTTTCGGGTGTTAACGGAACAACTTTGAAGAAAGTTCCCACGTCAGAAACAGATGAAAAAAGTCTTCCCCTTGTTTCTACATGAGCTTTCGTCTGTTACTGAATTGTAATACTACTTCATGCAACTTCAGAACGTCTCTAGCAATATCGCTTACGTCCATCTTACGTTGAAGAACACATTAGGAATGTCTGTTGCATAATTCTGTCGTTTTAGCCGGCCCAGCTGTGTAGTAGGTCTTTCCCCGTCTGTCCATATGTTGTGGATACCACCCACCACTCATGTGTACTGGAGACCCTCTTGTGTTGGGTGACACAGGCTGTGGCAAGTGCGGAAAATATTCTGAATAAACCCCTTACAGACAACGTAAATCGCGCTGGAACAACATATGGCCCTATCAGAGCGCTGTAAACAATTCCAAGCCAAACATTAGGCAGTTACCACTCCTACTTAACACAGCCTTATTTTAAAATTAAAATAAAAAATGAACTCCATGCTCGTACATCATCAAAGAGGATACAGTGAGTTCATCAGCAGATTGGCTTGTATCAGCAACATCACTTGATTATCTAACAAATTGAATATTAACTTTAGATTAGGAACTTCAGCTATTGAAATCGACCGTGGTATGCATTGAAGATAAAGTTTCACTTCCGGATTTATCATTATGCGAACTCTGTTTCTTCTTGAGAGAGGATTCTGTCTCCATAATTTTAAATGAGTGTTTGAGGTACCCTACGCATAACGAATTAACATGGAGGAATGTTTAGCATGTGTCACTGTTCTCACTGTATCAATCTTTCTGTCGCGATGCAAGTTTTGTTCCTTTAGTATGCATATGCTACAGGAAGTTACTGGTTTATGAAACTAAACAGTGTAAAATCGTGAAAGGAAGTACACAGTCCACTTTACATTCTTTTCCAATCATTTACTTCCCTGTCCATCGCTCAATGTCTTCCCTGTAATCCTTCGCACGATTTCCATTTCCGTGGATTTCAAAAGTGTTCCAGTTGTTGACGTTTAATGTCCTGTCTCAGCTGTGTGTGTCATAATTTGTCTCACTACTTTTCTGTGTATTTTTGCCTTTGCATCTGTTCCTGTTATTTCTTTTTTCAGATAGTATTCTTTAAAAAGCCTAACAATTTGTTTGCTTCTGCTACTTGTTCTCTAATTTCCTTTTCGACATGTCCACTGCTGAATAATTCAGTACCAACATATTCAATTAAATAAACAATCATGATGCCACAAGTCGCCCTGACAAGCGCACCTCCACTGGTAGCGTAGGCTGCTTGTCAGAGCAGCTAAATACTGGGGCCCCGCCTCGGTCACCGAGGCTCACGTCAAGTGTACAGACGGAAACAGCTTGACGACACGCTGACAATAGCTCTCAGTATTCCGGCTCTTTATGCTGGTTCATATAAAACCTCCTCCACTGGATGCACAAAAGAAATAAGGAGCCAGCATCTGGAGGCTGCTGAGATATGCACGACTCCCAGTTGTTGCGGGATCCAACAGCATCGGGGACGTGCAGTCCGGAGACGTGCGCAGCGTGCTTTGGTAGCACGTCAGTAAACTCCCGATTCTTTAAACAGTCGAACTCCCATGCATAAAACATTTGGTTGTTTCGAAAATGAATTAGTCTGTTACATATTCGTAGTTAAGTACGTAAACAAGAAACTGTTTTGGCCGGCCGGGGTGGCCGAGCGGTTCTAGGCGCTACAGTCCTGGACTGCGCGACCGCTACGGTCGCAGGTTCGAATCCTGCCTCGGGCTTGGATGTGTGTGATGTCCTTAGGTTAGTTAGGTTTAAGTAGTTCTAAGTTCTAGGGGACTGATGACTCAGAAGTTACGTCCCATAGTGCTCAGAGCCATTTGAACCATTTGAAGAAACTGTTTAGAAAAGCTTCGAAATCGTGGTTAAAGTTTGTTGGCTATCGCTAAGTGCTCTCATTATACACAGAGTACGTGAAAGAACTTGCCCCCCTTCTAACAGCCGTGTACCGCAAGTCTCTAGAGGAACGGAAGGTTCCAAATGATTGGAAAAGAGCACAGGTAGTCCCAGTCTTCAAGAAGGGTCGTCGAGCAGATGCGAAAAACTATAGACCTATATCTCTGACGCCGATCTGTTGTAGAATTTTAGAACATGTTTTTTGCTCGCGTATCATGTCATTTCTGCAAACCCAGAATCTACTCTGTAGGAATCAACATGGATTCCGGAAACAGCGATCGTGTGAGACCCAACTCGCTTTATTTGTTCATGAGACCCAGAAAATATTAGACACAGGCTCCCAGGTAGATGCTATTTTCCTTGACTTCCGGAAGGCGTTCGATACAGTTCCACACTGTCGCCTGATAAACAAAGTAAGAGCCTACGGAATATCAGACCAGCTGTGTGGCTGGATTGTAGAGTTTTTAGCCAACAGAACACAGCATGTTGTTCTCAATGGAGAGACGTCTACAGACGTAAAAGTAACCTCTGGCGTGTCACAGGGGAGTGTTACGAGACCATTGCTTTTCACAATATATATAAATGACCTAGTAGATAGTGTCGGAAGTTCCATGCGGCATTTTTCCTGTCATCATCTTGAGGAGATGTCAGCGAGAATAGGTTTCGTAAAGACTTTAAATTGCCTGGAAAATTTGTTGTTGGTCGCTAAGTGTTCTCATTCTCAAACACTGGTTGAAGAAGGTCCAGGTATCTGCCCGCCTCAGGACAAAAAATACAGCTCCTAATTGTAATACATGTGTTAAACTTTTAACATAAGGTTGAATTTCTTAATGAGTTCCAGTAGGTGTGGCTGAGCGGTTCTAGGCGCTTCATTCTGGAACCGCGCGACCGCTACGGTCGCAGGTTCGAATCCTGCCTCGGGCATGGATGTGTGTGATGTCCTTAGGTTAGTTAGGTTTAAGTAGTTCTAAGTTCTAGGGGACTGATGACCTTAGAAGTTAAGTCCCACAGTGCTCAGAGCCATTTGAACCATTTTTTCTTAATGAGTATTTTTTGTCAACATCTTAAATTTTGGAACTCGACCAATAATTACTCGAAATGTTGGAACTCAAATTTCTGATGCCCCTGGAGGCCGTTAAATAGGTAACCTGCAACTGATACTGGGTTCCGGGATCATCACTTGGTTATACACTGAAGCGCTAAAGAAACAGATACAGGTAAGGGTATTACAATACAGAGATACGTAATCAGGCAGAATACGGCGCTGCGGTCGCCAACGCCTATATAAGACTCAGCTGTTAGATCGGTTACTGCTGCTACAAAGGCATGTTATCGAGATTTAAGTGAGTTTGAACGTGGTGTTATAGTCGGCGCACGAGAGATGGGACACAGCATCTCCGAGGTAGGGACGAAGGGGTGATTTTCCCGTACGACCATTCCACGAATGAACCGTGAACAACAGGCATCCGCTGCGGCCGGAAAAAGATCCTGCAATAATGTGACCAACAACGACTAAAGAGAATTGTTCAACGTGACAGAAGTGCAACCCTTCCGCAAACTGCCGCAGATTTCAATGCTGGGCCATCAACAAGCGTCAGCGTGCGAACCATTCAACGAATCATCATCGATATGGGCTTTCGTATGTTGATGACTGCACGACACAGAGCTTCACGCCTCACCCGTAAACACCGATATTGGGCTATTGATGACTGGAAGCATGTTGACTGGTAGGACGATTCTCGATTCAAATTGTATAGAGCGGATCGACGTGTACTGATATCGAGACCTCATGAATCCATGGAGTCTGCATGACAGCAGGGGACTCTTCAAGCTGTTGGATTGGTGGAGGCTCTATAATGGTGTGGGACGTGTGTAGGAGTGATATGGGACCCTTGATATGTCTGGATACGACACTGACAGGTGACACGTAGTAAGCATCCTGTCTGATCACATGCATCCATTCATGTCCATTGTCCGTTCCGACGGACTTGGGCAATTCCAGAAGGACAATGCGACACCCCTCACGTCCAGAATTGTTACAGAGTGGATCCGAGACACTCTTCTGAGTGTAAATACTACCGCTGGCCACCGAACTCTGCAGACATGAGCGTTATTGAGTGCATCTGGAATGACTTGCAACGTGCTGTTCAGAAAAGATCTCCTCCGCTTGTACTCTTAACGGTTTATGGACAGCCCTGCTGGATTCATGATAGCAGTTACCTCCAGCACTACTTCAGGCATTATTCGAGTCCATGCCACGTCGTGTTGCGGCACTTCTGCGTGCTCACGGGGGCTAGTGTACCAGTTTCTTCGGCTCTTCAGTGCATATACTGCGCGAAACAGAATTAAAGGACCACTTTTTCGAAACCCCATAATTGTCTCCCATTCCGACATGTAAATTTGAAATTTGCTTCAAAGGTGCCTACAACCTTTCTCTGTGACGGTGCAAAAGTGTGGTGTCCTGCAACGCCATTCCCGGGCTCGACGACGCTTCAGACACCAAGATGTTGGCACATGCAATAAAAAGGCCACTCTTCGTAAGTTCATGTGAACTATAAGGTGGGTTAATGATTTCGCATCAGCACCAAATTTCAGCAAAATTCTGTCCAAACCACCGCGGACGTATCACTCTATGTGAAGGTCTCTGCTGTCCCCCTTACTCACATTTCACCGCTTCTTTGACGTCTGTGCGATGGAGGTCAGCACAGCGACATCCATCTTTGAAATCAAGCGGTTTGCTTATGGGTGACAGAGGAAAACATTTCAGACATACCGCCGCTCGGCATCAAGACGAAAAGGCTGAAAGAGAGTCGATAAAACTTCCTCTTCCCATGAGGCGTTGATTGCCACACATTTCGTGGTTGAAAACGACATTTCGTTGTTCGATGAGCAATGTGGAGATGTTCTTGACAACCTATGACTCTTCTGACACCCGCCTATGTTTCAGTTCTTCTATAAGGACATAATGGGGTTGAATTCCAATTGAACGTGGTCGCATTCCTTTGGAAAGCAGCGTGACTGCAAATTTTTCTCTGGTGTACGAGTTGGAGTTACTTCGGATCGTTCAAAACCATTCGACGAAATTTGAGCTTCATTCGAAACATCAATCGGCACTTATGCTTTTTAAACCCTCCTGTGGCGTGATCACGCGGGAGTGCAATATTAAAGTGTCCGTCAATAAAACAGCAGAAGATCCCTCTAAGACCCCAAGTTCAGCAACATCCTCGGTGCCAGCCGCGCAAGATTCTACATCTACAGCCACACTCTGCAAACCACTATGAAGTGCATGGCAGAGGGTACATCCCATTGCATTAGTTGTTGGGGATTTTTCAAGTTCCATTCACTTATGATGCTCGAAAGAATGATTGTTTAAATGCGTATGTACGTGCTGTAATTAAGGTAATCTTGTTCTCACGATCCCTATGGGAGCGATGGGGGGTTTTAGTACGTTCCTCGAGTCACCATTTAAAGTTGGCTCTTGAAACTACGTTAGTTGACTTTCTCGGAGTAGTTAACGTCTATCTTCAAGAATCTTCCAGTTCAGTTCCTTCAGTATGTCTGTGACATGCCTCACGGATCAACCTCTGACCATTCGTGCCGCCTATCTCTGTATACCTTCAATATCCCCTGTTATTTCTTTTTAGCATGGGTCCCACACAGTTGAGCAATATCATAGAACCGGTCGAACGAGTGACTTGGAAGGGATCTCCTTTGTAGACTGATTGCACTTCCCCAGTGTTCTATCAATAAACCTAAGTCTGCCACCTGCCTGAGCGTAAATGATCAGATCATTTCATATCCCTACAAAGTGTTCACCCAGGTATCCGTATGAGTTGATCGATTCCAAAGGTGACTCATTGACATTACAGTCATAGGATATTACGTTCCTTAGTTTTGTGAACTACACAATTTTATATTCCTGAAGATTTAGAGCAAGTTGTCAATCTTTGCACTACTTTGAAACCTTATCAGGATCTGACTGAGTATTTATGCAGCTTGTTTCAGACTGTACTTCATTGTAAATAGCTGCGCCATCCGCAAATGTGCGAGGTTACTACTAATATTGACCACCAGGTCATTAATGCACAATGTGAACAGGAAGGGTCAAAAGACACCCCACACAGCTAAAAGCGTTAGAAATGTACTTTCAGGAATTTCAACATCAAATCAGCGTGGAAGCTGCTCTAGCTCCTGAGGGTCGCGCAACCCCTTAGGCACCTAAGTGCGGTTTGCCTACCTTCAGGCGCCAGGCTGAATTGATGTCTGAAGTTTATGACGGGTACGTTTGCAACGAGCTCAACAAAGCTTCATAGGTGGGACCGAGGGTATTGCCGTTTTATTCAGGCACATATTATATTGCGCTTCCGCATGGTCACGCCTCAGATGGGCGGAAACAGGAGGGTTGAAAAAGCATAAGTAGTCTTCGATGTTTCGGATCATGTTCAAATTTCGTCGAATGTTGTTGAACGCTCCCTAGTGGTTTCAAACTGTACACGAGAGCAAAAACTGCGGTCGCACTGCAGTCCAAAGGGTGCGGTCACTTTGAGTGGGGATGCAGCCCCGCATTTTCCTTAGAGAAGGATGTTAGCAGTGTCAAAGGTTGTCAAAAACACCTTCCTGTTGCTCATCGCAATGCGAACTCTCCTATTTTGACCTGCGAGATGTGTACGAATCAGCGCCATGGGGAAAGGTGTGCTGTCATTGGCGCCCTTCATGCCACCTCTTCAAGCCTTTTCGTGTCGGCTCCGAGCGGTGGTGTGTCTGAAATATTTTCCTCGGACACCCTTATAAGAACACCGTCCGATTTCAACGCTGGGTGTGGCGGTTCTAGCGTCCTTGGCAACATTTGGGGGAGAGGGGCTATCACGACCTTCTGATGGTGCGACACTTTCACGGTGGCGTTGGACAGAGTTGTGGTGAAATTTGGTGCCAATGTGATATCATTAACACACCTTACGGCGCACGTGAATTTCCGAGCTCCGGCATTGCTTTCGCATGTGTCGACACGCCGAGCCCGAGGGCGCCAATCTTTTGTACTATTACAGAGGTAGGTTGTAGGCACCCTTGAGCCACATTTCAAACCTATGCTTTGCAATGTGCGACAATTGCAGGGTTTAGGAAACGTGATCAATTAATTTTGCTGCTCAGTGTAGATAATTTCGACATTCAGGTAGAGTGCGATTACACTGCTCAAAACCGAATCTAATGCTTCAAAATGTGAATAAGGAATGAATCTGTATAGACATCCAGTGCTATGCATGTCATTTTTTATACAGGGTGATCAAAAAGTCAGTATAAATTTGAAAACTGAATAAATCACGGAATAATGTAGATAGAGAGGTACAAATTGACACACATGCTTGGAATGACATGGGGTTTTATTAGAACCAAAAAAATACAAAAGTTCAACAAATGTCCGACGGATGGCGCTTCATCTGTGATCAGAATAGCAATAATTAGCATAACACAGTAAGACAAAGCAAAGATGATGTTCTTCACAGGAAATGCTCAAGATGTCCACCATCAATCCTCAACAATAGCTGTAGTCGAGGAATAATGTTGTGAACAGCACTGTAAAGCACGTCTGGAGTTACGATGAGGCATTGGCGTCGGATGTTGTCTTTTAGCATCCCTAGAGATGTCGATCGATCACGATATATTTGCGACTTCAGGTAACCCCAAAGTCAATAATCGTACGGACTGAGGTCTGGGGACCTGGGAGGCCAAGCATGGCGAAAGTGGCGGCTGAGCACACGATCATCATCAAACGACGCGCGCAAGAGATCTTTCACGCGTCTAGTAATATGGAGTGGAGCGCCATCCTGCATAAACATCATACGTTTCAGCAGGTGTTTATCAGCCAGGCTGGGGATGATGCGATTCTGTAACATATCGGTGTACCTCTCTCACCCGTCACGGTAGCAGTTTTGCTGCCCAGCGCCATCCGTCTGACATTTTGCGAACTTTGTTTTTTTTTTCTTTGTTCTAATAAAACCCCATGCCATTCCAAGCATGTGTGTCAATTTTTACCTCTCTGTCTAGATTATTCCGTGGTTTATTAAGTTTTCAAATTTATACTGACTTTTTGATCACCCGGCATATAAAAAAGTCTAATTTGTCTTGTTCTCGTCACTTCGCGGAATTTCTAACTATGCAGACACTTGAATCATTGAATTCGGAAATTAACGTATACGCTTCATCACTCTTGTCCCTTCCTCCTCACTCTGTGCTGATATGAAGCCGAAACACTGCAGCGGTATATAAAACTGTGTGCATACCACATATTCTGGAGTTGTGTCACATCACATGAAACGGCTATAAATCAATCTACGTAACAGAAGACATCTGGCTGTAATTATACATACGCTACCGTTACATCTTCGTATGGCTCCACTATCGCTGATAGTCTTTTATGTATCGTTGATAATAACCAGGTTGTTGCGTATTTGTTCGCTCAAACTGCAAACAGCTATTACGTAGCTGCTAAGCAAGTGTGACAGCAAACAGATTTCGACACACAGGCTGCAGCTGGATATGACTTCAGAGAACATAATCGATAGCCAATCTCACTCGACCCAGTTAACTGACTTGATATTCTCCACGTTGCCATTGAAACACTTAATTTTGTGGTCTTCCGTAGAATTACTTGCTGTACAAGTTTAGAAAATATAAGGTGGAGTCAAATGAAAACGAGACATATGGAAAACTTAAATAAACTGTTCATTATTTCAAACGTAATCGCCATACCTATTAGTACATCTGTCTCCCTGTGAGACAATACGGTCAATGCCTTCTTGGCCTACAGAGCTATGATTCTACCCAATCGTGCTTCTCTTCGTCCGAAAACGACGACCACGAATCATTCTCTAGGGCTCAAAAAATATGTAAATCGCACGGGGAGATGTGGAGGACATGTAAGGGCTCCCCAGCAAAATTTCTACACAGTAGACGAAACGACCTGGCAAAATGTGGGCTGTCATTATCTTGCAACAGGATGATGCTGTTCGTCAACATTCCTGTGGATTTGGTCTTGAAGGCGCACTTCAGTTTTTGTAAAGTATCCACGTATCGCTCTGCGTTAATTGAAGCGCACCAAATCCAGGCCTATAGGAATTTTGACGGACTGCATCATTCTCTTGCAGAATAATGCCCGCTTCCATGCTGTCAAGATTATTTCGACTCCGCTGCGGAAGTTTCGCTGGGAAGCCCTCACACATCTTCCGCAAAGTCCCGATTTCTCTGCATGCGATTTCCGTATTTTTGGAGCCCTGAGATGAGACATTCGTGGCTGTCAAAAATGGCTCTGAGCACTATGGGACTTAACTTCTGATGTCATCAGTCCCCTAGAACTTAGAACTACGTAACCTAACTAACCTAAGGACATCACACACATCCATGCCCGAGGGAGGATTCGAACCTGCCACCGCAGCGGTCGCGCGGTTCCAGACTGTAGCGCCTAGAACCGCTCGGTCACCCCTGCCGGCCTCGTGGCTGTCGATTTGCTTTGGACGAAGAGGTGCATGTCTTGGCACAATCATGATTCCGTAGGCAACTATAAACATTTTTTCTGGAAAGCAGTGACCGTCTTGTCTCACAGTGTGACAAATGTTTACACATTTGTTGCGATTAGGTTTGAAATAATAAATAATTTACTTACTTTTTACCACTTGCCAGGTATACTATATGAGTGACTCAATTTTATATGTTTGATATGCTAACATTTATAGACGAAGCCTATTGAATTATCTCTCAGGTGACATTTGTCTTTTGGTTGCATAATCATGATTCATTGACTGTTATTACGAAGGCCATTTCATAAATAATGCACTGGCTGGTATTACTGTGGATCTTTTGATGCAACAACAATGAAAATTACGTCAGATGCAGTTGGGAGTTTGAGGAAGAAGCACGCGTTTTTGTTTTTTCGCTGTGTACTCTAACACACAATTGGCGAGGGGTAGTAAAGCACCCTACAGGAGTCTCGCGTGCTGCGACTGTTGAAGCCTGGAAGTCGTGCATAAAGATCGAAACCCTACATAAATCCATAAGTGCGTTAAGTAAAGTCTGTGGTGAGTTTACAATGGACCGTAGTACTCGGTTTTACCGTTTTCGTGGTGGTCGTATGAGCATAGACAGTAATCCGAGACCCGGAGGGCCAAAACGTCGACAAATGAACGAAATGTGAAACTTATGGCAGATTCTCTCATAGAAGATCGCGATGTGACTTATGAGGAACTCTCTGAAGTCACTGGAATTCTCCCAACACCAGTATTCCGTAGTCTGACAAATGATTTGAAGAAGAGAAAAACTTCTGTGAGATGAGTTCCACACTGTTGCTGAAGAGAAGCAGAAAGGCCTGGACATTGCAACCTGGCTCGAAGAAAGATCCATGGTGAAGGTAAAGGATTCTTGTTGTTAGTGAAACGTGGGTTAGAGATTTTGAACCGGAATTGAAAAATACAGTCCAATGAGTGGAAAGCTTCAGTCTCCCCACGTCCAAAAAATAAATAAATAAATAAAATAAAATAAAAATAAAAAATCATGACAGTTCCCTGTAGAACAAATGTCACACCATTCACAGAATATATCGAATATATTTCTTCCCCCACTTATACCTCCCGAGGAGATCACGAATGTAAAATTAAAGAAATTCGAGCGCCCACTGAGGCTTTCCGGCAGAACCATACGCGACTAGAACAAGAAAGGGAGGTAATGATAGTGGCACGTAAAGTGCCCTCCACCACACACCGTTGGGTGACTTGCGGAGTATAAATGTAGATGTAGATGTAGATGCACAAAACCCGACCTCAACTTCTTGCTCGCCCGCATATTGGCAATGTTGTAGCCCAAAAACTGCGTGAATACGGATGGGAAGTGTTTCCGCATCCTATCTACAACCCGGACATGGGTGCACCAGACTCCAATTTTGTCCCGACGTTGAAAAAACCCATGCGTGGACGTCGTTATCTTTTCTGGAAGAGCTTTTTACGACCTCCCTTTGACAGATGAATAGAAGTGGTATTCTGGATGGAATAATATATGTCTGAAACGTTGGGATTCTATCATACAGAAGCAGAGTGACTACACTGAAGGACTAAAAAGAGATATTGAAGAAAAATAAACGTGTAAGCAAAAAAAGTTAGTGTGCATCATTTATGAAAACTGAGTGAGGTGGCGCAGTGGTTAGTAAACTGGGCTCGCATTCAGTAGGACGACGATTCAATCCCGTTCCGGCCATCTTGATTTAGATTTTCCGTGATATCCCTAAATCGCTTCATATAAATGTCGGGATGGTACCTTTGAAAGGGCACTGCTGACGTCCTTCCCAATCCTACCCTAATCCAATGGGACCGATGACCTCACTGTTTGGTTCTCTCTTCCCAAATCAAGCAACGATGTCCCTCGTACATTGTTAGATTCTCCACGAATTGTCTTTCCATGTTTACAACTTCAAACACATGCCAGCACAATAAACAGTGGACCGTATGACGAAGCTAACAAAAGGTTAGACTTTAAAAGAGCATCACGACGAAGAAGTAATTTTCTAGTGACAAAGCATGGGAAAGATGTGGAGGAGTACAGGAAGAAGACTATAATGCTTTACGGCTTCAGCGTAGCGTCTGGAAAAATGTTTCGTGGTACTCTGTATTTCTTGGGGTATTCCCTCTTAAATGTGCTTCAGGTCCAGCTTGAGCCGTCCTAAATGTCAAGTAATCATGGATAGCACGCTCCAAAACTGCACGCAGAATTTCTGCACCCCAGTTTCTAAGTATTTTCCTATTGTCATCTACGACATTCGTTACCTTACCCATGAGTGCGTTCGATGGTGTGCGGACATTTGCCACGCCGGGACATTTGCCACGATTTTACCTGCTCCGAAGGGTTGGGTCCCTTGTCTCCCCCTCCTCCTCCTCCTCCGCATCGCTTACTGAGCCTTTCCGCTGATTTACTTAACATAGAACCAGAATCTCTTTGGATTTTCCACCACATTTCTAGAGAGAGTTTCGTTGTGGAAACTATTAAATGCATCTCGCATTGAAATCCGCACCAAATTTCGAGCCTCAGTATAACTTCGCCAATCTTGGAGATTTTGCATTCGTCTAAATTATACGTGTCTTTTTCGGTGCTCCTGCAGCAGCGTTCTGTCGTGTTTTGTGTACCATGGGGGATCAGTTCCGTCTCTTATTAATTTATTTGGTATGAATCTCTCGAATGCTGTTGATACTATTTCTTTGAACTTAAGCCACAAATGGTCGTCACTTACATGGTTTGGAAGGATTGGAGACTGTCTCTTAGAAATACGTCAACCGAATGTTTAGTAGCTTTTATAAATAGATATATTTCGCGTTTAGTTTTGTTGAATTTCCTTGTTACAGAATTGAGCCTCGCTACGACTGTGTGTTCACTAATTCCTGTACCCGTCGTGATGCTCAGGATTATTTGTGGCTAAGAGCTCAAGTGTGTTTTCGTAACCATTTACAGTTTGAATGGCCTCGTGAACTAATTGTTCAAAATAATCTTTAAAAAAGTATTTAGAACAATTACGGAAATTGTTTTCTATCTACAGTAGGGTCTGAAAATGTATTTTTGTCAACATACGGAAGGTAGACTGAAGTCACTTCCAACTGTAATCGTATGAGTAGAGTACCTACTTGTGATGAGACTCAAGTTTTTTTTTAACTGTTCAGCAACTGTTTCATCTGAGACCGGGGGTCGGTAAAAGGAGCCAGTTATTAATTTATTCCGGTTGTCGAATATAACCTCTACCCATACTAAGTCACAGGAACTATCTGCTTCAATGTCGCTTGTGAGCTGCACCACACGTTACATTATTTTTCCTTACGTTGTGCTTCTTGTTTCTGTTGTAGTGCAGATTACAAGCATAGCATTCTGTATTGCTTCATTTCCTTATTTCTAACATTTTAAAATTGTACGTTGACTTTAGATGACATGTCAATCATAGATGTTCTTATCTCTATTTAGTGAACGTACTTTCAGTCATGTTTTGAACATTGTCCCGCTACACTATACCACCTAATGTTTCGCCGCAATGGATATGGCATTCTAGAGAGTAAATTAATATGGAGTATGTCGTTCTTTTTCTCACACATTTACATACCCATTTCTTCTTTCCTTATTGTCTTTTGCGGATGCAGTTGTAGTAATTAAAGTAGGCACAAATGCAGTAATCAAAAAGATACGATTAGTTTACATTCGCATTCTCTTTACATCGTTGCTTTCTTGTTGCTCCCATGGCGGTGGACTGTTTCTATCGCAATCAGTAAGCGTGAAAGGAAGCTACCATACAGACGGAGGGATCTATATTTATACTTGGCAGAACTAATTACATACTGACATTATCGTCGGTATTGCTTTCGTTTCCCAAAAGTTATAAATATTTCGATTCAAGAAAAGAAGCTCTGTATTTGGCCAAGTTGTCGAAGAAGAAGGTCCATTACGTACTGGTTGTATGGAGTACGATGTGGAGACGGCGGTTTAAAAGCAGACACAAGTAGTACGAGGAAGGGCGTCCCTTACGTGAGGGATCGCTACCTGGCGGAGGCGCAAGTGTGGCAAATGTCCGGCGTGGCAAATGTCCGGCATTCCGTTCGATTTGGCGAGCTAGGAATCAGACTGGTTAGTACGGGCGGCGTTGTATGGCCGCTAGTCAGCTGTGCCTGCTCCCGCTTCGGGGTGTGCCGTGTTTCGTAAGGCGTACGCCGACTTTCAGTCTGTTACTGCTGTGTTGCTGTCGGTCGCTTGCCGAAACGTAGGTCTGTTTTAGCACGGTGGCCACTGGGCCGTGACGATGTCGGTTGATGACCAGCGTTGGGGCGGTCGTCCGCTCTGAGTGGCTTCGGTCGCTTGGACTTGGCAGTTACCTACTGGTTAAACAGATCAAACTTGTTTATATGCTGTAAATTCCTAAGTAGTTTGTGAGAAAAGTTGTAACCCAGCTTTTCATGATTTTACACAATTCAAGCATTTTGGTAAGGCATTTTCCTATCTATGTTTTATTTAAATGAGAATTCTTTATTGGGATTATTCACCCGTTGAAGCTTACCACAAAATTTGTAACTTAGCTTTCATGATTTTACTTAATTTAAGCATTCTTGTAAAGCAGTCCTTTATCTACGTTTTATCGATTGGTAATTCTTTATTGGGGTTATTCCCTGGTTGAAGGTTAACATATGTTTGTAACCAAGTTTATTTCCTTGCTTAACTGAGATTTGTTAAGAGCCTTTATTGCTGGAAGATCATTAAAGTTTGGGTGCTTGTAATTGTGAATACTGTTGTCTGTCTATGTTGTGGGCTACCCTTCCACATCCACAGCCAAGCTGTCCTACCTACCAGTACAATGGTACTGGTCCCTGACTTCGAAAGGATCAGGGTTCTCTATCCCCCCCACGCCTTTCTCCGACCTGGAAGCAGTCGGGAGAGGAAGTTCTGTCCTGCTACGTTCACCTAGCCAACTTAAAGGCGTTTGTTAATTTACGTTTAATGAAGTTTTCTTAACGTTAGGTGACGGCAACGCTCGGGTCCCTAATGAGCCTGCAGGTGCCGGGAAGTTAAAACGTGGGGAAACGAGAAAGAAATCCGGCAGCCAATCCTCTTGGCGGAGAAACCCGGCGGAAGCGGGGCTGGCAGCGGCGCAGGCACGCCAAATCCGTGTTGGATGGAGCCAGTTCCGGCTGCGGCGACTGGCCACCGTTCCGCAACGTCCGGCAACAGCCTGAGGCACCGGTTACCACCTGGCGCTGCTTCGCCCTGCCTAACAACGAATAATTCAGTGCTGCTGATAATTCGCACAAGGCGCTACTCTGAAGGAACGATACGACGATATTCACGTGTAGAGTACACAGCAATGCTACGAGAGGCCGTCACCACACTCGCCCGGCGTTCTCAGTTTGGAGCAGCAGCCTCGGGATGGCGCTCCCGAATCGGGACTACTTTCTGCTTCCGCACCACGTCTACCAGCGCATAGTATTCGTGCGCTGATAGTGTTGCCAGCCGCCAAAGACAGCGCTCTCAACAGTGGACTACTTTGCTCGTGCCTAATACTAACAGAGATGAAGACCATTCCTCTGACAGGCAGATAAGACGAGGCACCGCAGACACTCCCCCTGTTCAGGTCCTGCAGTCAGACAGCACAGTTCAGGGTCTGCAGTCAGCTCAGTTCAATTCCTGCAGCTTTGCCCTTCTATTGTGCCAGCATTTCCTGCAATTACACTGCAGAGCACAGTTGCATGAGGTCCGTTCACAAGGCAGAAGTTCCCGTCTTGGCAGTCGACAGTGAGGAGTAATAGGAATAAAACAAATGACTGTTGGCATAATTGCTGTCAATTATAGTACAACATCAGAGACTGCCAGGAAACAGTCAAGTACACTACTGGCCATTAAAATTGCTACACCAAGAAGAAATGCAGATGATACACGGGTATTCATTGGATAAATGTATTATACCGGAACTGACATGTGATTACGTTTTCACGCAACGGGTGCATAGATCATGAGAAATCAGTACCCACAACAACCACCTCTGGCCGTCATAACGGCCTTGATACGCCTGGGCATTGAGTCAAACAGAGCTTGGATGGCGTGTACAGGTATAGCTGCCCATGCAGCTTCAACACGATACCACAGTTCATCAAGAGTAGTGACTGGTGTATTGTGACGAGCCACTTGCTCGGCCACCATTGACCAGACGATTTCAATTGGTGAGAGATCTGGAGAATGTGCTGGCCAGGGCAGCAGTCGAACATTTTCTGTATCCAGAAAGGCCCGTGCAGGACCTGTAACATGCGGTCGTGCATTATCCTGCTGAAATGTAGGGTTTCGCAGGGATCGAATGAAGGGTAGATCCACGGGTCGTAACACATCTGAAATGCTGAAATGTAACGTCCACTGTTCAAACTGCCGTCAATGCGAACAAGAGGTGACCGAGACGTGTAACCAGTGGCACCCCATACCATCACGCCGGGTGATACGCCAGTATGGTGATGACGAATACACGCTTCCAGTGTGCTTTCACCTCGATATCGCCAAACACGGATGCGACCATCATGATGCTGTAAACAGAAGCTGCATTCATCCGAAAAAATGACGTTTTGACATTGGTGCACCCAGGTTCATCGTTGAGTACACCATCGCAGGCGCTCCTGTTTGTGATGCAGCGTCAAGGGTAAATGCAGCCACGGTCTCAGAGCTGATAGTCCATGCTGCTGCAAACGTCGTCGAACTGTTCGTGCAGATGGTTGTTGTCTTGCAGATGTCCCCATCTGTTGACTCAGGTATCGAGACGAGGCTGGACGATCCGTTACAGCCATACGGATAAGATGCCTGTCATCTCGACTGTTATTGATACGGGGCCGTTGGGATCCAGCACTGCGTTCCGTATTACCCTCCTGAACCCACCGATTCCATATTCTGCTAACAGTCATTGGATCACGACCAACGCGAGCAGGAATGTCGCGATACGATAAATCGCAATCGCGATAGGCTACAATCCGACCTTTATCAAAGTCGGAAACGTGATGGTACGCATTTCTCCTCCTTACATGAGGCATCACAACAACGTTTCACCAGGCAACGCCGGTGAACTGCTGTTTGTGTATGAGAAATCGGTTGGAAAACTTTCCTCGTGTCAGCACGTTGTACGTGTCGCCAGCAGCGCCAACCTAGTGTGAATGCTCTGAAAAGCTAATCATTTGCATAAGACAGAATCTTCTTCCTGTCGGTTAAATTTCGCGTCTGTAGCACGCCATCTTCGTGGTGTAGCAGTTTTAATGGCCAGTAGTGTATTTTACGAGGGCTGGATGAGAAGTAGTGGCAACACTGCTGTAACATGAAGAATATGTGTCAAATAGCAAGCACGCTGTCTGTAGCTGATAGCAGAGTGTCAGTAGAAGTAGTGCAATAAGCTTTGACGGCTGTGTTTGGACCGCGCTGCTGCTACAGTCGTTGGTTCTAATCCTGCCTCGGGCATGGTTTATGTGTTGTCCTTGTGTTAGTTAGGTTTGAGTAGTTTTCAGAATAGGGGACTGATGACCTCAGATGTTAAGTCCCATAGTGCTTAGAGCCATCTGAACCATTTTGATCTGTGTTTGAGTTTGTTGTGGTGTGCACCACCTGTCAGTGCATGCCAGCTCAAGCTCCTAATCAGTATATTTACGGAACACAGGTCATGATTGAAGTACCACATGATCGGAGCAACCATAATGTTTTCAGGGACTGGGTGCAGTGTTTGGCGATGCAGCATTGCCTTATCGTATGTGGGAAACCCCGCATAGAAACTCCTGTGTACGTGAGGTGGGAGATACTGGAACATTCACCGTATTCACCCCATATGCATCCGTGCGATTATGACCTGTTCGCCAAAATGAACGAACTTGCTACAACGCAAAAGAAGGCATCGTCCGGCCATAGGGTGGTTCTTGCGAGACACTGACAAATATGGACGCGCTGAAGGTGTACCACACGTTCCCTGTGTGTAATGTAAGGTGATCGAGATGCGACTCGATCACACTGAGAGCATGTAATATGGTGAACGTCTGTCTGTAAAGTCTGGTATGAATCATAACACTGTTGCCACTATTTATCATCCTACCCACGTACATTTTATTGTATAGGACGTCACGACGTTCGACATCAATTGGCATGCGTCAAACCATAACCGAAGTTAAGTTTTCTAACATCCTCTTCATAAATTGTACCGATTATTTCTTACTGTGTTGCCAAATTTCTGTACTGCTGTGTCAGGCAAGTGTTTCTTTGGTAGTACGAGCGTGCAAACTGCCACCCCTTTTTATTGAACAGGAGTACGAATTAAAATTTTCTTTGCCGTGATGTTTGGGCTGAAGTACTAGTGACATTCAGTTCAAACATTCCAATTTTACATTCCGGGAAGAGAAACAAGTGGTGGGACATCACCGTAGTGATCCCATGCAGTAAGTGAACAGGTACGTAGTGGGAAAAATTAGTAAGTAAGTACTTTACTGCATCGAGCGTCACTTTCAACAGTGATCGAAACGTTGTTTTTATAAACATGAGGATGCGCACGCTCACCGGAGATTCGTAAGGATTTGATTTCAACTTGGCACTCGTTGTGTAGATGCACGCATTGTTGATTCACAATATGGCCATCATCTTCATCATGTGACACACAGTATGATCCTCATGAAGCAACAATGAAGTGAGATCTTTCAGCAAGATAACGCGTCTCACGTCACGGCTAGAAGTTTACGTTCGGCCGCAAGAGCACGAACCTTCATAGGCCTCAAGGCCTCAAAATTTAAGGATATTATCCCATTTCACGGTGGTTTCACGTTAGCAGTGGCAAGCGTGGCTCGACATAACGGTGGAGACCTTCCAACACCCAATTGGTCACTTCTAGTTCGTGTAGCTCCCGTACGGACTGCAAATGGTGTTCACTCTGGATCTTCTCGGATAGTCCTAGTAGTACAATTTCGTGGGTTCTTTCTTATCAGCAGCTGAATAACTCGCTTCTTGCGCCTTTAGTTGTTGTCTGTTCTTCTGAGATAGACTAATAATGTTATTTGACAATTTATCTTCACCAAAATTATAGGGTAAGTGATATGGAGCAAGCTGGATAATAGTAAAGTTAGCGTGTTTTTAAAAGGGATGCGTATTACTCCATAGATTTACGTTTATCTAACAATTCAGTACTAGCAGAAGTGTTGGGTTCGATATCAGACGAACCTGTTTCTTAAAGGTTTCATTTGGTTAATTTAAATTTTTGAAAAATGTGGTCATATATTCAGAGCTAGCTTCTGTCAAAGAGTCACCTTTTGGTGACAAAAATAATACAGCGAGAATTTGTTTAGATTATGTCATTATTATTCAACGGCCTTGCCGCAGTGGTAACACCGGTTCCCGTCAGATCACCGAAGTTAAGCGCTGTTGGGCTGGGCTAGTTCTTGGATGGGTGACCATCTGGTCTGCCGAGCGCTGTTGGCAAGCGGGGTGCACTCAGCCCTTGTGAGGCAAACTGAGGAGCTACTTGATTGAGAAGTAGCAGCTCCGGTCTCGTAAACTGACATACGGCCGGGAGAGATGTGTGCTGACCACATGCCCCTCCATAGCCGCATCCAGTTACACCTGTGGGCTGAGGATGACACGGCGGCCGGTCGGTGCCGTTGGGCCATCATGGCCTGTTCGGACGGAGATGTCATAATTACAACATACGCCTGGCTACAGTAGAAGTTGCGGAATTAAAGTTATTTTGGATACATTTGGACTATTCACAAGATCGCGGAGCCACTATATCCACTGTAATGGAAACCAGCATTATATATTCGTATTTTTACGTCAAGGAACTTGATGTATAAGTAACTGTTAATTTATCATTTGTATGGACTAGATTATCACTATTTTTTGAGTCATCATCATCATCATTATCATCAAAACATTCTTTTTTGTCAAGTTACTGAAGATCAATATAAGCGAATACTCTTCTTAAGCGAGAGTTAGTTATAAACATTTTCTGGTTGTAGAGACACATCACGTTGTGAAACATATTTCACGGGATGAACAAAGACGATGTTTAGATAACGGCTGCAGTGATCTTCTTGTGGGTCTACAGCTGACCTTCACAACCACAGAAAGTGCACGGCACCTGTTGTCAAAGTGTCGGTTTCATTCATCAAGTGAAAGATGTTTCACGATATGAGGCTTCTCTACACTCAATAAACATTTATGTTTATTGTGGAATAATGCGTGATAAAAATAGTTTGTATTTAAATCTTCTCGTTAGGCCCTTGAAATGGCACTCTTACTAAAACATACGTTATTTCCTGCATCGTGAGAACAGCATTTGTCATGGATTTTTACTTTTTTATAACTAATAAAAAAGAAATAAGAAAGACTGATTTTGTAGCATCCAAAAGATTCCTGCCAATACCTTTTCTCAGTCTACACAAGACGCACATGGTCGCCCGTCTTACAGATTAGAATCGCCTCCCTGTAAATGGTGAAACTCGAAGACGCGAACCTTCGATTTCTATTTAATCACCATTAATTAATACGACGAAGTTGGTTGGTTGGTTGGTTGGTTGGTTTGTTTCTGGTGGATTTGGAAGAAACGGTATTGAGCCTAGCTACAACGACCTTGTGATCACTAATCCCTGTATCAGTCATGATTCTCTCTATCAGCTCTGGATTGTTTGTGGCTAAGAGGTCAAGTGTGTTTTCGCAACCATTTACAATTCACGTGGGTTCGTGGACTAACTGCTCGAAATAATTTTCGGAGAAAGCATTTAGGACAATCTCGGAAGATTTTTTGTGCCTACCACCGGTTTTGAACAAGTATTTTTGCAACATATCGAGGGAAGGTTGAAGTCTCCACCAACTATAACCGTATGAGTGGGGTATTTATTTGTTACGAAACTCAAATTTTCTCTGAACTGTTCAGCAACCATATCCTCGGAGTCTGGGGGTCGGTAGAAGGAGCCAATTATTAACTTAGTTCGGCTGTTAAGTATAACCTCCACCCATACCAATTCGGACGGAGTATCTACTTCGACTTCACTACTAGATAAACCACTACTGACAGACACAAACACTCCACCACCAATTCTGCCTAATCTATCTTTCCTGAACACCGTCTGAGACTTCGTAAAAATTTATGCAGAACTTATTTCAGGCTTTAGCCAGCTTTCTGTACCTATAACGATTTCAGATTCTGTGCTTTCTATTACCGCTTGAAGCTCAGGGACTTTCCCAGCACAACTACAACAATTTACAACCACAATTCCGACTGCTCCTTGATCCAAGCACGTCCTGTATTTGCCATGCACCCTTTGAGATTGCAGCCCACCCCGTAGTTTCCCGAGGCCTTCTAACCTAAAAAACCACCCAGTCCACGCCACACAGCCTCCGCTGCCCGTGTAGCCGCCAGCTGAGTGTAGTGAACTCCTGACCTATTCAGCGGAACCCGAAACCCTACCACCCTACGGCGCAAGTCAAGGAATCTGCAGCCAACACGGTCGCAAAACCGTCTGAGCCTCTGATTCAGACCCTCCACCCGGCTCTGCACCAAAGGTCCGCAGTCGGTTCTGTCAACGATGCTGCAGATGGTGAGCTCTGCCTTTATCTCGTAAGCAAGACCGGCAGCCTTCACCAAATCAGATAGCCGCTGGAATCCAGAGAGAATTTCCTCAGATCCAAAGCGACACACGTCATTAGTGCCGACATGTGCCACCACCTGCAGCTGGCTGCACCCTGTGCTCTCCATGGCATCCGGAAGGACCCTTTCCACATCAGGAATGACTCCACCCAGAATTCACACGGAGTGCACACTGGATTTCTTCCCCTCCTTAGCCGCCATATCCCTAAGGGGCCCCATACGCGCCTAACATTGGAGCTCCCAACCACCAATAAGCCCACCCTCTGTGATTGCCCGGACCTTGAAGGCTGAGAGTCATCCTCTGAAACAGGGCAGGCAGCTGCATCTGGCTCAGCCAGAGACAGTGCCTGAAACCTGTTTGTCAGACGCACCGGGGAGGCTTTCTGATCAGCCTCCGGGGACGTCTTTCGCTGCCTGCCCCGCCTTGGAACGACCTCCCAATCAACCACAGGCGAGGGCTCAGCCCCACTGCGGGCAGCAACCGGGGCAACCACAGCGGCAGACCGATCTGGGGACAAACGGGACGAGGTTGACATCCCCGTGATACCCAAGTCCTGCTCCCCACAGTGGTGCCCATTGGCAACAGCCTCAAGCTGCACGACCGAAGTCAGCGCCGCTTGCAGCTGTGAGCGAAGGGATGCCAACTCAGCCCTCATCCGAACACAGCAATCACAGTCCCTGCCCATTCTAATCGATGTTGAACAACAGTTACTGAAACACGAGTCCGTACCTAGATAAAGCAAGGGAAACACGCAAAGAATGTAGTAACTAACCGGTACAAATGCCTAACGACTGCGCTACAATCTGCCTGAATTTACGATTACGGTAACTAAAACTCGAAATTACACCTCCTATACGAAACTCACACGCAATTTAAATAAGAATCTACGAAGTAAACACTAAAGCGCGATGCTACAACTCTCAAATACTATAATACGCCCGAAATTTATGAATTAAACAATGCAAGTACCCAAAAACACGCAAAGAAATTAAGAATTAAAGAATGTAACAAATAAGTAAGCTAGGGGTATACGACTTGCTGCTGGCAGCTGCTTATCCAACGGCGGCAGGGATGACGTGTAAAGTAAGCGAAATTACATTTTTTGTCGTCATTGGACAAATTTCTTGTTTTGTTTTTGTCGTTGCCAACGCTATAGCCGAAATACACGTCGTTCGTCTTTTGTCGAAGTTCCGATAGCTGTAAACACAGTCGATATATTTCATCTACATCTACATGGATACTCTGCAAATCACATTTAAGTGCCTGGCAGAGGGTTCATCGAACCACCGTCACAATTCTCTATTATTCCAATCTAGAATAGCGCGCGGAAAGAATGAACACCTATATCTTTCCGTACGAGCTCTGATTTCCCTTATTTTATCGTGGTGATCGTTTCTCCCTATGTAGGTCGGTGTCAACAAAACATTTTCGCATTCGGAGGAGAAACTTCGTGATTGGAATTTCGTGAGAAGATTCCGTCGCAACGAAAGACGCCTTTCTGTTAATGATTTCCAGCCCAAATCCTGTATCATTTCTGTGCCACTCTCTCCCATATTTCGCGATAATACAAAACGTGCATCCTTTCTTTGAACTTTCTCGATGTGCTCCGTCAGTCTTATTTGGTAAGGATCCCACACCGCGCAGCAGTATTCTAAAAGAGGACGGACAAGCGCAGTATAGGCCGTCTCCTTAGTAGGTCTGTTACATTTTCTAAGTGTCCTGCCAATAAACGCAGGCTTTGGTTAGTCTTCCCCACAACATTTTCTATGTGTTCTTTCCAATTTAAGTTGCTCGTAATTGTAATACCTAGGTATTTAGTTGAATTTACGGCTTTTAGATTAGATTGCTCCGTGACAGTCGCGCATTCGATATACAGGGTGATTCAAAAAGAATACCACAACTTTAAAAATGTGTATTTAATGAAAGAAACATAATATAACCTTCCGTTATACGTCATTACAAAGAGTATTTAAAAAGGTTTTTTTTCACTCAAAAACAAGTTCACAGATGTTCAATATGGCCCCCTCCAGACACTCGAGCAATATCAACCCGATACTCCAACTCGTTCCACACTCTCTGTAGCATATCAGGCGTAACAGTTTGGATAGCTGCTGTTATTTCTCGTTTCAAATCATCAATGGTGGCTGGGAGAGGTGGCCGAAACACCATATCCTTAACATACCCCCATAAGAAAAAATCGCAGGGGGTAAGATCAGGGCTTCTTGGAGGCCGTCCAGAACTTTTCCCTTTGCACAAACACCCATTCTCTGTAAACTGTTTATACCAACTTTAATACATCACCTATCAGGAGGTTTAACACCATACTTCGTTCGAAATGCACGCTGAACAACTGTCGTCGATTCACTTCTGCCGTACTCAATAACACAAAAAGCTTTCTGTTGAGCGGTCGCCATCTTAGCATCAACTGACGCTGACGCCTAGTCAACAGCGCCTCAAGCGAACAAATGTACAACTAAATGAAACTTTATAGCTCCCTTAATTCGCCGACAGATAGTGCTTAGCTCTGCCTTTTGTCGTTGCAGAGTTTTAAATTCCTAAAGTTGTGGTATTCTGTATATCGGTTGCAAGCGTTCTTGTAAACTCTTAGTTTTTCATGAAGTAGTTATGGTTATATGTGGTCTTTTGTTTAGCCATGATTTCATATTCAGCTAAGTGCGTATAGGACTGTGTGGGAATCCTGCATTTCTGACGTCATTGTGGCCCAAGTGTGGACAATCTGCCATTACCTACCCACTGTCTACTATGAAACGCGCAGCGCGAATGTTGCTCTTCTCAAGCAGCACCAATAGCGCCGCTGAGCTTGATGTCCCGAGCTGAAGGACGAATGACAATCAAAGCTGTCTTGCACGCTCTCGTGATATTCTGGGGAGCGGTTTAGGGGCTTAACCAACGACCTTGGCAAAAGGTCTCCTGAACAGGAAGATGATACCGCTACCTTTCATTGCGTGGTTGGACAAGTACAACTGATGAAATTTGCTCCCACTACGAGCATCTGAACTGGCTATATTTGTGCCAAACTTGACAACAATAGCGTGCATTAGTGTTCTTTCAAAATTTAGTGCGTGCTTAAAGTTAATAGATGCTAAGCCAAACAAACATACATAAGATTATCACACAGTACTCACACAGTGCATGCATCAACGGCTAGTATTTGTGTCCTTTGTGAGTGTAGACCGTCGTCCAAGGCACATTTCTCTGCGAGAGGCTGTAGAGACTCAGCAGTTTCAAACTTACAGTTAAAGAAGCTCCGCTAGTCGAAATGTTAATGCGTATCCACGCAACGGTTAGGCCGTGACGTAATCAGGACGCTGCCTAGGACAACCGAGTCGTGCCGAAGTGTGTTATGGATTTTAGAGTGGGGACGGGTAGGTACGGTTTACGTTATTAATCACACGCTATGAGCTCCGTGAAACACCGTCGGCGCACTCCGCGAACTTACACAGAGGTCTGACAAAACCGTCGTGTGGATACGTATACATGATTCGGCTAGCTTAGCTTCTTTAACTGCTAGTTAATTTATATAGGCCCTGAAAATGTCTTTAGAATAAGGAGACAATATGTCAGTTATAAAAGTACACCTTGGACCAAGGTCTAATGCTCAGAAAACAAATCTCACTAAGGATTGTACAATATATATTTTTATAATAACGTGACTGAAAAGAGGAAACTGTCCTTGTTTGTCGAAGATTTAAATCTTTTTATATAAAACGTAGGAGATGTAGTCAACATCACGCGAAACACAGAAAATACTGATTCTTCTGAAGCAAAATGTACGAACGTTGTTCCATTTACGTCTGACAAAAATTGTACTGCTGCTCATAGTGAGGGCTGTTTCATAATAGTATGACATTAAGTAATAAATTTTGTAGCCAATATTATGTTGACGATTGGTGTTATTTTTTACTGGCGGCCGCCAGTATTTCGTCCCCGATAAAGCTTGGAAATAAAGTCAATTCTGATATCTAGAAGAAAATGGCACTGTAGTTCGTGACCAAACGATATAAAGCAGTAGTTAATGAGAACAGTGATATAGGACGCTAATAAACGAAGGCTGTTTACGAGGCAGACTGAAGTTAATTGCCTTCGTGGTGCTTAACTTAACACGATGTAACTTATCTTTCTGTTCGCAGAGGACAAGTACGTAACAGCTTTGCCGCTGGTCTCTTCTCTCTATATCTCTTTCTTTCCTTCTCTCTCTCTCTCTCTCTCTCTCTGTCTCTCTCTCTCTCTGTGTGTGTGTGTGTGTGTGTGTGTGTGTGTGTGTGTGTGTGTGTGTTTGTGTGTGTGCGCGCGCGCCTGAGCGCAGATTACTCAGTGGCCACGTTTTTGTCAAATCGAATAGAGAGCTCACTAACATTTTTTACGTGTTCTTTTTCTCTATACCATAATGAAAAGAAAATTAGTGGACGTGTTCTTATCGAGATATGGCAGAAACAGATCGACCACTTGCAAATCAAGCAAAGTTACGTAAATGTTAATTTGACTTGCTCACTCTGTAATCAGCTCTGACCAGGTGCAGGGAAAAAACAACCCACAGGAGACAGCGCTGGTGTGAAATCTTAGCCTTCGCCTTCTTTCACAGGCAAAACACCAGTGATTATCAGAGTCGTCAAACGTGCCCTTATGTCTGGGAACCATCAGATAAGCCAATATAAAGCAAGCGTGTGTCCCGAATACCAATTAATCAAACTCGCCTATCGAATCGGCGATTGCGATAAATCTTAACGTCGGAAGTAACACCAACAGGTGAAGCAATCCGGAAGAATCGTCGCACGTCGGAACGTACTTTAAAGTCGTGTTCCTAATTGTATCTGAAGCGTGTCTCAAGAAAACTAACGGATAAATCGTCAGATTACGTGGCGTTCTGTAAGTGAAAGTTGCAATATTTATTGGTACACTTCTTAAATTAATTTTCTGTGATTTTTACAGCAATAGATCGTTCTTCTGACGCACAGATTTCCATTTGTCAATTCTTTATACAAAGATACGACGTCAGGTCTGTATGGTTACGCCATCGCCATGAAGTACACTGAGGTGAGATAAATCATAGCATATCGACATACAGAAGCCGGTAGTATCCTGCACACAAGATATAGCATGGCAGCGCATTCGCGGACTTGTCATTTCTACTCGGGTGATTCATGTGGACAGGTTTCCGACTTGATTGTGTACGCACGACGGGATTCTGAACGCCGAGTGGTAGTTGGAGCTAGATGCGTGGGACATTACATTTCGGAAATCATTAGGGAATTCAGTACTCCGAAATCCACCGTGTCAAGAGCGCACCGAGAAGACCAAATTTCCAGGCATTGTTTATCACCACGGAAGATGCAGCGGCCGACGGCCTCCACTTAACAACCGAGAACAGCGATGTTTGCGCTGCGTTGCCAGTGTTAATAGACAAGCAACGCTGCGTGCAATAATCGCATAAGTCAATGTAGGACGTAAGACGCACGTATGCGGTAGGACAATGAGGCGTAATTTGGGGTTAATGGACTGTGGCAGCAGACGGCCGACGCGAGTGCCTTTGCTAACAGCACGATATCGCCTTAAGCAAATTAGGAAAATCACGATAAACGTAAATCTGAATGACGGGACGGGGATTTGAACCGTTGTCCTCCTGAATATGAGATCAGTTTTAGTACAGCAACAGGTCGTTCAGACAATCGCGTTAGCAGAGTTATATTATGTATTTATTAGTTTATTATTATGTAATGTACGTTGGGACCCACTGGACCAAGCGATGCACACAAGCGGCTTTTTCTGGTTTTATCTCAGCTTTTCTTTGTGCCCACATTACTTCCATTCTCACAGAACACGCTCTTTTCCGCTTGTCAAACCAAGTTGTTATGGTCTTTTTGAGGTTTTCTGCCAGTCATGAATTGTCTGAAACGTTTTCTGTCTAGCATATCGAGTTGTGTTATACCTACTACTGTCACGATCTCCCTGCTTAGCTGGGTGCGAACGTGCTTGCCTCCGATCCAAGCAGGCACGGGTTCGATTTCCGACCCGATTGTAAGTCTTTTTCCGCTCGTGACCTGGGCGCTGTGTTGTCATCATCATCATTCCATCCTCATCACCGGCGAGCAAGTCGCCCAATGTGGCGTCGAATGAAGTAAGACTCGCACTTGGCGGCCGAACTTCCCCGAATAGGGGCCTCCCGGCCAACGATGCCATACGCTCATTTCTCTTTTTACTGCCTTCACGTCCTCTTTTACCGCCCCGAAGCATTTATTGTTTCAATTTTCACTTTACAGCGTTTTTTTATGATTTCGCATCTAGTTAATGTGATACGCTGCGTTGTAGTAATACGCTGACAGAATTTTAGCCTGCCTTTTTCATATCCAATACCTGCTGGCATACTTTTTCATTGCTTGCATTTAGTGCTTAAGTTCCTTTCTATTGTAATTTGGACCTAAGGTTGTCGTCATTACTTTTCATGCTCCCGTTTGTATTTGTCCAGTGTCTCTCTTTCTGTTTAAAATGAGTGTTATTATTTCTTATTACTTACAAACTCGACATCCGATATCTAGTATTTAATAAATCTCGTATTTCCACTTAACAACCAAATACTGTAAGAAGTGATGATTTGCCATTATTTCTTTACTTGGAATTCGGTTTGTAGCATTTGTATTAAAAAGAGGAAATGTCAAATACACGTAACCTAGTATATGAATATGAATAAACGAAAGCCGGCCGCTGTGGCCGAGCGGTTCTAGGCGCTTCACGGCGCCACTGCTACGGTCGCAGGTTCGAATCCTGCCTCGGGCATGGATGTGTGTCATGTCCTTGAGTTAGTTAGGTTTAAATAGCTCTAAGTTCTAGGGGACTGATGACCTCAGATGTTGAGTCCCATAGCGCTCGGAACCATTTTAACCAATAAACGAAATACGAAAACTCAAACAGAACTATTCATGCTCGCTCTCATATATATTTATCTACTCGAATGTCGATGCAAATAGCTTCGTGGCAGTCTCCTGACTCGTTTGACGCGGCCAGCTACGACTTCCTCTTCAGTGTCAACCGCTGCTCCCCAAAGTAGCGCTTACACACAAAGTCGTGAGCCATTTGTTGAATACATTCCAGTCTATGAGTTCACTTACAGTTTGTATCGTCCACAGCTCCCTGTAGTACCATTGATGTCATTCCCTTATGTTTCAGCAGCTCATCATGACCCTTATTCTTCCTATTGGTTTTCGTGCGTTCCTCTTCTCGTAGATTTTGTGAAGATACTTTTTACATCAACCACTGATGAGCGTCGGGGTTAAGGAATTTTAATTGTTCAGGGAGCGTCCGTTGCGCCATTACTATGACCTCCTGTTTTTCCCCATACTGCGTTTGGACTACCACTACCAGCCTTGTAATGTTTTTTTTCGGGACGTAGTGCTCCACTCAGTTCAATTAGCCAGAAGGAACGACCCGCAGTTCTCATGCTGCTGGTGAGGCCCAAGGCTCCCTTGCCCATGCAGCATCACGTGGAGGTCTTTCTCCTCCTTCTTTTTGTATATGTCAACTGTATTATACTTACTAAACCATTATACATGAAATTAGAAATAGCAAATCATAAAACAAAAATATTTTGACTGTGACTACGACTATGAAATTTAATAGCATAGGTTAATGGACGCCCGCAGTTTGCAAGACAGAACCAGACCAAATACATATGGCCGATTAAAGACTATGAGCTGATACACAGGTGAGCATGAGCGTGGTTTTTAAATGGTTCAAATGGCTCTAAACACTATGGGATTTAACATCTGAGGTCATCAGTCCCCTAGACTTAGAACTACTTCAACCTAACTAATATATGGACATCACACCCATCCATGCCCGAGGTAGGATTCGAACCTGCGACCGCAGGAGCAGCGCGGTTCCGGACTGAAGCGCCTAGAACCGCTCGACCACAGCGGCCGGCTGTGGTTTTTAGGCGGTTTTCCACATCCATTAGGAAGTTCCTGGGCTGGCGCCAAAATTCTGCCTCAAAATCCTGTAACACGCAGAACATAGTTAACACCATTTACAGCCTACAAGACACACTACTTGCCTCCCTTAGGTTATGTAACAGCACGAGCCAAGGCAAGAGGACTCGGTGCCGTTAGGAAGACAGTTGCCACAACAGGCTGGTCCGGCGTCACGCCACGGTATCTGCTGGTCACGGCCGCCTTCCTGCTGTCATTGCTCCGCTAGTTACCGAAACCAGGGACGCTTCCGCAGGCAGCGTACATGAAATTTGCGGCAGCAACAGCACAACAAACCCACTTTGGCGGGCAAATATACCAGCCGTCCGGCCAGGCAAGCCACGGGGTTGTCGGATCATCGAGTCGGCGTCTGTCACAAGATCGTCTTCCGCTGTCACGGCGTTACTGCTCGACCGTGATCCCTACACGATCGCCCGCCGGGGGATGCAGTTGTTGTGGTGATGGATCGAGGGTCGACCCGAGATCCTCCAGACCCCTGAGCTACTGGGCATCTGGCACCACCAGACGCCACCTCTCAGACGCCGGACCGGGGTTCGTACCCCGAACGTCTCCGCCCCAGCTGCGGCAGGCTGCCAGCCTGTCCCGCACTCAGCAAGTCTGAAGCAGCAGTGGGGCCAACGAGACATACGGGCCCTGCAACGAACTTGTGACGCCACACCAGTCGGCTTGCCCGCTACACTTGGCGAACACTCGGCTCCGTGCAGGGCCCACGATAAATCAGTATGTAATTGAAAAGGTGGCCCACTCAAGGTCTTAAGTCTGTCGTATGCTGTCGAGAACTTGCTTGAATTTAACCACGTAGTCATGAATTATCAAACTCGTCTGAAATAATTAGTCGCTACCCGCCAGAGACGGCTGGTTGCACTCGCAAGCCGGACCCTGTGACCGAACGGTTCTAGGCGCTTCAATCTGGAACCGCGCGACCGCTACGGTCGCAGGTTCGAATCCTTCCTCGGGCATTAATGTGTGTGATGTCCTTAGATTAGTTAGGTTTAAGTAGTTCTAAGTGCTAGGGGACTGATGACCTCAGCTGTCAAGTCCCATAGTGTTCAGAGCCATTTGAATTTTTTTTTCTTTTGCACTCGTAAGATCCATACTGACACGCGCTGCGACGTACACGTCACGGCCTGTATTTCTCGCGAGCGTGGCGCATCAGCTCCTGACGCAGCTCACCGGCAGGGGATATTTACCACACAAAGTCGCTCCGCGTTTGGGTTGCGCATAGCGCATCAGCTGCAGATGTCTTCACGACAAAACTTCGCTGTCGAGGTCTGCAAGTCTGTGGGCCTGAACTGCTACTACGAGCTGTGGGAAAGTAATAAAGGGATTTCACTTTCATCGAGCGGCTTTTTACACACCCCGACCCACCAAAATCCACCAGCAGACCCCACACGCTTTGAAGTTTCCTAGACGAATGTGCCCGGAAGGGTATCCGGCTACAAAGTTACGAATAAAGCAAAAAAAAAGTTGACAGACACTGAGAAAGCGGACCATGTACTTGATCGAACAGACATTATGGAATAAAAGAAAACTTTTACCGGACTACAATTTATCCATGTTATATGGAATGTTTTCAGGACAGCGACTGTGTTGTAAATTTATGAAATAACTAGCTGACAAACAAGGCACTGCCCGCGTATTCATTTTGCTAATTTTCTATTGGAAACCAAAACAAAAAATGAACTGTGGTTGTAGCGTAAAATTTCTGCGCGCCGGGTGCAACTGCTTCGCGTGTCTACAACGCGATTGTGTAAACGTCTCTTTGGTAAAGCCTCTTCGTAGCTCTACAGATGGCTATTGTCTTCGCCTGAAGCTGGTTGCGCTTCGCTGTTGAAAGCTGTCAAAAGCGCTGCTAGGTGTCATTCGACTCTAGGAGTTCCTTAGTAGTAAAGAATACATGTGTTAAAACTTCATGCAAGAGTCGGCATTTTTTCACACATCTCGATATTTTTGATCTCATATCTCTTCAACTAACTGTAGTACCATGACATATTTTTGTAAGTACATTCATCGGCGTAAGTGGATACTGTCGGGAAGATATATTGCGAATACAGTTAGTAGCAAAAAAGTAATAAGTATAAACGTCAAGCATAATACGGTAGTTTTTCACGCATCTGACATTATAATGTCCTGAACTATAATAGATAGATGGTTTTTACCCCTACTGCCACTATTACTTCACTGTAAGTTATATGTGTACTAAGTTCAGTTGAAATCGGTCCAGTGGTATAGGAGATGTGGAACATACACATATACATACACACATGGATACATTTTTATAATATACACGGATTCCTGCTTCTCCAGTCACTTTTTTCACTGATATGAATTATACGGTATTTCTGGACCAAGATATCCGTTACTTCTGTCATAGTTATCTAAGGATCTTTTTTTGGTGATCAGCGGTGTTACGACACAGGTTTTGGATATCCCTAAGTAAGTTTATTGCGTCTATACCGCTTACTCCTTCGTAAATAGTTCAGAAACGAAGCCTCATAACGTGTCTTTCAACATCGGAAACAGCAAAATTAACAGGGGATATCAAAATTTTGTGTTATCTAATCTGTGAGCCACTTACAAAATATTAAATACTATAAGTGGAGCAAACATACAGAAACATCCGAAACCTGTATGACTACACCGGTAACTACACAAAGAAATATTGGGGACACACCAAGTACGGTAGGGATATCATGTTCCAAAAATACCATCTAACTCACGGCCAACCATGACTAGCGCTATTTACAGTATGATTCCGTTTGCTAAGAGTCACCCAAAGCTCTGAAGGGAAGTTAAGATCAATTATGTGGCTGCTGCCTGTCTGGGTACCGTTCCTGATACAGAAGTAGTGCGGGTTCCATAAAACCAATCGGTAGGAGTGTCTGAACCACCTCTCTGAACAAGATTCTATGTTGATAACAACCTCACAGGCACACGCAGCAAATGAACATAATCACTGAATCTTCCTGGCAGATTATAACTGTGTTCCGGACCGAGACTCGAACTCGGGACCTTTGCGCTTCGCGGGAAAGTGCTCTACCATCTGAGCTACCAAAGCAAGCTACCAAGGAAGCTACCAATCTCGTCTCCTACCTTCCAAACTTTACAGAAGCTCTCCTGCGAAGTTCGAGTCTCGGTCCAGCACACAGTTTTAATCTGCCAGGAAGTTTCATATCAGCTCACACTCCGCTGTAGAGTGAAAATCTCATTCTGGAAACATGCCCCAGGCTGTGGCTAAGCCATGTCTCTGCAATATCTTTTCTTTCAGGAGTGCTAGTTCTGCTGGTTCGCAGGAGAGCTTCTGTAAAGTTTGGAAGGTAGGAGACGAGATACTGGCAGAAATAAAGCTATGAGGACGGGGCGTGAGTCGTGCTTTGGTAGCTCAGATGGTCGCTCACGCTCCCTACGGACAAGGGGGGACTCGGACTTCCGAATTTTCACTACCGAGCGACGGCGCTCCTTCTAACCACGATGTACAAGCAGTGGCGTAGCGGGGGTGATTCCCTTACATCCCGCCTACTGGATCTCCCGGTTCCAGCGTCCTTCACACCTCCGGTGGCGGTGGGCAACATTACGCCACATTTTGCGCATGTCTCAACATTTATCGTGGAACTTAGATATATCAAAGACGAGCTTCCGCGCACGAGGCCGCCATGCGCGAAGGATTTTTATGTTTTGCTGCTACGACGGATAAGTCGTAATGTCATTGAACTCAAACACCCCAGGTTGCATTGGCCGAAGATTTGGAGACACGTGCACCAAAAATTCCTTCCTACCTTCGTTCGGGCACTGTGGTTCTCTGTCGCCTGTGGCAAGTTCAACACCAACCAACGGCTTCATGCAGTTGGACTAGTGGACACTCCACTATGCCCGAAATGTCGCAAAGTGGATGACGACCATCATCGCTTAACTTGTATCGCGGTGGAGGACGTCTGGCTCCTAGGAAGACAGATGGTAGCTTGCTACCTCCGTGTGACCCCGCAACATATTACACCTGCTTCCTTCTTACATCCGGAGAGTGAATACTTTCCGGCGACTAAATCACAGTCGATCATCTGGGTCAAAGGTTGGACGATCGCGTACGTCTATGGGGATGCTGCCAAGTCGTGACTTGGCTTTTGGTATTCTTGCAGCAAGCCCACAGTGAGGTTCATAGATGGTCACAATATGGGAAAACCTTTGACAACTATCTTCAGGCAGTCTTCCTCGACCCACCACGCAGTTGGGATGTGCCAGGTGCAGTCGGTGTGCACATTTGGCAGCTGATAATGAACCTCACGCTTCTCTCACCACTCAATATGTAATGCACATACTATACCATGCAATGATCTACATGTTCCTTTTAACAGAGTGATCTTTATTGAAAATAAATAAATAAATAAATAAAAAGATAAAAGTAGGCTGTTTAGGTTCCTATATTGGTAACGCCACCGCCACGTAGCACTCTGTATGAAAATCACTGGCTGTGCTGTGTGCAGTCTGTGGCTGGGTGGCATTGTTGGAATTTGCTATTGTAGTGTTGGGCAGTTGGCTGTTAATAGCGGGTAGCGTTGCGCCGTTGGAGGTGAGCCGCCAGCAGTGGTGACAGAGACAGTAAATTTGTAATATTGGACTGATATAGATATTATGACTTTTGCACACTATTATGGTAAATACATTGTTTGTTCTCTATCAAAATCTTTCATTTGCTAACTATGCCTATCAGTAGTTAGAGCCTTCAGTAGTTCGAATCTTTTATTTAGCTGGCAGTATTGGCGCTCGCTGTATTGCGGTAGTTTGAGTAACGAAGACTTTTGTGAGGTAAGTGATTTGTGTAAGGTATAGGTTATTGTTAGTCAGGGCCATTCTTTTGTAGGGATTATTAAAAGTCAGATTGCTTTGCCCTAAAAATATTGTGTGTCAGTGTAGTGTTGATCAGAATAGGTAAAAAGCAAAATGTCTGAGTGCGTTCAGTTCTGCTCAGCTGTTTGAAAATCAAATAATGTAAGAGGTTTATGAGCACAGTAATTCATTAATTTTTCGAAGATGGTAGAGCACTTGCCCGCGAAAAGCAAAGGTCCCGAGTTCGAGACTCGGTCCAGCGCACAGTTTTAATCTGTCAGGAAGTTTCGTATCAGCGCCCACTACGCTGCAGAGTGAAATTCTCATTCTGGGAACATAATCACTGTTTAGATTAATATAATGTAAATGGAATGCACATGATAATGGAAGCATGCTGCCGAAACGGGTCGTAATAGATAAATTTCGCCGGCCGGAGTGGCCGAGAGGTTCTAGGCGCTACAGTCTGGAACCGCGCGACTGCTACGGTCGCAGGTTCGAATCCTGCCTCGGGCATGGATGCGTGTGATGTCCTTAGCTTGGTTAGGTTTAAGTAGTTCTAAGTTCTAGGGTACTGATGACCTCAGCAGTTAAGTCCCATAGTGCTCAGAGCCATTTAATTAAATATCAACAAAAAAGTGCCTGAAGCGGCATAAATTATTTTATAAATGTCTACTAGCATTGGTAACGTCTATGAAAACATGTTCCCAAATGGCAGCGGTGGCAGGAAAGGCATGTTCTGGGGAAATCGAGAGAGTTCTTTCCCAGCGTGCCCCAACACAAGTCTAGAGAGCATTCGTCACTGCGCCATCTAGCTCGTTCCAATTCTCCGAGCGGCCCCTCCGGAGACTTGTCCACCTCGGAAAGTCTGGGAACGCTCAGGACCGTTAAGCTGCACGCATGAGCGGCGCCTGCACCGAATGGGCTCCGCCGATATGTGTAATGGAGCAGAGACGAGAGAGCCCGCGGTCGGCGGGCGGCAGAGATGTGGGTCGCTCCCACACGGCGACGCAGCGCGCGCTGCGGGCCGCGGGAAGCGGCGGTTCCTGGCAGGTAGCGCCGCCGCACAATGGCCGCAATCACCGGCCGCCTCCCCGCTTTATTATCGTAACAATCCATTGTGCCAAAATGACTACTTTCTGTGCGCCGGCGCCGTGTTGGCTGCCGCCGTTATTAGCGCAATATAACTTTACAATGCCGGCCGCCACCTCCGCCAACAGCGTCCGCCCCTACCCTAGGTGCTCCGCAGCGAACGCCGGCGGGCGACGCGCAAGCATACCTGCCCGCTTGCCGTAAAGAAAGCGAAATACGGCCGCGTCGGCGCACCCAGAAAAACAAGGAGGCCACCCGAAAAACAAATAGCCGCTTCGGTTCATTCGCGCTACTGCCACCGCACTGTTATTACAGCGCAGTTTCGTTTTTCTTCTCTCTACCATTATGCTTGCAATGGAATGATTAATACACCCCTTCCCATCTACCTAACCAAGTCGTTGTTCATTTACACAGTGTTTTTGGGTAAAATATCTTTGCTATAAACTTCGACGTTTGCCGATGGCACTGTAATTCTGTCAGAGACAGCAAAAAAAAAAAAAAAAAAAAAAAAAAAAACAAAGTTCAATTGGCCCTAGCACTATGGGACTCAACATCTGTGCTCATCATTCCCCTAGAACTTAGAACTACTTAAACCTAACTAACCTAAGGACATCACACACATCCATGCCCGAGTCAGGATTCGAACCTGAGACCGTAGCGGTCACGCGGTTTCAGACTGAAGCGCCTAGAAACGCATGGCCACACCTGCCGGCCTGGAAGAGCAGTTGATCGGTATGGACAGCGTCTTGAAAGGCAGATATAAGATGAACATCAACAAAAGCAAAACGAGGATAATGGAATGTAGTCTAATTAAATCAGGTGGTGGAGTTAGATTAGGAAATGAGTCACTTAAAGTAGTAGATGAGTTCTGCTATTTGGGGTGGGGGGGGGGGGCAAAATAACTTTTGATTGTCGAAGTAGGTTCAAATGGCTCTGAGCACTATGGAACTCAACTTCTGAGGTCATCAGTCCCCTAGAACTTAGAACTACTTAAACCTAACTAACCTAAGAACATCACACACATCCATGCCCGAGGCAGGATTCGAACCTGTGACTGTGATGGTCGCCCGGTTGCAGACTGTACCGCCTAGAACCGCTCGGCCACCCCAGCCGGCATTGTCGAAGTAGAGAAGATATGAAGACTAGCAATGGCAGGAAAAGCGTTTCTGAAGAAGAGAAATTTGTTAACATCGAGTATAGCTTTTAAGTGTCAGGAAGTCTTTTCTAAAAGTATTTGTATGGAGTGTAGCCATGTGTGGATGTGAAACATGGACGATTAATAGTTTGGGCAAGAAGAGAATAGAAGCTTTCGAAATGTGGTGCTACAGAAGAATGTTGAAGATTAGATGGGTAGATCATGTAACTAATGAGGAGGAACTGAATAGAATAGGGGAGAAGAGGAGTTTGTGGCACAACTTGATTAGAAGAAGGGATCGCTTGGTAGGACATATTCTGAGGCATCAAGGGATCACCAATTTAGTATTGGAGGGCAGCGTGGAGGGTCATAATCGTAGAGGGAGACCAAGAGATGAATACACTGAACAGATTCAGAATGATGTAGGTTGCAGTAGGTACTGGGAGATGAAGGAGCTTGCACAGGATAGCATAGAGAGCTGCATCAAAGCAGTCTCTGGACTGAAGACGGCAACAACAGCAACATCTTTAGTTCAAATGGTTCTGAGCACTATAGGACTTAACTTCTGAGGTCATCAGTCCCGCTGGCCGAAGTGGCCGAGCGGTTCTAGGCGCTTCAGTCTGGAACCGCGCGACCGCTACGGTCGCAGGTTCGAACCCTGCCTCAGGCATGGATGAGATTGATGTCCTTAGGTTAGTTAGGTTTAAGTAGTTCTAAGTTCCAGGGGACTGATAACCACAGCAGTTAAGTCCCATAGTGCTCAGAGCCATTTGAACCATTCATCAGTCCCCTAGAACTTAGAACTACTTAAACCTAACTAACCTAAGGACATCACACTCATCCATGCCCAAGGCAGGTTTCGAACCTGCGACCATAGCGGTCACGCGCTTTCAGACTGTAGCGCCTGGATCCACTCGGCTACTCTGGCCGCCAACAACATCTTCGCTATAAGTTTTTACACGCAGTGAATGACATAAGTACACTAAATGATAGTGTCTACGAAAAGCACTTGGGATTATCACGACGCATGGCACGTGCGATAAACATCGCCTGTGAACCTAACCGGCGATCGCGTAGTCGAAAGGCACGATTATCGACAACACAGGAACTGTAAAAGCGCGGCAGCGCGAAGAAGTTAGCACTTATATTGCTTGAGACTACTCTGAGTAAACAAGATCAGAGCCCGTAGTAGCATGTGACCGCCTTCGTAACGTGGGTCAGTGACAAACTCGGAAACTGCGCAAAGAATCTAATACTTAAACAAAGCAAGCGTAGACCGATTAAACAAGATCAGGCCTCACACTAGCGTATGAGTAACGTTAGAATGGGGAGAAGCCAGCAACAAGCTCGGCTTACACGAAAGTGACGTCAAAATGATGTATCATTCCGTGCGACCACGACAGTAGACAACTTCTGAGACACCCACATTGATTTCATCGCAATGCGTTGCTTTCTATTTCAACTTGCGTTTTATGGCAGGATGTTATTTCAGACAACGGTGAATTGAAGATTTATCAGAAACATATAACTAATGGGCAGTTAAATGATGCATCGTTGGTGTAATTAAACTACCTGAAAGTAAAATAGCCTACAGGAGCAGGAATCATCTGAGCCATGTAAACAGTCTTCGCAATTTATTGCAGGCCATCAATCTGTCTCTCCTGGTCTCCTAAACAGTTCTGATAAAGGGCTGTATTTGTGGAAAGTAATGGTCGTAACACTGTAATGTGGTGTGGTCTCCTGACCTTCATTTCTTAGATATTCCGACCTCACCATCGTATTCCACGTATCAAGACGATTCATTCGAGCCCAAACTCGATAGGGTAGAGTCAGTTTTACATATTTCCATTTAATTGATATAGAAATCTAATAAATAAATCGTAAGTGCTCACCGAGATTAAAAAGTCAAGGCTGGCGTACATAAACATTCAAGACACAACGGCCACAGGAGTTTTGGTTCGGCAGAGGCAGCCACCCTGCTCGAAAGTCCTTAGGAGGGTGAGTTAGCACACCGCCTAGGGAGCAGAACAGTTTTTGACAGAGAAAAGGGATAATGGCCTGCGTGTTCTCCTTAAAAGCAAAACCTACTGTATTGTTTGGGAGAGCCCCAGCATACGCATTTTTTTGACGGACCTAGTGCGCAGTTTCAGAGTTCTCACAGGTGGACAGTAAACGCCTAACACAGATGCTATATATTTCCGGATTGGTCTGCTTAAACGGAGCGCCATTCTCCCGTTTGTAAGAGTAACACTGACTGGCTGACTATTTATGACGCAATGAGCCAGAGGAGTGAGGGAAAGACATCAGATGATATACCCTTTTGCTTTTTGCGTGGAGAGGAGTCGTTCCGGTGACGCATTTGAAGCGGGAACACGTAGTGGGAGCGAGTGCGCTCGTGCGTGTACGCAGAGAGCGAGGAACAAAGTCTCTACTCAGTACTGCACTGAGAGAGCACCTCTGTCGCTAGCGAATCGGAGTGATACTCCATATTGAGTTTCTCGCGATTAAGCGTTTGTTCACTGTGTTAGCTGTGACACTTAATGTGTGGTGTGAACAAAGACAGAGTGTTAGTTAACGCCTGCAAGCACACATTGAGTGACATCGCGCTGGACTGGTTATCTGACCGGTGTACCACGCCAATAGTTAGACTAGGGGCAGATAGGAGTCCTTGACTTCATCAAGGCGTAGTGAGAGTTCGATTGGCGAAGGTCAGTCCAGATAGAAAGAGATAGTTTTGTTGTATTTCAGGTGCGAACGACGCAGGCAGCAGTCGTCGTAGCTCACGGTATTGTGCGCTACAGCGTGTGCGAGCCCCATCTTTCCTCCATTAGAAATAACATACTTCCTTCACATACTTAGAAAAATTCAATCGGATAATTATTCAAGTTGAGTAGGCGCAGCTGTCAGCCATTCTGCCGAGTAAATAACATTCTTAAAGAAAAGGGATAAAAGAGCTTTCCCACACTTTGTATATAAATTTCATTAACAGGATTCCTATCCAGAAGAGGTAACCTCCTATTCCGAAAAGAACCCGGAAATTTGTGTATCAGTTTATAAATAAAAGCTTCACTTGATTTACTCAGATTTTGCGATACATAATATTTTCCGTTCGTTTAATGTTTTTCTCACACTAACTAGCAATACACCAGTATCAAAGTATCCCACTAGTTGCGTAAGGAAATAGAATATTTTTGTGTCTTTTCCTTACAGCGGACGACTCCAGAAGATATTTATTGATGAACGTTTTTCAGGCATTTTTGGTAAGTTAGGAGCGTCTGTCTGCATTCTGTAGTAGTGTGGGGTGGAGATCGCTTCTTGCAGGAGCCAAAGGGTACTTGTCAGATCAATCCGTTGCGCAACTCGTCAACATAACACCTACATACATACAACTCGATTACGTATCTGTTGAAGTCAGTATCTTGAAAAGGTGAATTTTTACACTCGGCTGAATAATAGCAAAATGCTGGGAATGTGGACCTAAAACCATTTATTTGGTACATGTCATACAATTTCAGTAAAAATCTTTTGATAAGAAGTTTCGAAGAAGGTAATGACAGACGCCTTATAAAGCGGCAAACGTGTGTATGATGCCTAGAAACAGAAATTTGTTGGGAGATTTCACAAAATACATTTTATGACTGAACCGTTGCGAGAAGGTGAAACACTTCGCGTGGGGTGAGGCAACCGAGTTGGAACCTGGCGGCGAGGCGAGGAGGGCTCCGGCAGTTGATAGCCAGTGAAAGTTCGGCAGTTAACACCCACTGGCTTTGGGCGCAGCAGTGATACCAGGACCAGACACTCAGACGGGTTCCTGGATTGCAAACCATTGTTACCTCGGTTGCGGCCAGCTGCAAACCTTTGGACGTGAGGGGCGCGTACTGAGGAAAGGATCGTGTTCGGTGCTCCAATGACCGCCAGGACGAGGAGGAGGTATTGAAGTTGTGTGTCGGCTCCACGCTGTCCTTCCTGGATCGTTTCGCGGATATGTCTGCTGAGCTTCCGATTTGCTTTATCGGATGTGAATGAGCCGAGAATCGGCAGTTACCATAGCTATAAGTGCCATTACCTGTACCGATTCTGTGGCTGTTTAGTTCGGTAGTTTTCTGGTTGTTTGTTCGACAGTCAATCTCGGTTCTACATCTACATGGATACTCTGCAAATCACATACAAGTGTCTGGGAGAGGATTCATCGAACCACCTTCACAATTCTCTGTTATTCCAATCTCGTATAGCGCGCGGAAAGAATGAACGCCTATATCTTTCCCTACGAGCTGTGATTTCCCTTATTTTATCTTGGTGATAGTTCCTCCCTATTTTGAATTGTAAATGATAAAGTTTTTTGAGAAAGAATTGTTAGCTCTTTTATTGTACTGCTACAGTTTTATCATTGCTTACAATCTGTTTGCTGCTAATCAATTTGGTGCAGTTTTATGATTGTAAATTATTCTGTTTCTTGGTAGCCAACAGCTCTAGAGGTGTTTTTCCAATAGATCTTTAATAAATCGAACTTAAAAAGTTTGCTCCTTTAAAATACAGAGGGGTCCAAATAAAGTATACCCTGTTTAAAAGTCCATAACTGACAAATTTTGTATTGCGTTGTTTTGTTTTGCCAGATGACAGTCGCCAGATAGTCAGTATTTTGTTCTTAGTTGCACCTAGTTATTCGAGTAAACATGGCAGGTGCAAGGCTTACATTCGATGAAAGGAAGTCAGTTTTGAAGTGGTATTTTAAGTACGGAAACATTAATGGGGTTTAACGGCAATGGCCAAATGAGTATCGAACAGAGCCACCGACACTTTTAACGATTCGTCGCATTCGAGACAAATTTTAAGCCGAAGGCTGTGTTAAAGATGTGCACAAACAACGATCTGGACGACCTGTAACAGTAACAAGTTTAGCTAACTCCCGTCGTGTGTTACAACAATTCACTCGCTCACCACAGAAGTCTTTGAGACAGTGTGCCCGTGAAACTGGAGTGAGTCGCTCAAGTGTTGGGCGAATTCTGAAGACAGCAAAGTGTAAGTGCTACATCCCACGATTGCTACATGCAATGAACGAGGACGACCCAGATCGTAGAATGGAGTACTGCGAGTGGTGTACTAACATGGTGTGCAACGATGAAGAGTTTGCCGAGATGATTTTGTGGTCTGATGAGGCACAGTTCAAACTCAGTCGTACAGTAAATCGCCACAATTGCATCTACTGGCCCGCCGAAAATCCGAATGACCATGTAGACGAAGCCGTGAATTTGCCAGGAGTAAATGTGTGGTGTGGGTCGTCTTACCGGGGCTTGATGGGGCCATTCTTCTTTGACGGCTCAGTTACCGGTGAGGTGTACCTTCAGAAGCTTCAGACATCCATTTTACCTGCCATCCGAGACTTGTATCGAGACGGAAGAGTTTACTTTCAACAACATGGTGCCCCAGCCCACTACCAAAATCGTGTTAGGGCGTATCTCGACGAAAATCTACCAGGAAGATGGATAGGCCGTAGAGGTGCTGTGGAGTATCCACCACGTTCCCCAGACCTAACTCCTCCGGACTTTTACCTGTGCGGAACACTAAAGGACGTTGTTTATCGACAAAAGCCACGCACATTGGATGAACTTAGAGAATGTGCAAATATCCAACTGAACACGTTGCAGTAAGTAGTTCGTGCTGCAGTTCGGCGGCATCGTTTGTGTGTGGATGTTAATGGTGGCCATTTCGAACACCTACAGTGATATCTTTAAGTTGTAATTTAAGCTACACTTTCACCAAAAATGAGACAACTCGGTCAATTAGTTTGCAAGTTATGGACTTTTGAACAGTGGATACATTTTTTCGGACCCCTCTGTAGAGAGAAAGTTCACAATACGAATGATGTTGAGTCTCCCTTTGGCGCTCCCTTCCTACCACACACAGCCTGACGCGGGTGCGGATGCCAGTGACGTTTTGTTCTTTAATCTTCTCCGTGCCTGGTCGTAACTCTGTTTTTGTGTTCAGAATCGAATTACAAAGATAGAGTCGCAAGTACTGATGTTCGAAAGCATTTGCTTCGGAAAGAAGAATAAAATCTTATCGTGCTTCTTGTTACGTCAGGTGGTTCAGATTCCGTAACCTTTCTCCTCAGTACTCGCAAAGCATTGTTAAGTGGTGACATCTGAATACCGTGTGGCAGACAGTAGTCTACTTATAAAGCCGCGCTACCTGGCGTGACGTCATTGGTATTCATTCCACTGTCATATAACGGGCTGTTCTCTAAGCTTTTTCAATCCGTCTTAATCATATGGCTCCGTTTTTCACTCGTTCTTCGCATCAGCCACCTTATGGTTGGATACAAGTACTCAGCTGCACATAACCACCTTAACTCAAAATGCTATTCACAATTTCAGTTTTTCAATCCCTTTTGAAATGTTGCTAGCTTTCTTTGGTTTCAATGACGACCAGCATTGTGAGTCACATTTCACTAGCTCCTAGTGATTAAGATGAGAGACACAATCGAATGACAAGGCCACCCAAGCGCCTGACAGGAAGTTCATAGGGAGACTACGATAATTCAACATCGGGAAGCCAGAAACGTGATTCGGATCTCGTTGGTGCTCAACAGTTTCTTATTCAGCAAACCGCCTCTCTTTTTAATATCATGGAACTGACTAGGTTCAGTACATACTATTCAATAACCCAAAAATAATTACACTTCTTCAAAACGATACACGCATTACTAGTGCCTCGTGAAACTGATTGATTCTTCTGTTTTACAGGCGATCAGAGGCAAAACGCAGATTTTACACCGTATTTATGTAGCGTGTCCCTGGCCCAGGTAACATTATTCTGACGACAGTGGACCATAAACTGAGTGTTTTGAGATGATGAACCAATGGCGTGGAATTATTTCAGGCGGTACGAGGTCGTGACTGAGCGATGAGGTTGAGGCACCCGTTTGTAAACTGCTTGCGTTTCACAACAAATGGCTGCCTCTCGCATTCACGTTGGTGGCGCAACTTTGAAAAACAATACACAGTCGCGTGTGAAACTTACCGCTGTCTACAGTCCATGAATAGTGTTCAAAGATGGAGCCTGTAAACAAGCATTTCCTGCGGTACCCTCACATTTCAACGAATTTCGAGATAAAAGTTTTCGCAACAGGCGTGATCTTACTCGGGAACTATTTAGGCCCTATCACCCTGGATGGAAACTTACGACAAATTGGCTCATTTAAACCACAGAGAACTTCCCAAATGTTCTTGGCAAAGAAATGTAAAGTGGAAGAAGATTCATTAGTAGCTAGTTTCAGACGACATGGACGTTGTTCATAACAAATTTCAGTTATGAAGATAATAAAAAAATACAACTCAAAATACAGCATACTGAGACACCACAATACAGTCATCAAAAAACAGTACCTTCATCGGCCTGAGACACCATTTTGAAGGAAAGAGAGACATTGAAGAAATCCAAAAGAGAGAATGGAAAGTAATCAGGAAACTGTTAGGTCCAAATTATATAGAAGAAGGAATGCAGAGAATAAGAGCAAATAAGGAAACTGTTAGTATGTGAAAAAACGCAGGCTCCAGTTCTATGGGCGTATTTAAAGAATGGAACCAACCAGACGTACTGGACAGGTTGGCAGTAAAGCAAAAATTGAAACAGTGAAACTGATTGCTGGGTTAAAAAAAGACTTGATATAAGAGACAGGAAACTATTGAGGCATGAAGTTCACGATTGAAGGCCGCGGAACAGATTGGTGTGACGAGAGGAAAAGAGCCCATTCTCAGAGAATGAAGGTAATATTGGAGCAAATAAAAGCTAAAATAAAGCGCCGAAAATGCCTCCTGTTGTACGTCGCATGGTCCCGTAACCCCCGGCGGTGAATAATAATAATCTAGAGAATACAGTGTGGAAGTACTGGAGAAGTAGCAATTACACACGATGCGTGAGAGCAGTAGGATCAGATGATTTTGATCTCAGAGTTGACGACTGGCAATCGATTATCCGCCGCAGTGCTGCAGTTCCGAACATTTTTCAAAGCAAGTCGCCCGTGGATGACGCCTCTTTGCGCTACAGTCTATCACTAGCAGTCGAGATGACAGGCATCTTATCCGCATGGCTGTAACGGATCGTGCAGCCACGTCTCGATCCCTGAGTCAACAGATGGGGACGTTTGCAAGACAACAACCATCTGCACGAACAGCTCGACGATGTTTGCAACAGCATGGACTATCAGCTCGGAGCCGGCCGGAGTGGCCGAGCGGTTCTAGGCGCGACAGTCTCGAACCGCGCGACCGCTACGGTCGCAGGTTCGAATCCTGCCTCGAGCATGGATGTGTGTGATGTCCTTAGGTTAGTTAGGTTTAAGTAGTTCTAAGTTCTAGGGGACTGATGACCTCAGAAGTTAAGTCCCATAGTGCTCAGAGCCATTTGAACCATTTGAAAAAAAAAGAAAAACCATATGCCACACTCATCTCTGATCGTCAGCAACGGTTCTGTAGCAACTTAGCGTTGGGGTTATACAAGACCAATTGACAACATCTTATTTAGTGGTACATCATTTAAACGGTGCGCTTCACCTGGTAATCAAATGAGATGTGTAGCCACAGCTGTTGGAGATCGTATGTCTTGTTGTATGCTAGAGGATTTGGTTTCAACGTGATGATGCACCATTACTCCTTGAGTACTAATTGGAGGAGCACCTGAATAAGCGATACCATTATCGTTGATTTACAAGTGGAGAACCCAAGGCGATTGCGTACGCCGGATCTTACTCCTACGGACATTTTGCTATGTTATCTGATGTCGCTGGTGTATGAACCCGCGGTAGAAGCGAAAGAGGAAATGTTTGTGTGGGACGATTGTGAGGAGCAGTGTTCACCATCTCAGAAGCTGATCCCGGACAGGAAGGAGAATACAGGTAAAAGAAGATTGGACCAAATAAATCTGTCCAGTTATAAACCACGTTTAGAAGTGTTTGGGTTTACTTTGGAATGCTGCTTCTTTCCGTGGAAAGGAGTTGAAAGGTATATGAGACATATGAGATGTGTAAACAAGTTTTTTCTGCTGAGGTTGTCTGAAACTTAACCTGAAGGCGAAATGACTAAGAGACAGCGTCTACAACTACTAATTATAGAAGTCTCTCCCTGCCATCGTAATGCGTCAGCTACGGATGGAGAACAAGTGAATTAAAGACACATTCTGTAGTTTATTACCGAACTCATCATCAAACATGCACTTGCACTCAAACGAGGATAACTGAGAGTAAATTAAAGAGAGCAAATATTATCGATGTTATTGGAGTAGAAAGTGAGGCAACTGAAAGCGTAGGTGCGATAAACGTACGAAGCATAGCAGAAAGTTAATAAGTGACAACTTTCAGCATCTGCGTCATTAGGGTAGCAAGTGATGGAAAACACAAGAGGCGTGTCTTGTCAGAAACAACAGTGCCGTATTTGAAAACATCAGCTCCACTGTATTGGACTCGACAGCGCACTCTGGTCTAGCGCATAGACAATGGATCGTGGTGTTCGCGATGCATGAAACAAAATGAGCAGAAGAAAGTAACACGAAGCGCTCGCCTTATCTTTCTTCTCAAACGATCGCCGCCGAGCACCGAGCGCAAGTTGTTGGCTCGTCTAGATCAGGACAGACTGATAGGGCGTTGCAGGGCGAACACCAAAGTGACAGATCCATTAATCAAAGTGATTGTCGAAATCTGGCTGATAAAAGTCGACACGACAAGCCGGCCGGCTAGAAACGTATCCGCTCAAGTGGAATGGATTGTGTGCAGCGAGAGCGGGGGGTACTTACGGATAAGGCCTGAAGAGGGAACCACCTCTGGACGGTCCACCGCGTGACGACAGTACCAGCACAAAACATTAATTACGCCCATCCAACAGGAAAGAGAGAAAAAAATAAAACTGCAGCAAATGAAGCAAACAGAAGAGAATATACACACATAAATATGTGATTCCTAGAAAGTGTAAAATAGGAAAGAGGAATTGAATATTTCGCCCATAAAGGATGCCACTATGACGGCTGCGACTGTTGATAAATGCAAATAAAACAGTTCTCTGCGTCATTTATTTATTTTGCCTTTGGGCGTTTCGATGTTTCAAACAAACGTCCTCAGGTGGAGAGTTGTTTACTTTCATTGCTGGTGTTAGTGAAGTGCACAGACGCGTGTTTCCAGCAACAGACCAAGGGTAACGTACGTCCTTTTTTTGTTGTGGGGGGGGGGTATCAGTCTTCTGACTGGTTTGATGCGGCCCTCTACAAATTCCTTTCCTGTGCCAACCTTTTCATCTCAAAGTAGCACTTGCAACCTGCGTCCTCAATTATTTGCTGGATGTTCTCAAACCTCTGTCTTCGTCTACAGTTTTTTCCCTCCACAGCGCCCTCTAGTACCATGGAAGTCATTCCCTGATGTCTTAACAGAGCTCCTATCATCCTATACCTTCTCCTTGTCAGTGTTTTCCACGTATTCCTTTCCTCTCCGATTCTGAGCAGAGCCCCCTCATTCCTTACCTTATCAGTCCACCTAATTTTCATCATTCTCCTGTAGCATCACATATCTAACGCGTCCATTCTCTTCTATTCCGGTTTTCCCACAGTCCGTGTTTCACTACCATACTGTGCCCCGACGTAAATTCTCCGAAATTTCTTTCTCAAATTAAGGCCTATGTTTGATACTAGTAGACTTCTCTTGGCCAGCAATACCCTTTTTGCCAATGTTTGCTTTTGACGTCCTCCTTGCTCCGTCAGCCATTGGTTATTTTGCTGCCTAGGTAGCAGAATTCCTTAATTTCATCTACTTCGTGGCCATCAATCCCAATGTTAAGTTTCTCACTGTTCTCCGTTCTGCTACTTCTCATTAATTTCGTCTTACTTCGGTTTACTCTCAGTCCATATTCTATACTCATTAGTTTATTCATTCAATTCAGTATATCATGTAATTCTTCTTCACTTTCACTGAGGACAGCAATGTCAACAGCGAATCATATAATTGATATCCTTTCACCTCGGATTTTAATTCCACTCCTGAACCTTCCTTTTATTTCCATCAATGCTTTTTCGACGTACACTTTGAACAGTAGGGGCGAAAGATTACATCCCTGTCTTACACGCTTTCTAATACGAGCATTTCCTTCTGGGTCGTCCACTCTTATTATTCCCTCTTGGCTATTGCACATCTTGTGTATTACTCGTCTCCCCCTATAGCTTAGCCCCACTTTTCTCAGTATTTCCACCATCTTGCACTATTTTACAGTATCGAACACTTTTCCCGGGTCGACAAATTCTATGAACGTGTCTTGATTTTTCTTTAGTCTTGTTTCCCTTATCAACCGCAACTTCAGAATTGCCTCTCTGGTGCCTTTACTTTTCCTAAAGCCAAACTGATCGTCATTTAACACATCCTCAATTTTCTTTTTGGTATTTCTGTATATTATTATTGTCAGCGAACTGGATGTGTGAGCTGTTAAGGTGATGGATCGATAATTTTCGCACTTGTCAGTTTTAGCAGTCTTCGGAACTGTGTGGATGATATTTTTCCGAAAGTCAGATAGTATGTCGCTAGACTCTTACATTCTACACACCAACGTGAATAATCGGGTCGTTGTCGCTCTCCCCCCCCCCCCCCCCCCGCCCCCCCCCCACCCAAAGATTTTAGAAATGCTCTTGGAATGTTATCTATCCCTTATGCTTTATTTAATGTTAAGCCTTCCAAAGCTCTCTCAAATTCTATTACTGGATCCCCCATCTCTTCTAAATCGAATATTCCCCTTCATAGAAGTCTTAAATGTCCTCTTTCCACACATCCGCTCTCTCCGCTGTATTTAGCAGTGGAATTCCCATTTCACTCTTAATGTTACCATCTTTCCTTTTAATGTCATTGTTGGTTATTTTAAGTTTTCTGCATGCTGATACAGTTCTTCGGACTATCATTTCTTTTTCAATTTCTTCACATTTTTCAGGTAACCATTTCGTCTTAGATTACCTGCACTTCCTTATTCCATTCGTCAGCGAATTGTGTTTCTGAATTTCCCAGAACGTTTTTGTACTTCATTCTTTCATCTATAAAATGAAGTATTTCTTCTGTTACCCATGGTTTCTTCGTAGTTACCTTCTTTTTACCTAAGTTTTCCTTTTCAACTTCTGTGATTACATTTTTTTAGAGATGTCCATTCCTCTTCAAATGTACTCCCTATGAGCTATTCATTATTGCTCTGTCTATAGCTTTAGAGATCCTCAAGCGTGTCCCGGCATCCCTTAGTACATCTGTATTCCACTTTTTTGCATACTAATTCATCCTGAATAATCTCTTGTACTTCAGCCTACACTTCATCACTACTACATTGTGATCTGACTCTATATCTGCTCCTGGATACGCTTTAGAATCAAGTATCTGATTTCGGAATTTCTGTCTGACCATGATGCAATCTAATTGGCATCTTCCCATATCACCTGGTCTTTTCCAAGTATACCTCCTCCTCTTGTGATTCTTGAGCAGAGTATTTGGTATTACTAGCTGAAATTTATTACAGAACTGATTTAGGCCTTCTCCTCTCTCATTCCTTGTCCCAAGCCCATATTCTCTTGTAATCATCTCTTTTACTCTTTCTCCTACAACTGCATTCCAGTTCCCCATCGTTATTAGATTTTCATTTCCCTTTATGTACTGTATTACACTTTCAATATCACCATGTACTTTCTCTATCTGTTCTTCTTCAGCTTGCGGCGTCGGCTTGTAATACCTGAACTATTGTCGTCGGTGTTGGTTTGCTATCGATTCTGACAAGAACAACCCTATCACTGAACTGTTCACTGTAACACACTCCTTACCCTACTTTCCTATTCATAAGATGCTCACTGGTGTGGTATCCGTACCAGGTAGAAGAGATACAGAAGATCCAACGGAGAGCAGTGCACTTCGTTACAGGATCATTTAGTAATCGCGAAAGCGTTACGGAGATGATAGACAAACTCCAGTGGAAGACCCTGCAAGAGAGAAGCTTAGTAGCTCGGTACGGGCTTTTGTTGAAGTATCGAGAACATACCTCCACCGAGAAGTCAAGCAGTATACTGCTCCCTCCTACGTATATCTCGCGAAGAGACCATGAGGATAAAATTAGAGAGATTGGAGTCCACACAGAGGCATACCGACAGTCTTTCTTTCCACGAACAATACGAGACTGGAATAGAAGGGAGAGCCGATAGAGGTATTCAGGGTACCCTCCGCCACACACCGTCAGGTGGGTTGCGGAGTATGGATGTAGATGTAGATGTAGAATCCTACTCCCGTTATACCATTTTCTGCTGCTTTTGATGATACCCTATACTCATCTGACCAGAAATCTTTCCATTTCACTTTACTTGTGCCTTGGAATTTCCCTTTTCAGATTTTCTAGCTTTTCAACCACATTCAACCTTCTGACATCCCACGCCCCGACTCGTGGAACGTTATCCTTTCGTTGATTATTCAATCTTTTGCTGATGTACACCTCGGCCTTGGCAGTCCGCTCCCGGGGATCCGAATGGGGGATTATTCCGGAATCTTTTGCCAATGGAGAAATCATTTTGATGCAGTGGTTTCCATTGCCGTGTGCATTGTCATGCCGTTGATCATTGCTGATTCTTCCGTCTTTAGGGGCAGTTTCCAACCCCAAGGGCAAGAGAGTGCCTTGAACTTCTGTTCACTTCTTCGCCCTCTTTGACATGGTTGACTGAGGGTGATTTCCTTTGCCGGAAGTCTTCTGCCACTCTTGCTGATGATATTTCATTCAAAACTTTACCCTTGATGATGATATTTTATTAAAAACTTTGGTGTGGCTTGTTTCGAACACGGGAGTTCTGATTATTCAAAGACGTTACCCCCTTTTTTGTTGATGTAATTTTGTTCGTTATTGTTCGTTTCATTTGTTCGGTGCGGATGTCGCATGACGCCCGTTCAATTTCCTCATTGATCCGTTCACTCAGTTTTTTATTACGGAGGGCAAATAATCCTCTGACCGAACACGCTGAGCTACCGTGCCGATTTGTCTGGACCACAGGTGTACGCGGGGTACCATAAGTAAAAGTCGCATCATAGTGTACATTGCTCTTTGTTTGCTGCTGGGAAAAGGCATTTGTGCTCTTCGCTAACACAGGATGTTACAAAACAACCTCCATGTGAAGACGATGAGGTGTACCAAAGAAACGCGTAGCTGCAAAATGAATAAGTGACTGACGGAGAAAACAGTTTATTTGCGAAGCAGGAACGGCCGTCGGATAAATTCGCAGTTGTTGAAGAAAGCGTGACTATAGGAGAAATAGATGTCGCCTACAGGAAAATTAATGAAAGCTTTGGAGGAGATGCATCAGTTTTGAGAGTTCAGAAGGCAAGCCTATAATAAGCAAAGAAGATAAGGCTGCAAGATAGAGGGAATGCGGGGAAGGGCTATACAAAATATACGGACTTGAGGGTAATATAGTGAAAAGAGAAAGAAGTGTGAGATGGGAGATACGATACTGCGAGAAGAACTTGACGGAACACTGAAAGATTTAAATGGAAACACGGCACCTGGAGTAGACGACATTACGTCAGAATTATTAATATCCTTGGGACGGAGAGCCACGGCAAAAGCATTCCACCTGGTATGTAAGATATCTCTAACAAGAAAAATGGCCTCAGACTTCATGAAAGGATGTAGTGGTTCCTGTTCCAAAAATGGCGAATGCTGACATGTGTGAATCTTACACAACCATCAGTTTATTAAGTCATTGTTTGCAGAACACTGACATGATTTATTTACTCAATAATAGAAATCCTGGCATACGCTGACTTCGGAGAAGATCAGTTTGTGTTTCAGAGAAGTTTGGGACACAAAGTAACTGTCAATATTCAAAGTAAGGAGAATATGAAATCAAGCAATAGCAAGAAATGCTCTCCTTAAGATAGGAAATTTGTTAATGGTGAATATGAATTCATGTGTCAGGAAGTCTGCTTCTGAGGTGTTTAGGATGCAGCATTGCACGCTGTGTTAAGTGGACGAGAAATAGCTGAGAGGAGAACAGAGCAGGTTTCGAAACGTGTTGTTGCAAGAGGATGCTGAAGATTAGGTCGTAGATCATACATAACTAATGAAGTGATGCTGAGACGAATTGGGGAGAGAAAATGGCACCTTCGAGTGAAAGAAGGACAATTTGACAGGACACTTCATGAGGCTTCAAGTAACGGTCAGTCTCGTAATTTGGGACAGCGGGTAGTAGAGAGAAATACTGGCTTGACTACAGCAAATATCATTATTAAATTTCTTCTGCGTGTACTACCGCGTCATCAAAAAGAAAAAAGTAACAAAATCCTCTACAATATGGCCTTAAGGTAAATTATTTTACTAATTTAGCTTTTAAGTTTGTTAAATGAGGTGATAGCTCACCCTGCCGGCCGGTGTGGCCGAGCGGTTCTAGGCGCTTCAGTCTGGAATCGCGCGACGGCTACAGTCGCAGGTTCGAATCCTGCCTCGGGCTTGGATGTATGTGATGTCCTTAGGTTAGTTAGGTTTAAGTAGTTCTAAGTTCTAGGGGACTGATGACCTCAGATGTTAAGTCCCATAGTGCTCAGAGCCATTTGATAGCACACCCAGTAGAATTTTAATGAGATTGACAACGGCCGCGGAAGACTATGTACTAACCCAGTAAGTGCAAATTGATGTAGCCTGCATTATTTATGCACAGATGCTTGTACAGAACACGCTAGCGAGAAGAATTACTACAAACCAGTTTCGGACTAAAAACCAAATCAGCATCATCGACAACAACAACGACATTCCGACATCTTATAGCATTTTATTTCTGGATATGATTTTTACACAAAGCAGGGAGACGGGCAACAGCTCTCTGCGATTTCGAAGAAATCGGGACGCCAGAACATGTAGTGCTACATTGTAATTCACACTAACTAAAAACGGGGAGCGGACTGGATGATCTGATCTTACAGTTATAGAGAGTAGGCCAAGGAACCGAAGGACCCGCTTATTTAACTCTTCTGTCGTTATAATACCAACAATAGTGTGTGTAGAATGCGTTATACGATAAAGAACATAGGGATAATGATGGTGTCGCAAGAGGCTAATACTCTTGGTCACGAAAATGGTCATCATGGAAGAGGTTTGGAGTGTATGAGCAGAAGAAGTACAGCTGCAGTAGGAGAGCTTGAAGAAGGTGATGATCATGCGACGGGATGAGATGCTGATGAGCAGACTAATGTATCATGTAATGTGCTCATTTAAAATGGTTCAAATGGCTCTGAGCACTATGGGACTTAACATCTATGGTCATCAGTCCCCTAGAACTTAGAACTACTTAAACCTAACTAACCTAAGGACATCACACAACACCCAGCCATCACGAGGCAGAGAAAATCCCTGACCCCGCCGGGAATCGAACCCGGGAACCCGGGCGTGGGAAGCGAGAACGCTACCGCACTGTGCTCATTTAGAGTGAACTATTATTGAATTACAAAATAGTCATAGAAACTCTAATTAATGACATAATATGTTCATTTAGAGTGCAAAACTTTGCAAGTTACAATAAAAAAACATTTAGACAAAACAATTCAAACGGTTTTGCAAAAACTCGAATTCTGCCGACCCACTCAGGGCCATTCGACAGTAATTTAACAAAGGGATGAACTTAAATGCATCAAACGCTATGCACAACAATCTTGAGTAATTCCAAAATTACTGATCACCATTGTCACGGCTTAGGGACAGAGGATCATGAGGTAGTGGGTTTTCCTTCTACTTTCACTTCACTCTTCCTGCTCCCTTTCTACTCTTCTTCTTCTTGTTAACATAGTTGTAGCATTTAATTATAGATACTTATATCGCATATTCAATGTCAAATTGGATTGTATAGAATGTAATCGACGCATATTAGAATGACAAGACGGTAGAGCCAGTTGCGCAGCAATTGACAAAATTCTTACAACACGGTGTAGAGGATTATTACAGTCTTTAGTGACATGCACCAAACCACTGCTATCTAAAGGCTGCAGACCCAACAGAATCTTTAACCTGCGTGCTGACAGCTAGTTTCAAAGTTGTTCGAACGACATATTGAAAATAAAATCATTTGGCACTGTTGGTTGGGAGACCCCAGGGATAAAGTCAGTTGCCTAGTCAGAGAGGGTTTTCTCCGTCAACCACAATGGGTCCTTCCCTCGCAGATATTTGGCGAAACCACATATTCAGGTTAGATCTGTTCAATTAGAAAAAGCGTTCGCTACAATTGTGTACTATTACAGTTACAATCAATAACCAGAAACAGAGCAAATTACTTATATGTTAAATTAAGCTATTGAACTTGCGACATGGGTGGGACCGAACATTTCTTGTCTATGAATACATGACGCTATCAGGGATTCGTCAGGTAAGCATAAAGCATGCGTCCTTGATTCCTCAAGCGTGCCTAATTTTTTTTTCAAAAAATTGTAAGAATCGTCAAGAAATATTTGCCCAATATAATGTGGTGCTACAGAAGAAAGCTGAAGATTAGATACGTAGATCACATAACTAATGAGGAGGTATTGAACAGAATTGGAGAGAAGAGAAATTTGTCGCACAACTTGACTAGAAGAAGGGATCGGTTGGTAGGGCATACTCTGAGGCATCAAGGGATGACCAATTTAGTATTGGAGGTCAGCGTGGAGGGTAAAAATCCTAGAGGGAGACCAAGAGATGAATACACTAAACAGATTCAGAAGTATGTAGGTTGCAGTAGGTACTGGGAGATGAAGGAGCTTGCACAGAATAGAGTAGCATGGAGAGCTGCATCAAACCAGTCTCTGGACTGAAGACCACAACAACAACAAATAATGTGACATAAAACCAATAATGGACTGGAACGCGCAATCAGAAATTGAAAACGACTACCATGAATTCGGAAAAGGCGACAGTAGACCGAAAATGGCCGCTTAACCATTTGATCGAGAGCCACAATCCATCAAAAGTGCCTAGAAATTAATAAATAATATAATACACAATTAGTAATAAAAACAGTATAAAAAGATGACTGATTGGAACATTTGTGTGCTGATGAGAATGATATACCACTAATACCGCCGACAGCGAAGTGTAGAGAGGCAGGCGAGAGAGTGCCCAGCTAAGGATGGAACGAGAAACCGTGTTGGAAGTGGAGACCAGGGCCGCACGTGCGCAATGGGCCAGAATGAGTTATTAGAAATATTCGCATGGTGTGATCATATTCGTATTTGTATTGGTGCTGGTGTTTGTATTCGTTATTTGTTGAGTGCAGTCCGCAGCTCGTGGTCGTGCGGTAGCGTTCTCGCTTCCCGCGCCCGGGTTCCCGGGTTCCATTCCCGGCGGGGTCAGGGATTTTCTCTGCCTCGTGATGACTGGGTGTTGTGTGATGTCCTTAGGTTAGTTAGGTTTAAGTAGTTCTAAGTTCTAGGGGACTGCTGACCATAGATGTTAAGTCCCATAGTGCTCAGAGCCATTTGAACCATTTTTTTGTTGAGTGCAGTTCAAGGTAATTGAAGAATGTACTCGTATATTGCGGGTAATGTTTGTGTCGTATGACGACGAGACACGAGGGAGGGTGAAAGCCGGTGCCCACACGTGGCCTATTCCTCACGAATAGCACCAAGGGGGTCGCCGGTCTTTTCTTCACCATCTGATGAGCAGATCACCACCCACTGAGTCACATGCCCTCACTCCATGAGACACTGCAGACAGGTTTGGAATTTAATCGAAGAATTTGGTCCAATGTATGATGATCAAGGGCTTGACACTACCACTTCTTCAAAATCTTCCGGAAAAATACTAGGAGTGAAAATTTCATCCACCACAACGATTCGAACTGGCATACCACCGAAGAGAGAGTCAACACGCAGAGAGATGGAGGTCTCCATCGTCCCCTTACAGTCCATCCTTCATTTGCCTAAATCACCTTCGTCGGATCTACGGAGGCTAGTAATAATCTTAAAATAATGATTCAGAATCCCTATTTTTAGCATAGTATTTAGAATGTGTACCTTTGTCAGGAGGATGACTTGGATGAGAGACTCTACAGTTGTGTGGCCGGCCGGTGCGGCCGTGCGGTTCTAGGCGCTTCAGTCTGGAACCGCGTGACCGCTACGGTCGCAGGTTCGAATCCTGCCTCGGGGGTGGATGTGTATGATGTCCTTAGGTTAGTTAGGTTTAAGTAGTTCTAAGATCTAGGGGACTGATGACCACAGGTGTTAAGTACCATAGTGCTCAGAGCCATTTGAACCATTCTACAGTTGTGTAACGCGCCTGCTTCGCTAATGAATGTAGCAGAATAAGAGATTAAAACCTGTTTCTGGCGCACAGCCCTCCGCTCTTGAGGAACAACAATAGCGCTGCCGCAATAACGATCCTATTTGCGACACGGTTCACCATTAGCAGCGTCATAAGTGCTTACTATAGAACAGACTGCGAAGAGGTTTGGGTTCAAATGGCTCTAAGCACTATGGGACTTAACACCAGATGTCATTAGTCCCCTAGACTTAGAACTACTTAAACCTAACTAACCTAAGGACATCACACTCATCTATGCCCGAGGCAGGATTCGAACCTGCGACCGTAGCAGCAGCGCGGTTCCGGACTGAAGCGCCTAGAACTGCTCGGCCACAGCGGCCGGCTGAAGAGGTTTGGGATTTAAACTGAAATATTGGGATGCTGTCTAGTGATACGCAACTGTATCTACTACTCTTTAGAGCAAATGACTCAAAACGGGTATTTGTTTAAGATATCGAATATCTACAAGATGTGCTGCATTCTACGGAGACCGCTCGTATGGACTCTTATCCAACGTTCTTTAAGCTTTGTTCGTCATGAAACATCTGACTAATTTCACCACACAATCTTGTTTCCAACATAAAATATAGCTTGCGCTCAGAAAAGACTTCTCTGTCAGGTTGCAAATGTTTGTGGTACAACGAGACATGCGCTTACGAAGTATGTCATAAACTGAAATGCCTTCTGCGGTTCTCAAATAAAACTGTACACACATCTTTAACAGAATTCTAGACGGACAGAATTGAGTACAATCATATAATACTTCTGTTTTATGGACATTGGTTACCATCAACAACAGAAATCGGGAATATATACTACTCACTAGGAATATAAGTTTCGTAATTTGGAAGTTCAATGTCATAATTTGTGAATGCTCTTGACTAAAACAGTATGTAGCGTGTTTCCGTGCAACTATTTGCAAAACAGGAGCATGCGTATGAGGACAAGGAAAACGAGAAAGACTAAAGCTATATGACCATTTAAATAAGGACTTACAATGTCTAAAATCCTAGTGACTGGGACCTGAATTATCCAGGACCCATTACTTAACAGCACAAACGCACCAAAATTTGTTTGGGCATTAACACGATTTGTTGTTTGTATAAGCAACGGGAACCCAGTTCCCATAATTTATTCTGCAACCGTGGCTGTACTAGCACATAAAAATCCAACCGATAATGCTTCTATGTATTAGGTTGGTGCAAAGGCCCGTAGCGTTTTTCCGTAAGTTAAATAAATACAACGAATGCACATAGCAGCAACTAAAGTCATCAATAATATATTCTGCCTCATTATTTATAAAAGTCTGCCAACGCTGGCCGGCCGCTGTGGCCGAGCGGTTCTAGGCGCTTCAGTCCGGAACCGCGCTGCTGCTACGGTCGCAGTTTCAAATCCTGCCTAGGGAATGGATGTGTGTGATGTCCTTAGGTCATTTAGGTTTAAGTAGTTTTATGTTCCAGGGGACTGATGACCTATCATGTTAAGTCCCATAGGCTTATAGCCATTTGAACCATTTGCCAACGCTGGGGTAACTTTCCGATTCCGTGACAGTAGAACTCACGTAATTTTCAGGCGAGGAACTCGTGCCACGTTCGGAGTGCATTTTCATCCGGAAAGGAAGTCCCTTGAAGGTTGTTCGATAGAGTGTAGCAAAGGCGAAAATCTGAGGGTGGAAGATCAGGTGAATAAGGTGCGTGCGGAATGATTTCCCATCTCAACTTCCGTGTAGTATTTTTTGTGACCAGCAGAATGCGAGCAGGCGTTATCGTGAAGCAGTTTCACTTCACACAGTCCTCTGGTCGTAGTTCTTGGACTGTCCCTGCAAGAGGTCTCACTTGTTGACAATGCATGTCAGCTGCGACCATTACACTCGGGAAGCAGTTGCTGCTTTCATTGGCCTCATCCATTCCTTTCTTTTCCTTACGTTAGCATAAAGATACCATTTCTCGTCAGAACGTGACAGGATAGGAAAGCCACCAGCCACCGGCTGGTTTTTGTGATTATGGCTTAGAAAATGCGGTACCCATCCAACCGATTTTTGAACCTTCCATATTGCATGCAAATGTCACACGATGGTGGAATGATCACAGGTCATCACATTTGCCAGTTCTCGAGTACAAGCACCTGCATCATTGGGAATTAATGCTATTAAAGGATATTCATCAAACGCTGAAGGTGTTCCTGAACGTGGAGAGTCACCAATATCAAAAAGATCCTCCTAAAAACGAGAAAATAATTTTCTTGCCTTGCTCTGGCTCAAATGGCTCTGAGCACTATGGGACTCAACATCTCAGGTCATAAGTCCCCTAGAACTTAGAACTACTTAAATCTAACTAACCTAAGGACATCACACACACCCATGCCCGAGATAGGATTCGAACCTGCGACCGTAGCAGTCCCGCGGTTCCGGACTGCAGCGCCAGAACCGCACGGCCACCGCGGCCGGCGCCTTTCTCTGTGCAATGGCATTATTACCACACACTGCGCATATGTTCCTGGCTGCTTCTGCTACTGTCGTCACTCTACTGAACTCAAACAGAAGAATATGTAGGTAATCTTCTGACTTCTCCAATTGACACTCTATTTTTTAGTGTTCTAGTGCCCGTAGCTCTACCCAATATCTCAAAAAAAAAAAATGTAAATACAAATAGCATCAGTAAACTACAAATAAAAATGACAATCGATGTCGGTCGGAATGGTCGAGCGGTTCTAGGCGCTTCAGTCTGGAACCGCGTGACTACTACGGTCGCAGGTTCGAATCCTGCCTGGGGCATGGATGTGTGTGATGTCCTAAGGTTAGTTAGGTTGTAGTTTTAAGTTCCAGGGGACTGATGAACTCAGCTGTTAAGTCTCATAGTGCTCAGAGCCATTTGAATCATTTTGACAATTGATAATAAACCCATAAAAACAGGAATACTAAAAAAATAAAGTACTTATGCAACACCCTACTATTAGAGATAATGTTTTCACAAAATGAGCTCAGTACGGATATGCCAAGGATGCCAGTACCACCAAAATTCGACCGGGTCACTCATTGTTTACACGTCAAAATTCCAGCTCAAATAGGAAACAAAGAGAAACTAAACCGCAGAGTGAGAGACCGCATTCATGTTACGACACGAACGAGCTCTCCTACTGTGAAAATATCCACCGTTCTGCTCAGGCCGGAAACAAGGGGCCACCTCACTATGCAGCGATAAATTCTTGCCATTCCGTTTCTTTCTTTTTTTTTATCATTTTAGCTGCGGTCGCTCATTTTAAAAACGTCCGTTTCCGCTCCGCGAAATGGATGTCACGACACCGTAAAACGATTAGGCGTGCGCAGTGTATTATTTGAGCGATTAGGAACGCAGGATAAGGCGGACGGCCGTGAAGTTGGCGTAGCGGATTCCCCTACTCCGTCCACCCCTTCCCCCCAAAACCCCATTTTCCTCGTTCCTTGCAGCCGACAGCGTTCGCATCGCTTGCTCCCTGCGGCCTGCACTGTGCCCGTAATTCCGCCGTTGGCCGCGAGGGGGCAGTTAGAGCAACGCGCGGCTGGCCGCGGTCCGCACGTAAATCAGCGACGGCGGCGGCAGCGGGCTGCAGCATATTGTTCCGCCGTGAAATACGGTCGGCGGTGGCGGCGGCGGCGGCGGCATGCAGCTCTATCGTGGCTGGGCCATCGGAGACCTCCGCAGTGCGTGCAGAAATCGCTGCACAGACTTGCACTCTCGCTGACCTCGCCCACCTCCGTTTTCTCAACACCTCCCCTCCCCTCCCAAACACAACTGACCTCACTAGAATACTACTACCCTCAAACATTGACGATGAGCTGTTCCTCAAGCGGTTGTAGGTTGATAAGTCTAAACAAAGGATGAAGATGACCTCCAAAAATCAGTGCACCAACTGGACGAAATTTGCAAGGAGTGCAATTTTAAAATTTCTAGCAACAGAACAAAAATAGCGGCATTCCGAGGAAAATATCCAGTCAGATCAATCTTTTAGAACAAGTATCTCAGATCTTCAATATTTTGAACATAGCTGCACAACAGCAACGGTTTCACGTAATAAAATTGTAAACAGCCGACCAGTTGCAATGGATATAGAAATTCTTTACCTAAGTTTCGACAAATATAAATTTGTCTTCTTCAGAAGGTAGCAATTTTACATTAGTAAGGACTAATGTAAAAGACTAATGTAAAATTGCTACCTTCTGAAGAAGACAAAGTTATATTTGTCGAAACCTAGGTAAAGAATTTCTTTATCCATTGCAACTGGTCGGCTGTTTATAATTTTAGTATCTCAGATGTCTTATTTAGGCCATGCTATGAGTTTTGATTTGGATCCTGATTGCAGACGATTATAGGCCATAAAGTACATCATGTAATTCTGTAAAGTAATGGCGGTTCCGGTATTATCCTACGGAAGCGAAACCTGGGTTACCAAAAAAAAAAAAAAAAAAAAAAACCAAGAAATTAAAATTCAAACAGCAGAGACGAGGTTCCTAAGAAAGACGAAGGACTGCACGGGATATGATAGGAAACGAAGATATTAGAACTGAATGAAATATTTTCAGCATAAATGAAAAAGATGCTGGACTACAAGACGAATAGGAGAGGAGATATTGGATGACGTAGAAAAAGATGGGAATGAGTTTAAATTTCCTTTAATTCACGTATATGGTCACAAACTTTTTGTTCACATATTACCGGTTTCGGTCTATAATGACCATCTTCAGATCTATGTTTTATAATAACAATGTCCTAATGTACTGCAGCCATAGTGGCATCGTCAAATGTTAAATGCAAAATCAGCACCAGCATCGTCCAATATGTATAAATAACAGCATAGCACAGTAGTGCAAGTGACAACATGACTCGTGCATATGCTGTTATTAATATATATTTGACGATGCTGGTGCTGATTTTGCATTTAACATTTGACGATGCCACTATGGTTGCTGTACGTTAGGACATTGTTTTTATAAAACACAGATCTGAAGATCGTCATTATAGACCGAAACCGGTAATCTGTGAGCAACAAGTTTGTGACCATAGACGTAAATTAAAGGAAATTTATTCTATATACCTGTCACAGTTTTATTCGCGACAGTGTCGCAGCTTGGGAATGAGTTTGTTTGTGAGTTCGGAACAGGCAACAGCCTAGTCCTTGAAACGAAGACAATGGTGATGATGATGCTTAACAGCTTGTTGGCCAACCTTTGGAACGTAATGCAGATGTAGTTTTTGTATGAGAAGGATTCGACAAGTCTTTGGTAGTTTTCCGGAAGTATGTGGCATCAGGTGTCTAGGCCTGGGTAATGTAGTTGCAGTAAGTTATGTGCCGCAGGTTTATGAGTACGGTGCTGTCAACCGATAGCGTACCAGATGTGTTCCACCGGGATTAGACCAGACGAGTTTGGTGGCCAAGACATGAACGTGAGTTCGCTATCATACCACGGTACCGCAAGGTTGGTCTTGTGAGATGGGCAGTTATCCTGTGCTTGATGCCCTAGCCGTCGTGTAGAACATGGTGAGGTTCTACGCTGATGAGTGAAAACATTATCACCACCTGCTTTATAACATGTTGGCCAACCTTCGGAACGTAATACAGCAGCAATTATGCAATAGAAGAATTCGGTAAGTGTTCGTTAGTTTTCTGGAGATATTTGAGCCGTAAATTATGAGCCGCTCGTTTGTGAATGTGGAGTTATGCCCCATAGCGCGCCAGACGCGTTCCACTACGATCAGATAAGGCGAATTTGGTTGCCAAGACACCAAGTTATTTCGCTATCATGTTATTCAACCCACGATAAAACGATGCTGGGCAGTTATCCTGCTGAAATGTGCTATTGCCGCAGTAATGTCAACGTAGCCCACATCTGTCATGATGGCTTCGATTAGTACCGCAGATCCAATGGAAGCACGAAGGCATGTCCTCATAGTATAATAATGTCTACAACGACCTCCGCCGGTGTCGTGGTGTATGTTTCGAGCAGTCGGTCGCCTGCATGACGACCTATCCGGGCACGAGTACCGACCTGGTGTAACAAAAGCGAGATTAGACTGACCAGACAACACGTCCCCAATGATTCACAGTACAATCTTGATAACGCTGAGGCCACTGTAGTCGTAATTGACGGTGTCTTTGGGTCAACAAGGGAAAACATGGGGGTCGTATGCTACAAAGCCCTATGTTCAACGACCTGCGTCAAACCGTGTCCTCCGAAACACTTACATCAGCACCAGCAGTGTACCTTGTTGTCAGGTCTGACACAGATCGCTGTCTGACCTACTTAACAGAACGGGCGAGCTTCTGACCTCCATGTTCTTTGATGAGACGTGGACATCAACAGCTTGTCACCTGCCCGTGGTTACACCATGCTTCAGCCACTTCCCGTAGACACTCACGACTGTAGCAAGAGAGCAGCCTATTAGGTTCGGCTTGTTTGAGGTGCTCGTTTCCTGGCGCCTGGCGACAACAAACTGTCTTGTCAAAATGGCGTACGTCAGTGGATTTTCCCTTTTACGGCCAGCATCAACGCTAGAATGATTCTCCATTAGCCTCTGGTCTGCTTACATTCTTTATTTATCGCATCAGATGCCCGATACTCCATCAGGAGGCATTAGAACTCGCTGTGGGCAGTTGTCATAACGTTTCGGCTCATCAGTATGTGTGTGTGTGTGTGTGTGTGTGTGTGTGTGTGTGTTTCTATAGTGTGGTTTATAACGGTGCGTTTCCTAATTACAAAATGTGACCGATGGATTGATAGAGGCGGACCAATTCCATGGCCTCCACGCTCTCCTGACCTCAACCCTCTTGACTCTCATTTATGGAGGCATTTGAAAGCTCTTGTCTACGCAACCCCGGTACCAAATGTAGAGCCTCTTCGTGCTCGTATTGTGGACGGCTGTGATACAGTATGCCATTCTCCAGGGCTGCATCAGCGCGTCAGGGATTCCATGCGACGGAGGGTGGATGCATGTATCCTCGCTAACGGAGGACATTTTGGACATTTCCTGTAACAAAGTGTTTGAAGTCACGCTGGTACGTTCTGTTGCTGCGTGTTTCCATTTCATGATTAATGTGATTTGAAGAGAAGTAATAAAATGAACATGGAAATTAAGGTTTCCGGACACATGTCCACATAACATCTTTTCTTTATTTGTGTGTGAGGAATGTTTCCTGAAAGTTTGGCCGTACCTTTTTGTGACACCCTGTCTACACTGACGAAAAGACATCGCAACACTAAAAAATAACTTATGTAGAGTAGTGAAATTTTTGGGAATACTTTTGTCTAGGTAACATACTTAAGTGATTAATATTGCAAGATCACAGGTCAATCTAAGCGCCAGATAAGCCTTGCAAATGTGAAATGGTGGTACATAAATTACTGGCGTAACGGCCAGCCTGGTGGATGCAACCATACAAGCGTGTATGCATTATGCTGTACAGGTGCCGGATGTCTGTGGGATGGAATTTCCTGGCTGTTGCACTTGGTCGGTCAATACAGGGACAGTTAAAGCTGTTTGTGGGTGACGCTAGAGTTGTCGCCCGATGAAGTGCCATACGTGCTCGCCTGGAGACAGATTTGGTGATCGAACAGGTCAAGGCAACATGTCGACACTCTGTAGAGCGTGTTGGGTCTCAACGGTGCTACGTGAGCGAGCGTTATCTTGTTGGAAAACATCCCCTGGGATGCCGTTCATGAATGGCAGCACAAATATAAATAAGCTGTAGACATACTAACTATCTGTTAATCAGACATTTAAATGAATCAATTTTATGTTATTAGTGTATTTCCTACTTTTATACTTTGACGATGGCGTCATATTATGAACGCTGATTGGCAGTTGTGAAGTAGTGTGACAGGAAGTAGGCGGAGCCTCTGCATATTTAAGCTCATGCTCAGCACTCATAACCATCAGTTGACTGCGTAGCAGCGAGGAGAGCTCCGTCTACCATCCTAAGGGAGCCATGGGTATAATTAATTTTATTTTATCTTGTTAAATTTTGACATCATTAGACACTTTCATCTTATTTAAAGATTGGTATCTAGTATTTCTTAAAATTTATCCACAGGTCTGATGATGGTTGTGTAGAAAGAACCGAAACCGGTTACCTGTATCATTAAAACATACATGACGTGATCAAGACTGAACTTTAGTCAAAATATAGCACAAAAGGTCAAATCATGAGATTGACGTACAGTTTTGCAGCCAGGGTGCGTGGGATAACCACAAGAGTGCTCCTGCTGTCATACGAAATCGGACCCGAGACCATAGCTCCAGGTGCATGTCCAGTATGTCTAGCACGCAGCCGACCGGGGTGGCCGAGCGGTTCTAAGCGCTACAGTCTGGAACCGCGCGACCACTACGGTCGCAGGTTCGAATCCTGCCGCGGACATGGATGTGTGTGATGTCCTTAGGTTAGTTAGGTTTAAGTAGTTCTAAGTTCTAGGGGACTGATGACCTCAGAAGTTAAGTCCCTTAGTGTCCCTTAGTGCTCAGAGCGATTTGATTCGAATCTAGCACGCAGAAAACTGGCCTCCTTCAACCAACACAAGCCATCACTGGCACCGAGGCAGAACCAGCTTTTATCAGGAATCACAACAGACCTCCACCATGCCCTCCAGTAAACTCTCGCTTGACACCACCGAATAGGCAAATGGCAGTGATTTGAAGTTGGTTTGATGAACGCTACAGGGCGTCTGTTTCAGAGTTGTTCTGAAGTAACCAATCTGTAATAGTTCGTTGTGTAACTGTGGTGCTCAAACTGCTGCTGCAAATGCAGTACTATGCGCCGGAGCCGTAAGCTGAACACGATGGTCTTTGCTCCCGGTACTGCCACATGACATTCCGGAGCTCGCCTTCTTGCGGCTGTACATTCTCGTAACTACCGCTGCCGGCAATCAAGTACAGTGGCTTCATTCCTGAAAAATCTTTCTGCAGTATCACAGAAGGAACACATAACTAGTGCTAGCACTATTACAGGATCTCGCTCAAACATAGGTGTTGAGAATGGCGGTTTTGTTGCCTGAAAGGCATTTCTGACCGGTCATCACGTCCTGTCTCAAAGGTAACTAATGCTCACGACAGTTACAGCGTGTATTTAAGGCGAACCTGATTTGCATCCTCATAGCGTTGCTACTGCGCCACCCTCATGCCACTGGTGCCATATTGGAATAGACATTTTTCAGATGTAGAAACACGCCTATCACCTTTCGTTTACGTCGCACCACTCCTTCTTTCTGCTAATGGGCCTCGAGTAAGGCACGATACCGCCCAACATAAGTCAGTCGTAAGTGACCTAAGTTCCCATCACAAAGCCTAAAAGACACTTTGTATTTCTGCTACAGAGGGAAATTCAGTTAGTTAGTTAGTTAGGTAGGTAGTTACGTGTTCCATTGATCAATAGCACGGAAAAACCGTTATGATGTGGAACGTGTCAAATGCACATGAAATGCGCACAGGAAACAAGATAATTTTTTGTTTACATTATAGTGTTATACCTAAATATTTCTATTATCTATCCCATTCCCTTAAATGGCACAAAATGCATATATTATATCTCCAGAGTTATTTACTCATATTCAAGAATTCGTCTATGGTATAGAAGGAGTTGTCAAGGAGGTATGATTTCAATTTGTTTTTGAAACTATTACTGCTGTCTGTCAGACATTTCATTTCATCTGGTAATTTATCAGAAAGTTTTATAGCAGCATATTTTACCCCATTCTGTGCCAAAGATAGGTTAAGTAAAGGATAGTGTAGGTCTTATTTTTTTCTCGTATTGTAATCATGAGTGTCGCTGTTGATTTTAAACTGGTCCATGTTGTTGAGAAAAAAATTTCATTACTGAGTAATGTAGTGTGAAGCAGTTGTAAGAATTCCTAACCTTTTAAACAGATGCCTACAAGACGTGAGACTATGAACCCCACACATTATTCTAACTACTTTCTTTTGAGCGGTGAATACCTTTTGCTTAAGTGTTGAGTTGCCCCAGAACATTATTCCGTTCTACATCAGAGTGTGGAAGTATGCAAAGTATGTTAGTTTACTAATTTATACATCCTCAAAATTGTCAGTTATTCTAATTGCAAAAGTTGCTGAACCTAGCCGCTTTAGGAGATCCAAAATATGAATTTTTCAAAAAAATGTCCAAATGTGTGTGAAATCTTATGGGACTTAACTGCTAAGGTCATCAGTTCCTAAGCTTACTCACTACTTAACCTAAATTATCCTAAGGACAAACACACACACACTCATGCCCGAGGGAGGACTCGAACCTCCGCCGGGACCAGCCTCACAGTCTATGTATGCAGCGCCTTATACCACTTGGCTAATCCCGCGCGGCTATGAATTTTCCAATTAAGATTCTCAACTATATGTATACACAAAAACTTAGTATGCTCTACCCTGGCTACTGACTTTTTTTTATGTGTTATTTTTATTGAAGGAATTATACATTTTACAGAAGAAAATTGGATGCACTGTTTTAAAAAAAAAAAAAATTCAGAGCAAGCCCATTCGCAGAAAACCAATTAATAGCTTTTCCAAAGACCTTATTTGTATTATTTTCTATCGGACGTTCTTTTACGGATTAATAATTATGCTTGTATCATCAGCAAACAGTGTCACTTCAGCATCTTGTTTCACATAAGAATGGAGGTCATTCACATACATCAAGAACAGGAGGGGACCCATGATCGAACCTTGTGGAACACCTAATGTAATTTCGCCCCAGTTAGATGAAGTGGCAAACTCTTTTGAATCACTTGAAGCATATAAAGACACTTTTTGCTTCCTGTTCTGCAGATATGACTTAAAACACTCTGTAACAGTACCGCGGATCGAAGCCACACATTTTGGTATCAATGATTATGATTTCAAACCAATAGCCACCGTATCGAAACGGAGTCTGAGATACTGCAGCTAGCAAGCAATGACAATTTTTGCGGCTGCAAAGATGATATAACCAGGTACAAAAGTCGCGTCATCCGGGGGAGTTCTAAGTATGCGCGCCTGGTCACGTACTGCAACTTGCGTGTTATTTGTCGAAGCCTTCAGACCGTGCCATTTGACACAGCGGTGTACTAACGCATGTTTTAAGCTTCTCGCTCTTACAGTATTCACTTGTTCGCTCACGTCGACTTGACGTGTTATGGACTCAGTTTCTAGCAAGCCGTTCACTTCACGAACCCGCAACTAATCGTTACCGATCACCGCGTCACGACGTGCCGAGTGAAACCCTCTGTAATAATAATAATAATAATAATAATAACAATACTAAGTGAATGGATCAATGAAGAACCTGAACGGATGTCATCGGACGTCTGTCCCGAACAAATTCAACGAACAATATAGAACAAAATGAGATAAAAAAAAGTGATAGTCACCTTTCGCTACCGATTCCGAGTAGGATAGTAAGGAAGCGTCAGGGCTTTTTCTGATACTGAGAGGTACTTCGTGTGGCATCGCAAACACAGAAGGTGGCGCACATACTACATTAACGCTTTAAGCTTTATCATTTTAAACCTGTCATGTATTTCTGAAACATCTACATCTACATCTACGTGATCACTCTGCAATTCACATTTAAGTGCTTGGCAGAGGGTTCATCGAACCACAATCATACCATCTCTCTACCATTCCACTCCCGAACAGCGCGCGGGAAAAACGAACACCTAAACCTTTCTGTTCGAGCTCTGATTTCTCTTATTTTATTTTGATGATCATTCCTAACTATGTAGGTTGGGCTCAACAAAATATTTTCGCATTCGGAAGAGAAAGTTGGTGACTGAAATTTCGTAAATAGATCTCGCCGCGACGCAAAACGTCTTTGCTTTAAAACTTCCATCCCAACTAGCGTATCATATCTGCCACACTCTCTCCCCTATTACGTGATAATACAAAACGAGCTGCCCTTTTTTGCACCCTTTCGATGGCCTCCGTCAATCCCACCTGGTAAGGATCCCACACCGCGCAGCAATGTTCTAACAGAGGACGAACGAGTGTAGTGTAAACTGTCTCTTTAGTGGACATGTTGCATCTTCTAAGTGTCCTGCCAATGAAACGCAACCTTTGGCTCGCCTTCCCCACAATATTATCTATGTGGTCTTTCCGACTGAAGTTGTTCGTAATTTTAACACCCAGGTACTGAGTTGTATTGACAGCCTTGAGAATTGTACTATTTATCGAGTAATCGAATTCCAACGGATTTCTTTTGGAACTCATGTGGATCACCTCGCACTTTTCGTTATTTAGCGTCAACTGCCACCTGCCACACCATACAGCAAGCTTTTCTAAATCGCTTTGCAACTGATACTGGTCTTCGGATGACATGTTGCCATTGTCGTCTATGCTAAAAGGAGGAAAAAATAGGACTGAAGTTCTACTGTTCGAAAACATTGTTTCAACCTTTCGTTTTGGGTTCATGACTGTCAATGACATCAAAACTAAGGGCGAAGGCCCGTCCATATCGCCGAATGTGCATTTTACTGCCCGTCGAGCGGTGTCTATTTATTTTAGAGTTCCGCTGACATGCACTGGCTTGCTATCGAACGCTGCATCGTAAAACCCGTCCGGCGTGTTTTTATAGTGCACAGCTCAGCGTCAAACAAGAGATTCGCTATGCAGCACACGCGGAACGCCATCAAATCCCAGCTAAAACACGTTCGGTGCTCTTCTTAAAGTCTACTTTCTTCGACATGGCAAAGCGTGGCGAGGGGGAGGGGGGGGGAGGAGAGGGGATGGAGAAGAGAAGGAGGCGGCAGGGAACGCGCTTCGACGTCAAATGAGCTTCTTTATTCCCGCGCGTCGTTAAGCCGGGCAATAAAGTACGCTTGCGAGATTAGGCGTCCGGCGACGGCAGCAGCGTGGGTTTGCCGTCGCCTAATAAACTGTAGTTGCGCCAGATGAAAGGGAAGGCCAGCTCGCCTCGGGCGCCGGGGACCTTGGCAAGCCGCCAGCGGAACAGCTGCCTCGCACACACACACACACACACACACACACACGCACACACACGTCGCTGTCGTCAACGAGTATACAATGTCGCAGATCGCACGTCACAGACCTTGCCCCGACAGGCTACGAACAAACAGTTGCAACGGCGGAAGTTTACAGTGGAATACTTTGTCATTACCGTTTCATCAGAGCAGCGGGGACTGCATTACGCATATCTCTTCGAATTAATCTGTGAAAGATCGGAAGGAATTAAATTCAGTTGTGTAGCCTTGGGAATACTTTTGAGAAGCCCAGAGGAAGTAACCATCCGTATCAACCACCCACTGAGGACAGCCAGCAGAACAGGGTTGACGAACCCAATGAAAAATGGTTCAAATGGCTCTGAGCACTATGGGACTTAACTTCTGAGGTCATCAGTCCCCTAGAACTTAGAGCTACTTAAAACCAACTAACCTAAGGACATCACACACATCCATGCCCGAGGCAGGATTCGAACCTGCGACCGTAGCCGTCGCGCGGTTCCAGACTGTAGCGCCTAGAACCGCTCGACCACCCCGGCCGGCCCAATAAAAAAATATAAAATTCGTGATGAATGACAAATACGGACCGAAATTCTCTGAGACAGGCCAGGTTACGAGGATAAAGGAACTCTAGTACTCCTGAGAAACTACAGATGAAAATGGAGTAGAAACAGTTACGACAGCCGGTCGGATCTCATAACTGGAATTAGCATATAGGGCTCACGAAAACCTTTTAAAACAATACGTACATCTTCTGGAATGCTATAATGAAACACAATAAGACTGTGGTCGAAGCGGAATGCCTGTGCGCCAGAGAATGCCTATCGATGAACTACAAGCACGAAAAGTGCCACATCATGGTGAGGAGAATCCTATGAAAAACTGCGGGTCAATCTAGATTCAGGTCTGCTGCAAACTCCGTAGCAACGAAGACGTCGACCAGCACATGTAGAAGATCACCTAGAAAACAGAGCTGATATTTCTTGCTCAACTGTACAGAACGAAAAAGAAAAGAAAACTATCCAAACAAATATTTGATTATCCCATGAGCAGGAATACCATCACGATTATGTTAAAGAAAGTCGAAAAGACGTCCAGGATTACACACGTCGGAAGCCCTCACGTTAGATCGGGCCATGTTTCTAAAAAGAATATAAAGATTGGAAAGTTTTCAAGGGGAAAGAGAGAACACAGGCGGAAGAATTAAAACAACAACATAGCGACTCTACGGAAGAACATTCGAAACAAACTCTGGGCAAAGGGAACAAGGAGACAAAAAAACAAAGAAGACAACATCTAGAGAAAATGAATTTGTAGATCATAAGTGGTCAAATCGCCCGTAAAAGAAAGAGTAGCAAGGGTCCCAAAACACCCTGAGGCATATCTGAAGTTACTTCTACATCTGTGGATGACTCTCCACACAAGGCTACATTCTACGTCCTTCCAGTCATAAATTTCCTAGAGGGACTGAAGAGCGATCCGTTTATAGGCGAAGTACAGATACGCCATCTGTGAACTGAAAGAGGATGTTATTGGGTGTGACGTCAACCTCCATGTCGCCCAAACTTATTTCAGCACTTCTGTTCCATTGTCAATGGGTTTTCATTATTGGCACTGTAAAATGTGAACAAATATTAAGCCTAAAGATAGTTTTTGTTTGAGACCTGAGTTTCTCCTGGCGTATACAGTTTTCAAACAACTACGGGAATTTTCAAGGCCTTGAAAATGACGGTGTGTGCTCCCGCCGAAACATCGGCGGTCGCTGTTAATATTTCCTGGTTGAATTCCCGTCTGTTGTTTGAAAATAGATTTTGTTTCTTTTTGCCATTGCCTAAATTTTAAGTTATACGGTTCAGCAGGATCATTTAGTACATCATCATGTACTGGTAGCTTGTCCCTTGCAACCAAATGATGTTAATGTGAATTTGGTTCGCGAGTTAACACATCACCCTAAGTTTAAACGAAATTTTGTTGTGTCAAGATACTTCGCTCATACATTTGCTGTAACTTACGTTTTTCCTTAGCTTTAGAAGATGCTTTTTCTATTGCGTCCTCGTAAGATATTGAGAAACAGAAACAAATACTACACGTATTTTGCAGACTTTTGTTTGTAACAAACACTTTCCGTTTTAATTGAATCAACTGTGGGTTCTTGGCGAAACATTCTAAATTAACTTAACAAACACCTTCCACTTTTGCAAAACACAGAGTAAATGATGTTAATGTGTTTCCCTCTATAAACAAGTGCTTGGCGCCTGATCTGAATTTTGTTTACTTACTATCTCGCTGTCTATCTCTTTGTGTGTGTGTTCGTTTGTGTCTGTGTGTGTGTGTGTGTGTGTGTGTGTGTGGTTTGTGTTGTCTTTTGTGTAAAGTTCCTTTAATGTGTTAAATAATGCGCCTTTGAATAGTGTAGTGTATGCATTTATAACCTGTTTTCATTCTGCTATTGCTCTCTGTATGTGGAATTTTTCTTCTATTGTCAGTCTATGGTATACGCTATGGCTGTATTTTAGTATCTTTAAATCTCTTTCTACTCTAATTTGGCGGTGGTTGTGGCTGTTAGGTGATCAGTAAATGTTCTATAGGAACTGTTACTTTTTAAAGCTCTGAGGTGTTTTGAATATTTTGTTTTGAAGTTCCTGGCTAGTCGTCTTTAGTCCTAATTTTAGCAGATTAATTATCACTTAAAATTTGTTTACGTTCCACAGATTCCAATAAAGAAAACCCACTGATGACACCACAGTGCTTTTTCTCCACTGATAACATACTGTGTTGGAGAAAAATGTTAATCTGTGCCGTGACATATTCCAGATCATGCTGTAAATCTCGCATCACGTCTGCCATTATTGTCGGTACACATGCAAACGGAAAGCGTGATCATACAACCTCCAAAAGCGTCATTTCTGGTAATGTAGTTTGGTGTTTAAATCAGCGTTCTAGTTTATGAATGATTTTCCTTTAATAACGTATTACCTGCTCTAAACATATACGTTCTTAAATCGTTTAGTAAATCGGATCTACCCGATACTCAGCCCAAGTTTCTTCCCACATGTTAGCAGAGGAGCAAATTGGCTATCCTCACGCCGTGCTTTCTTTTCACGAGACTACATTAAGCTGTGACGTATACCCTCAAATAGTACCGTAGTCCATCTGATGCCTCACACACACTTCTCAGGTCACGACTTAACCATAAACTAATGTAGTGTTCCCTTACTTTCGCTAACGATCTCTGATTGCGGAATGGTCAATAGCTTGTACTATTTGCATAGTATAAGTGTTTAGAAACGCAATGCCGGCTAAAAATCATCGTAACAGATTTATGTTTTATCTAAGTGTTAACAATTTCGTTATCTGATTCCTTAGTTTAGTTTCTTATACATACACCTTCTCCAGAAGGAAATAACAGTCTCATAGCGAAAGCATTATCATTTAGACAGTTCTATTTGATTGTGAGTCCTTAAGAAAAGAATCGAGTATTTATCTATGGTACAAGATAATATCACACTTTATTGAGACAATCTCTGTTTCGTCTCTGTTGCGTTTCACGTGTGACAGTTAAGATGACTCATCTTAAGCACAATTCGGGTGATCCAGCAGGAGCCGTTGCCCAGACACTCTTCATCACTTGCCTTAAAACCACAATGGGAGAAATTCAAAATTTAAAAAAGGGTCCTTGATGGCAACATGTAATACGAATCATAAGAAGGACGAGTAGACGATCGATTGGGCCGCAGATGAGAAACTTACGCAGTGTTTAAACTGTCAATGGCAAGGACGCTCTGGCAACATTCTGCGTTTGTACTGGAAACTTCATTTGGCAAATTTGATTTTTAATGTTCGGTATAACGATAGTACAGCTTTAAGTGAGTAAAGGGGGGATGATGTTAGCAATATTGCTAGTGCCGTATACAGTTATGAAGCAAAAACCGTATTGTTATTCGTTAGTGATGGACTGAACTGCGAGGTCAGTTGTATAACTAGCTGAACAGTTATATCTTTGGAGCTGTAACTGGTTCCAGTCCCATGCAGAATGCATTTTCATTGAAATGGTAGGTAACGCTACCTAAGGAACTAGAATTTCTGTCTGATGTAGAGACCACAGTGTAGCAAAATTCCAAAACAATGAGGATTCAAGGCACTAAAAGAATTACACCGTGCTTAAACGAGGTTATATGAACACACTGATTTTATCTGAATCGACTGTTGATTACGCAATTTGTGCTTGGAATGTGAATAAAAGAAAAGATTGTTCGCCTTAAAGGGAAACTGGGGTCCAAGTAACAAGTTAAATACAGTTATGCTATGATAATATAGTCCAGGAATAGCACTCACTAAAAGCTGATTTCAATAACAGGCATGTCTTCGACTGTTTCCAAGGCAAACGACCACACTTCCAATTAGAAGTTCTCCCTTATTTCACACTGACGTAACGTTCACAGTTTTGTCGAGAAATGAAAACTCATAGCTTTGCTTTTCAATATGAGTGACCGTATTATATCACTGTCGTAAGTACAAAGTGCACAGGATTCTCGAGTGGACACTAGTTTAAGAGTCCCACGCCATTGCGAGTTTCAAAAGTCCAGATATCGAGAACTCATCGTGTTCATACACTTTGACGATTGGGTTTAATTATTTTTACAGAACAGGCAACTTGTTATACTTCAGTATTTCGAAGATTTGATCCTTGTCGGTAATTTTTCAGGACAGTATTAACATTATCAGTGGATTAGTAAATTAATTACTAGAGCATAGAGATGCAGTTAGATGTATTCAAACCTAGCTGTATTTTTCCTGTTTTCACAGAAGTTTTCCACTCTTAACTGTTAATCATACTGTAGCAAAGTCATTGCATTGCGACAAACTACATTCATCATCGTTGGATTTTCACATCATCCTTCATTACAATTACGCTGAAAGTTACTATTTGACCCGTTACCCGTAATTTTCGGACGATAGTATGAGGTAGATGAACGTTAGCTTTCAAAACCGTTACCACCTTAACTCTGATGGGAACCGTTTACATTTCGCAACTGACGGACGCTCGACTGGCTGCTAGGAATGTCTTGCTTAATGACTAACGTTAAAACCGTTTCGCCAGAAGCATCAGTGTCGGTCCGGCTAATAATACCTAAGGGGCTAGCATTGCGAGACGGTAGACGTCACAAGAATTGTGATAGGGATCAGTTCCCAGGGACTGGCGCAAGCCGTATTTCAAGATATTGCAGACGTTTCTGAGATATATCTATACAGCTTTGAAATGATAATCTGTTTCGGCTTCGCAGCTTTATACTACACAAGCTTCAGTTTGCTGTTAGCTAGACTCTGAACAAAGCTTTTAGCGCACGATTCTCTTGTCATACTTAACAGCGTAGTCGTAATGCTGCCGTTAGGAATGTTAGCCTATGAGTGCCTACCTTCACCCGCCACGAGAATCTAGTTCGGTTAATTGTTGCCATGAGAGGCGCCATAGCAGTCAAGACACGGAACTCGTTTACAGGAAGTACGTGGTTCAGATCTTCGTTAGCCCATCCACATGTACGCTAACGGTGCTTGTCCTAGATCCCTTAAAGGGAATACCGGAACATTTCCTCTGAAGTGAGACGATATCCTTCGCCATCCTTGCCCATTCGCCTGTGTTTTCCATCCGTAATGACCACTTTGTCGACAGCACATTCGACTCGACCTTACTGCCGGAACTTCTGTTCTCTTACACACGGCAATGCTGCACGGCCAAACCCACTCGAGGGAAGAAAATGACCGCAGTATCAAAACAACTACTGAAAGAAGATACATTTTTCTCTCTTTGTGAAAGGCAAGATAAGGAAATAGTGGCAGGTTAAGTTCTTGTGGCCGTCGTAGAAGCGATGACTCCAACTGAGCCGGCAGATGTGGCCGAGCGGTTCTAGGCACTTCAGTCTGGAACCGCACGACCGCTACGGTCGCAGGTTCGAATCCTGCCTCGGGCATGGATGTGTGTGATGTCCTTAGGTTAGTTAGGTTTAACTAGTTCTAAGTTCTAGGGGACTGATGACCTCAGATGTTCCCATAGTGCTCAGAGCCATTTGAACCATTTGACTCCAACTGAATTCTAACAAAATATCTACACCTACCTTGTAGCCCTCAAGCCGCCCAGTGGTGTGTGGCGGAGGGTACTTTCGGTACCACTATCTGATCCCTCTAACCCTGTTCCACTCTCGAGTAGTACGTGGGTAGAATGATTTCGGTAAGCCTCTGTATTGGCTCTAATTTCTCGAATTTTCTCCTAGTGGTCAATACGCAAGATGTATGTGGGGGAAAGTAATATGTTGTCCGACTCCTCCTGAAAAGTGCTGTCCCGAAATGTCAGTAGTAAATCTCTCCGTGATGCACAACATCTCTGTTGTCACGTCTACCAGGGGAACTTGTTTAGCGTCTCCGTAACGCCCTCTCGCGACCTAAACGATCCCGCGACGAAACGCGCTGCTCTTCATTGGATCTTCTCCGTCTCCTCTATCAGTCCTACCTGATAGGAATCCGAGACCGATGAACAATACTTAAGAATCGGGCGAACAAACACCTTATAAGCCACTTCTTTCGTGGATGTGTTACATTTCCTTCAGACTGTTGCGACGAATGTTAGTTTGGTGTCTGCTTTTCCTACTATCTATTTGTGGTCGTTGCAATTAAGGTCGCTCTAGATAGTCATGCATAGATATTTTACGGCAGATGCCGTCTCCAGCTGTTTGTCATCAGTAGTGTAGGTAACAATAATGGATTTCTTTTCCTGTGAATGCGTGATATGTTACATTTATTTACGTTCAGGGTCAACTGCGAGAGCTTGCACCAATGATCAACTTTCTGCAATTTGTTCTGCAAATTTTTACTATCTTCTGGCGTTGCTACTTTGGTATAAACAACCGCATTATCTGCGAACAGACTTAAAGAGCATCCGACGCTTTCTACTGCTGAAAACAGCAACGGTCCTATCACACTGCCCTGTGGTACTCCGGATATTACCTCTCCATGTATCGGTTTTGTTCCGTTAAGAACGACGTGTTCAGTTCTATCCGCAAGAAAGTCTTGAATCCAATCGCAAGTCTGCTCCGATACTCCGTACGCTCATATAGTACTGTGGAAAACGATGAAAAAATTTCAGCCAGTCAAGAATGTTCAATTACGTCTTCTGTTTACTGTGTGTTTTTCAAATTCGTTTGTCATCGAAAGTATCAGCGGAGTGTAACAGCTTGCGCTCTATTCAAGTAGTTTTGTAAAGTACTTCATCTTATCTAGGGCTTGCGTATGGCTTGTCGAGTGCGGAGGTCAAAACAAAACACGCTGTAGAAATCGTTCTGGCAAATTTCATACAGCCGAGTGGCTCATTAAAGATTTTAAGACCCATGCTTCCAGATATGAACATCGAACAACGTCCAAGAGAAGTTCGTTATAAGCAGCTGATAAAAGTGTTTACATAGATACTCTTCGGCACTTGTTTTCGCCTCCTTTTAATCAGCTCTTATCTTAATATGGGTACATCTGAAACTATAAAGTAGGTTTCGTGATAAAAAAATTAAATGAAACGCCAGACAACCCCATTATGTGTACGTAACAGAACTAACTATCAAAATGATGAAACTTACCGCACGAAAGACGATAAAAATATGTTGGTCATTAACAAGAATGTTACATTTAGTTTTCAGTGAAATGTGAAGTATGATGGACTTTCCCGACAGATTGAAAATGAGCGCCGTGAGAAATCAGCTATGTTGCTTATTCGAAATGGTACTGGCCTACTGCAAATGTGAGTCAGCTGTGAGGTATGCCCAGTTGGCTATTTGATTTGTGCATGACGCATGTGTTTAATTATAAAGTGGTTGAAGGCACTTTATAACTCACATAGGTTTGTGAGTCATGTTCATCCTGACACAGACGTACGTTTTAACTCATCGTTTTCGTTGCTTACGTAAGAAAATATTTCTCAAATACATTTCGTTGCCGTAGGGACTGTGGAAACAGAGAAAGACTAACGGTGCAGTGCAGTGCAGTGAGGCTTAAAACAACACACGCTCCTGGGAAATGCCATTGGTCTGCAACAAACGCAGTGTCTACACCCATTATTCTTGGTACTGACTAGAAGTAACAGCACAGGGACTTATTTCATTATCAAACATTTCCACACACAAGCTTCTGAGCGTAAGTTCATCGGTTTGCACTGATTCTCTCCTTCGAAAGAAACGGTTAACCTAAATGGGATCTACCCTTTCTCTCGATATAACCCTCGGTCTTCCACGAACTGTTTTCATAAAATCTTGGTGGGTTACTAACATTTTTGTACAAAAATTATCTCAACTGCGAATGCAAAGTTATACACACTTTTCAATCCTCTTCCTACTTTCCTGTTCCATTTCAGCTAGTTTCGTCTAACCTGTTGTTAATGTTGCCTGAACTGCTAATGCAAAATGTTACATACGTTTCACTCCTCATAGTTTTTTCGGGTTTCGTTTTCCATTTCTATTATTTTCATCTGAATTTTGTTTTGCGTTGCAATTATTATTAATATTTTTCTGGTGATCCACACCCTCTAAATCCTTAAAAAAAAACCTGGTCCGTAATAGGCTGTAATATAGACGATCTTTATTTAAATCGTGCGATTAGCTGATTCCGACGACTTGTCACTTTCAAGCACATGTAAAACCAACGCACAAGAGCGGCACATTGTCGGCATACATCTTCATACATCACCATGTATAAGTTCCACATCACAAAACTCATCTTACCGTGCGAAATTGCTACCCTAGCACCACTTACCAATTTTAGCGAAATACATGGCAAACGGACAGAGGTCAGTTTATGTGTATAAATTGTCGTCTACAAGACGATTCTGCTGGCTTGTCAGTAAAAATACAATTTAAGAAATATTTAAAAAATTATTTCCACGTATTTGTATTTCTGTGTAAACAATGCAAAATTCCTACTCTATCACTACTTACCCACTATAGCGAAATACGTGGCAAACATACAGGCATATGTTTACGTCTATAAATTGTCATCTATGAGACGATTCTGCTGGTTTGTCAGTAACAATTCAATTAAAGATGTTAACAAAATTGTATTTCTGTGTACTCTTCTTCTGTAAAAGGTATCAATAAGTTGGTTTCTGTGCATGTGTGGGTACATAGCCTTCAGACATTGATGACCTACGACGTAATGCATTCGTTAAGTCTAGCTCGCCAGCAATTAATGGATAGTTCGTTTTTCAGTATTTTGTGAAATTTGTGTTTATTTCTTATGTTTTGTTAATGTTTATAAAATGTTTCATTACGTCTGTTCAAAATGGCTCTGAGCACTAAGGGACTTAAATATCTGAGGTCATCAGTCCCCCAGAACTTAGAACTACTTAAACCTAACTAACCTAAGGACAACACACACATCCATGCTCGAGGCAGGATTCGAACCTGCGACCGTAGTGGCCGCGCGGTTCCAGACTGTAGCGCCTAGAACCGCACGGCCACTGCGATCGGATACGTCAGTTTGTATGTCATTTGATCGCGTTTGTCTGATATATAACATATCAAAAAGTCTAGCACGCCAGCAATATATGTAATGTGCTTCTGACATACCTATCTTTAGTTCTACAGTGTTTGGATGTGTATCTTTGACAACAAAATATCAGCTGGTGTTAGTTGTCAAACTGTATGACTTGGAGCAAAGTTCCCAACCGATGTTTAAAGTTGTTACGTTAATGTGGATCTATTCACGATGCTAGGATACAATACAACGTCTACTTTTTTCGTGTAGTGAAAAGAAATTTGACTATTACGGTTGTAATACGCAATATTACACATGTAAGCAGGAATTGTGCACGATAAGGTGGTATGTTAATGTGAGTTGTGTGAAGCGTTACTTACACACGGCGATGTACGGAGATTTCATGCAGAAAATGTGGAAACTCGTCCACATTGGTCTTATAGGTTCCTGAAAATGCCTTGTTGTCGAAAGTAGCTCATAGCACGATTTAAACAAGTAGCGACTACATTACAGCCTACTACGGACCATGGCTTCTTTTCTTAACGATTATTGTTATTTGGATCCAAAATATACTCTCTGGTGTTACCGTGAACTGTTACTTAAGAATTTGTATGTCGTAAAATATACAGTACTTAGTATGATCTATAAAAAGCATCCTGGATGGTTCATATTTTGCCGGGATAAACAGCCAAATACATGAAAGTAGTGCATATTTCTAGAAAAAAAGGCAACGTCTATGACGGTGATTGGCGTTTGTGTGTTTATCGGCAGCGGTGTCAGGCCGCGGGCAACGGATACGGGGCGAGGGAGCCATCTGGCGACAGGCGACACCACGCCCTGCCCGCAACGGCTTGCGCATGCGCGTGGTGAGGGGCGGGGCTGTCGGAGCGCTGAACCCCTGACGTCCGCAGCCGCCGCCCTACCGCCCACGCCAGCACAGTAAACAGCTGCGCCGCGCCGCACCACGCCACGCCACAGCGTACTAACTAAAGGCATTCCGGGGGCTTATCCTCCACTCCGTCAATCTCTAATGAGGTCTCGTCTACAGATACGCAGCGGAGCTCAAGGTATAGCAAATATGACTACTTGAAAACTATGTTAGTGATTTACCGTTCCATTTATCAGACTGGTAACACCTGTCCACTCGCTACACCGAATACTCCCCGTCTTCCCTCATTCTTTACAAGCGGATTTCTGGATAAAAATGTGAAAATTTTTCTCTCTTTAAGGGAGGGTAGGACGTCAAACGGGACGACTTGGAGCAGGAGAGACACCACAGGAATTTTCAATTTCAACAGTCTATACCTTTAGAAATAAATTTATAAAACTTGGTCAGAATGACCCGAAAGGATTCAGGATTTATACTTATAGTGGTGGAAGTTCAAAAATATAAGAAAATAATTTATTTTTTTACATTTGTATTTCACCCTTTTTCACCCATTTGTTGCTATAGGTACACTTTCCTTCATAAGTAAGGGAGATTCTTCGATCAATTTTGCACAGCATACAAACCATACTTACAGGTGTATGAAACTCTAGAATTTTCCAAATCTATTGAAAACTGTGGTAAAAATTGAGATAATTAACTATAAAATTTGAGTTTTTTATAAATATGAAGCTTAAAGTGTAACAGCACATTCGTTTTTTCATAAATTAAATAATTTCTAGAGTTTCATACACCTGTAAGTATGGTTTGTATGCTGTGCAAAATTCATCGAAGAATCTCTCTTACGTATGAAGAAACGTGTACCTATAGCAACAAACCCCGCCAATAGAAATGAAAAAATGATGAACTTTCACATGTAAAAAAAAAAAAATTAATTTTTTAACTTCCACTGCCATGATTGTGAATCCTGAATCCTTCCTGGGCATGCTGACAAAGTTTTATGAATTTATTCGTAAAAGTATAGACAGTGGAAATTAAAATGTCCTGTGTTGTCTCTCCTGCTCCAAGACGGCCCGTTTGACGTCCTACCCCCCTTAAGCAAGCTGTAATTAGTTTTTCATGGAGTAGATACAATAAATATTTCGTGCTAAGGCTTGATAAATAAAAGCAAATTTGTGCCCAGTGTAAAGTGTAAACTGTGCGACTTGCTGAGTCTTATGTTGAAGCTATATGTTGTAGGAGTATGTACGAGAACTGGGTAATTTATAAAATAAAGACTTAAAGGAATTATGCAAACATCATGGAAAACTGGAGCAATCGCTAGTTCTTTAGCCATAAATTTAAATTCTTACTATCCGGGAGAGTTAAAAGCCATCGTTCATGCAAGACGCATGGTTTTGTGTTGACTGTGTAATCTAGACCACAAACAGCAGACTGTGAAGTTATGGAAAGGTAATCATAAAACTAAAATATCCTGTTAATGGTAATTTGTTCATGCACCTGTCAACAGCATCGACATTCTTGGAGGAATGCGTGATAACCACTGTGCTGTCTTCCATGCATTTCTTCAAGAGAAAATGTGTAGCTAATAAGTAACAAGAAAAGAAGCCGAGGCATTCGTGAACCAAAAGCCGTTTGAGCCGGGTTAGACGCTACGCCATTGCCAACTAAGCCAATTATTATGGAGCTCGCTTTCATTTAATGTCGTAGGAGTGAAACTGAACACTAATAACAGGGAATCAAACTAATATCTGGATTGATAATCTGATAACTTACAGAGTCACTCTTGTATCAACTGGGAAATTCACACATAAAATACGATAAATCTAAAATGTATGTACAGAAACTACACGGTGCCTGATGCAAGAGAGATTCCTAACGTCTTTTTTTTTGTGTGTGTCATCAGGATTCGGACCGGTTTGATGCGGCCCACTACAAATTTCTCTCCTGTGCCTCAGAGTAGCATTTGCAACAGACATCCTCAATTATCTGCTGGAAGTATTCCAATCTCTGCCTTCCTCTATAGATTTCACCCTCTACAGCTCCCTAGTACTAAGTATAGCAATTACTAATTATACTAAACACGATAACATATTTGCGTTGTTTTTCGAGGGGCTAACTATTGGTGCACGCCTGTTTGGCAGAGAACAGATCAAGCCGCATGGTGCTTACGAGCTTTCCCGATAGTCAAGAAGACAGCTCGCCAGATTTACATTTTTGTGATTCTACCAAATAAGCAAAGAAAAGAAATAGAGTGATGGTCGTTGAACTAATACCACAAATCAGTTAATCATCTCATTCTTGGACTATCAAAACGGATGTTCGCTGTCAGAAAAACGAAAAAAGAAATCAATTAAAAGAGTGAGAAATACTGGAGCAAAGTATTGTCACTCAGTCTCTTATTAATGGAGCTCACTTAACTAGCACCGTAGACTGTCAGAAACACGGTTGTAAATCGTGTCGCTTCTTTCGACAAATTGTGTACTCTCAGAAGTGAAAGCAATTTATGAGAAACTTAGCCGCCTTTGCCACAAGAACACTGACCTTGTTTTCAATATCAGAAGAAAATTAGTGCAGTTACTAAACCCTGCTCTGTAGAAGAGAGCTTCACGATCTGAAAGTAATACACACAGGAAATCAGTTAGCGTGTTGGTTTATGCAGAACTAGAATTTTCTACTTTCCTAAGAAAAATATTGGCCTGGTACATTTGGTGGAATAAACTTGAAAATATGTAAACAGAAGCTACGTTGGCAATGATGGTACCAGAAGAAGATAAATGGCAGATGGTTTTTGAAACTTTTATTTGCTTGTGATGTTCATGTTTGGATAAGAGAAAGTTTGGGTCCTGTGTGTGTGACGTAATGTCCACAGTCAAAACAGACCAATTTCACGGAATCTATGATCAGAAAATGCATGCTGTCTTTTTTTTTCTCACGCGGAAGAGATAAAGATTTGGCATAGAGACTCGTCGACATGTGTGTCATTAGAAACGCAGAAGAGATTATTTCAACAGAGAAGCGGAGGAAAATTGGTCGTGGTCTTTCTCAAGGCACCACCTCCGAATTCAACTCAGACAGATTCTTAAAGAATATCGAAAAACTAAAGTAAGGAAGCAGGGATGTGATTTGAACCTCCCACCTTCCAAGGAAGTGTCGAGTGTGATAACCGCAGCATCCCCTTGAATTTACGAAATGGAATGCAAATCATATTGGACGAAGCAAGTAGGAAACGTTTGTACTGCTGTTGTACATCGGGAGATTAATCACTTATTCTTTTACATCTGCGAGACAGAGAACCAGGTTTGGGTTTAAAAAGGATTACCAAAACGTTCAACGAGCAACTTCGTCAACGGTCATACAAATACTTCCTATTTTTTAATTATGAAGTAAATTTCGGAGCGGAGCTTCGTCGTTAACGATTCAGTTTAATACTGACGGAACGTCACTGTGAATCCAACGCGATGGAAAGGATTTATAATGATATGGTGCTTTCGAATTTGGATACAAGTTTCTCATCGTGTTCTATCGCGTACATTCTTTACAGACGTACTGTTTTGCAGTCTGGTACAGTAAGATGTCATGTACTATAAAGCAATACATTATTCACAAATTACACATCGCGCTGCGACGATTTCGCAATAAATCCCCACAGGATGGTAAGCTGACGCTTTGACGCTTAAACTGTACTTTGGACTGTTCTGCTCGTACTACGGCCGTAATAAACTTTATTTTTAAGGCAGCTACTGAATTAGATATAGTACTATTTGCTAATGGCTCTTTCTTATTCTTCGTAGCTAAGCCTGGAAGGTTTTCGTAAAAAAAATTGCTAAAATTTCTGTTCAAGCAAAAACTTGTAAAGCATGGGTATCGCAAAGTGGACCAGACGAATCCAGGCCCTGGCACAGGAGGTGTGGAATGGAGCAGGTGCAGAGAACGGAGCCCGTCTTAGTCCGGTGACGGACGACAGCGCCTCCGTGGCACGCAAATAAACGCCTGCCGGGACAAAAAATAGCTCGTCAATTAGGTCCGAGTTTCGCGTTGCCGTGCTAATCAGCACCGCGGCAGGCAGGCGATCCCAGCGGCTAATTTAATTAGCGCGCCGTGTCTGCGGGCCGTGCCACGTCCGCTGACGCACCTCCACACCGTGCAGACAGCGAAACCGTCACTAGCGCGTAACATGCGCCTCGCATTCCAACAGGCGAGCCAGCCCTACCGAACGCCATGTGCCCTCCTTTGCAGCTTTAGCTGACTCCTAGTTCTTCAGACTACAGCAGGTTCTTTATCAAATTCCCACTACCGGCTTATCCAGCATGAACTGGGGGCTCTTCGTGTGCACAAATTTTCTGAAAATTAGTGCCGGCTAGAAACAGTAACTCACTTTGTATCGTGTATCTTCTGGGGAACAGAATAGGGCGTTACTCGGAGCTCATGGACTACGAACGTGGTCAGGTGATTGGGTGTCACTTGTGTCATACGTCTGTACGCGAGATTTCCACACTCCTAAAACATCCGTGGGTCCACTGTTTCTGATGAGATAGTGAACTGGAAAAATGAAGGGACACGTACAGCAAAAAAGTGTACAGGCCGACCTCGTCTGTTGACTGACAGAGACCGCCGACAGTTGCAGAGGGTCGTAATGTGTAATAGGCAGACATCTATCCAGACCATCACACAGCAGTGGAAAAACGTTGTGTGGAGTGACAAATCATGGTAAACAATGTGGCGATCCGATGGCAGGTTGTGGGTATGGCGAATGCCAGGTGAATATCATCTGCCAGCGTGTGTATCGCCAACAGTAAAATTCGGAGTCGGTGGTGTTATGGTGTGGCCGTGTTTTTCATTGAGGAAGCTTGCACCCATTGTTTTGCGTGGCACTATCACAATACAGGACTACTTTGGTGTTTTAAGCACTTTCTTGCATACGACTGTTGAAGAGCAATTCGGGTATGACGATTGCATCTTTCAACACGATCGAGCACCTGTTCATAATGCACGGCCTGTGGCGGAGTGGTCACACGACAATAACATTCCTGTAATGGACTGGCCTGCACAGAGTCCTGACCTGAATCCTATAGAACACCTTCGGTATGTTTTGGAACGCCGACTGCGTGCTAGGCCTCACTGACAGACATCGACACCTCTTCTCAGTGCAGCACTCCGTGTGGGATGGACTGCCATTCCCCAAGAAACCTTCCAGCACCTGATTGAACGTATGCCTGCGAGAGAGGAAGCTGTCGTCAAGGCTATGGGTGGGCCAACACCATACTGAATTCCAGCATTACCGATGGAGGGCGCCACGAACTTGTAAGTCATTTTCAGCCAAGTGTCCCGATACTTTTGATCACATTGTGGCTATAGTGGATTTTGTCACTTCTGAAGGTGGCAGCTGTATGACAAAATCCACTACAAATCTTCGTAAAGGTGTATAGCAACAGTTAGGCACTTCGAACGCCATAAAATCAGTTAAAATAATTCAATGACTGTACATCATACCATCATATGGCAATAGGTCTGCACTTCGTTATATATATATATATATATATATATATATATATATATATATATGAAGGTTTGTAATTGGTGTAACACAACTTAAATTTACAGCTGTTTGTCTAAACTGTAAATGATAGTATCCTGAATGTATTTAGTGATCGCTCATGTAATAATACCATATTGCGTGAAACCAACTATTCATTCGCTTCAACGTGAGGGAAAATCTCCTAGAAACAGTCTGGCGGACGTGGAGGAGGTAGAGGGCACACACACATAACCTATGTACTTAACCGCCTAGAAGAGAAGATTAGAAATGGACAGTACAAAAAACGAAAGGATTAATCGCCATGTTTACCTAAAATATCACCATATAATATACTGTGTTACTGTAGTCTTACGTGCGAGTGAAGAGACTGTAACAGATTATTGCTATGTGTTAACGTGGAACAGACTAAGCTACGAGAAATGTTGTAAATTACTTTCAAAGTGTTTGCACCAGGTGCTAGGTCTTTAGTATTATTTACTGAGCAAAATTATTTAGCTAATGTATCAAGAAAGGGAGCCTGCTGAAGCACCCTGTCCGGTTTCAAAATACTTTCTTTACCAGTACTGGGCAGTTTCGTGTTCTAGATCATTTTCAAGTGCAGAAATAAATGATGGGCAACACATTCTCCCAGTCTATATTAATGAAAAGGGACATGCCAGCCACATTTACGCAAGGCAATGTCCTCAGCCGACATAAACTTAAAATAGACAACAAGAAACCACAAATTCGTTCTCTGTGTTCCTTGACGAACATGCCACGTAGAGGTGCGGGTAGTATGTGACTTTTAATATGTATTTGTTAGAGAGACGTTCCAACATTAGTTTGTACATTTGAAAATGACCTAAAACTCGATCGATAGTACTAAAAAAGTGCTTATTTAAACCTAAAAACACGATCGAAATGTTGGCTTTCATTCCATTTAATGAGGCTGCGGCGTTCACACAGAAAAAAAAACTCACTTTTGGGTCACTGTATGACTAATCTATTCACATCTAAATCATTTAAATTTAGAAGACAGGTTTGACAAAACAGTGCTTTCTGAGACTCGGTAGTAAGATGTCATAATATCATAAAAGACTTTTGTAGTAGCCCGATATCAATGCAGCGTTTCATTTATGTTGAAACCTAAATCTTATTTTGAACAACACAGAGCTTCTCTAGTCTCGGCCCTACTGATATGGGAGTAGACAACAGTTTAGTGCGAAATTCGAACTACCATGCAGCTTAAGTGTCAGACGGTGTTAATTCTAGATGTAGTACTTACCTACTGAACTATCCAGTAGCTCTTTCCGTTAATCCTTAACCCTTAATGGTAACACGACGATCATCTCTGAGATGCTGACGTTGATGTAAGTCTGTGACTGGACAGGATAATCGACTGGATCCTTCTCCGTGGAATTCTGATATCATTATAACATAAAGCAGTTATCTGCTACTGGAAGAAGCCTTATCACGTTCGAAGCAAATGGTCTCCATGTTTGGCAGGGACAGGAGAGAGAATAACTGTTAGTAACAGATGCAGTTTCCATCCGTTTTTCGTTACCCTTTTGATATGAATTTCTAATTCAAAAACGGCACTTAGTTCTCCGGTGTTTACAGATTGCCCTGGCGTAGAGACACAACTTGCATAATATGTGTGGTGTCACCGCCAGACACCACACTTGCTAGGTGGTAGCTTTAAATCGGCCGCGGTCCATTAGTACATGTCGGACCCGCGTGTCGCCACTGTCAGTGATAGCAGACCGAGCGCCACCACACGGCAGGTCTAGAGAGACGTACTGGCACTCGCCCCAGTTGTACGGACGACTTAGCTAGCGATGCAACACTGACGAAGCCTCGCTTATTTGCAGAGAAGATAGTTAGAATAGCCTTCAGCTAAGTCAATGGCTACGACCTAGCAAGGCGCCATTCACAGTTGCTATTATTTATAACATACCGTCAAGAACGATGTATACAAATGATGGATTAAAGTTAAGTATTCCAGCCGCTACGTACTTTTCTTTATAGCATTCATTACGTATCCTGTTTCAGACCTTCACGCCATCCTGTGAGTTTAAGCGAGTGCCTTTCGGTTCCCCGTCACTGTGGACTGGCTGTCTTGTCAGTCCACAACAATATGCATGTTCGTCAGTGACATAGGTGTTCCTGTATGACTTACGCCAGTGCTATATGCTTCGAATAAATGCGACATTATTAAATGTGGTGCTCATCTTGCATCGTTTTAGGAATATCATATACTCGGAAACTTTACAGCTGCTTATATAAAATGCGGGAGAAGATGTGTTTTAGGCCTAGTGACATATCAGAGCATGCACCTACTTCTTAACCGCAAAGTACAAGTATTGGAGGGTAGCTGTGCCTTAAGAATCTGCAAAATCATTTGCACTCTTGTACGACGAAAAAAACCAGTAAAGGTACTTTTAATGCAAATGAATGAAATGTGACATTCGTTAAGACAGTTCTGATAAGTCATCTAATGACGTCAGAGTCACGGAATAACCTAACATATTGATGTTTAGTGTAAAACGGTAATGAGGTGCAGTTAGTCAGTCACGCAGAATCTGTGTGGCAATACTACCATTTGATAACGGGTGTCACAGTACGACGACTCGATTCCTGAAATGACCTCTTCCTCGTTAATTTTCCGACGTCTTAGAACAAACCTAACTGAATGTAACTCGTGATTAAATGTTGTTTAATACGTTATTGCGATGGTCATCTTTCGGAATGGTATATCACTTCTGACTTGTTTCCATCGTCTTAATGGTAATGTAGTCCTTAATAGAGTATTAACCCACACGCTTTTCGCGTTTATTTACAAGTATAGCCAGTGGTGGGTTCTGTAAATATAAGATTCATTATATTTTGCTATTTACTGCTTAAAAAGAATTTTTTCTTTCTAAACTAGGTGTACAGTTGTTTTTAATTTATAAATTACGAAACATATGGAAACATAATTATGTATAATAAATCACGAGGCCACCTCTGATTGTGCTTTGTAAATAAAAGTATTATTTGAAAGGCCAGAACATTTACAACGGTATTTGTTACGTCTTTCCATTGTGATATATTTCTGTACGCCTAATTCCGTTTTTGGTGTCTAAATAACTGCACTATAAGCTCTACAAAGGAACTGCGCGAAGTCTCTTTAAACTTGACAAGGACAATGGCTGAGGTTTTTTATGTATTTTATACGTGTCTTCCTGTGCACTCAGCACTATTTCATATCAGGGCACCACGCAATACTCTTAAACTATTGACTGTGGTGACTGACTGCTAAGACATTTGCATTGACGGCAGCCCATGTGTTGAAACCTGCTGTGCCAGCCTGTCTGAAGATGCCTTAAACAAGGTGAATCGCATTATTGGCAAAATATAAAATAATAAAGCCTGTTTTGCAGCCAAGATCGTTTGTCTCTTCGAATAGTGAAACACGGTTGGTGTAAGAGTTTCTTAAGCTGCAATAAGCTTAAAACGAAAAAGACAAATAATAATTGTTATTTAAATAGCCTGTTAACACATAGCCGCTACTGAGATTCAACAGGGACGAGTTTGCTCCTCATTTTCGTTCATTATAAACTGCGCGAGCTATGATTTGCGCACGTCACCAACAGAAGAGTTCAACATAGGGTATCCATCTTTTTTTTTTTTTTTTTTAAGCGGGACATTTTAAAAAGTTTAGAAAAAACCCTGGGACAACTAAGGGAAAAAATGGGACACAAATTGTACTGACAGAATTTAATGGACATAAAGTTTACTTTCGCATCACGTACTCAGGTGATCGCAAACGACTTTTTGCGGCTATTCTCCGGCACTGTCATCATACTTTTCATTTATAATTATTTCATCAAAAAGTGCTTCTTCATTTGATATTCTGTCATAAAAGTGAGCGAATGATAGCACATTAAAGGGGGTTTTGACATTGAGCAAGGCCATTGTTGTTTCAACTTTCAATCTGTTCCTTTTAATGACCACAAAGGGTCCACTTACATTCTGCAGTTTTTCCACTGCCAGCATAAAAGGAAACTCACTTTTTATATTGCTGTCAAAATCAGACTTTCGTTTTGGCATACAATTAATTTTATTTTGTATTCACCTACAACGACTTGAGATTGCTTACCACAACGGAAACGGAAATTCTTTCTGTCCAAACCAATCGAAAATTCAAATTAACATGAATCGGTACTACCAACAGCGAGAAACTAAATAAATAAAGATTGCAGAGCAAGTTGCATAAGTGGCTCTTCCTAGTATATATGCTTGCGTCGAGAATTACTACCGCAAAATGCTTTAGCCAAGCGAATTACAAAAAAGCGGGACATTTGAACGTCCCGGAAAAAAATTTCAGGACAACTAGACATTTTGGTAAAAAAGTCCTGGGGAAAAAAGCTAAGGTAGAATATTCAAAATTTCTAGGTGCATGCATTGATGACGGGTTGAACTGGAAAAAAACACACTGAGGATCTGCTGAAACGTTTGAGTTCAGCTACTTATGCTATTAGGGTCATTGCAAATTTTGGCGATATACATCTGAATAAATTAGCTTACCACGCCTATTTTCATTCTCTGCTTTCGTATGGTATCATATTCCAGGGTAACTCATCATTGAGTAAAAGAGTGTTCATTGCACAAAAGCGTGTAATCAGAATAATTGCTGGAGCTCATCCAAGATCATCCTGCAGACACTTATTTAAAGAGCTAGAAATCTTCACTGTAGCCTCACAATATATATATATTCACTTATGAAATTTGTTATTAACAATCCGAACGAATTCAAAAGTAATAGCAATGTACATGGCTACAACACTAGGAGAAAGGATGATCTTCACTACTCAAGCTTAAATCTGACTTTGGCTCAGAAGGGGGTAAATTATGCTGCCACAAAAGTCATTGGTCACTTACCTAACAGCATCAAAAGTCTGACAGATAGCCATATAGCATTTAAAAGGAAATTAAAAGAATTTCCCAACCCCACAAAAAAAAAAAAAAAAAAAAAAAAAAAAAAAAAAAAAAGAAATAAAAAAATTAAAAATATTGAGTGTCATGAAATATTTTGTCTAATGTAATATCTTGTATAGACACGTTTTATTAATCTGACACGTTCCACATCATTACGAAGTGTCGTATTCATGATATATGGAACAAGTACTATTCTAATCTACACTAGTTCAACGGTGAAAGACTTTGGGAGTCTATCACGCTCAGGTTCACAAAGGCGTTGAAACAATCCTGTTAGATTTCCGGTGTACTATCAAAGAGGAAATGTTGGTAAAACACTTCGCAAAAAGTCCGTATTGTAAGCTGCGCGGCAGATGATTACGCTGACTCGTAAAGACAAGAGAGATGGCCTATATTAAATTGTCTGGTGCCCCCGTAGGTGAATTAGCTGCAGAATCCCGTCCCACAGACCAGGTGTATGCCCGCATAGGTGGATACACGGCGTGGGTCTGCAATTAAGAGGCGCCGTCGAAGCGAAGCGAGAGGTTCGGTTCGACGTCCGCGCAGGCGGCAGTCGAGCCCGCAGCCTTGGCTCGCTGCCGGCTGCCCGCATGCCGGCCAAGGATATCGCCTCGCCGCTCAGCTGTTTGCCGCTGTTACGTCACGCCCCGCCGCCGACAGGTAAATAACCGGTCGACCTGCAGCGCGCTTGCAGATGCAGCGGCTGCCAGCCTAACGAGCGAGTTCCTTCCCAGGACTCAGCCCCCCCTCCTCCCCCTTGTTACGTAATACTGCTCCTCACAATAGCTCTAATTAGTGTTCAGGGAAAGGTCGAAGCAATTTCGAGCTGAAGGAATTGGAAATTAGTGGCAGCTTGACGACTATGGTTACAGTTTTCTAAATCAGAGTTCGATACTCTTGTAATTATAGCTCGTCAATTTTTATTTAGCTTTATGACCTGAAAAATCGTCCTAAAAGGTCATACTACTTCCATAACAGTATTCAAAACACTTCACATCCCTTCTACTGCAGCCAGTCACACTTGTGGACACTATTTGCTTTATATTATTATTCGATGCCATTACATTGCTCCTCACAAGCAACGTCTTTCCTGTTTCACCGTGACCATCATGTTAGTTGTGTAATTCCGTGAATGTTTTTCAGTAAAATTACGGTAGTACGTGTGAAGAAACTCAAACACATTCACATCCATCGGGAGAAAAATTTTAACAGCATTCAGATGGTCATGAACCTTGTGTCTCAGATAATTCAGACCAGATATTTTCCATAAAAATGTACATGTGTCATTAAATTTTCTAAGAACTGTATATAGCTTTTATTGAAAATGAAGACACCGCACTTGCAAGTGTAATGTACTGATCGCGCTGCACTCGTGACACTGATCAAGGTATCAGTTCAGGCACGGAACACTGGTCAATTCTTGTACATTCGAAAACTCACAGCGGCTTGGAAATAAAGTGAAATAATTACATGTCCATCGATGGCCGATGTACTTCTCAATAAAAGCAATACAGAGTTCTTAATTGGCATGTAACATTATTGGTACGTCTCATAAGTGCAAACTTTCTATGTGTAGCGTGTTCAGTTCTGGTTGAGATTCAGGTATGCTAACAGGCAAGTGACGGTAATGTAAGTCTGCGAACTATTAACAGCGTTTAAACACAATTTGTGAAAGGAATTTTTACAATTTTGAAAAGTTCCGAAACTGGTGAGGATAAAGATTGTTAGGGGAAATAATTTAGAGCTACATTTATGTTTCCAACAGTGTGGATGGCTTTCTGTATGTCAGAGTTACGCACCATCCTCCGTCACTTGCTTCAACAAAACAGGTAAGCTTTGACAAGGGTAGTGTGAATAACTGTACTCAAAAGGGATAAATTACGTAAAAAATAAGAGCAAATCAACAATTTTCAGTGCAATAATTTTTATTGTACATTAATCACACATTTAATTTTTTTCAGAAAGAGCCTTTCTGAAATCAGGTACATTGTTTTTCTTTCCAAAAAAAGCATCCGTTTAACCTTCTAACACATGAATGCGATAAAGTGCTGTGATAAATTATTATTGTCATGCAATTTAAATTTCAGACAAGTGAGACTGGCGTCTATCTCGTTATAATTTTTTTTCTCGGAACACGTCAGCATTTTTTGAAAATTCTTGATTTGCCACGTCTGTACCGTCCACTCACCCATCCGATTGGCACTTTCACTGCGTCCACGTACACACCAGTCCACTGCGTCTAACCGAGTCACACTTGCTACGCACAGCCGGTGCGCGTCTTTGGCGGTTGCTCTGTTAAGCACTTAACCCTGAGAGCTGTTTAATACTGAGATTTCCCGAGACGGGCGCGGCTTTTCTCTGTCGCCACCCGCTATATCCTGGGCGATACGACCTGGTCGGTGGTATCAAGAGATTCCCAGCCATTTCAGCTTTACACAAAGTCCACAACCCTATAGTACGACTCTTTACGTAAGTTTCAGAGGGGTGATCTTGGATAACTTGCACGGCAAACGTGGCAATGATATTTCCTTAAAGGCATGCAGCCGCTCGTACTGGATAATAACACAAGTACGCTTCACACAGTGAAGCAATGTTGGAATAGACAGATAAAAATTGATCAGATCGGAATGATGAATACAGTTCATTCATTATTTACGTACATACTATAGCGAAATAAAATTTCCAAACTTACAGTGAGCTGGTACTTCCATTTATGTTCATAAGAGATATTTTTGACGACAGATGCGGTAATTTTGTCACGACACTCCATATCGAAAACTGCGAACCCCACCTTTAATTGAGTCCCGGCTGTCGGCGCGATATTCGTGCCGCATCAGAGTACTTTTCCTTCCAGACTGGCATCTGAAACAGAAATCCTCCTTCCGAAAGGGTGTTTATACAGAAAATTAGATTCCGAAGCTGTACAACTTCCTAATTTTCTTCCACGGCGGAAATTTATTTGCGTTCGCTTAATTCGGCCGAGTGCCGGTGCGTGGCATAACGAAGTGTAAATTGGATCTGGCTGCGCGCCCGCATTTACATATTTCCGCAGTGAGCCGGTGGGTGCCGAATACATTTGCGCCCCTCCGGACAGCCATAGCCGAGGCCAGCTTTTATACAACGGCTCTGTCGAATGTCACGCGCCACGAAACACATATTCCCAGTCGCTAGAACACGTTTGGTAACTTGAAGACGCGGCTGCATGTGGTAAACTACTTCACGGCGCACGTGAATCCTAAGCGCCGGCGGAAATCTTCCAGCACTACAACTCCTAAATCCCTTTTTTTTCCTCATTTTTCTTCGTTTCGGAGATTACTTGTCTTTGATAACGTAAATATATATAATATATGTATATATACTTCAATGGCGACTATATACAGGGACCTAAAGGACAAATTCCCCCCCGGCAAAAGCGGGAGTACTGAAGCGTAATCATTGATAGGAAACACAGCTGTTGACCATCAGCACTGTACATCACGTGAGATATCGTAACGAAGCACGTAACGCAGCCGTGGCGGTGGAAAACAAGGACAACAACAACAACAAAAAACAGTAGCGTGATCACCAGCGGAACTTTACAATTCTGGCACCATAGAGACTAAATCCATTAAGTCACGACGACGCTATTCCTAAACTTTTTTTTTGGTGTTTCGTTTTCAACAAAAAATCACAATGCACTTGTCTTCGTGGAAAAACAAAACTTCACAAAAAAACTTTCAGCGTCACTTTCGCCACATCCACCACAGGCTGTACTCAAAAAAGTTGGAGGAAAAAAAATCATATCACATGGTATCACAGGCTGCGAGTGAAGAAAAAAAAAAAAAAAAGACGAAGAGAAAACACAAAACTGAGTGCTGCTGCAGATGGATTTTCCTCTCTCGCGCGGATCCGGAGCGATCAGCCCAGCACCGCGCGTCGTCGGTCCGCGGCTCGCGAGGAGGAAACGGGGAAAGGCTGCCGGCTGCAGGCGGAACTAAGGGAAGCGTCGTCGCGGGGTGCCGTCCGCACGGCGGCAGAATTGTAAAGCCCCGCGGAGGCGGCCACGCTGCACTATATGGCCCGGTACTTGGCGACGCGGGCGCACTGCAGGCAGAAGGGCTGCAGCCGGCGGCTGCTGCGTCGGTCCGCCCTCGTCGCGATGATGAGCTCACCTGAGAGCACCGCTTTGTCGTCCAGCGAGACGGGCGTCGCGATGCCGGAGTCGGGCGCGAAGTCGCGGTGCAGGCGCGCGTCCGCCGGGCTGCGCTCCGTGTCCGTCCAGTGGCCGGAGTCCGCGCTCGACGTCAGGTCGCCGCACAGCAGCGGGTCGCGCTTCACGGGCATCCCTTGGACCGCCGCGGTCCCCGGAGGCATGGCGGCGGCGGTCGACACTTTGGAGGCGGCGGCGGCCGCGGCGGCGGCTGCCGCAGCGCTGGTCCACGGCGGGTACTGCTGCGGCGGGGGCGGCAGCAGGCGGGCGGCGGCGGCCGCGGCGGCGGCGGCTGCGGCGGCGGAGGCGGCCGCCGCGGTGGCCGCCGCGGCGCCCAGCGCGCCTCCGGTGCGGTGACGGCTGCCGGGGGCGACGGCCGGCGCGGGGGCGGGCGCCGGCGCCGCCACCCCTGCGGACACGGTCACCGCCACGGCCGCGCCCGTCCTCGGCAGGTTGTTGATGAAGGGGCTGCGCCGCTGGCTCTCGGCGCGCCGGTAGTAGCAGGGGTGGATCATGAGCAGCGGCTCGGAGCGGGCCCCCTCCGGAGGCTTGGCCTGGTTCGGCAGCTCGTACTCGACGCTGCAGTCCACGTGCAGCGGCCGCGAGTAGTCCTTGGTCTGCTGTCCCCGCGCGGCCGCCGCTGCCGCCGCCGCCGCGGCTGCCGCGGCCGCCGCCGCCGCCGCGGCGGCCGACGTCGTCGACGACGTAGGCGGGGGCGGCGCCAGTTCGAAGCCCGGGTAGCACGCTGCCATCGCGCGCGCGGAGTAGATACCCGAACGCGGAACGACGACGACGCCTCGCCCGGCGACACTCACCACCAGCGTGCGGACACTCTTTTTGCTCCGATTGACGCGGACCCGCGGTCACTTGTCAGAGGAACCAAAAACAACCAAAACAAAACAAGTCGAGCGGCTTCTCTCCCGAGGCGCACTGCACAGCTCTGCAGACCGGCCTCGACTGAAGCGCAGCGGCGCCGCGGCCAGCGCTGGCGGCGCAGCCGCTCCCCCCCCACTCCCGTCCCGTGGGCCAATGGCGGGCCGACGTCCCGGCGCTGCCGGCCGACGCGGAGTATCGCGCAACTACGGTGCGGCAGCAGCTCCCGATCGCTCTTTCTGTCGGGGGTAAATCCCTTTAACGAGTTTCGAAATCGATTGAAAGCGGTGAAGGAAAGAAGCGAGCCCTCCGGTCTTTGAAGGGCACAGAGAAAAGGGGGAGACACCGAACGTGATGTCTGCAAGAAAGGACTCGGGACCTCCTTCCTCGACCCCCCGGCCCCCCCTTTTTTCCCCTTCGCTAAGGCTATACGACCTCTTTTTTTACCTTTCGCATCTCAGCTCTAATTCTCGCACCTTCGCCGACGATGCCAGTGGCTTCAAATGGCTTAGAAACCGCTCTCGCTGTGTGATGTAAGGGAACGATCTTGAACACTGTTACGATCTTCACCGTTTCTTGCTTCCTCTCGTGGACTGTAAATTCCGACTTCCCATTTCTTCGTGTGTCTGTTCGCACAAGTTTGTGAACTTACTCAAAACGTGAAAAATATAAATTTCATATATTCTAAAAGTGATTAATATTAAACTAACTGAAAATTACTTGCAGGCCACAGTGGCGGAGCGGTTCTAGGCGCTTCAATCTGGAACCGCGCGACCGCTACGGTCGCAGGTTCGAATCCTGCCTCGGGCATGGATGTGCCTGATGTCCTTAGGTCTATTAGATTTAAGTAGTTCTAAGTTCTAGGGTACTGATTACCTCAGATGTTAAGTCCCATAGTGCTCAGAGCCATTTGACCCATTTGAAAATGACTCACTTGTTTGCTCTTTATTTCCATTTGTATTCTAAATTGGAAAAAAGTGCAGTTAGTCATCTCCTCTGCAAAGCAATCAAAGAATATTTTGTAAACTCTTTTCGGAGTTTTGATTCTGGGTGCCAGGATGACTACGTTTTGTGATTGTCAAACACGTGAATACACAACATATAGTTAACAGTCCATGAGAGAAACATCAATACTTTAAATTCCCTGTGCAACGTTGGAATCTACGTCCCTGTGCTTTATTGATAGCCAGACTGTACGCTAATCTTACCGCAAATTGATGCCTCTTAAAGCTGAACGGTAAGACAGGTGGTATGGTGGAATGAATGGAATTCAGGGCATGAAAACTGACTTTTCCCGTTATATTTACTCTTGAACGAAGTTGTTTGGAAGCTTTTTGCAATCACATACCGGGAACATTGAGCGAGTTTAGTAAGTCTAATGAGAAGTTTACGCTTTTGTCTTGGTTCATCGCTGTCAGTATGGATTTGAATATACCAGGTTGCTATAATTAAAGGGCAACTGCTCACGGAGGTGCAGTATGGGCTGCAATTGTCGTATGGCACCGAAACTTGGTAGGTATGCTAGTACCGTAATGTGGAATCACTTTAAACATTGAAAAAGTTAGTTCCAATTGTGACCACGAGGTGCACATCGTGGCCAAAACTCTAACTCATTTTTTCCCAACATAAACCGGTTCGGCATTGACTCATTAGAATATCTACCAAGCATCGATGCCATACGATAATTACAGTCCATACTGGACCTCCGTGAGCAGTTGCCCTTTAATTATAACTACGCGGTATTTATATTGCCCTGGTATCTTATTCTGTTTTCGATAATTTGTTTGTTGTACTACGCCATTTTTTTATTTTAGCTAAAATTGGTCGGTCGCAGAACCATTCTTTGTTTACCTTGTTTCTTCTCTGTAAGCGAATAAGCTTTTTCACTGAGCTGTTCCTTTGTCGTTAATTTGTTACGCAACTCATAGGTTATGTCGATCTTGCAAAGTGCGGGTTAGTGCGGCACGTCCCATTCACAAATCGCGTTCGAGAAATTTCTAAAATATTCTAGAAGATTCGTTAACTCTCGAAATATTCGTAGATGGTCGGGAACATTATAGAACAATCTCGAATATTTTCCCTTGAAAGATAAATTGATCCGAAAAAGACAGAAGATATCCTGGTGACGCCCCACGATGTGTGACGACCACCTCAAGCACTCGCATAGCTACAACCACTGTAGTGCACAATGGGAGAACTGATGGTAGCCCGGACAAAAATACCACTGATTGCTGGTGCGAGGCTTTGAAGGTATCACAAACTTTAACCACAAATACTTTAATTTTTATGTGCACACTTTGTCATTTGTGAATGCAGATATAAAGTAGCTTATTCTAAATTATCCATCTCAGCTGCTGATTCTGTTAATCTGCAAAATGTAAGTAACTAATTGTTGAGTATCACCGTTGCAGATACGGTTTTATAGGTAATCGTTCGACGCTACAGCAAATCAACTGTGTTCTACATGAAAATGTGAATAATGGGGTTGCATGACAATGTAAAACTAGAATATCCGTAATTTCGCCAGTAAACCAGTTAAGTGTTTTCTCTGCAATCCCAAATACCTATGAAAAAAAGAATGTAGCCCATCTGCGACGATCAATATTAACAGATGTATTTGCGAAGCTATTAATGGATACACTGTAGCTAATGTGTTTTCCTACATTCATGGAACAATATGCAACATGTGCAAGTGCTGCTTGCAAAGAAGCAAAGAAGAGTTACACAATTCCAACAAACACTTGTGTTTCCCTCAACCTAAAATTATCTGCATCCTCACAGGAAGAGCAGATTGGGTGGGTATGAGGAGGGGGGGGGGGGGCGGGAGGGAGTGGAGAGGGGGAGCGAGGAAGTAGGAACCGAGTGCTTTCTTGCAGCACCAAGTTCGGTGTGTCCCCATTTTCTCTGGTAGATAACTTCTAAATCTAATACGAATTATCTCTTCTAGAATCACAGCAATATCCTCTGTTTCTACGTAAATAGAGCGTTCTGACGTTTCTCTTTAAACATTAAGCACATAACCCTCCGAAAATTTCTGTTGGGAAAACAGTATGGAATACGAGCACACGTAACAGAGTTGGAGTTAGTTGAAAAATACACATCTTGTAAAGGGCAACCAATAACATTATTCGACTTACCTGTGTCAGCATTATCATTCTCACTTCGTTCTTTTCAATTTGTAAAAATAACTACAAGACATCCTTTCGTCTTTAAGCGTTACACTACATCATACTTTCAGTGCACTCGTAATGGAATTGTTTGTATCTGGTGTTACGTTGCTCCTAATCCTTCATTGCTACACATCGTTTATCCAACACGTTTTCGGTAGTTCAAATGGCTCTGAGCACTATGGGACTTAACATCTGTGGTCATCAGTCCCCTAGAACTTAGAGCTACTTAAACCTAACTAACCTAAGGACATCACACGCATCCATGCCCGAGGCAGGATTCGAACCTGCGACCGTAGCGGTCACGCGGTTCCAGACTGAAACGCCTACAACCGCACGGCCACACCGGCCGGCATTTCGGTAGTGTGGCGGTTGAAATTCCCTTCCTGCCATTCACATTTAGGTTTTCCACGATTTCCCTAATCTCTTAAACTGAATGACGGGATGATTTACTGGCCTGACTACATTCCTCTCCTACCCTTCCCTAGTCTGAACTTGTTTTCCGTCTCTAATTAACTTGTCAGTGACGGGATATGAAAATATAAATGTTCTCCCTTCCCTAAACCAGGAATGCCTAGAAGGAAATAATCCTTCATTTGAAAACAAGAAGAGACTTGACCGCGGAAAGCTGTTAGGACTACTACACTTTATCCAACGACTTGTTTTCGTAGCATTCTTGTCATCCAGTCATACGGACGAGTTGTGGCGAGCCCCTGCCATCAAGTGCCACGAACCATTAAACATAGCGCATCTTGACAATGATCCGCTATAGTTAGCCAATACGAGTAAAAAGCTAGATAACGATAATACTATCGCAAATAATCGTTGCATAAAATTATGGCAAACCAGCTTCTCCTGTTTCAAATACTTTCAAGAAGCGCAACATACACAACGCATATCGAATTCTTTGCTTGCTCCTTTCTCTTATTTTGCTTTCGACATATCGCCGAGAAGACGAATACTGAAGAGAAAACAGGCACTCGAAATGGATTTTATTAACAGCCGCCTCCAGTGGTTAAATTTATCATAATTTGCCTTTCGTGACAAATGCACTTTACTTTCACGTAACAGTAACGTAGCTTATTTTTAGTCTTCCTGTAGGTACATTCCGCAGTTCCACTATGGTTTTAATTCTGTCCGCTCCTTTTATAAAACTTGCCTCCATTCGCAGCAGTTGCCGCTGACGTCTTGTACGTGACAAAGTAACCCATTCGTTCAAAATGAAATTACACGCTAATGTTCAGAACATATATATAAGGCCGGTATTCCGCTAATGTATTATGTTACATGTTTCATGTCCGGGTGAATTAAATACCAGCCCGTAATCGGATGCGCGCTTGAGTCGCAGCGGGTCGTCTGGGTTGCATAACACGCAGGCGCGCAAGTTACGATTCTCTCACTCCGCCGCGATGTTTGTCACGTGCAAGCATATGCTTTCCGCTGGAGTCTTTACTAATGATTAAAACGAACGTAGAAAGCTAGGAGAAGCCAAGTGGTAACGCCATCTGTGTGTAACTCAATGTTACAGTACTGTATTCCGAAGTGACACTGTTCTTCAAAGTGCTACTTTTCTGTCACGCGCGAAGCTACTCATACCTCAGTGTCTTTCTTTTCTGTTTTGCACATCATTCTTGTTCGTCATTGTTACGTGCAAGTCTGAAACGAAATTGTTTCCTGAGTCGTTTTGACACGTTCCGAGAATTTTAGTTCCCAGGCCTGTCGAGTGAGGGCAGCACCAGTTGGGGAAACCAGTTCGTCAGAAATGACGCCTGACCTGTATGCCTCGGGGGCCTCTGCCTTCGTATCCGCATCAATACGGTAATAGTAATGACAGTATTGCCTAATGGTAATCTATAACTCTGATTTTATGAAAGGGAAAGATTGTGAAAGTCTAACGGAAAGAAAAACACTTGCGTGAAAACTTGCAATCTTCAATACGTTCGTGTTTATAAATGTCATATCGTCCCGTAGGCATACCTATGTTTATACTCTTAGCTGTCGTGTGTATGTGCAATCTCTAGGTCTCCACATCTCTGTGCCCGATTTATGCTGTTGTCTTGTAAATATCGCACTTTCTGTGATACGATTTAAATTTGTGGGTCTCTCTCGCTGAGTGGTGGTCATGTCTTACAATCACAAGAAGAACCATTATTCGAACAGCGAAAATGCCATGAAATATGCTCTAGAGGACAAAGGAGGAGCTAAAACGGTTTAAAAAAGTACGAAAATACCAAAAGCACAACACATTATCTTTCCTAATACGATGAAGGAAACCAGTTGGCATTCAACACAGCTTCCACTCGCCTCGGAATGGAGTCCTGCGTGGTTTTCGAGGGAATCTTATACTATTACTCCTGCAAAATAGTGGCAAGTTCAGGTAACGCTGATGAAGGTGATTGGTAATCGCGCACTCTTCTGTCCAAAGTAGACCACAAAAAGGCTCAGTAATGTGAGGTCTTGTGATTTTTGTGGGCGGGGGAAATGCGAAAATTGGAGGGCTATTCGGAAAGTAAGGAACGATAGGTCGCGAAATGGAAACCACAGCTAAAATCAAAACTGTTATGTTTGCAACGGTTAGCTACACCTTCCAGCTACTTCTCTACACAGTCGCCGCTCAGACTTAGACATTTGTCGTAGCATAGTACCAACTATTCAATTCCCTCGTTATAGAAGACAGCCGCCAGTGCTTTTCGACAGTTTTCTACTCTGGACTACAGCTCGTTGTCTGTCTCAAAATATTGTCCTCATAGCCAGCGGTTCATTTCAGCAGAGATGAACCTCAGGGGTAGCCAATTACGAGCTGTATTGTGGATGATCAAACACTTCCCATCGAAAACGCTGCGGGAGCATCTTAATTGCCCCTGCAGAGTGTGGCCGAGAGCTGTCCTGTAGAACGAACTGCATGACAGTTATGTTATGTGGATTGCATAGCTTCAGGAGAAATGTTTCACCAGGCCCTCATACTTGGCGGGAGACACTAATTTCTAGCCATCTTCACGTGCTCAACGTGAGCTCAGAACTGAAAAGACCGACATGGTGCAATGACCGGTGTACTAGACACAGTGCCCAACGAGTCTGTGCAATGCTTCATCAGATTTTCACTGTATTTTACATTTCGCTACCGATCGTTCCTTACTTTCCGAATAACCCTCGTACATCGTGGTGCTCACAAAACCAGTCCTGGACGATACAAACTTTGTGAACGGTGGCCGTGTCGTCTGGGAACATAGCATAATCAATGGAAAACAAGCGTTGTGCGACGGGATTGATCAGCCAATATGGTCACATGATCCTCGGCAGTAATGCGACATTGCATATTATGAAATACCACGTTATGGCTAGCCAAATCATCACTGAACCCGTACCATGTTTAACTGTTGGGAACTAAGCTCGGTCAGAAGTTTTTAACTGTGTGAAACAAGGCTCATACGACCAAATGATTTTCTTCCTTTGCTCCGTAGTCCAGATTTTATGCCATCGGCACCAAGTTTTCCTGTTATTGACATTCTCGCCACGGACGAATGGTTTTGGAATTCCAACTTGTCCTACAGTTCGCTGATTACGGACCACTCTAAGTGTTGTTTTTGAGCTGCCAGTCGGGAGAACGACATTCAGCTCTGAAGGGACTTTATCAGTTGTCGTCCTTTTATTTTTCATCACAGTTTCTTTAATGATCGTTCGTCACGATCAAGCAACACAATTTCGTCCGCGTTGAGACTTAGCAGATGATGTTTCTCCACCCCTGTATCTGGTATAAACCTTCGATACGGTTTCTCTTGAAACAGCAAACACACCTGCTTCCTTTGGTTACGGAAGCACCCACCATATGAGCACCAAAAATTTGTCCACATTCGGATTCACTAGCTCCAACACAGTGCACTCGCAACTACATATAACAGTGTTCTGGCAACGACTAGCAGTTAGAAGGTGTCGAGGGCAATGCACAGGTGCTGTTCGAGTTCAATACAGCAGCACAACATGCAGGTTTGGCTAACATCTGCATTTATCTTGCAGCGTGCATATCTATTGATGTTATCATCTCCAGTACGTGAAGGACAAGCCGATACTAGCGGCTGGAGAGAAGTGCGCTCACCATACACTCCTACCATATTTTAGAACCTCCACGCAGACCTAACATTACCTATACCTATACGTCGACAACGACATGCAGTTTATTCTTAATGGTTACATATTTCTATTCTCAAGCGGTAGGGTACAAGAATTTTTTTTTGGTAAGAAATGCAGATTTTCCTTGGTTTAAAAATTTATGAAATTATTATGGAACATTAGATTGTCATGTTGGCACTTTCTTTTTTCTCCAAAGAATAGATTTATTTGTGAGGCAGATTATTCCAGATTTTTGAATGTCCTGAGTACCACTGCTTAAGCAGAAAATGCACGTTATCAATACTGTAATACAGAATATTCATTAAAAAGAGGGACGATGGTTTCTAATAGTTTTGTGGTGAAGGCGATGAAATTTTGATGTGCACCAGTAGCGTTCCATATGTTGATGGGTATACTGTGAGAATGTTAGAATAATACGTAAATTACTGCGTATAGGCTAGGTGCCAACATAACGTGCGTCCCGTTTACCGAATGTCTGGGAATACCAACACGAGAAGAATTCATGTAAATGGGCTACTGAGCCGGCAAATTAAATCTAGGAAGATAAGAGATTTAGCGAGGTGCCGGATACACCGAGTGGTTATAATTAAAGTGCAGCTACTCACAGAGGTCTAGTGCGGGCTGTAATTAAGGCATCGACATAGGAAGGGTAGTAAAACAAAACAAATCAATTTTTCAAGTTTTTAATCGAGAAGGTAGTAAAACATGTCTCCACTGGCATAGAAGTATCAGAATGTAAAAATTGGAGCTGTTTCGCTCTTACAAACGACCCAAAGTGGCACTTGTAGTAACTTCATGTGAGCTGGCTTGGCTGTCGGAGCAAGTGATCAAGCCAGCTTTTACCCTGTGACCAGCCATTCATTACTGTGCTACTGATAGGGTATTAATATTACCGGGAGCTATCAGTACGACAAAATGCCTCCGAAACCTGTCCCATAGAAACTGGTAACTCATATCTTGCGTCCGAAATGAAATTTACTTGATTATATTCAGTAATAATGCCTAGTTTTGTGTTTTATTATGGCCTAATCGACTTGTGTACCTCCTATGTGCAAGATACTTTAAATCCAGGGGTAACTGCTGTGGTTTTGAAAAAAACGACGTACGGAAACTGCACTCAGAGTTTTCGAACCAAAATTGGATAAGTTAAGGTAATTTTCTTTTTGGTTTAATCTGCATAGTGAAAATGAAACAAAGAAGGCTCCGTAATATCGGCGACGCTGCTTTGAGCAGAAGACAAATATCTCTCTCTGAGTCTGACTGTGTGGTGTGACAGGTGCACCAGCCAAAATAAAAATCGGACTATGGCTTTTATCTACGCAGTGGTATATAGTATGGTTGACAATGTCATTTTGAAATTTCTAGTGTCGGGGAATTTGTGTATGTATTGTGAGCGAAATTTCGGCGTAATAGAGAAGAGAAAGAAAGTTTCACAGCCAATGTCTCCTGACGAAATGGATAGTATGATTAGAGATGCAAAGAATGTATAACCATTCAGTGCTTAAATATGACATAGGAAGATTTCACCTCGGTATGCGATGCATTATTGCATACAGCACCAGTGAAGATCAGTTCTGCTTCTTGGATTAGAGCTGTGAGAGATGACCTGCCCATCATAGATATAAAAAATTCGTCCAATGAAATGGAACCGTGGAGGGAGCACAACATTTTGAAAAAGGGAAAATCTGTCAAGAACGTCTCTGCAGTTCGTTCTCTATCACCAGATGGATGAAAGCCATTCATTAGTGATGCTAAAAAAAATTCCTGGCAATGTTAGATTACGTGGATATCAAATATCATACATTTTACCTCAGTCTATAAAAACCATATTTACGTTTCTTATGCAAATCTGACAGCTTGCTGTAAATATAATTGTAAAGTTAACTTGGAGTTTCTTTAACCACTTTGTAAATACAATTTCGTATTTCGAAGTGTCAAAAAGGTTTTATTACATCTCCTGTATAACTTGCTTTTCATGAATTACCATGACGCCCCAATTATACTGCGGCAGCGATAGATATTTTAATGCGTTCCGTACGGAACCGATTTACGCTGGAAAAAATTATATTCAGTTTTGGCCACCAGGTGCAAATGTGACGCTGTGAATGCAAGAAAGACGTATAGAAATGTTCCCATATGTAATGAATTAGGAACGGGACGTGGACAGAAAAGGTCAAACTTGTCAGAAAGGCATAAGTTGGTTTTTTTCGCGACCGCTCCGGTGGCAGGTTCGAATCCTGCCTCGGGCATGGATGTGTGTGATGTCCTTAGGTTAGTTAGGTTTAATTAGTTCTAAGTTCTAGGCGACTGATGACCTCAGAAGTTAAGTTGCATAGTGCTCAGAGCCATTTGAACCCTTTTTTTTTTGTTTCTTTCTTAACCGCTGCTTACACAGGACGATCAATACGAACACCGGAGACGGCGACGAAGTGCTGTACAGCTGTACCTCTGTGGGTAGCTGCACTTTCATTGTAACTTTAATTATAACCTCTTGGTATAAATATCACTGATTTCGCTCAACAGAATGCTTTGCCATTCGTGTTGTATAACAACATAAATTTAAAATATTGTTAACATTCGGAAAATCTAACAAGATACGATATGATGGAGGACTACATGTTTAAGAATGAAAACTACACGTGCTGAATGTTGTACTTCATATATTTGTTTATTTTGTTAACGGGAATTGGGTTCTTACGGCGATTGTCAGACACTATCAGGATCTTTAGTAAAATACTGTCTAAATACACGAAAAAGAAAACTTATCTTCGATTATGCAGCCGTAGCAGGAACAGACAACTTCAGTTAAAGTACTAATTTAAGTATTGAGCAACGCACAGGTGAGAGAGAACTGTCAGTCACATAAGCGAATTCTTTGTTTATTTCTCATTTAACGAATCGCTTTACGGAAGTCTAAGGTTACCGTATACGACTAATAATAAAAAGTCACTAGATCTTCGGTTCTGTTGCAGCCTGCGCTTCAATTTTGGCTACATATCGTCAGCAATGGCGGCAGAATACCACTAGCATAATAAGTCACCCTTGTCCTGCCAGTGGTTTGGGCAAAGAGAGAAGAGTAGCGGAAAGAGGGTCAGTACACCGTCTTACCCATGTTTTCCCTGAAAGGCGGAATCATCAGCAATGATCAACGGCAAGAGGCTGCAGAAGTTAAAGATACTTAATGCGTATCCACAGGACATGTGGCTAGTAACTGAAAAAGTTTGAAACAGGTTCCGCATGAGTTCCTCATATGGATCTCCCGGAGGGGATTGCCAAGGTGAGGTAGCCACGACAGAAACATGGAAGAGCCAACCATGGGATAACATTCTACGAGTCGGCGCGTCGAATTTGAGAAGCTTGAATGAGTTAGGAAAGATTTTCTTTTTTTTTTTGTCATCGGTCTACTGACTGGTTTGATGCAGCCCGCCACGAATTCCTTTCCTGTGCTAACCTCTTCATCTCAGAGTAGCACTTGCAACCTACGTCCTCAATTATTTGCTTGACGTAATCCAATCTCTGTCTTCCTCTACAGTTTTTGCCCTCTACAGCTCCCTCTAGTACCATGGAAGTCATTCCCTCATGTCTTAGCAGATGTCCTATCATCCTGTCCCTTCTCCTTATCAGTGTTTTCCACATATTCCTTTCTTCTCCGATTCTGCGTAGAAACTCCTCATTCCTTACCTTATCAGTCCACCTAATTTTCAACATTCGTCTATAGCACCACATCTCAAATTCTTCGATTCTCTTCTGTTCCGGTTTTCCCACAGTCCATGTTTCACTACCATACAATGCTGTCTGTACTCCAGACGTACATCCTCAGAAATTTCTTCCTCAAATTAAGGCCGGTATTTGATATTAGTAGACTTCTCTTGGCCAGAAATGCCTTTTTTGCCATAGCGAGACTGCTTTTGATGTCCTCCTTGCTCCGTCCGTCATTGGTTATTTTACTGCCTAGGTAGCAGAATTCCTTAACTTCGTTGACTTCGTGACCATCAATCCTGATGTTAAGTTTTTCGCTGTTCTCATTTCTACTACTTCTCATTACCCTCGCTTTTCTCCGATTTACTCTCAAACCATACTGTGTACTCATTAGATTGTTCATTCCGTTCAGTAGATCATTTAATTCTTCTTCACTTTCACTCAGGATAGCAATGTCATCAGCGAATCGTATCATTGATATCCTTTCACCTTGTATTTTAATTCCACTCCTGAACCTTTCTTTTATTTCCATCATTGCTTCCTCGATGTACAGATTGAAGAGTACTTCGTTCTTGATCGCCCACTCTTATTATTCCCTCTTGGTTGTTGTACATATTGTATATGATCCGTCCCTCCCTACAGCTTACCCCTACTTTTTTTCAGAATCTCGAACAGCTTGCACCATTTTATATTGTCGAACGCTTTTTCCAGGTCGACAAATCCTATGAAAGTGTCTTGATTTTTCTATAGCCTTGCTTCCATTTTAGCCGTAACGTCAGAATTGCCTCTCTCGTCCCTTTACTTTTCCTAAAGTCAAACTGATTGTCACCTAGCGCATTCTCACTTTTCTTTTCCATTCTTCTGTATATTATTGTTGTAAGCAGCTTCGATGCATGAGTTGTTAAGCTGATTGTGCGATAATTCTCGCACTTGTCAGCTCTTGCCGTCTTCGGATTTGTGTGGATGATGCTTTTCCGAAAGTCAGATGGTATATCGCCAGACTCATATATTCTACCCACCAACGTGAATAGTCGTTTTGTTGCCACTTCCCCCAATGATTTTAGGAAAGATAGAAAATCTGAAAAGGGAAACGCAAAAGTTCCGTGTACATATAGTAAGGTCCATGAAATAAAATGGAAAGAAAATAAAGGTTTATCAGATGAATAAAATGTTCAAATGTGTATGAATTTCTAAGGGACTAAACTGCTTAGGTCATCGGTCCCTAGACTTACACACTACTTAAGCTAATTTAAACTAACTTATGCTAAGAACAACACACTCACCCATGCCAGAGGGAGGACTTGAACCTTCGGCCGGAGGGGTATCAGATGAACAGATGAATATAAGGTAATATAAACAATAGCAAAAAAATGGTAGAACAAGGTCCATCATGAGTAGGAAAGTAGCTTAGAGAGTGACTTACTGTGAACATTGAGTCGTAGATTCGACCAACGCAACAACAATGATTCAGATATACGTCACGAGCAAAAGACGATGAGAATATGTGAGGTCATTGATCGGATAACTCAGCATGTAAAGCGAAATGATAATCTGACAATCGTGGGAGATTGGAACGCTACCGTAGTTGAAGGAAGTGAAGATTATGTTACATGAGACTAAGAGATTGGCAGTAGAAATAGAAATGGAGGAATATTAGTAGAGTTCTGTAGCAAATTTCGGCTGGTACAGCGAATACATTGTTCAATAATCAAAAAAGGAGTGGGTATACCTGGAAAAAGTCTTGAATGCATGAGAATGGACCAGATGGATTATCTCATTGTGAGACAGTGATTCCGGATTGAGATTTTGGACTGTAAGAGGAACCCACGAGCAGATATAGAAACAAATCTGAATTTTGTAATGATGAAGAATAGGCTCAGGCTTAAGTGAATCGTCCGGAACAATCAGTGTGGAAAGAAGTTGACACTGACGTACTGTGGAATGATGATGTACATTTGAATTTCACTAAGTGAGGAATCTTAGAGAGTAAAAACTGTAGAGGAAGACGGAGAATGGAATACATCCAGCAAATTGTTGAGGACGTAGGCTGCAAGTGCTACGCTGAGATGAAAGGTTGGCCACATAAAACCATTCAGAAGACTGATTACTCAAAAAAGGCCGTAAATACTGTGATAATGAACACCACGATAGGTAATCCAGGTGAGGGGAAATGAACCTCTGTAGAAAGGGCAATCGCAGACCTTGGACAGAAGGAAGTTACCTGCGAAGAAACCTTGGGTAATAGAAGAAATATGTCTTTCGATTGATCGGCATATGAAGGAAGTACAAAAATGTTCAAACAGAGTAAGTCACTTAGAAATGAAATAAATAGGAAGAACAGGGAAGCTGAGGCGAAGTGGGTTCAGGAGAAATGTGAAGATATCGAAAAAGAAATGGTCGTCAGGAGGATGGATTCAGCATACAGTTAAAAAAAGAGAAAAGAAAAAAAAGAAAGGAAACCTTCATTGAAACTAATGGCCAGGTTTCAGTATTAATAGCACAGAAGGAATACCATTGTCAAACGTAGAGATTGTACAGGTAAAATGAATACATTAGGAGAGGACGGAACTGTTTGCTGACTTAGTAGAAGAAGAAATAGAAGTCCATCTGAGATCAACGAAATCATCATTTCCGCCCTTTTTATTGCTCATGAAAACCAAACTTTGCATGTTGTACCACCATACAACGAGATCTTCAGAGGTGGTGGTCCAAATTACTGCACAGACCGGTACCTCTAATACCCAGTAGCACGTCCTCTTACATTGACGCATGCCTGTATTCGTCGTGGCATACTATCCACAGGTTCATCAACGTCCTGTTGATCCAGATTGTTCCACTCCTCAACGGCGATTCGGCGTAGAGCCCTTTGCGTGGTTGGTGAGTCACGTCGTCCATAAACAGCCTTTTACAGTCTATGCCAGGCATTTTCGATAGGATTCATGTCTGGAGAACATGCTGGCCACTCTAGTCGAGCGATGTCGTTATCCTGAAGGAAGTCATTCACGAGATGTGCACGATGGGGATGCGAACTGCCGTCCATGAAGACGAATGCCTCGCCAATATGCTGCCGATGTGGTTGCACTGTAGGTCGGAGGATGGCATTCACGTATCGTACAGCCGTTACGGTGCCTTCTATGACCACCAGCGGCGTACGTCGGCCCCACATAATGCCACCCCAAAATATCAGGGAACCTCCACCTTGCTGCACGCGCTGGACAGTATGTCTAAGGCGTTCAGCATGACCATATTGCCTCTAAATACGTCTCCGACAATTGTCTGGTTGAAGGCATATGCGACACTCATCGGTGACGAGAACGTGATGCCAGTTCTGAGTGGTCCTTTATGCATGTTGTTGGGCCCACCTGTACCGCGTTGCATGGTGTCTTGGTTGCAAAGATGGACCTCGCCATTGACGTCGGGAGTGAAGTTGCGCATCATGCAGCCTATTGCGCACAGTTTGAGTCGTGATACGACGTCCTGTGGCTGCGCGAAAAGCATTATTCAACATAGTGGCGTTGAAGTCAGTGTTCCTCCGAGCCATAATCCGTAGGTAGCGGTCATGCACTGCAGTAGTAGCCCTTGGGCGGCCTGAGCGAGGCATGTCATCGACAGTTCCTGTCTCTGTGTATTTCCTCCATGTCCGAACAACGTCGCTTTGGTTCACTCCGAGACGCGTGGACACTTCCCTTGTTGAGAGCGATTCCTGGCACAAAGTAACAATGCGGACGCGATCGAACCGCAGTACGGACCGTCTAGGCATGGTTGAACTTCAGATAACACGAGCCGTGTACGTCCTTCCTGGTGGAATGACTGGAACATGGGCTGTCGGACCCCCTCCGTCTAAAAGGCGCTTCTCATGCATCGTTGTTTGCATATTTGGGCGGGTTTAGTGACATCTCTGATCAGTCACAGGGACTGTGTCTGTGATGCAATATCACAGTCAATGTCTATCTTCATGAGTTCTGGGAACTGGGGTGATGTAAAGCTTCTTTTGATGTGTGTATATATTCAAGAAGTAATTGAAATACGTTCGGTGTAAGTGCTATTGTGAGATGACAATGGACAACCAGTCGTGGGATCGTGGAGCGCCGCGTCAAACGAGTCAGATAACTGATGTCCCCCCCTGCCCCCCAAAGAAAATAATCAGTTTATAAGTTACTGAAATCGTTACAGACTTAGGGAGAGCGGAATAACTGTAGAAGATCTATGCAACTGTAAAACAGCAGCTGTGTTTTACTCTCCGTAAGTTACCTACTACAGGTAACTGTTTAAATTCTGTTATTTGTATCACGGTTTGCAATCCTTGACCTGATTTGTTCTCTAGTTCACTATCTAATTTTGAAAGACATTTAAGAGATGTCGTACCATGTTTGATTGTGAAATTCAGTTATTTTTGATGATTTTGTAAGTTGAAAGCTGTTGGCAAGAAAAATAAATATTGTAATCGATTTTTTTTCTCAGATACGACATTCTGTTACCGCGTATGGCCAAAGATCTCATTACAATAAAAATATAGATACATTAGTGTACAGGTACCCTCTGCCGTTCATTTATGAAGCGTGTACTTTATTCTCTTTATTATTTTTCAGTGTAGCAATAACAACTTCTCGACTTCTACAATTTCTTGATTGAGAGGCGTCACTGAAATACATGTCCGTTCCTAAAAGGAAGTTACGCTGCTGCGGATATAGTACCGAAGCTCGTTTCTGGCCTTCGGCCGCTCAGCTGTGAATCAGATGGACACGGAAACTTTTGAGACGGAAAGCGGAAACCCTAACGATGTGTGTGCTACCTGTTCACGACGGCACGACGCAGCCAGGCGATAACATCGCGAGCCGTATTCATTGGGAGGCAGAGTGGCCTTCCCACTGTCTCTGGCACGCAGGTGACGTAAGTCTTTTTATTATAGAACCCCGGCTGAAGTAGTATTTTTCCACGTTGCACCAGTGAGAAACTGTGAAGCTAACAACCGTTTTATAGTGAAAGATAACATCACAGTTTATCAGGTAACGAAACTCTCTAAAACTTTTATTTCGTCAGAAATAAATTTCTTTCACGCAGTTATTTTAAAGGCCACTGACCTATTTTTGTCGCATAGCTATTTTTCTTGCGAAGTATAAATAAACCACGCTTTTTAAAATCTGTTGTGGCTAACATACATAAACGAAACGTTCTTCCTTCTGACTGGTTGTCCTTCTGAAATCAATCAGTTGTACTGAGCGAATCTCTTCCCAGCTCCGTAACTGAGGTCGCTAATACGCGCTGCCACGTAGTTGTGATCACCACGGGAATGGTCGGTCAAAATCCTGGTGGTTTCTAATAATCAGTTCTGAAGCCGAAAAAGAGAATTAAATCCGAACGCTCTCAGCAGTGTCTCTTGAAAAGACAACTATAGTGGCGGGAGAAAATTTGTTCCAAGAATGGACAACGTACCGAGGTTTCCTGGTTACGAGGCAGGTGCGTTAGCTGCTAAGCCATCTTGGCACAGATTAACCTGCCTCGCCTCCCTCCAAATCAAAATTCACACTACAGCCCCAGTCTACTTTAAATTCCCCGTTACACACGAAGAGAATTGCCGAGGCTCTCCATGTTCTGAAATAGCACCTCTAGATACATAAAATCACATCTGTGTGAGACCATTAAAGTCTCTGAAATTGAGTCAGTTCATTTGTACAAGTACCTGCACCTTGGTTTCAAGCTAGATCCACCGTTTACGCCCGATGCTGAGGTGCAAATCCCCGATATGGAGAGCCTCAGCAATTATGTTCGCGTGCAAGGAGGAATTTAAAATAGACTGGAGAGGCAGTGAGAATTTGGATCGAGGTGAGAGGTGTGCCAGGGTAATCTGTGCAGTTCTGTAAACCGCTGTGCAAAAGTGGCTTAGTGGTTAACGCACTTGCCTCGTCGACGGGGGACCCGCGTTCGATTCCTGACATTGGTACAAATTTTCACTCGCCGCTTCAGCGTATATACATAAAATCATATCTATACAAGACCAGTATATTCTCTGAAACTGTTTCATTTCAGAGATCCACCTGTCCTTTTTGGGACAATAAGCTTCGTCCGTCCTTTGTGGTTTTCGAGATGAGTAGGCTATGCGCCGGCAACACGTTTTTTAGATTAGGTTAGATTAATTATTCGTTCTATAGACCCACAAAAGAGGGGATCCTCCTGGATGTGGAACATGTCAGTTAAACACATTACAAAAATTTAATTAGAAAAACTTGAGTTTCATTAACTTTAATGATCCTCAGTCAATAAACAGTAAAATTATGGACATGACTTAAAATTAAACTTCTAATATTTACAGGTTTAATGGTTCAAAAGGCTCTGAGCACTATGCGACTTAACTTCTGAGGTCAGGTCATCAGTCGCCTAGAAAACTAATTAAACCTAACTAACCTAAGGACATCACACAGATCCATGCCCGAGGCAGGATTCGAACCTGCGACCGGAGCGGTCGCTCGGCTCCAGACTGTAGCGCCTAGAACCGCACGGCCACTCTGGCCGGCACAGGTTTAATACTTACATCCGATTTCATTAAATCCATCATTCACACAGTAGCTAGTTACTTGGCTATTACAACCAAGTATTGTCAAAAATTAAAGTAAATTATACATTTCAATGGTCCTCAGTTAAGAACAGTCAAATTATGTACAAGATTTAAAATCGAACTTCAACTATTTACAGACTTAAGACTTACATCTGCTTTCCATACATCCATCATTCACACAGTAGGTAGTTACTTGACTCTTAAAACCAAGTATTGTCAAAAATTAAAGTATAATAAATTTTCATTAAAATGGTCTACTGCACTTGTTGAGAAATTCAGGGATGGAATAGATGGAGTTGGCCACCAAAAATTCTTTTAAATTATGTTTAAATTGTGCCTTGTCTGAAACTAAACTCTTAATGGTTGCTGGTAACTCATTGAAAATATGCGTTGCTGAATACTGGATGTTCTTATTCCTAGTATTGATATTGTGTACTAAGCAGTTTGTTGGAAAAAGAGATGTATTATTCACACAAACTTCATTAAGGAATAAATATACTGAGAAGCTGTGGTTAGTATGCCCAATTCTTTGAATAGGTTTCGATATGATGTTTTGGGTTTACACTACTCATTACTCTCATTATACGCTTCTGTATTCTAAAATTTTTCCTCGGTTTGTGGAGTTACCCCAAAATATGATACCATATGACATAATGGAGTGAAAATAAACAAAATATTCCAGTTTTTTTAATATTTATATCTCCTATGTCATCATTCACATTGCAAACACAGACTTGTTTAGGCGCTTTAGCAGTTCGTTAGTATGTAGCTCCCAATTGAATTTATTATCAAGTTGTAATCCCAAGAATTTTACACTCTCAACTTCTCCCATTTCCATGTCATCACATTTTTGATACACACACTAGAACGAAATCTCTTGGAAGTTCTGAACTGCATATAGTGGGTCTTTTCAAAGTTTAATGACAGTGAAGTTACTATGAATCACTTATTAATGTAAGTAAAAATTTGATTAGCTGCTCTTCCTAAATTTATATTTGATTTATTATTTATTGCAATGTTTGTATCATCTGCAAATATACAAACTTGGCATCTGGTAATGTAACAGATGACAGGTCATTAATATACACAAGAAAAAGTAGTGGATCTAGTACGGAGCCTTGGGGAACACCACATGTAATTTCTTCCCAGTCAGATGATGTCTGATTGCCTACTGTTTAAGTGTTACGTAATTACACCCTTTGTTTTCTATTAGTAAGATACGACTGAAACCCCAAACCTTCCCGTTTATTTTGTTGCATCACTAGGAAATTGTGAAAAACGGAAAAATTTTAATTTTACCACGTGGCTATCTTATATGGTGTCACACAGAGGAATTACTTATGCTAATGGCTAATTCTTTCAGAAAGCGAAAACAAGGATGCTCACCGAAAATGGGGTAGATTCCGTCCCCCTTCGATACACTTACATGTATTTCATTCGAAGCAGCGTTTGGTGCGTAACAGTGAGACATTGGGCTCATTAACGTGAGCGTCATCCTTTCAGCTGAGGTCCGGCTACCCTGACCTACGGCCACGGTGATCTGCTTCAGTTATATCTGCCGAAGAGGTCGCAGGCCACGATCGAATCCTTCCCAGTATCTGTCGAATATGACCGATTACTTTGTCGCCCATGACATTTTTGTTTATGAGACTTCTTTATATGTAACAACAACAAGATATCGCACAAGGCACTACTTCTTCTCAGGCCTTTCGATGGGAGAAGTGTAAGGCACTTTTGGTCACAACTGAACATAATACTTTCAAGTAATGGCGCAAGAAAACACAGCACTTTGTTTACGTTTCACAACATTTTGTTTTGCACGGCCTACCCCATTGTATAGTGTTAGTAAACTGCTAGGAGAATTGAAGGAAAACTTGATTGGCGATATATTTGAAATAGCTGTACAATTTCTTTGTTGTCTATATATTCTGTGTTTCATACAACACCAGAACACCTGCAGAATTTAAAGACGCGTTTAGAAATATAAGCGTAGGGCAAGTGAAAAAAAAAGTTCAAGTCTACCAGGGGGACTTTTCAAGATAGCATAGAGATCACCACCCTCATGCCTCTGTCATTTCTTCACAGGTTGAGGCTTAGAACGTAAATGGGCAACTTTTAGCTTAACCCCTGCTCATTGTGAAGCTGTGTATGCACTATATTTATCGGATTAGCTACAAAGATGACCTTAATTTTTAGAAAGAAACGTTTAAAGTTCGCGTAAACACAAAATTACCGCCAGGTTTTTAATTCTCATGTTGCTCCTGTAAGTATATTTCTCTTCGTTGTTCTCTATATATGGGACCTGCATTGCGGTTCGGGTGATGCACCCGTGGTGTAGGGTAGCGTCTACATCTACATCTACATCTACATTTATACTCCGCAAGCCACCCGACGGTGTGTGGCGGAGGGCACTTTACGTGCCACTGTCATTACCTCCCTTTCCTGTTCCAGTCGCGTAGGGTTCGCGGGAAGAACGACTGTCTGAAAGCCTCCGTGCGCACTCTAATCTCTCTAATTTTACATTCGTGATCTCCTCGGGAGGTATAAGTAGGGGGAAGCAATATATTCGATACCTCATCCAGAAACGCACCCTCTCGAAACCCGGCGAGCAACCTACACCACGATGCAGAGCGCCTCTCTTGCAGAGTCTGCCACTTGAGTTTGTTAAACATCTCCGTAACGCTATTACGTTTACCAAATAACCCTGTGACGAAACGCGCCGCTCTTCTTTGGATCTTCTTTATCTCCTCTGTCAACCCGACCTGGTACGGATCCCACACTGATGAGCAATATTCAAGTATAGGTCGAACGAGTGTTTTGTAAGCCACCTCCTTTGTTGATGGACTACATTTTCTAAGGACTCTCCCAATGAATCTCAACCTGGTACCCGCCTTACCAACAATTAATTTTATATGATAATTCCACTTCAAATCGTTCCGCACGCATACTCCCAGATATTTTACAGAAGTAACTGCTACCAGTGTTTGTTCCGCTATCATATAATCATACAATAAAGGATCCTTCTTTCTATGTATTCTCAATACATTACATTTGTCTATGTTAAGGGTCAGTTGCCACTCCCTGCACCAAGTGCCTATCCGCTGCAGATCTTCCTGCATTTCGCTACAATTTGCTAATGCTGCAACTTCTCTGTATACTACAGAATCATCCGCGAAAAGCCGCATGGAACTTCCGACACTATCTACTAGGTCATTAATATATATTTTGAAAAGCAATGGTCCCATAACACTCCCCTATGGCACGCCAGAGGTTACTTTAACGTCTGTAGACGTCTCTCCATTGATAAGAACATGATGTGTTCTGTTTGCTAAAAACTCTTCAATCCAGCCACACAGCTGGTCTGATATTCCGTAGGCTCTTACTTTGTTTATCAGGCGACAGTGCGGAACTGTATCGAACGCCTTCGGGAAGTCAAGATAAATAGCATCTACCTGGGAGCCTGTATCTAATATTTTCTGGGTCTCATGAACGAATAAAGCGAGTTGGGTCTCACACGATCGCTGTTTCCGGAATCCATGTTGATTCCTACATAGTAGATTCTGGGTTTCCAAAAACGACATGATACTCGAGCAAAAAACATGTTCTAAAATTCTACAACAGATCGACGTCAGAGATATAGGTCTATAGTTTTGCGCATCTGCTCGACGACCCTTCTTGAATACTGGGACTACCCGTGCTCTTTTCCAATCATTTGGAACCTTCCGTTCCTCTAGAGACTTGCGATACACGGCTGTTAGAAGGGGGGCAAGTTCTTTCGCGTACTCTGTGTCGAATCGAATTGGTATCCCGTCAGGTCCAGTGGACTTTCCTCTGTTGAGTGATTCCAGTTGCTTTTCTATTCCTTGGACACTTATTTCGATGTCAGCCATTCTTTCGTTTGTGCGAGGATTTAGAGGAGGAACTGCAGTGCGGTCTTCCTCTGTGAAACAGCTTTGGAAAAAGGTGTTTAGTATTTCAGCTTTACGCTTGTCAGCCTCTTTTCAATGCCATCATCATCCCGGAGTGTCTGGATATGCTGTTTCGAGCCACTTACTGATTTAACGTAAGACCAGAACTTCCTAGGATTTTCTGTCAAGTCGGTACACAGAATTTTACTTTCGAATTCACTGAACGCTTCACGCATAGCCCTCCTTACACTGATTTTGACATCGTTTAGCTTCTGTTTGTCTGAGAGGTTTTGGCTGCGTTTAAACTTGGAGTGAAGCTCTCTTTGCTTTCGCAGTAGTTTCCTAACTTTGTTATTGTACCACGGTGGGTTTTTCCCGTCCCTCACAGTTTTCCTCGGCACGTACCTGTCTAAAACGCATTTTACGATTGCCTTGAACTTTTTCCATAAACACTCAACATTGTCAGTGTCGGAACAGAAATTTTCGTTTTGATCTGTTAGGTAGTCTGAAATCTACCTTCTATTACTCTTGCTAAACAGATAAACCTTCCTCCCTTTTTTTGTATTCCTATTAACTTCCATATTCTTTGCTTAGGAATCAAAACTTCCTCGCTCTCGAGCTCGAAACCCGCCATCGCATAAGTTTTGAATAAACCGACAGAAGACTTCGGCATACGAAGTTACCCTTAGTCAGACAATGACCTTGTCAAAGCGGGCGAAGGAGCGGACAGAAGTTCAAGGCACTCTATTGCCATTAGGGTGGGAAACTGCTCCTAAAGGCGGATGAATCAGCAATAATCAACGGCAGGAGGAATCAAAAGGCAATGGAAACCACTGTATACCACTGCACCAAAAACACAATATGTATTCACAGCACATGTGGCCTGTAACTGAAAAAGTGTCATCATGATCTCTCCATTGGTAAATTATTCCAGAATAGTTCCCCATTCTGATTTCTCGGACGGGACTGCCAAGGAAGTGACCAGGAGAAAAAGACTGAATAATCAACGAAAGGGTAATGTTCAAAGAGATGGGGCGTGGAACGTCAGAAGATTGAACGTGGCTAAAATATCTGGAAATTGCAATGCAAAAGCTCAGTCTAGATATAGTAGGGATCAGTGAAGGGAAATGGAAAGAAGGCAAGGACTTCTCGTCAGGTGAGTAAAGGATAATATCAACAGCAGCAGAAAATTATATAACGGGAGTAGGAACCGTTATGAACAGGAAGGTAGGGCAGAGAGTGTGTTACTGTGAACAGTTCAGTGATTGGGTTATTCTTATGAGAATCAACAGCAAACAAACACCGACAACGATAGTTCAGGTATACACGCTCACGTCGCAAGCTGAAGATGAAGAGATAGAGAAAGTCTATGAGAATATTGAAAGGGTAATGCGCTATGTAATGGAAGATGAAAATCTAATAGTCATGGTGGAATGGAACGCAGTTGAATGGAAAGGAGTAGAAGAAAAGATTACAGGCGAATATGGACTCGGAACAAGGAATGGGAGAGGAGAAGGACTAATTGAGTTCTTTAATAATTTTCAGCTAGTATTAGCGAATAATTTGTTCAAGAATCACAAAAGGATAAGATATGCTTGGAAAGACCGGATGCTAGGAAAGATTTAAGTTAGATTACATCGTTATCAGACAGAGATTCCGGAATCGTATACTGGATCGTAAAGCGTACACAGGAGCAGATATAGTTCCAGATCACAATGTAGTAGTGATGAGGAGCAGGCTGAAGTTTAAGAGATTAGCCATGAAGAATCAATATCCAAAGAAGTGTTTTGCGGAAGCACTAAGCAATGACGAGATGCACTTGAATTTCTCGAAGGCCGTACATAGAGCAATAGGGACTACCTCAGTAGGCACTTCAGTTGAAGAGCTATGGACGTCTCTAAAAAGGGCAATCACAGAAGTTGGAAAGAAAAACATAGCTACAAAGGAGACAGATAACTGCCAAGAAACCATGGTTAAGAAAACGAATACTTTAGCTGATTGTTGATAGAAGGAAGTATAAAAATATTCAGGTAAATTCAATAATACAGAAATACAAGTCTCTGAGGAATGAAATAAATAGGAAGTGTAAGGAAGCTAAGACGAAATGACTGCATGGAAAATGTGAAGAAATCGAAAAAGAAATGATTGTCGGAAGGACTGACTCAGTATTTAAGAAAGTCAAAATAACCTTCGGTGAAATTAAAAGCAAGGTGGTAACATTAAGGGTGTAACGGGAATTCCACTATTAAATACACAGTAAAGAGCGGACAGGTTGAATGAGTATATTGAAGGTCTCTATGAGGGAGAAGATTTGTCTGATGTGACAGACGAAGAAACAGGAGTCCATTTAGATGAGATAGGGGATCCAGTACTAGAATTTAAGAGAGCTTTGGAGGACGTAAGATCAGATAAGGCAGAAGGGATAGATAACATTCCAAAAGAATTTATAAAATCATTGGGAGAAGTGTCAACGAAACGACTGTTGACGTTGCCGTGTAGAATATGTGAGCCTGGAGACAAACCATGTGACTTTCAGAGAAATATCTTCCACACATTTCCGAATACTGCAAGAACTGGCAAGTGCAAGACGTATCTCCGTATCAGCTTAACAGCTCATACACCCAAGTTGCTGAGGCGAATAACGTTCAGAAGAATGCAAAGGAAAACTATGGATGTGTTAGAGGACGATCAGTTTGACTTTAGGAAAGTTAAAGGCACCAGAGATGCAATTCGCCCCTACCGTTCAGTCTGTACATGGAAGAAGCAATGATGGAAGCAAAAGAAAAGCAAGACTAAGGAAAAATCAAGAGATGTTCATAGGATTTGTCGACTTGGAGAAAGCGTTCGACAATGAAAAATGGCGCAAGATGTTCGGAAATTCTGAGAAAAATGGGGGTAAGTTATACGGAAAGACGATTACTATATAATGTGTACAAAGGCAAGAGGGAATAACAAGAGTGGACGACCGAGAAAGAAATGCTCGGATTAAGAAGGGGGTAAGACAGGGATGTAGTCTTTCGCCCCTACTGTTCAATCTGTACATGGAAGAAGCAATGATGGAAACAAAAGAAAAGTTCAGCAGTGAAATTATAATTCAAGATGAAAGGATATCAACGATACGATTAGCTGATGACATTCCTATCCTGAATGAAACTGAAGAGGAATTACATGATCTGCTGAATAGAAAGTACAATCTAATGACTACAGAATATGGACTGAGAGTAAATCAAAGGAAGGCGAAAGTAAAGAGAAGTAGCAGAAATGAGAACTACGAGAAACTTAACATCAGGATTGATGGTCATGAAGTGGATGAAGTTAAGGCCTGCTACCTCAGCAGCAAAAAAACCAATGACAGGCGGAGCGAGGAGGACATCAAAAGCAGACTGGTACTGAGAAAAGGAGCTTTCCTGGCCAAGAGAAGTCTAGTAGTATGAAATACAGTCCTTAATTTGAGGAACAAATTTCTTTTAGCAAGCAGCAGAAGCATATATTTCACGGGCACTACTGTCTAGGAAGCTTAACAGCCTTCTTTCAGAAGTTGGAAATGGTCGACCCAGAAAGAACAGATCATTCCATACATGGGGGGACTGTGGTTCCATCTAGGTAGACGCGTTTTGCCTTTTTACCATGCCTCCCTGGTCTAAAACATTTTTCCAAAGCAGAGAAAAGAGAGAATTGGAGTCGCTGATTGGCTCTTCTCAGGATATGCAAAGTAGAGGCTTGCTCCTCCAGCTTTGGAACCTCTGTGCTGTGTCTGGATTGGCTACCGGGCCAGCAGAACAGTCAAGAGGAGAGATTCAACGAGTATAGTGCGATTGGTTTGTGCAATGTGGGGCGGTTTCGTTTTATTCTAATTCAGCTCCCGTACGTAGGCTTTGTGGAAAGTGATTGTGACTCTTTTGCTTCTTCGCCTTCTGGGCCTCCTCTGGTGCAGCACTTCAGGTCTTTCCCTAGTGCGTGTAACTAAGAGCCAGTGGCAGTTGCCAACTGTACCGATAGTAGAACTACATGTCTCCTCGGATATGTCGTTCGCCATGAGGGTGAAGTTATTCGCCCTGAGTCGGCCGTCCAACGTTTGACACTCCCAGCATGTACAGTCATTCCTGTGAGTCATATTAGTTTGGCCAGTCCAGCAAATGGGTGCACCTCAGACTGAAATCTGTCGGGATTTCGGGTCTCTGATAGAGAAGTTTCCCGCGTTCAGATAATCAGAGCGCCACGCTGCGTAGTTTCCATATTTTCGTGGACGGGGCAGAACATATACCTGCCGCAGTGCACCCGGTTATCGCCCACAGCGTGCCGTTTTCTCCCACCGTATGAATCAAGTTGAAAGGGTAGACCTTTGCTGCACCGGCGTAGAGTTGTTGAATGATACTCACAGCTCCCTGTTCTCTAGTGAACCATAGTTTGTGGTATACTGGATCGTAGTTGATTCCATTTGAATTGAGTAGGATCTCACTGTGGATTTATGTGAACAAAGCCAGACTGAGTTGTAAAAGGGATTAATTAAGCTTCCACCCCAATGTATGCTTTGCCTATCAAACACCATGCCTTACGTGATTTTTTGTTGTCATTTTTGTGTAAGTTTTATCAGTTGGTCCTCCAGAAAGTTGTAGTTACTAAAGGTTTAATCAAAATAGTCGTTATTTTGTAAACTTAAATGCGCCACTGTTCTCATCCATATTTTCTCTACTGTTCTCTGTTTTTATTTTACTGTGGTGTACATGTGTAAACCAGCAATTTAAGATTCAACTTTATTAAATTAGTTAATTTCATTATTAATTTGAGTTTTGAAAGTGATTACAGTCATAGGGCAACAAAACTGTCATGATTAAATTTAATGATTCATATATATATATATATATATATATATATATATATATATATATATATATATATATATATATTAAGGCTGTACCAAACGATTTGAAGGTTATTACTAAGACGATATTCTTCTTTATGTAAAGATAATAACATTTAGCTTCACTCAGACATATATTTGTGATTAAAGCAAGTGACGGCTTTTATTTTGTCACTTCAGAGTAAACATGAATGGAGGTCTTCCCGAGTGGGAACCCAGTGTGCTAACGGCATTAAAGTAAACTGATGTCGATGACGTGGACAGAAAATTTGCCCATTATGAACTCAGTCGAATTCACATGGGCTGCTATTCAGTCCCAACTCTGCACCCACAAGTCTTTGGTCTGTAATTTCCGGGAGTTACGTGACCAGTGCATAGACATCTGAGGCCACAAACCACCAGAAACCTATCAAGGTTTTCTTGTAAACATGTTACGCAGCATCATTCTGTATTGCATTCAAAAGGTGGCCAGACACACTATTAATTATGTAAATTGGAATATTTTATCCCACACTATTTTCATTATCCCAAATGTTACCAGATAATTTTTATAAACTTTCATCTTTCTAATGATGTAAAGTGTCTCTTCTCCTTGCAAATGTAGTTAAACACATTTTAATTACGTTTAATTTACTGTTTATATGAATTTAATTTAGGTTTAATTATGCTTGTCATTAGCTAATGCATTTTGCTTATTCAGTTCTGGCTGGCAATTAACCCATATAGCTCACACCGGTGGTATTAGCACTGTATCTCTTGTCGCACACCTCATGATAGCTTTTGCTGTGGTGTTCAGCAGGCCTGTTCCATCGGAACATTCGCTACTTTGCGGCATATATGTTGCATGCGTGTTTCTACGCTGTGTACATCATGCTAATCCGGTCTCAGCACATGTGAGGTATCTAACTGTAACTACATATTTTATTCGTTTCACACTCTTACTGCCTCCCGTTAATTTTGCTTTGTTATTTTCATTGTCGTTTAGATTCGTTTCGGTTCGCATTAGACTTTTGTCGAGCGGATGCTTTATCCAGATGATTTTTATTCTTATATTATGACAATGAAGTTTCTTCTGCTACATTTTTACGAGCGTTTACACATAAATTATTATCTCCGTATGAATTTCTGCACAGTTCAGAATAGTGCTTCCTTACGTTACCGTTTGTTACATGAAACTTTTTTCTGTTCTCTTCGGACAATATAATTATGCTTCACAACGACAAAACGCGTAATTGGCATAAGTAAAACGGATTTGCAACCTAGAATGCCTTTATTAAAAACACCAAAAAATGCAGCTATGAAGCAACTGTTCATAATATTTTATTCATCTACATATTTCTGAAGGTTAATCATTTTCATACAGAAAAGGTAACGTTTTTCATTAGAACTTGCATGGTAAATCTATTTATGTGGTTAATAAAAGGTGTAGTTATTATCGTTATGGCTGCTACATTTTTAGGTAATGATCTGTAATCACATCCTCTAACGACAGAATTAAGCGATAAATTTAGAAAACATCCGTATAACGAATTTTCTGTTCATATAGCAGTAATGCTAGGTTGACACTGGAAATCATCTTTAGTGTTTTGTCCCACACAGTTCTTTTGAACGGGATTTTGTTGAGTTCATTTGCATTTTTAAAACAATTCTCACTTCTTCTTCAGTCTTATCTGTATATTTTTAAATGCACGACATGTTTCGATGTCTCTGAATCATCTTCAGATCTAAGTAACTGCATCAGCAACAAGTCCTGTGCGTGTCAGAACCTCATATAGTACTATTTCTGTCTCTTGTTCCACGGAGTACACCGTTATTTTCGAACTAAGGGAAAGCGTTGACTTTGGAACTCGGCCAAATCCCCACTGACTGACGCTGCCTCTCCGAGAGATACTGCTGCTCGTTGCACTAGCGGCACGGCCCTTGATAAGCCAGGAATGGCATCTCGAAGCCAACGACTCTGGTGTCAGTCGATATGAAATCGGTGAAACTGCTGCTCCTTTGCCTCTGGTGTGTGTCTTACCGTGTGGCAGTGTGTACTGTAGTGGAAATCAGTACAAAGGCAGGGCTACACGAAAGCTATAGTACAATGTCTGTAGCACACACGTGTCGACTTCAGCGTAGAAGTAATAGCTACATAAACAAGACATAAACAATCGTGACGGAATTACATACTTTCTTTCATAGCACCGTAACAAAATAACGCCTTTGTATTTCCTGAATGGAAATCGATATAAAGGCACTATCTTGTTCTGTTATTGCACTGTTAGTACAGGGTGTCACATTCAAAACTCCCTGATTTCAAAGATCCAGGAAAAAAACACAGTAGTTACTACAATGAAAAATGCACCACATTGTAGAGCATCTCAACGAATTTATTTATTTATCATCACTACACATCTACATGTAAACCATTTGTAGGACGAAGGATATTGAGTCTACATTCAGTTTCTTGCCAAGTTCTTTGTAACATTTCGTATGTCATTGTTTCAATCGCATTAGTGATACGATGCCACAACGTAGAAATATCGTCCAGTTTGGTCGCATACACGCAGCCCTTCACGAATCCCCCCATGAAGAAATCAAGCGGCGTTATGTCGGGTGAACGTGGTGGCCAGGCAATGGGTCCTCCACGTCCGATCCAAAAATTGTGAAATTTCCTGCCCAGGAACTTGCGAACAGCCATTGACTAATGCAGCGGAGCTCCATCTTGTTGAAAAATGATGTTGGGTTGCAAGTCTTGTATCTGAGGGTACACAAACTGCTCCAACATGTCCAGATACACTGACCTATTTATTCACTGTTTGTTCCGCAAAGAAGAACGGTCCAATAATTCTGTCGTGCATTAGCCTATACTAGACATTTAGTTTAGGGTTATCACGAACATGTTCAATGACGAAGTGCGGATTTTACGAACCACAAATCCGAACATTATGCCTATTAACCCTTCCCGATAGATGAAAGGTTGCCTCATCTGAGGATAAACATCTTTCCAGGAAGCTGGCATCCATAACAGTATGCTGGAGCATATTTGCAGCAAAATTTTGTCGGCGTGGTTTTTCGTTCAGGGTCAGATGCTGCAGAATTTTCACTTTGTAAGCACACATACGAAGACGCTGGTGAACTACACGATGCAATGTTGATCGAGATACATCAAGTTGCCTAGATGCTTGACGCGTTGTCTTACATACGCTTCTGAGAAACGTTTGTCTGATGTCCTCCACTGTCTCTTCTGAAACTCCATAACGTGCCCTGCCAGAATCTTTCATAACACTTCCTGCTGCCAGAATCTTCCTATACCATTCCTTAATTGTTTTCACATCAGGTTGATCACATTCAGACACACGACGATAATTTCTTTGCACAGTAATCGGTGATTTTGTCTCTGCAAACTACGCTACTGCTTGCGCACACTGCTGTGGAGTCGCCATTTTCACTTCATGTGACCACGCTGCACTCTGGCTACGATACTGGGCACTTCTGGCGCGGGAATATAAAATCTTTGAGATTCTCTACAATGTACTGCATTTTTCACTGTCGCATCTAGTTCTGCCAATGGCCTTGTCAAAGAGGGCGGAGAAGCAGATAGAGGTTCAGGGCACTCTCTCGTCCTAGGGGTGGGAAATTGCCCCTAAAGGCGGAAGAATCAGCAATGATCAACGACATGAGGATGCAGAAGGCAATGGAAACCACTGCATTAAAGACACATAACGTGTATCCACAGGACATGTGGCCTGTAATTGAAGAAGTGTCATGATGATCTCTCCATTGGCAAAAGATTCCGGAATAGTCCCCCATTCGGATCTCTGGGAGGGGACTGCCAAGGGGGAGGTTACCATGAGAAAAAGATTGAATAATCAGCGAAAGGATAACGTTCTACGAGTCGGGGCGTGGAATGTCAGAAGCTTGAACGTGGTAGGGAAACTAGGAAATCTGAAAAGAGAAATTCAAAGGCTCAATCTACGAGGGTTGCCCAGAAAGTAATGCACTACACTTTTTTTCTCAGCCGAAAACAATACTACGAATGCGAAACGTTACGTATGTATTATTTGAAGTCTCCTGAGTGAGGGCGCTAAGTTTCCAGCACTTCCGACACAGCGTAGCTGCAGGACAGTTTGAGAATGGGGTCTGTAGGTGATGTACGGTACAAGCAACATGCCGTCATTAAATTTCTCGCTGCAGAGAAACAAACTGTGGAAAATACTGAAAAACGTTTGTACACATTTTATGGACCATCTGCTATCGACAGAAGTACAGTTAGTCGCTGGGCACAGAGGGTGAGATCATCAGAAGGCGGTCCGGCGGAGCTCCACGATTTTCAGGGGTCTGGGAGACCTTCCACGGCAGTCACAGCTGATATGTTGCAGCGAGCTGATGTCATTCGCGGGGACAGGCACATTACGACTCGCCAGTTGGCGCTGCATCTGTCAATCAGCAAAGGAAGTGTGAATGCCATTATCAGCACCCTTGGATATTGGTACCGACAGGGCTAAATGGAAATGCCGTGTGGCCAGGGCCTCCCATCAGGTAGACCGTTCGCCTGGTGCAAGACTTTCGAGTTGACGCCACTTTGGAAACTTGCGTGGCGGTGGGGATGAAATTATGATGAAAAGGACAACACAACACCGAGTCCCTGGCCGGAGAAAATCTCCGACTCAGCCTGGAATCGAACCCCGGCCGTTAGTTATAACATTCCGTCGCGCTGGCCACTCAGCTACCAGGGGCGGACGACAAGGCATACATGCCCTTGTTTCGCGCTGGAGGAAGGCGACAGAACGGGATGCAGATTACGTGGAAAAACAGTGTAGATAAAACGCCATTCTTTCGTGTGCGTAATTCCTATTATGTTCAATAAAGAATTGTTGAAGAAAAAAAATGCGGTGCATTACTTTATGGGCAACCCTCGTAGATATAGTAGGGGTCAGTGAAGTGAAGTGGAAGGAAGACAAGGATTTCTGGTCAGATGAGTATCGGGTAATATCAACATCAGCAGAAAATTGTATAACAGGTGTAGGATTCGTTATGAATAGGAAGGTAGGGCAGAGGGTGTGTTACTGTGAACAGTTCAGTGACCGGGTTGTTCTAATCAGAATCGACAGCAGACCAACACCGACAACGATAGTACAGGTATACATGCCGACGTCGCAAGCTGAAGATGAACAGATAGAGAAATTGTATGAGGATATTGAAAGGGTAATACAGTATGTAAAGGGGGACGAAAATCTAATAGTCATGGGCGACTGGAATACAGTTGTAGGGAAAGGAGTAGAAGAAAAGGTTACAGGAGAATGTCGGCTTGGGACAAGGAATGAAAGAGGAGAAAGACTAATTGAGTTCTGTAACAAGTTTCAGCTAGTAATAGCGAATTCCCTGTTCAAGAATCACAAGAGGAGGAGGTATACTTGGAAAAGGCCGGGAGATACGGGAAGATTTCAATTAGATTACATCATGGTCAGACAGAGGTTCCGAAATCAGATACTGGATTGTAAGGCGTACCCAGGAGCAGATATAGACTCAGATCACAATATAGTAGTGATGAAGAGTAGGCTGAAGTTGAAGACATTAGTCAGGAAGAATCAATACGCAAACAAGTGGGATACGGAAGTACTAAGGAATGACGAGATACGTTTGAAGTTCTCTAACGCTATAGATACAGCAATAAGGAATAGCGCAGTAGGCAGTACAGTTGAAGAGGAATGGACATCTCTAAAAAGGGCCATCACAGAAGTTGGGAAGGAAAACATAGGTACAAAGAAGGTAGCTGCGAAGAAACCATGGGTAACAGAAGAAATACTTCAGTTGATTGATGAAAGAAGGAAGTACAAACATGTTCTGGGAAAATCAGGAATACAGAAACACAAGTCGCTGAGGAATGAAATAAATAGGAAGTGCAGGGAAGCTAAGACGAAATGGCTGCAGGAAAAATGTAAAGACATCGAAAAAGATATGATTGTCGGAAGGACAGACTCAGAATACAGGAAAGTCAAAACAACCTTTGGTGACATTAAAAGCAACGGTGGTAACATTAAGAGTGCAACGGGAATTCCACTGCTAAATGCAGAGGAGAGAGCAGATAGGTGGAAAGAATACATTGAAAGCCTCTATGAGGGTGAAGATTTGTCTGATGTGATAGAAGAAGAAACATGAGTCGATTTAGAAGAGATAAGGGATCCAGTATTAGAATCGGAATTTAAAAGAGCTTTGGAGGACTTACGGTCAAATAAGGCAAAAGGGATAGATAACATTCCATCAGAATTTCTAAAATCATTGGGGGAAGTGGCAAAAAAACGACTATCCACGTTGGTGGGTAGAATATATGAGTCTGGCAATATACCATCTGACTTTCGGAAAAGCATCATCCACACAATTCCGAAGACGGCAAGAGCTGACAAGTGCGAGAATTATCGCACAATCAGCTTAACAGCTCATGCATCGAAGGTGCTTACAAGAATAATATACAGAAGAATGGAAAACTGAGAATGCGCTAGGTGACGATCAGTTTGGCTTTAGGAAAAGTAAAGGGACGAGAGAGGCAATTCTGACGTTACGGCTAATAATGGAAGCAAGGCTATAGAAAAATCAAGACACTTTCATAGGATTTGTCGACCTGGAAAAAGCGTTCGACGATATAAAATGGTGCAAGCTGTTCGAGATTCTGAAAAAAGTAGGGGTAAGCTATAGGGAGAGACGGATCATATACAATATGTACAACAACCAAGAGGGAGTAATAAGAGTGGACGATCAAGAACGAAGTGCTCGTATTATGAAGGATGTAGGACAAGGCTGTAGCCTTTCGCCCCTACTCTTCAATCTGTACATCGAGGAAGCAATGATGGAAATAAAAGAAAGGTTCAGGAGTGGAATTAAAATACAAGGTGAAAGGATATCAATGATACGATTCGCTGATGACATTGCTATCCTGAGTGAAAGTGAAGAAGAATTAAATGATCTGCTGAACGGAATGAACAATCTAATGAGTACACAGTATGGTTTGAGAGTAAATCGGAGAAAGACGAAGGTAATGAGAAGTAGTAGAAATGAGAACAGCGAGAAACTTAACATCAGGATTGATGGTCACGAAGTCAATGAAGTTAAGGAATTCTGCTACCTAGGCAGTAAAATAACCAGTGACGGACGGAGCAAGGAGGACATCAAAAGCAGTCTCGCTATGGCAAAAAAGGCATTTCTGGCCAAGAGAAGTCTACTAATATCAAATACCGGCCTTAATTTGAGGAAGAAATTTCTGAGGATGTACGTCTGGAGTACAGCATTGTATGGTAGTGAAACATGGACTGTGGGAAAACCGGAACAGAAGAGAATCGAAACATTTGAGATGTGGTGCTATAGACGAATGTTGAAAATTAGGTGGACTGATAAGGTAAGGAATGAGGAGGTTCTACGGAGAATCGGAGAGGAAAGGAATGTGTGGAAAACACTGATATGGAAAAGGGACAGGATGATAGGACATCTGCTAAGACAGGGGGAATGACTTCCATGGTACTAGAGGGAGCTGTAGAGGGCAAAAACTGTAGAGGAAGACAGAGACTGGAACACATCAAGCAAATAATTGAGGACGTAGGTTGCAAGTGCTACTCTGAGATGAAGAGGTTAGAGTTGGGCATTTGGCATGGCAAGCGGATGCAGTGACGTCTCACGTAGGATGAACAACTGATTTTACTTCATATCGTCCGTTTCTGTAAAATATTCTTGGATAATATCGTTGACGCATAACGGCAGAGAGAGAGGAATGCCAGATACAGTAGCGCCTTTCAACCTGTTCTCAGAGGACGCGTTCTCTGTTTTTTTTTTTTTTTTTTAATATGTCCATGTCTAGTTCGGTGGCAGGAGGAACAAGACTTTTGGTCAGGCAAATGCAGGGTTATTAAAACAAAATCAAATAGGGGTAATGCAGGAGTAGGTTTAATAATGAATAAAAAATAGGAGTGCGGGTAAGCTACTACAAACAGCATAGTGAACGCATTATTGTGGCCAAGATAGACACGAAGCCCACCCCTACCACAGTAGTACAAGTTTATATGCCAACTAGCTCTGCAGATGACGAAGAAATTGAAGAAATGTATGATGAAATATAAGAAATTATTCATATAGTGAAGGGAGACGAAAATTTAATAGTCATGGGTGACTGGAATTCGATAGTAGGAAAAGGGAGAGAAGGAAACGTAGCAGGTGAATATGGATTGGGGGGAAGAAATGAAAGAGGAAGCCGCCTGGTAGAACTTTGCACAGAGCACAACTTAATCATAGCTAACAATTGGTTCAAGAATCATAAAAGAAGGTTGTATACATGGTAGAAGCCTGGAGATAATGACAGGTTTCAGATAGATTATATAATGGTAAGACAGAGATTTAGGAACCAGGTTTTAAATTGTAAGACATTTCCAGGGGCAGATGTGGACTCTGACCACAATCTATTGGTTAATAATTGTAAATTAAAACTGAAGAAACTGCAAAAAGGTGGGAAACTAAGGATATTGGACCTGGTTAAACTGAAAGAACCAGAGGTTGTACAGAGTTTCAAGGAGAGCATAAGGGAACAATTGACAGGAATGGGAGAAAGAAGAATGGGTAGCTTTGAGAGATGAAGTAGTGAAGGCAGCAGAGGATAAAGTAGGTAAAAAGACGAGGGCTGCTAGAAATCCTTGGGTAACAGAAGAAATATTGAACTTAATTGAGGAAAGGAGAAAATATAAAAATGCAGTAAATGAAGCAGGCAAAAAGGAATACAAACGTCTCAAAAATGAGATCGACAGGAAGTGCAAAATGGCTAAGCAGGCATGGCTAGAGGACAAATGTAAGGATGTAGAGACTTGTCTCACCAGGGGTAAGATAGATACTGCCTACAGGAAAATTAAAGAGACCTTTGGAGAAAAGAGAACCACTTGTATGAATATCAAGAGCTCAGGTGGAAACCCAGTTCTAAGCAAAGAAGGTAAAGCAGAAAGGTGGAAGGAGTATATAGAGGGTGATGTAATTGAGGACAATATTATGGAAATGGAAGAGGATGTAGATGAAGATGAAATGGGAGATATGATACTGCGTGAAGAGTTTGACAGAGCACTGAAAGACCTGAGTCGAAACAAGGCCCCGGGAGTAGACAACATTCCATTAGAACTACTGACAGCCTTGGGAGAGCCAGTCGTGACAAAACTCTACCATCTGGTGAGCAAGATACATGAGACAGGCGAAATACCCTCAGACTTCAAGAAGAATGTAATAATTCCAATCGCAGAGAAATCAGGTGTTGACAGATGTGAAAATTACCGAACTATCAGTTTAATAAGTCATGGCTGCAAAATATTAACGCAAATTCTTTACAGACGAATGGAAAAACTATCAGAAGCCGACCTCGGGGAGGATCTGTCTGGATTCCGTAGAAATATTGGAACACGTGAGGCAATACTGACCCTACGACTTATCTTAGAAGCTAGATTAAGGAAAGACAAACCTACGTTTCTAGCATTTGTAGACTTAGAGAAAGCTTTTGACAATGTTGACTGGAATACTCTCTTTCAAATTCTGAAGGGGGCAGGGATAAAATACAGGGAGCGAAAGACTATTTACAATTTGTACAGAAACCAGATGGCAGTTATAAGAGTCGAGGGGCACGAAAGGGAAGCAGTGATTGGGAAGTGAGTGAGACAGGGTTGTAGCCTCTCCCCGATGTTGTTCAATCTGTATATTGAGCAAGCAGTGAAGGAAACAAAAGAAAAATTCGGAGTAGGTATTAAAATCCATGGAGAAGAAATAAAAAATTTGAGGTTCGCCGATGACATTGTAATTCTGTCAGAGACAGCAAAGGACTTGGAAGAGCAGTTGAACGGAATGGACAGTGTCTTGAAAGAAGGATATAAGATGAACATCAACACAAGCAAAACGAGGATAATGGAATGTAGTCGAATTAAGTCTGGTGATGCTGAGAGAATTAGATTAGGAAATGAAACACTTAAAGTAGTAAAGGAGTTTTGCTATTTGGGGAGCAAAATAGCTGATGATGGTCGAAGTAGAGAGGATATAAAATGTAGACTCGCAATGGCAAGGAAAGCGTTTCTGAAGAAGAGAAATTTGTTAACATCGAGTATAGATTTAAGTGTGAGGAAGTCGTTTCTGAAAGTATTTGTATGGAGTGTAGCCATGTATGGAAGTGAAACATGGACGATAAATAATGTGGACAAGAAGAGAATAGAAGCTTTTGAAATGTGGTGCTACAGAAGAATGCTGAAGATTAGATGGGTAGGTCACATAACTAATGAGGAGGTATTGAATAGGATTGGGGAGAAGAGGAGCTTGTGGCACAACTTGAAGAAGGGGTCGGTTGGTAGAACATGTTCTGAGGCATCAAGGGATCACCAATTTAGTATTGGAGGGCAGCGTGGAGGGTAAAAATCGTAGAGGGAGACCAAGAGATGAATACACCAAGCATATTCAGAAGGATGTAGGTTACAGTAGTTACTGGGAGATGAAGAAGCTTGCACAGGATAGAGTAGCATTGAGAGCTGCATCAAACCAGTCTCAGGACTGAAGACCACAACAACAAGAACAAGTAAACAGTTTCGAGATGCAACATCAAACGTACTGCTTGTGGTATATTCCACTAGAATTTTAAGAAATGGTATTTTTACACTTGTATGATCGGTGGTCTCGTATTATTGATATGCCGATTATCGTTTTTAAGTGAAGTCAGGCACATTTTCTCTGGCGCTTCAAGTGGAATTTTATGTACCCTTTCGATAAAACTTTTCCACATTCGCCTATTGTTATATTATGTTTAAACTTGTCCACTGAATGACGATAGTAGACAGGCAGCGCGTCTCGAGCTATGAGACAGAGGGGCATGGCGGAAATGGAAGACAGGGCGAGCACATGTTTACAAACACAATAAGATCAACAGAGTCTGCCTTTACACTACTAGACTCTGCAGGGTTGCTGTATTGAAAGGTTACGTAACATTCCACTATAAACACTGTTTGCGGCTAGAAACAAATCGACGTTTTCCGTTAACACTGGATACTGCATGAAACATGTGATGAACAGTATTTGTTTGAATTTCCTGTATTTACACAGCACAAAAACGAGACTACAAATATCTGTCGAAGCACTAGAGAAAATTCGTATGAGAACTGTCACTAGAGCAACCAGGAATTTACTTCATTGGTATTATATTCCTCTCTCTCTCTCTTTCTGCCATACACACACACACACACACACACACACAAACACACACACACACAGAGAGAGAGAGAGAGTTATGCACGATATGGGCAGAAAATATGCGACCTTCACTTTACAAAGCATCGACACCACGGCACCACGTTGGAGACCAGTCCATTGCATTTTGTACACAGCTATCGTGCTGACTTAGCAAAAAATTGTTCAAATGGCTCTGAGCACTATGAGCCTTAACTTCTGAGGTCAGCAGTCCCCTAGAACTTAAAACTACTTAAACCTAACTGACCTAAGGACGTCACACACAACCATGCCCGAGGCAGGATTCGAACCTGCGACCGTAGCGGTCGCGCGTTTCCAGACTGTAGAGCCTAGAACCGCTCGGCCACACCGGCCGGAACTGACTTAGCAGTTCCGTGACAAATCGTGCATATCTTGTGTGTGAACCGCACTAGCCTCAACTTTTAATCACACAATGTAATGATGCGAGCCATCGGAGCACAGTGGTCCACTGGTCACTTAATAAAGATTCATACCTGATTCGGACATGCGACGTAGGTTTCCCGTTGCTTCTCATAGTGGCAATGCACATGTGAGGATGAGTCGTCCAATGTGTCACAGCTCTTTTCGCTTACCGTAGATTTACGGCTTTTATATTTGACTGATTTGTCGTGTAACCGAATTTTAATGGATTACCTTTAGCACTCATGTGGATGACCTCACACTTTTCGTTATTTAGGGTCATCTGCCAATTTTCGCAACAATCAGATATCTTTTCTAAATCGGTTCCCAATTTGTTTTGATCTTCTGATCGACGGCTGAGCAGATTGTCTGCTAAATCATTTATATAGATGAGGAACAGCAAAGGGCCTATAATACCACCTTGGGGAACGCCAGAAATCACTTCTGTTTTACTCGGTGGCTTTCCGTCAATTACTACGAACTGTGCCGGCCGCGGTGGTCTAGCGGTTCAGGCACTCAGTCCCGAACAGCGCGACTGCTACGGTCGCAGGTTCGAATCCTTCCTCGGGCATGGATGTGTGTGATGTCCTTAGGTTAGTTAGGTTTAAGTAGTTCTAAGTTCTAGGGGACTGATGACCACAGATGTTAAGTCCCATAGTGCTCAGAGCCATTTGAACCATTTGAACTACGAACTATGACCTGTCTGACAGGAAATCACGAATCCAGTCGCATAACTGAGACGACATTCCATAAGAACGCAGTTTCACTACCAACCGCTTGTGTGGCACAGTGTCAAAATCCTTCTGGAAATCCCATGTCAATAGCACTCAACACTGCGTGTGAGTAAAGAGCTAGTTGTGTTTGCAAAAACGATGTTTTCTAAATCCGTGTCGACTGTATGTCAATAGATCGTTTTATTTGAGGTAATTCATAATGTTCGAAAACAATAAATGTTCCGAAACCCTGCTGCACATCGACATTAATGATCTGGGCCTGTAATGTAGTGGATTACTCCTACTACCTTTCTTGAATATTGGTTGACCTGTGCAACTTTCCAGTCTTTGGGTAGGGATGCTTCGTCGAGCGAACGGTTGAATGATCAGCATACGCTGAAAGGAACCTAACTGTTATACAGTCTAGGCCGGAAGACTTGATTTTGTTATGTGATTTAAGTTCCTTCACTGCTCCGGGGGTATCTACTTCTTCGGCACTCATGTTGGCAGCTGTTCTTGACTCAAATTCTGAAATATTTACTTCGTATTCCTTGGTGAAGGAATTTCGGAAGGCTGTATTTAGTATGCTTTGGGAGCTCTGTCGTCTACAGTGTATTCATTGCTATCGCGCAGAGAAGACATTGATTGTGCCTTGCCACTAGCATACTTCACATACGACCAGAATCTCTTTGGATTTTCTGTCAGGTTTCGAGACAAAGTTTCGTTGAGGAAACTATTATAAGTATCTCGAGTTGAAGTTCCCGCTAAATTTCGAGCTTCTGTAAAAGATCGCAAATCTTGGGGATTTTGCGTCAGTTTAAATTTGGCGTGCTTTTTTCCGTTGTTTCTGCAGCAGTGTTCTGACCCGTTTTGTGTACCAAGGAGGATCAGCTCCGTCTTTTGTTAATTTATTTAGTATAAATCACTCAATTGCTGCCGATGCTATTTCTTTGAATCTAAGCCACATCTGGTCTACATTAACATTGTTAATGTGGAAGGAGTGAAGACTGTCTTTCAGTAAATGAGTAAGTGCTGCCTCTCGAACAACCAAGACGCCGTCGACACATTAACCTTACCACCTGTTCATTATCAGCAATGCGTCAGCCGGCCGGGGTGGCCGAGCGGTTCTAGGCGCTACAGTCTGGAACCGTGCGACCGCTACGGTCGCAGGTTCGAATCCTGCCTCGGGCATGGATGTGTGTGACGTCCTTAGGTTAGTTAGGTTTAAGTAGTTCAAATGGCTCTGAGCACTATGGGACTTAACTACTGTGGTCATCAGTCCCCTAGAACTTAGAACTACTTAAACCTAACTAACCTAAGAACATCACACACATCCATGCCCGAGGCAGGATTCGAACCTGCGACCGTAGCAGTCGCGCGGTTCCGGACTGCGCGCCTAGAACCGCTAGACCACCGCGGCCGGCCAAGTAGTTCTAAGTTCTAGGGGACTGATGACCTAAGATGTTAAGTCCCATAGTGCTCAGAGCCATTTGAACCAGCAATGCGTCAGGCAGATTATCTCTATACGAACATAAGCGGTTTACAAACACGTGCCTCACACGGATAGCTCACTGAAGACCCCCTGCCGCATGAAACATTCATTTCTGACCAGTGGCGCCTTACCCGCAAGTACTGAGCTTGCGATCCTCTCCCGTTTGTGCAGTTTTGACACCCGGCACATTTGGTATGTACAGGCGGGGAGCTAGAGGATGAAGAAGGCAGCGCCGCAGCTGCCGGCACGTCCTTATTTGCGCTGGCCCGGCTGCGCCGTGTTATTGCAGCGGCTTAGCCCGGCTGGGAGCGGGCGCGCCTAAGCTGCACAAACAAGCGCGCGGCCCGCCCAGGGAAATTTGTAGGCGCTGAGAGACGGCCCCCGCGGGGCCGCGCCGCGGAAACTGCGCGAGGCGCGCACGCCCTCGCCCTCGCCCTCAGAATTACCGCACCACGTCACACCGGCCGTGTCTCCGCGTTCTGCACTCCCAAAGTGCTAGCGCCCTAACACACCAAGAACGTGGGCAAGGGGGTGGGAATCCTGTGGGGAGGGGGGGGGGGGGGGGAGCAAAGGGGCAGAAGAAAGCAGTTACCCCTCCTGAAACTGGGGTACAGAGTTTTAACCCATTACATAACTGTCACACTTCAAAAAAATAATTGTTCGCTATTTATTATTCTACTTTCATCTCTCTCGCCCCATATGGGTAGAGGGTGCGCTCTCAGCGGCACAGTTGAAACTTTTAAAAATGTAAATAAAGACGAACACGATGTAACTAACCTGTTTCTACGGGTTATTACGTTAAGAGTGGGAATGGAAATGCTTATTGATTGTGAAATTAACGTGAGAAGATTAGGGTCACCACCGACTCGAACCATACAACTAATCAAAGGTTTGGCCGAGTCGGAAAATAAATTAATTTGATCACAGACCAAAATCTCATAAAAATACGTACGTCGTGATATCGCTAATAGGGGATGCGATGTAATTAATAGTATTTCCCGTGCACTTCTACGAGAATCAACCATTTAAAATAAAATAGTACATGCTCCAACACTGTGCAGAATATCAGCTCCCAGCAACACACCTGAAAATAAGACTTAATCTAAATTATTTGTTTTAAAATAAAAGGGGAAACTAATCACTGGACCTGTGCGTAAGGAAACGCGTTGAATGTGCTAACAGGAAACCTACGAGGTGAGTGGCTTAGGTGCAAAAACGTAATCTCGTAATTGCAAGAGAAAATTGTGTATAAAATCATTTATTCCTAAGATATGGATGTGAGGCATGTACACAATTCCTGATAACATTAATTCCTAAAACATTAAAGAAAAGCATCGATACATACACCGTTATAATCTACACCTAAAATCATTGGTGTGAATCATTCATACAATCACACCACTATGAGAGTTATGAGAAAAGAAAAAAATAGGAAAAGAAAGAGAAACGCTAGTGAAAATGGGCTACCGGACTAATGAAAGGTGGCTACAGGACCCTTTCAACGATGAAACAATTCAGGGGTCAACGGCCAGTTATGAGTATCCAAACAGGCACAGTATTTCGGCAAGCGACCGTGTTGCCATCATCAGGTGTTAGTCGAAATGTTGTGCCCGTTGGGCACTGACTTTAGATTCTTGATTTGAGAGCCTTTTCGTCTCGAATTACGCGGGAGAAGTTCAAGAATCACAAAGCAATCCGTATACCGGGCGGTTATACACTGAAGAGCCAAAAATTTGGTACACCTGCCTAATATCGTTTAGGGGTGTCGCGACACAACGTGGTATGGGCTCGACTAAGGTCTGAAGAAGTGCTGGAGGGAACTGACAACATGAATCCTGCAGGGCTGTCCATGTCTGTAAGACTACGAGGGCGTGGAGATCTCTTCTCTACAGCACGTTACAAGGCATCCCAGAGTTGCTGAATAATGTTCATGTCTGGGGATTGTTTAAACTCAGAAGAGTGTTGCCGGAGCCACTTTGAAGCAGTTCTGGACGTGTGGGGTGTCGTACTGAAGCGCTGGATTTGGCCACATCCGTCGGAATGCACACTGGAATGGATGCAGGTGATCAGACAGAGTGCTTACGTACGTGTCAGACTCGTATCTAGACGTACCAGGGATCCCATATCACTCCAACTACACACGCCCCACACAATTACAGAGCCTCCGCCATTTTGAACAGTCCCCTGCTGACATGCGGGATCCATGGATTCATGAGGTTGTCTACATACCTGTACAAGTCCATTCGCTCGATACAACTCGAAATGACACTCCTCCGATCAGGCAACATCTTTCCAATCATCAACGGTCCAATGTCGGTGTTGACGGGCCCAGCAAGGCGTAAAGCTTTGTGTCGTGCAGTCATCAATGGTACACGAGTGGGCCTTCGGCTCCGAAAGCCCATATCGATGATGTTTCGTTGAATGGTCCGCACGCTGACATTTGATGGTGGTCCAACACTGAAATCTGTAGCAGATTGCGAAAGAGTTGCACTTCTGTCACGTTGAACGATTCTCTTCAGTCGTGGTTGGTCCCGTTGTTGCAGGGTCTTTCTCCGGCCTCAGGTATGTCTGAAATTTGATGTTTTACCGGATTCTCAATATTCACGGTACGCTCGTGCAGTGGTCGTACGGGAGAATCCCTAGTTTATCGCTATCCCGGAGATACTCTGTCCCATCGCTCGTGCGCTGACTGTAGCACCACGTTCTAACTCACTTAACTCTTGATGACCTGCCATTGTATTTGTAGAAGCAGTAATCCATCAAACAACTGCACCAGACACCTGTCTTCTATAGGCATTAGCGACCGCAGCGCCGTATTCTGCCTGTTTACATATCTCCGTATTTGAATATGCATACCTATACTAGCTTCTTTGGCGCTTCAGTGTAATTTAACTGCAGCTACTCGCAGAAGCTCAGTGTGGTCTGTACAAAGGACGTTCAAAAAGTTTTGTACAGTCATCTCTAATTTTTTTATTTTTTGCGTGAGGAGAACGAAATTTTTTGTGAATATACTTGGAACATTTAGCTATAAGTTGGTATATAAAAGTATTTTCTTTTGTTTACTTGTGAGCCATAATGGACAGTGAAGTAGATGTCAGGTTGCTCCTCTTCAAGCCTGGCGGTGACTCTGCCACATCGATTCACAGGAAGTTGCTCCCTGTTTATGGAGAGAACACAGTGGACCGCAGCAGTATGAAGAAGTGGTTGCAGAGGTTTAAAGAAGGTGATTTCTCTCTACTGGACAATCCACGATGCGGTAGACCATCGACGGCAGTGAGTGATGTGAATAAGGAGACCATTGATAAAATCATCCAAAATGACAGATGTGTGACAACATGACAGCTTGCTGAAATGACTCGTTTGTCATTGGGTAGTGTGGTATCACTGTTACGGTTTCCAGGGTCAAAACAGCTCATCAGATTACACCACGACAATGCCAAACCCCTTACAACCCTTATGACGCAGGAGAAAATCAGGAAAATGGGTTGGAAAATGGTTCCTCATCCTCCCTACAGTCCGGACTTGGCTCCGTCTGAATGTTACCTCTTTGGTCGTCTGAAGGCCACCTGCGCGGTAAAACATTTGATAGTGGGAAAGACCTTATTTCCTGTGTCAAGCGATGGTGTAAAAGTCAATCCCCAGAATTTTAACAACGTGCACTTACATCATGGAAAGAACGTTGGGCAAGATGCGTCACAGATGATGGAGGCTACACTGAGTAGGCTCAACGTGTAGCTAAATGTTCCAAGTATGTTCACAAAAAATTTCATTCTCCTCCTGCAAAAAATAAAAAAATAGATACAACTGTGCAAAATTTGTTGATCGCCCTTTTAACTATCGTATCTCAGCGAAACTTGGTAGTTATACTACTGCGTTAACGCGGAACCAATTCACCATGAAAAAAATAGTTTCAATTATGGCCAACAGGTCACATCTGACGCTGTGAATGCAAGAAAGACGTATAGAAATACGAGGGCCGTTCAGAAAGTAACCTCCGGTTGATTTTAAAAAAATACACCAAGTTAAATAAAAATATTTTAATACATACATCTTCCAACTACATCTTTGCACTATTTTTCTACATAGTCTCCATAGCGATTGAGGCACTTATCGTATCTCTTCACATGCTTTGAAATTCCTTCTGCATAAAAATCACCCGCTTGTGCCTGGAGCCAGCCTGTGACCGCATCTTTGAGCTCTTCGTCGTCATCAAACCGCTGTGACCCGAGCCATTTCTTCAAATGCATGAAGAGGTGATAATCACTTGGCGCCAGGTCTGGGCTGTAAGGTGGATGGTTGATAACGTCCCACTTGAAGGACTCAAGAAGGGCCGTTGTTCTGCGAGCAGAGTGAGGACGGGCGTTATCGTGCAAAAAAACGATACCGGAAGTCAGCATACCACGGCGTTTGTTCTGTATAGCCCGTCGTAACTTTTTTATTGTTTCACAGTACACGTCTTGATTAATGGTCGTACTACGTTCCATGAATTCAACCAACAACACCCCTTTGGCATCCCAAAACACCGTTGCCATCAGTTTTCTGGCAGAAAAATCTTGCGAGGCTTTTCTTGGTTTGGTAGGCGAATTTGAATGTGCCCACATCTTTGATTGTTCTTTTGTCTCAGGGTTCACGTACTTAATCCAGGTTTCGTCACCGGTCACGATTCTGTTTTACAATGGTTCTCCTTCGTCCTCATAACGTGACAGAAAGTCTAATGCAGAGGCCATTCTTTGAGTTTTGTGGTGGTCGGTAAGAATTTTGGGCACCCATCGTGCACAGAACTTACGGTAACCCAATCTTGCTGTCACTATCTCGTACAAGAGAGTCTTAGAAATCTGTGGAAAACCAGTAGACAACTCCGACATTGAGAAACGTCGATTTTCACGAACTTTTGCATCAACTGTCTGAACGAGTTCGTCAGTCACCAATGATGGTCTACCACTCCTCTCTTCATCATGAACGTTTTCTCGTCCACTTTTAAATAAACGTACCCATTCACAGACAACTCCTTCACTCATAACTCTTGGTCCGTAAACGGCACAAAGCTCACGATGAATAGCTGCTGCAGAATATCCTTTGGCTGTAAAAAACCTTATGACAGCACGCACTTCACATTTGGCGGGGTTTTCTATTGCAGCACACATTTCAAACTGCCACAAAAACTAAACTAGCGCAGGTACGACGTTCACTCGACCACGGCTTGATGCCGACTGACCTGTTGAGTGCGTGAACGCACAGATGGCGTCGCTACTCCCCCCACAACCCGCACTGTAACCAATCGGAGGTTACTTTCTGAACCGCCCTCGTATTTCTATTGTAATGGATTAGGAACGGGACATGGGCAGAAAAGCTCTGACAAGTGAGAAATGCACAGTGTTGTTTTTATTATTATTCACCGCTTACACAGTTTGTTGAATCTTAGCACTGGAGACGTCGACGAAATGCTGCATCCATAAAACGACGTGATGAACAGTTGTTCGCCCAAGTTCCGGTGGAACGTGAGCAACGTGTTCCTGTATACAGTCCTTCAGATCAGGTAGGAATCGATTGTGTTCCTGCCAGATGCGTTCTTTTAGATAACACACAGAGCTCAAAACTGACATAGATTCAGCTCAGGCGCTTGCGGGTCACACATCTAGAAAACATGACACGTTCGCGGAAGGTTGCATTAAATGGTTGAAATGGCTCTGAGGACTATGCGACTTAACTGCTGAGGTCATCAGTCGCCTAGAACTTAGAACTAATTTAACCTAACTAACCTAAGGACATCACACACATCCATGCACGAGGCAGGATTCCAACCTGCGACCGTAGCGGTCGCTCGGTTCCAGACTGTAGCGCCTAGAACCGCACGGCCACTCCTGCCGGCGGTTGCATTAAGCAGATCATTCATCGGGCGAGCGATGTAGGGTGTTGCCCCAACTTGCATGAAAACAGTGGTTTCCACACAGTTGTGCGCTTCCGAACCTGGAGGCTCATGCTGTACAAGAAGGTCTCGATAACATGCTGACGTCATGGTACATCTGACAAGCTCTTCTTTAAGGAAGAACGGACTGAGAATAAAGGTGCTTGTGAATCCACACCACATAGTCACATACGGTGAGTGTAGTGTCTCTTCGTAGACAATACGCCATTTAATAACACCCCAAACTCAGCAGTTCTGTGTGTTTACTGCATTCCGTAGTGTAAAATGTGCCTCCTCACTCCATACCAGGTGTAGAAGCGTGATACCGTAATTTGGTTGCAAAAATTACACCTCTGTTGTTTGAAACTTTACACAATATTTTATTCAAAATAACCTCCATCGCCGGCCGGTGTGGCCGTGCGGTTTTAAGCGCTCCAGTCTGGAACCGCATGACCGTTACGGTCGCAGGTTCGAATCCTGCCTCGGGCATGGATGTGTGTAATGTCCTTAGGTTAGTTAGGTTAAATTAGTTCTAAGTTCTAGGCGACTGACGACCTCAGCAGTTAAGTCGCGTAGTGCTCAGAGCCATTTGCACCATTTTTTTGAGGAGCTGGCTGCAGCCATTTGAACCAATCTCCATCGCTATTTATACACTTCTCCCAGCTCTCTGGCAGGCCACGCCAAAAAAACAGCTATTCTCTCCAAGCGAACCACTCGGCGAGTCATTTTCTTACATTTTCTTACGAATGGAAGCGTTGTTCAGCGAGAGCGTGTCCCAGTGATACAAACAGATGATAATCGGACGAAACCAAGTCTGGAGAATAAGCTGCGTGCCCTAGTATTTCTCAACTGAACGCCTCGATTGTTTCCCTGACACGTTTTGCTGTGTCTGATGGGGCGTTAACATGGTGCAACATGACTTTGTGTTGCCTTTTTTTATATTCCGGCCGTTTTTCACGTAATGCTCGATTTAAATCGATCATTCGCTTTTGGCAGCGATTAGTGTTAACATTTTCACGAGGTTTTAGCAGCTCGTAATAGACGACACCCTTCTGATCCCACCAAACACAGAGCATTCCAAAGCGATCTCGTCTTGCAGTGGATGTCGATAGTTTGCCTGGATTCATTCATGTTTTACGACGCTTATGATTCTCAACATATTTTCATTTTTCATCATCTCCCTTCGATTCTTCTTAATTGCCGTTATCTTTCTAATCTTTGACGTTGAAACCGCACTAATTCTACGAGTCCTAATTATTTTAAAAACATCAGACATTATAATCTGAACAGCATCAACAGTACTCTTCACTCTACTCTATTCGATGAAGAAACGACTTTCTTTTGTATCTGGCGAGCAGCAATTCACAAGTGGTCTTTCGATTTGCTTGCTGTCTTTCATTCAGTTCATGCGGAAACCGTTTTCCCACTTTCTGCACCTTTCACATAGCTTTCAACCTAAGTGAAACGGCTTTCTGCGTCACATTCAATTGTTCCGCGAGTTCCTTTCGAGTTTATCATCTTCATCCAAGACGGCCTCCAATTCGTTGTCTTCGAACTTTTTTGGTGGTTTCCCGCACTCGTCGTTTCTCACGTCAGTATCACCACTTTTAAATTTTTGAACCACTGTCCGCGAATCGTAGTTCGGAGGCAGAAAACTCGACATACAGGGCTATTACAAATGATTGAAGCGATTTCATAAATTCACTATACCTCCATTCATTGACATGTGGTCACGACACACTACAGATACGTAGAAAAACTCATAAAGTTTTGTTCGGCTGAAGCCGCACTTCAGGTTTCTGCCGCCAGAGCGCTCGAGAGCACAGTGAGACAAAATGGCGACAGGAGCCGAGAAAGCGTATGTCGTGCTTGAAATGCACTCACGTCAGTCAGTCATAACAGTGCAACGACACTTCAGGACGAAGTTCAGCATAGATCCACCAACTGCTAACTCCATTCGGCGATGGTATGCGCAGTTTAAAGCTTCTGGATGCCTCTGTAAGGGGAAATCAACGGGTCGGCCTGCAGTGAGCGAAGAAACGGTTGAACGCGTGCGGGCAAGTTTCACGCGTAGCCCGCGGAAGTCGACGAATAAAGCAAGCAGGGAGCTAAACGTACCACAGGATGGTGCTCCACCGCACTTCCATCATGATGTTCGGCATTTCTTTAACAGGAGATTGGAAAACCGATGGATCGGTCGCGGTGGAGATCATGATCAGCAATTCATGTCATGGCCTCCACGCCCTCCCGACTTAACCCCATGCAATTTCTGTCTGTGGGGTTATGTGAAAGATTCAGTGTTTAAACCTCCTCTACCAAGAAACGTGCCACAACTGAGAGCTCGCATCAACGATGCTTTCGAACTCATTGATGGGGACATGCTGCGCCGAGTGTGGGAGGAACTTGATTATCGGCTTGATGTCTGCCGAATCACTAAATGGGCACGTATCGAACATTTGTGAATGGCTGAAAAAAACTTTTTGAGTTTTTGTATGTGTGTGCAAAGCATTGTGAAAATATCTCAAATAATAAAGTTATTGTAGAGTTGTGAAATCACTTCAATCATTTGTAGTAACCCTGTATTTACGGTTTGAAAAAGATACCGATGTACGGAACTTGGGTTACTGTGTGGTGTCACTCGTCGTTAACCGTTGGAGGAAGCAGATGGCGCTGCAGACAAGGTCTCAAGAGCCCTACACTGACAGCTAGCACCAACTATGGGGGAATTCCTGATTCATACTTCTACACCTGGTAGAATATTGTCCGGCCACATGACATCAACTTCTATCAGTGACAGAAACCGAAGAGCAAACTCGGAATGTTGCTGCGAATCATGCGGTTTCAGTTGCTGTATCGCCTGGATCTTGTGCACGTATCAGAGTATAACCGGCCGCAAAACTTCCCGTTATGTTGATCATGGGGTGGACAATCATCGCGTCACTGCATGGGCACTAGCACTACCCAGGGCACGTGCAGCATGATCAGCTACAGCAACAGAAACATCTTCAATAAATTCCACCGGAATAGGACTGCTCCTCTTCCAGATGCCCCACCAAGCCCACCCGTGTTTTCGAATTTCAGTATCATCTTCTTTAAGCCATTTAATGGCATCGAGCCCGTCCTCAGTCTTTTAGTAGACTCTGTCAATGCAGTACTGTAATTGATGCTCATCACATAAAATAGTGTCACTAATAGTGTACGGTCTTCTTCTCGATAGCTACACTGTTTACTAGCGTTATGGCTTGTCAAACGACAGCGTTGATATCATACCTTCATACAAACAGTGTACAGCGCCAGATTTGCACCTGGTGGACAAAATTGAGACTAATTTTTTTCCATGATAAATCGGTTCCGCAATATCGAGTTTCAGTGCAGTTACAGCCCAAGCTGAGCCGGACTTACGTGTTACAACAACCCGGTATGACTGAAAGGTGAAAAATTTTACAAAAGTTTTTAAAGTCTATAAAAAGCTGGACTTTTTTGCATAAAATTTGTGCTGTGATTTCGTGGCACTGAGGAAGTCTCGTCCCGCTCGGCTTAGGGCGCAAATGCCGGAGCAGTTTTCTCACTTTGCCGAGAGGACGCGAGGTCCAGTGGAGGTGCCCGCCCCATCACCACCACCCGCGACCGGGGAAAGTATAGCGGGGATGAGCGAAACAGCCGGGCGTCGGGGCAAGGGGCGTACAGACGAGGGGCGACCGCTGGGCAGCAACTTAGAGGTAGCGGCGTCTGGCGTATCCTGCTTCGCAGTAAAGTCTGTTCCTACAGCGCGCAGGCATTTAAAACTCTTTGCAGAAACGATGGCTTAAAAAGTATAACACTTTCAGTAAAGAAATTGCAGTACCTGGGCTGGGGACGGGAACGTTAGGTGTTCTGCAGTATTAAAGGGTGTGGCTATAAGTATTAAGGGCAACTGGGTAGAGAAATCTTCGTAAAATCTAGCTGGGATTCCATCTGGACCTGGTGATTTATTTGTTTTCAAATCTTTAAGTTGCCTCTCCACGCCAGCTATGCTTATTTTTTCCTGCGTGAACGATTTCTTGAACGTGAAACTTAAGACTTCGGCTTTCGTTTTCTTCAACTACCACACCAGACTGGTCAACAAGGAACTGAATGGAAGCCTTAGACCCGATTAGTGATTTTATAGACTTTTCTCGGATTTTCTGCCAGATCTTTTGCCAAGGTGTGACGGTGGTAGTTGTTGTACGCTTCACGCATAGATCTTTTCACAGACGCACGAATCTCTACTGACCTTCACTTGTCGTCGTTTGTGCGTCCCCTTTTGAACCTAGAGTGCAACAGCCTCTGCTTTGTCAGCATCTAACGATTTCCGTTATTGAACCATAGTGAGTCTTTTCCGTCCTTTATCCACTTACTAGGCACGTAACTCTCCAGACCACGATTTGCAATCTGCTTCAACTTTGCCCGTAATTCCTCTTCATCCATCTCAATGGAACTAAGTGATGTCGATTCACTAAGTAAGATGTTAATAACTGCTTATCTGCTCACTGTAGCAGGAACACTCTCGTAACCTTCTTCATTGATTTATTAACTTTCGTAATCATAGTTGCTGTTATAACATCATAATCATAATCCACGTTTCTGTACTAAAATTGTCGACAAGGTCCTACCTATTTGTAGCTACAAGGTCTAAGTAAGATATTTCGCCGGCCGCGGTGGTCGTGCGGTTCGAGGCGCTTCAGTCCGGAACCGCGTGACTGCTACGGTCGCAGGCTCGAATCCTGCCTCGGGCATGGATGTGTGTGATGTGCTTAGGTTAGTTAGGTTTAAGTAGTTCTAAGTTCTGGCGGACTGATGACCTAAGATGTTAAGTCCTATAGTGCTCAGAGCGATTTGAACCATTTTTGTCTAAGATATTTCCATTGCGTGTGGGCTGTCGAGCTGGCTGCTCAAGACAATTTTCAGAAAACGTGTTCAAAAGAATTTCACTTGATTGTCTGTCTGTTCCTCCCGCAGTGAGTCCATAGAGATCCCACTCTATACCCGGCAGGTTAAAGTTGCCTCCAAGTAGTATTGCATGGTCTGAGTATTAACGCGCTATTGACCGTAGACTTTCTTTGTATGAATCTAGGCCGCGCGGGGTGGCCGTGCGGTCTAGGCACCTTGCCACGGTTCGCGCGGCTCCCCCCGTCGGAGGTTCGAGTCCTCCCTCGGGCGTGGGTGTGTGTGTTGTAAAGTTAGTTTAAGTTAGATTGAGCAGTGTGTAAGCCTAGGGACCAATAACCTCAGCAGTTTGGTCCCATAGACCTTACCATAAATTTCCAATTTCACCAATGAATTTAGAACTGCCACAGCGGAATAGGGTGGCCGCTAAAAATATCCAACAGTTAACGTAGTTTCACGAACACCTGATATACGCGGCTAGGCGACTTCCTTTTGGCACTTAACTTCGACGTCAATAGTGACTATATTATTGTGAACTGCAATGAAAACTCTCCCTCCTTTGGCCTCTAATCTGTCTTTCCCATATACATTCCAGGACGCGTTAAATATCTATGAGCTTTCCACTTTGGGTTTTAGCCAGCTCTCAGTCTCAGGAATAATTTGAGCGCGAGAACTTTCCTGGAGGGCAATAAATTCGGGAACTTTATTACGAACACTTCGACAGTCTACTGATATGATTGTGACAGTCGAAGTGTCTTTACTGTGATCACCGTTTGACGTCCCTTGCTTGAGTCGACTGGCAAGTGTTCATCAGAGCACCTCAAACTACCGCCTAGCCTAAAAACCCCTCATGTATACTCCACAAATGCTCAGGTATGCGAGCAGCTGCTTCCTTTGTGTAATGCACCCCTGACCTATCTAGGGGAGTCGTACAAATCCCCACGCTGGTCCACAGATCTGCAGCCAAGACCGTCACAGAGTGGACGAAGCCTTTGGCTGAGACCCTCCACTCAGCTCCAAACGAAAGGACCCCTATCACTTCTGGGAACGATACTGCAATTTGTGAGCTCTGCTTGTACCCACGTGCGAGGCCAGCAGTCTTCATCACCCCCGCCAGCCACCATGCGACAGGCGTCCCCGGTGCCGACGTGACCCACAACTTGCGGACGACTGCACCCTGCACGCTCGATAGCCATCGGCAAGGCAGCCTCCACATCTCGGATGAGGCCACCCGGAAGACATACTGAGTGCACATTGGCTTTCTTCCCATCATCTGCCTAAGGGGCTCCATAACACGCCTAAGATTGGAGCTTCCAGTAACCAGTACAGTGTGTTACCTGTAAGACGGCTGAGTTGTGAGGGGAGTGCGGGGAGAGGAGGAAGCAAGTATTGGCTGGCGGGGGAGAGGAGCCGTTGGGGAGGGGACAAGGCACGCCTACCTACCAGCTGCAGTGCTGGCACTACAAACTGCGCGTCGTGCTTACACGAAAGCAGACGAAGGCTTGGAAGTAAAACTCGCTTTAAATGTTCGTAAACGAAACTGAAATCGTCATGTACATTTTGTCTACTATGCGCTCCCCCATGTAGTGACACCAACGACACTCTCTTCACGTAAGTCACACTTCCTCTGCCAACATTTATTAAACGTTAAGTTATTATCGATCCACGATTCATCGAGATAAAATATTTCTCTGCCTGCTTCCCTGAAGTTCTTCATGTCAACAATGAAACGAGATCGCCACTGCACAATGTCTGGACATTCTAACAACATATTCCTCTTGTTTTTCACCTTACGCCATATAAATCCCATACACAAAAGTACTTTTCTCAGCGAGACAATACTCCACTTCCAGCCTATTTTGTCGTGCAAAACTGGAAGCAGTGTTCGCAGGCTCGGCACAATCTTCCACACTGAATAAAATTCCGGTATCGTGTCGCGAATGACACGCTGGTTGAAATCATCGATCATTACTTCGATTTCTCCACTTCTTATCCTAAGTTAAAAGAGAGAGAGATTTATAAGAAAATGCCTTCTGCACTGCATGTATTTTTTTGAATTTGGAAATGTACTGCAATATGAATGTGTATCGAAATAATACAGTAACCAGTGGTGTTTCCATACAAAGCAATACAGTAGCAAGGAAAAATGAAACATAAGGTAATTCGGACGAAATAGAGGGCTCCTTCAAAGTGATCGCGGACAAAATATCTGAAATGGAAACTCATCTTTTCTTGCCAGGCGTTTGTGGTGATACGCCAGGATGATTCTTGGAAAACTGTTTGAATTTCCAATGCTACGCATGCTTTGTCCTGTGTATGTAGCAGTTCTCACTGAAGATTTGTAAATGGGGCGAAGCAATTTTTTCTGCTCCGTTTCCCTTTCGCAGCATTCAATCACACGCAATATAATTTTGCGAGCATCGCTACGTAATGCTGGTTTCCTTCTAACCATAGGCCTACCGGTAGGGGTTGTTGGAGACTCCCAAGATGGGCCAGCAACTGCCTCTTCACTCATTTTGCTAATGTTTAGCACAACTGCACAATAAAAACACGCAAAACAGTACAGCGCAAAACAATAACGAAGCAGACGACAATGGCTACCTTGTACAACAAAGTCAGTCAGCTAACGTCATGTTGGCAGCAGTCGAAACTGCGTGCCTACCGAAGCCTCCCGACGTTTACCGACTTCTACCGATTCAGGACTAGGGAGAGGTCTGCCATCTAAAAGTTTACATACTGTAAACCCCCCCCCCCTCCCCCTTCCTTCCGTGTGCCTGCACGGACCGTGCTGAAGGAGCGGCAACCTCTTCACTCACAGCGTGAACGGGCGAGGCCAGGCGGCAGTCTCCACATTGAGCTTCCGCCTCGAGCGACGCGAACGCGTTTACAACCCGCCACTCACCCTGCTGTGAGGGCGCATCCACAGCGTCATGTGCACCAGGAGGTGCCTCGGAAGCAGAGCCCGGGGGCAAAACACCTGAGGTGTCTGAAACGACGCACCAGATTCTCCGTTACATCCCGAGGCAGCAGCCTGAAAGCGACTGACCGTAGCCAACAGCACGTTCAGCTGTTCGCTAACTGCGGCCAGCTCCTCTTGCACCCGCACACAGAATGCACACATTCTACCTATCATAGCAAGACTGACTGAAGAAGTGAACTAAAAAAGCAGACAATCCTAGGTATGCGACTTGCACTCTCCTAATGTGTCAGCAATGGACGCTGATACGTTAAAGAGCTACTGAGCTGGCCGTTCAGTGAGCAGTTATTGCGCTAAAGATTGAATGAATTTACTCTTACAAAAACGAGGGATCGCCCCTCTTAAACAGAGAAATAATTTAATAAATTTGCTACATGAAAACACAGAAAAGGACAAACACTTAACTTGTCGCTCTGTAGACGCATTCGTATCACAGCCGAGAGCTGTAAATTGAACTGGTCATTCAATAGGTAAAGGGAGATGAAATCTAATTGTCATCTGGGATTGGAATGCGGTTATAGGGGAAGGAGTAGGATGAAGGCTTACGGGAGAATATGAGCTTGGTAGTAGGAATGAGAGAGGAGAAAGACTGAGTTCTGCAGTAAGTTTCAGACGGTAATAACAAATACTCCGTTCCAGAATCATAACAGGAGTAAATATACTTGGAAAAGGCCAGGTGATAACGGAAGATTTCAGTTACACTACTTCATGGATTCCGAAATGAGATATTGAATTGTAAGGCATACAGAGAGGGCAGATCACAATTTGTTAATGATGAAGAGTATGTTGAAGTCTAGTCGATAAGAATCAATACACGAAAGTACTAAGGATAGGTACGCTTGAAGTTCTCTGAAGCTATAGATATTTCGATAATGGATAGCTCAGTAGCCATTTCAGTAGAAAAGGAATGGACAGCGCTAAAAAGGGCAATCACAGACGTTGGAGAGAGAAACATAGATATAAAGTAGGTAACTGCGAAGAAACCAAGGATAATAGAGGAAATACTTCGGTTGATCGACTAAAGAAGGAAGTACAGAAGTGTTTAGGAAAATTCAGGAATACAGAAATACAAAGAGTAGCTGAAGAATAAAACAAATAGGAAGTGTAGGGAACCTAAGAGCGAATGGATAGATGAAATGTAAATAAATCGAAAAAGAGTCGGATGAACTGACTGAGAATATAGAAAAGTCAAATTAAAAGCAAGGGCAGTAACATGTAAAGTGCAATGGGAATTCCACTGTTAAACGCAGATGAGAGAGCGGATAGGTGGAAACGGCACATTGAAGGCCTCTGTGAGGAGGAGAAGGAGTTATCTAATGGTGTGACAGAAGAAGAAACAGGAGTCAATGGGGGAGAGACAGGGGATGCAGTATTACAATCAGAATTTAGAAGAGTTCTGGAATACTTAACATGACACAGGGAAGATGTGATAGATTATCTTCCACCTGCATTTCTAAAACCATTAAGGGTTCAAATGGTTCAAATGGCTCTGAGCACTATGGGACTCAACTGCTGAGGTCATTAGTCCCCTAGAACTTAGAACTAGTTAAACCTAACTAACCTAAGGACATCACAAACATCCATGCCCGAGGCAGGATTCGAACCTGCGACCGTAGCGGTCTTGCGGTTCCAGACTGCAGCGCCTGTAACCGCACGGCCACTCTGGCCGGCAAACCATTAAGGGAAGTAGCGAAAAAACGATTACTCATATTGGTGTGTAGAATGTACGAGACTAGCGATATACCATCAGACTTCCGGAAAACACAATTCACAAGACTCAAAGAGCTGACAAGTGCGAGAATTATCGCACCATCAGCTTAACAGCTCATTCATTCAAGCTGATGACAAGAACAGTACACAGAAGAATAGAAAAGAAAATTGATGATTTGTTCGATGACGATCAGTTTGGCTTTAGGAAAGGCAAAGGCAACAGAGACGCAGTTCGGACGTTGTGGTTGATAATGGAAGCAAGAGTGAAGGAAAATCAAGACACATTCATCGGATTTATCGACATGGGAAAAGCGTTCGACAGTGTAAACTGGTGCAAGGTCTTCGAAATTCTTAGAGAAATAGGAATAAGCTATTGGGAAAGACGAGTAATATAGAAAATGTACAAGAGTCAAGAGGGAACAATAATAGTGGACGGATTGAGAAGGGTGTAAGACAGAGATGTAAAGTTTCTTCCTTATTCTTCAATCTAAAGAGTAATGACAGAAATGAAAGAAAGTTTCAAGATCGGGATTAAAATTCAAGGTGGAAGGTTATCAAAGTTAAGATTCGCTGACGACATTGCTATCATCAGTGAAAGTGAAGAAGAATTACAGGATCCATGGAATGGAATGAATAGTCTAATGGATACAAAATACTGACTGAGAGGAAATCGAAGAAAGACCAAAGTAATAAAAAGTAGCAGAAATAAGAACTGCAAGAAATTTAACATCATAACCGGTGATCCCAAAGTAAAGGAAGTTAAGGTATTCTGCTGCCTAGATAACAAAATAACACAAGACGGACGCTGTAAGGAGGACATAAAAAGTAGACTAGCACTGGCAGAGAGAGTATTCCTGGTACAAAGAAGTCTACTAGTATGAAACAAGGACCTTAATTAGAAGAATAAATTTCTGAGAATGTACACTTGGAACAAAGCATCGTATAGCAGTGAAGTATAGACTGTGGGAAACCCGGAACGGAAGAGAATCGAAACATTTGAGATGTCGTGCTACAGAAGAATTTTGAAAATTAGGTAGACTGATAAGGTAAGTAATGAGAAGTTTCTCCGTAGAATCGAAAGGAAATGTGGAAAATACCGACAAGAAGGACAGGGTGATAGGACATCTGTAAAGGCATGAGGGAATAATTTCCAGGGTACTAGAGAGAGTTGTAGATGGTGTAAGTAGGCTGTTTAGGTTTTTTTATTGGCAACGCCACATAGCGCTCTGTATGAAAATCACTGGCTGTGCTGTGTGCAGTCTGTGGCTGGTTTGCATTGTTGTTTGCTATTGTAGTGTTGGGCAGCTGGATGTGAACAGCGCGTAGCGTTGCGCAGTTGGAGGTGAGCCGCCAGCAGTGGTGGATGTGGGGAGAGAGATGGCGGAATTTTGAGAGCGGACGATCTGGACGTGTGTCCATCAGAAAGAGTAAATTTGTAATATTGGATATCATGGACTGATATATATCTATTATGACCTTTGAACACTCTTACGGTAAATACATTGTTTGTTCTCTATCAAAATCTTTCATTTGCCAACTATCCCTGTCAGTAGTTAGTGCCTTCAGTAGTCAGAATCTTTTATTTAGCTGGCAGTAGAGGCACTCGCTGTATTGCAGTAGTTAGAGTAATGAATATTTTTGTGAGGTAAGTGATTCATGAAAGGTATAGGTTATTGTTAGTCAGGGCCATTCTTTTGTAGGGATTATTGAAAGTCAGATTGCGTTGCGCTAAAAGTACTGTGTGTCAGTTTAAGCACAGGCATGTATAATTCTTAGGGGACGTTTCAATGGTAAAACTGTATAGAAAGGCAGAGATTGGGATGCATCTAGCAATAATTGAGGACGCGTGTGGCAGGTGCAACTGAGATGAAAAGGGTCGCACAGAAGTGGAAATCGTCGAGGGCCACTTCAAACCAATTAAAAGACTGATGACTTAAAAAAATAAAAAAAAAAACTATTTCTGTTCAACTTAAAATACACCATGAGTACTTATAAATACACTCCTGGAAATGGAAAAAAGAACACATTGACACCGGTGTGTCAGACCCACCATACTTGCTCCGGACACTGCGAGAGGGCTGTACAAGCAATGATCACACGCACGGCACAGCGGACACACCAGGAACCGCGGTGTTGGCCGTCGAATGGCGCTAGCTGCGCAGCATTTATGCACCGCCGCCGTCAGTGTCAGCCAGTTTGCCGTGGCATACGGAGCTCCATCGCAGTCTTTAACACTGGTAGCATGCCGCGACAGCGTGGACGTGAACCGTATGTGCAGTTGACGGACTTTGAGCGAGGGCGTATAGTGGGCATGCGGGAGGCCGGGTGGACGTACCGCCGAATTGCTCAACACGTGGGGCGTGAGGTCTCCACAGTACATCGATGTTGTCGCCAGTGGTCGGCGGAAGGTGCACGTGCCCGTCGACCTGGGACTGGACCGCAGCGACGCACAGATGCACGCCAAGACCGTAGGATCCTACGCAGTGCCGTAGGGGACCGCACCGCCACTTCCCAGCAAATTAGGGACACTGTTGCTCCTGGGGTATCGGCGAGGACCATTCGCAACCGTCTCCATGAAGCTGGGCTACGGTCCCGCACACCGTTAGGCCGTCTTCCGCTCACGCCCCAACATCGTGCAGCCCGCCTCCAGTGGTGTCGCGACAGGCGTGAATGGAGGGACGAATGGAGACGTGTCGTCTTCAGCGATGAGAGTCGCTTCTGCCTTGGTGCCAATGATGGTCGTATGCGTGTTTGGCGCCGTGCAGGTGAGCGCCACAATCAGGACTGCATACGACCGAGGCACACAGGGCCAACACCCGGCATCATGGTGTGGGGAGCGATCTCCTACACTGGCCGTACACCACTGGTGATCGTCGAGGGGACACTGAATAGTGCACGGTACATCCAAACCGTCATCGAACCCATCGTTCTACCATTCCTAGACCGGCAAGGGAACTTGCTGTTGCAACAGGACAATGCACGTCCGCATGTATCCCGTGCCACCCAACGTGCTCTAGAAGGTGTAAGTCAACTACCCTGGCCAGTAAGATCTCCGGATCTGTCCCCCATTGAGCATGTTTGGGACTGGATGAAGCGTCGTCTCACGCGGTCTGCACGTCCAGCACGAACGCTGGTCCAACTGAGGCGCCAGGTGGAAATGGCATGGCAAGCCGTTCCACAGGACTACATCCAGCATCTCTACGATCGTCTCCATGGGAGAATAGCAGCCTGCACTGCTGCGAAAGGTGGATATACACTGTACTAGTGCCGACATTGTGCATGCTCTGTTGCCTGTGTCTGTGGTTCTGTCAGTGTGATCATGTGATGTATCTGACCCCAGGAATGTGTCAATAAAGTTTCCCCTTCCTGGGACAATGAATTCACGGTGTTCTTATTTCAAATTCCAGGAGTGTAGAAGGTCTGGAAGCAATCAAGTAAAAGGATTAATGTGACCCAGAGCAAAGTTTTGTAAAATGAAGACGATTTATAGCTGGCATGAAAGCTGTGTAAGAGATATTTGGAGTTGCTTCTTGGTTCTCAACTTCGAAACGTATTTATAAGTGGCATCGCTTGGTAGTTATTTCTGTTGACATCCAGCATGATTATTATGTTCTCCGGATTGTGTTTCTGTTTCCGATTTATTGCCTATTTCCGTTTTACATATTTAATTTGTTTACACAAATGACTGTGTGAGCAATAACGATAAAGTTTAGGAGCTCTAGCCCTCAGATCCCCTAATCTAGCCGTCTACTGGTGCCCTTTCAGCCATGATCCGGTTGCCATTTTAGACGACGTGCGATCTTGATAAAAAGCTGTAAGTTACAGCTTTTCGTACACAGTAATTGAACCGTGCTGCGGCTCGCGTTTATGCTGTTTGTAGGTTTCCGCCCTCTGTTGGAGGCCAGACCGTATCGTTTAGTTGGCATGGTTGCGGTTGTTTGTCGTCTTCTCGTGCTGACTGACGCCACTCGGTTTCGTAAGGGTTGCCTGTCCGCTAGTGGCAGCAGCGGCGGTTTTCGATATGTAGTAACTGTTGCCCTATCTTTGGGGCGACGTCGTTGTTTTTTCGGGTCGTGTGAGTGAACCAGTTCGGTTGGAATCTCAGGAGGAGCCAGGTCCACGCAGTGCGGGAACAAGCCAGGACCGCTGGTGGCGCGCATGGACTGCGGAATGGAAGGTCTGTGGTCACGAGGGTGCGCGACCTCGTCGTAAACTGGATCCAGCAAGCCTTAAGATGAGTGCATTTCAATCCAAGTAGAGGAACCTCCACCATTGTGATATCTCGCGATTCTCCAGTGACTTGGGTTCGTGTTGCTGCTCGTAGTGTCGCCGAGGCAAAGAGCAGCGAGTGGAGTGCTTTCTACTCTGGTGGTAGTGGTTCCTTTCTCGTTCTGGGCACTCTAAACGCAGTATTGTGGGGACATAGTGCAGACCGCCGGTTCCGGCTTTGGCGTTTGTTCCATCGTTGCACTTGATTTATCGGACTTCAGGTAGGTTCAGCAAGATTATCATTAGTCATTCGTTAGACTGCCATTAGTCTGAGTTACCATTTTGTGACGTGAATGCAACTCTTGGCTGCCTATCTCATCGCTCTCGAAAGTGTTTGTTGCCGTACCTACTCACAGGTCGCTTCCTGGAGCACCGCCTGTGGCACCTTGTGTTACAAAGTTTACCATCATCTTATTTCACCCATTTGGTGATCAGTTGCTTGTATTTTTAATTAACCTTTGCTATTGTATTTGCTGTTTTACAGCAGGTTTATAAATTTTTTATAGTATTACCGTTCCTGGCGTGTAAGGGCTTCTGCTGTGATTGTGGTCATTGCCTTAATATTCTAATTTGGTGTTTGTATTTTAGCAGTAAGCCTTAAAATCTTATTTACTGCCATTTCTAGCGTCTGATGCCTTCTGCTGTGTTTGTGGCGACTTACCTTTAATATTTCAAAACCTGTAATTTGTAAGTTGCAGCGAATTTTAAACAATTCTTAATTTATTGCCATTCATGGCGTTTAATGCCTTCTGCCCGGATCACAGTGGCTTGTATGTGTCGTATCTGTATATAATGGTGATTTGCTAATCTTTAGCTCACTGAAAACACTATTATTTGCACAGTTGTTTATTCCTTCATTAATAAAGTGTGGTATTTTATATATTGTTGAGTCTGGAATTATCGGTTTAAAATAAATTGTGTGTAACTGTAAAAGGCAAGCAATAGTAACTGATTACGGCCCAGTCCAGAATCGTAACCGAATCCTGCCTTCCCTTGACTATCATGTCTCAGTAATTTTTACGTTTCTAATAAGTGACATGCCAGCGATGATCTATAAAATACTGCAAGTTTGTATTTTGGTTTGAGTGAACAAAATGTTTGGGATTTTACCAGCACACCTATTATTGAATGCACTATTGCAAATGGGGCCGGCGATGTGCGGGTGTGAATGGAGCACAACGTAGTGGTCGTCAGCAAAGAGACGAACCTTCTACAGTCGCCGCACCATTGTGTAGGCCGTAGGGTGAGACGGCGTGGCGTTCAGTCCTGTTAAATGTAGTTTCAGTAGCACCTGCTGTCTGATGTTGGTCCCTTCTTGCCTGCTGCACAATGGAGAGGCCATCTGCTGCTGTGGATGACCGTCGCCGGCCACCTCTCCTTCGCGCTGCAGTGCCTGTGGTTGAGAAAGCTCCCTAAGCGCGTGAAAGAGCGGTGTCAGCAACACCAAACTTCTGGGCTACACTCGACAGGCTTCACCCTTCCTCCAGTTCCCCGATGATTCTTCTCCATGTGAAGTCATCCAGATGTAGTCTCTAGGCCATGTTGTACTGAAGAACATTACCACAGTGTACCGTAACTGCTCGCTTATTGACACGCACTTTCTTTTCCTATTCTTCCAACTGCCTCTTGTTACGGGTTAGTTGTATTTGAAGTTATAGTGACGCCAACTTCACGGCATGTGACATCCAGGTTTCTTGCACGACTGAGAGATCTAGGGCAATGTGCTCCCCGTTGCATATTTACAAAAATGCAGCGACTGAAGGACAACAGAACAGCTGAAGGAATGAATAAGATTTCTAGAAAGTACTCTGATTAGAAAGGAGACGTCGCAGGAAGGGCAGTTGTTTGGGTGTTGGCCGGAAATGCTACGTAGACTCACGAGGTATTAACTGAGGCACGACAGTGCGTTGGCAGTGACCATGTATCGTACGCAAGGCCCCACAGAGTGATGTCCGGAAGCGCCAACGTGGAAGTGGCGTTGTCGCCTGTAGCACAGTAAAAGGGGAGACGGTGTAGCGCATGGGGGAGTTCGGTACAGATAGCGGTCCAGGAGGGACGTTTGTACAGGTCAGAATCAGGGCCTGGACGTGTAGTATCCACTCTGGCTCTGCGGACACTCATACTTAGCCGCATTCTTCCCTCAATGGGACTTTCCAATCAGGTGTAGTGTACTTTCATTCAATTCATTATCTAGTTCTTGTTCAGACGAGCAATTAAAGATTGGAGTTATTCAAGTCTTGCCTTTGTTCATTTCCCGATCGGATTCCATAACTCCTTCAAACTCCTTCAAACTTCCAGTTAACCATTTTCAAATTAGCTGACTGGGCAGAACTTCTCCAGACGCCAGTCTCACTGAGCGTCTAGACCGCTCGCTGGACGCGACGTCCTGCACTTTCGTTCATTTCCACCGAGCAGTTGATATGTTTATCTAGCTCATCCTTAAGATGTCTCCTTCACTGTTATAGAAAACGACAACCATGACCCAGCTGATGGTGTAACTTAGACCCTCCGCGAAGGCGAGGAGATGTGTCACCATTCCATAGACGCACTCTTTGTTACAGGTGTGAAATCATGGCCCGTAATGATGCGGATCAGGGCAACATTGCCTTCAGTGCAGTAACGGTCAAGGCAGTCTAGAAACAACTTAAAACTTGCGCCGCTGTGTGCACTCGTTAGTGATAACGGGAGTCAGCATCGACACAAAATGGTTCAAATGGCTCTGAGCGCTATGGGACTTAACTTCTGAGGTCATCAGTCCCCTAGAACTTAGAACTACTTAAACCTAACTAACCTAAGGACATCACACACATCCATGCCCGAGGCAGGATTCGAACCTGCGACCGTAGCAGTCGCGCGGTTCCGGACTGTAGCGCCTAGAACCGCTCGGCCACCACGGCCGGCAGCATCGACACAGTTTCCTATACTGCAGACGATTTCCGACGACGCAATCAGCGTTGCCTATTGTCATGCACATTTGCTGAGCAATAATCGTGTTAGTCACTCTCCGTTTGCAGCGAAGAAGTTCCTAGATTGCATGGACATTGTCGTCTGTAGTTAGTGTCGATGACCTTCCTTTCCGATCAGTATCGTCTGCTTCTGTGCGGCCTCGGTCAAACTGTTGGCACCATTTCACCACGGTTGAAGGCGGCATTGAAGTTCGCCCACTTATCGCCAGAATTTTACGGTGAAGCTAAGGATAACTGGAGTTTCGACATTTTGCCCACAAGAAAAGTACTTTCCCGCGTACCTCATGTTTGGAGTACGTTTCCAGTAGCCACGTCATCAGTCTCGCTCACTGTGACGCACCTGTTACTCCCACCTGCGTCTGCAGGAAACGCACAACACGTACTCTCTTCTGATAATGCGCCACGCTTGTTGTATAATTGTCCTTAGTGTGGGGCGGCATGTCTAATTCATTTTCTGGAGTTTCTTCACACTAGGGATGGCAGTTATTGGGGAAACAACAAGTCATCAGTTCTCTTCACCTCCAGTTTAACCTGACTGTTAAAATAGTTCAAAAGTAACAGGTAACTGAAATAACCGATTTTCGGGTTTTTATTGCTGTTACTCGCTGTGACCCACCTATTTCCCCACCTGTGCCTGCATGAAGCCCAGAACATGTACTCTCTTCTGATAATGCACCACTCTTGTTGTATAATTATCCTTAGTGTGGGGCAACATGATTAATTCAAACCGAGACTCGAACTCGGGACCTTTGCCTTTCGCGGGCAAGTACTCTACCATCTGAGCTACCGAAGCACGACTCACGCCCGGTACTCACAGCTTTACTTCTGCCAGTACCTCGTCTCCTACCTTCCAAACTTTACAGAAGCTCTCCTGCGAACCATGGAGAACTAGCACTCCTGAAAGAAAGGATACTGCGGAGACATGGCTTAGCCACAGCCTGGGGGATGTTTCCAGAATGAGATTTTCACTCTGCAACGGGACCGAGTTCGAGTCTCGGTCGGGCACTCAGTTTTAATCTGCCAGGAAGTTTCATATCAGCGCACACTCCGCTGCAGAGTGAAAATCTCATTCATGATTAATTCATTTTCTGGAGTTTCTTCATACTAGGGATTGGCAGTTATCGGAGAAACAATAAGTCTTCGGTTCTCTTCATCTCCAATTTAACCAGACTGTTAAAATCGTTCAGTAATAACCGGTTCCTGAAATAGCCGATTTTCGGTTTTTTATTGCCGTTACTCGCTGTGACCCACCTATTACCCCAACCTGTGCCCGCATGAAGCCCAGAACATGTACTCTCTTCTGATAATGCGTCACTCTTGTTGTATAATTGTCCTTAGTGTGGGGCGTGACTTTCTGGAGTTTCTTCGTTCCAGGGACGGCAGTTATCGGTGAAACAACAAGTCTTCGGTTGTCTTTGTCCACATTTTTACCAGACTGTAAAAATCGTTAAAAAAACGTCTAATGGGCCACTTCACAAGTCTACGGGTACATTTATTGTCTCTGCAATGCTGTACCGATTGTTGTGTCATATGCTTGTTTTTAGTTTCTCGGTGTACCGTTGTTGTCAAAATAGTGCTGATTGCTTTTCCCAGTTTCTGCAACAATCCATTATTTGAAAGCATTGGAAATTTTACGAATGAATTTTTTTTCTTTCTGGCTTTTGAATAAGACAAAAACTTTAGCACAGCTGCTAAGGAAAATTGATAAGCCGATTTCTTCACCTGGTTATCAATAAAATATTGGCCAGGTGCGTGTAAGAAACGCAGTCTGAGGGTTCCGTACAAACTTAACTATGTGTGTAGACAGTTCATCCTTCATGGGTATCAGCAATATCAATGATTTTTGCCTATTATAGACATTGTTACTGGCAAGATCGTGGTCCTCTCGTGTGATGAATTACCAGTTAACAATTTCCTGAACTTTTCCTTTACTTACACTGTGAGACCTTGCTTCTTCCAAATCTCGTAGTTCTAGCTCAACGGGAATCGCCCAATAGGTTTTCATGAGTGAGTTTTCGAGTATCAAAATATCTGACATAAATGGCTGTACTGTTGACTGCGTTGACTTAGAAAATTCAATTTTTTACACTGCCAAGAGCCCGTGGGCCTTAGTTGTGGCATAATTTTCAGCTTGATACGTCTACCCGTTCTTGAGGAAATAGGTTTTCAGTAGTTTGGCGGAGAGACATGAGGACAACCAACTGACATAAGATTTTGCCGGTTGCAGAACGGAACGCTAAAAATGAAAAACAAAAACTGTTATAACCGAGATCAAAAAAATACCGAAAAACACCGGTTCCTCGTAACTATCATACCGGTATGGTTTTTAACTGGTCATTTTTTCCATCTCTACCTCGTATTACAGCTCAAAACAGTATCTTAAATATTGATATAATTTCTGAGATAAAATCAATCCGCTCAAGTCATGAACACGTCTTTTTAGCTCCTATTCGCATTATCTGAGAGTTATCTGATTACATTTCGACATGATGATTCAGTTTACAGACAGTAAATTTTGGTTTACTTACACTGAACAACCGCATCCGCTTTAATTCTCTAGTTGAGCCATATTCACAACTCCTCTGCTCGCTAACGATACTTAAACCTTCTTGGAACGTACAAATAAAACGATAATAGCAGCGACACAAAAATTACTGGCTTCTTTATTAGACTATTTACTCACACAGTTCACGTCTTATCTCGTTTCCAAGCTTGGACCAGATTACCAGGGAGAGACGTGGCTAAGCATTAGGGTCAAACATAGCCACTCTTGCAGTAATTTAGAGCTATGGCCATACCGTTACGATTTCAAGATCAGCCGCCTGCAGTTGCTTCTCATGCCTTATCGGAAAACGCTTTCCTCCACGGAGAAATGGCCACACTTTCCGTTGTCACATGACATGAGTGTTAACGTGTGATTGTGTCGGCAGCAATAATCAGTTTACCTCATGGAATGCTTGCCAAGTGACGCAATAGCTAACGAGAAAACAAATGTCGCCTTACTGTGTTCTAACAGACTTAAAATCATCTTATTAGCAATTTCTTCTACAACTTACCAGAATATTTGAATTCAGGGATGTAAATGCCGTGTAATTGTAACTTTTGTATTAGGCCTTAACGCTGGTAGTATAAAGGGTGATACCGTGGTGATGACAAAAACATTCAGGGTTTTACGGAACACGGAGTGCAAGTGAATGAAAGAACTGCTGAGTTAATTGCTACGTAAACTGATTGTGAGGATCATACGTTGTTTTGTAGTACTTAAAATTCCTTCAGAGTTGCCTAATAATGTACACATTTTCCGTATACTATTTGCAATTCTTTTAATTTTTCTATGGAGCGCTAGTGATTCTTTCCATCAAAAATCGTCTGCTACACTATGAAAACGGATTTTGTTAATGACCCTTCTGAAAGCGCTGTCTCATTTCTTCAAAATATCCATAACTTTCTGGAATACCATATTAGAGAAAAGAAACAAATGTTCATCTTTAGCCAATATTTTGTAGGGAGACAAATAAACAAACAAATATGATAAAATATCAGTAAATAAACATGTTGGTGCTACTGAAGAATGATATATTTATTCAAAAGTATGAAAATTTACTCATAAAATATTTGTGTAATTCGAGTGACCCTTGCGATGATCTCAGAACTTTATGAATAATTAGCCAAAATAGGGAACCTATCATACAATGACTTTACCAACGATAAAATTGTCTTTAATCAGCTAGTTATGAACATTTCTTTCGCTGGGCTAAACAAGGCGTGTTTTGAGAAGTAATTACCTTGTTAATTGCTAAAAGCTTTAATTTATATACACATGCAGCAATATACGATCTTCTTCTTCTTTTTGGTTATCTTGGGACATCTTAATTCGAGTAAGCTTCGTTTCTTCTGGTCTTTCTCCAATTCCAATAATTTTCCAGCCTCATACTTTGCAACTTCCTTCACTTTTCTGTCCATGATAATTTTTTCTGGGTTTTGCTGTACTCTCATTTCCTACAGATCCCTTTTTACCTCTTGGATCCAGGGTATTTTGGTTCTCACTTTCACCAGAAACTGTACTATTTGCTGCGTTAACCTCTTCCGGTCCATTCTAAGGTTTTGTCCGAAGAACACGCTCCTTCGTTTCGAGATAGCCTAGATTCTATCTTGATAGACAGTTCGTAGGTCGGTCGTCTTCTAAATTAATCATCTATTTTCCGGGCCCCAGTATCCTCCTGAGAATCAATGGTTCCACCAGTTCTTGTCTCTTAAGTACTCTGGTTCTTACGAGGTTAAGAGTTTCTGCGGCGTAGAAGGCTTCAGGCTGAACCAATGTCTGGTAATGTCTCAGTTTTACTGTGATCCAAATATTATTGTAGATGTTCATAGTTTGTACGCAAAATTTATGTTGTTTATTCGTGTTCCCATTGCTTCCTTTTCTGTCAGCCCAGTTTCTACCCATTCTCCCAGATATTTAAATCTCTCCACCTCTTGAATTTCCCCTCCTATTGTTATCCATGTGGGAGGTGCCTTACGTTTAACAAACATTGCGTCTTCTCGACAGAGATCTGCAGACCTGTTTTAATCGTTTGTCTCTGTGGTTACATTGTCTGGCTGACCGCCTCTCCTAACAATACCGACAATATCACAATATCGTCTGTGAGTGCTAGACAATCCATCTAAATCCCTTTTTTCTTGCATCCTAGTCGTATTCCACTCATTTCTATTCATTTCCCGTCGCCATTCCCTGATCATCAGTTTGTCCATGATTGGATGATGCTGAATCCGCAACTATGTTCAATTAATGAAAAGCCGTTCCAGTTGCTTAATTATGATTTTATTAAGTCCACAAACGACTGGTTTCGGGCTTTATGTTAGGCCACTGTCAAGTATATCTGAAACTGGCAACAGTCAATATATAATATAATGGGTGAATAGATTTTTTAATAATATGAAGTAACCTTATCAGCTACAGAGCAAAGAGGGATATGCATATCCCTGTCTGAATCCAATTTTAATTTTGAAGGACTCCGAAAGTTTTCCTTCGAACTTGACCTTGGAGGTCGTGTTTGTCTGTTTAATCGGTTCATTAGATTTTCTATCCAAATTCTTTTTCTCTAAAGTTTGGAGCATTGTTCGTTTATCATAAGCTTTCTTGAAATCCACGAACGTGAGTACGACATTTTTGCTTCTCTGTTTTTGATATGCTGTTACCAGTTTCAGACTCAAACTTCGATCTTCGCATAACCTCCCCTCTCTGAAGCCTCCTTGGTAGACACAAATTTCTGGATTTGGTTGTTTCTCCACTCTGTTCAGCAATGCTTTTGAGAATATCTTATGGGTCACGGGTATTAACGATATTCCTCTGTAATTCCCAGGCTCCGAATTTCTCCTTCTTTTTCCTTTTTCTTTTTTGCAGAAGTTCAAAGTATTCGTGATCCCAACGTCTTTTACATTTGCTGATTCTGAGTCGGGATTTGGTTATTTGTCGATGTAGTTGAATGTTTCAGATAGTAATTTTCAGTTGAGGAGCTGATCAAATTACTTTTGAGAAGAAACATACTGATAGATTGAAACTGTGTGCCGGACCGAGATTCGAACACGGGACCTTTGCCTTTCGCCAGCAAGTGCTCTACCAACTGAGCTACCCAAGCACTACTCACGACCCGTCCTCACACCTTCAATTCTGCCGGTACCCCGTCTCCTACCTTCCAAACTTCACAGGAGCTGTGAGGTCGGGTTGTCAGTCGTGACTGGGTAGCTCAGTTGGTCAGTCGGCTCTCAGCCGTGGCAGCGTGCGGACGGCCCCGCGCGCCGGCCAGTGCTCCGCTGCAGGCGTTGTTTACTTCCGCGTCGTAGCTTTCAGGCTTGCGTCCGTCCACTGTGAACAACATGTCGAGCGCTTACCGCCGTGCGACCCTTAAAGTTTCCTTCCCAGCTGAACATGCGCGACCTCGTGCACATGAAGTTGAAACGTTCATACGTGAAGAAGTTCGTTTAGATCCTAACCACGTTATCGGAATCCATTTTTCGATCACGAGTAGTGTCGTTCATATTAAAATGATAAACACCGAGGTGTGTGAAGATGTTATTCGCCGCCATGCCAATGGACTTAAGTTCAAATACTCTGATGGTCACGTCGGAGCTGTAACACTTGAACTCGCAGAGTACGGTCAACGCACGATTAGGGTGTTTGAACTACCTTTTGAAGTGCCGAAGGACGAAGTTGTCTCTGCGTTACAACCATACGGTAACGTCATCGGTTACGTAGAGGAAAAATGGCAAACCTTCACGACCTACCATGTCCTTAATGGTGTGCGTCAGGTCAAAATTGAACTGAAAAAACATATTCCATCATACCTGACCATTGGCGGGGTGCGAGCCATTGTCATGTACGACGGCCAACCCCGAACATGTGCGGGTTGTGGACAAGAAGGCCACGTCAGATCCGCCTGCATGCGACGCCGCCTGATCCAGACGCCGGTCGGCGAGGAAGCGTCCCCAGCGGTGATGACTCAGATCCCTGTCACATACGCCAAGGTTGCCCAGGAAGGTAGCACGTCTACACAGAGTCTTCCTGCTCCGTTGACGTCGTCTGATCAGGTAGATACAACCGCTCCTGAGATTCCGTCTGAGGTGCCCCAGACGCCAGATCCTAACCTGCCGAATCATCGCAGCACTGTGACTGAAAATGCTACTGAGATGGACGTTGATCCGGGAGTGGTACCTACTTCTGCTTTCCTTCAGACTGGTCCGGAGTCAGACGAAAGCCACCCGCCATCGGACTCTGAACGACTTGTTCGAAAACTAGGGTCGACACGAAAGAGAAAGAAACGTAACCGTACACCCCCTGATGAATCCATTCTACGGATGGATACCGGGGATGCAGACCCGAAGATGGACGACAAACCGATCTTTGATGACCGAAAGGCTGATGCTACAGACCCGCCACAGGCGACCACTGGCAACAAACACCCCTCCTTACTGACGCCGTCGCCCCCACAGGTCGATGTTGAAGAGAGCCTATCCGATGAGACGAAAACTACGTCTCCTCTCCACGTGGATGACGTGCACAGCCGATGCCCTACCGCAGCATCAGTCTCCTGGGCAGACGACGTGGAGATCGAAGGGACTGGGGTGGACGCTGCTGATGATGGGGCACCTCCATCGGTTGCGCCCGCGCCCGCAAACTCTCCACAATAGCAGCCTCTTCAGCGGACCGGCAAGATCGACGACCTCTCGCTCCTGAAGAAGAAGCCCCGCCTGTGCCTGTGGGAGCATTATCGTGTCGCAACGATTAACCTCGCGACCATTCGTGCGCCCCACAAACTAGCGCTGCTCCGCGATATGATTTATGATGCGGACATAGATATTGCGCTTTTTCAGGAAGTGCATGTCGCCGATTTTTCACCACCACATGGCTTCACGGTGCATCTTTCTCCCGCTTCGGACACCGGTAGTGGTGTTGCCATCATCTTACGCGAAGGTCTTCCTGCCGAAGATGTCCTATACCTCCCCAGCGGCAGAGGTATGGCCCTTACTCTCTTTGGTGTACGCATCATCAATATTTATGCCCGTCGGGCTCCAGCTACCGTCGTGAACGCAATGCCTTCTTCGCGAATGAAGTCACACCCCTTTTTATGGGACCACACAATGACTGGATCATGGGTAGAGACTTCAACTGCACCCAGCGACCTCAGGATCAATTGCCGCGTCACTCACCATGCGCTGCTCTGGAAACAGTCGTCACGCGGCTGCAATTTGTCGACACGTGGAAACATGTTCACGGTGATCTTTTGGGCTTTACGTACCACACTGCGCACTCCTCTAGCCGACTGGATCGCATCTACATCTCGCGATCCCTAATTCAACACACTCGACAGGCTGAAATCTGGCCTGTTGCTTTCTCAGACCATGAGGCTTACTTCTGTGATGTTGTTCTCACAAGACAGGCAGTATGGCACGGACGTGGTTTATGGAAAGTGAACACGGCACTTCTTAATTCACCTGACTGTCGACTTCTAATAGAAGACACTTGGATCACATGTAATAGACGCCGACCCACGTATCCGTCTACCATATCCTGGTGGATCCAGTGTGCCAAACCTGCTCTTCGAAAAACTTTAATCCGGTATGGCAAAGATGTTGTCGCCTGGAGGAAGAGCACTATGGACTTTTACTACAGGATCCTACGAGAATGCTCCACGATGCCAGCCTCCCCTGAGCGCCATACAAGGATGAACCAAGCTAAGGACCAAATCTCATGCGACCGCATTTGGAAGGGGCGATAGTACGATCTCGTACTGCTGATCGCATGCCTCATGAACATCCGTCGATGTACCATATCGTCCAAGAACGACAAAATCGACGCCGAAAATTGATTCACGTCCTAACGGATCAAGACGGGCGTCGCTACGTAACCCAATCTGCCATAGGGAATGTGCTTCACGCCCACTACCGGCAGCTCTACGCCGCAGTTCCACATTCCCCAGAGTTGATCGAGGAAGTCTCACAGCTCAACTTCGGTGGTATCCCAGGAGATGCGGCGATTGACTTGATGTCGGAGGTGACTGATGAGGAAGTCCGCGATGCGATCCGGGCAGGAACCATCAATCGCTCCCCGGGCCCCGACGGTCTTCCCCTCGAATTTTATCGCACCTTCCGTGATTTGTTAGAGTCCACCTTCACCTCCATCTGTCGGGAACTGATGTCTCCGGAAGTACCTGTGCCGGACGCTTTCATGGAAGGAATTATTATTCCTGTACATAAACCGCACGGTGGCAACAATATCAGTGATTATCGGCCCCTCACCCTCCTTAACAGTGATATGAAAATCTTCACTCGCCTTTTGGCAGCACGACTTAAAAACGTTGCCCGATATGTTGTGTCGCCAGACCAAGCCTCTTTGGGAGGCGACAACAATATTCGCACGGCTTTATGCCGCTACAGGGATATGATCGCCGTTACCCAGGCACAACGCCTCTCTGGGGCACTTGCGTCTTTGGACTTCAGTCAAGCTTTCGATAGGGTTGACCATTCGTTCCTTACGGCCGTTCTCCACCATATGGGTTTCCCGGTCGCCGTTATCACGGTAGTGATGCGCCTTCTGCGGGGTGCCTCATCCAGGATTATGTACAATGGCAGACTCACTCCACCGATAATAATAGGTCGATCCGTACGTCAAGGTTGCCCTCTATCAGCAATTTTGTACGCCTTTTCCTTGGAATCCTTGCTATGTGGACTAAGACAACGTTTGGTAGGGTTGTCCATAGATCGCTATCGATTCTGTTGCACGGCCTATGCTGACGATGTCGTCATCTGTTTACGTAATGCCGACGAAGTTCGAGCTGTTTTGACGTGGGTAGCGACTTATGGTGAGGCGTCGGGTAGCTCTTTAAACGTACGTAAGTCACAAGTTATGTTCATTGGCACGGGACTTCCCGTGGAGTGCGTTACACCTCTCACCATCGTTGATACCATTCGTTGTTTGGGAATAGATTTTTCATCTGATCTCCGGCGTTCAGCCACCATCAACTGCCGACGCCTCCTTTTAATGATCAGAGCAGGTCTTATGGACCATCGCCTTCGATCCCTAGATATTCTCCAACGAGCTCGATATGTCAGTACATATATCGCATCCCGAGTTCCCCATGTAGCGCAAGTTCTACCTTTCCCGCTTACTGTGGCACGTCGCATGTTGGCAGCGATGGCATCTTTCGTCAGCTCTGGGATGTTTTTCAAAGTTAACTATGCGACCCTTACTCTTCCCCGTGAACGAGGTGGGATAGGTCTGTTTCACGTGCCGGATAGAGCTCGCGCCCTATTTGTCAGCTCCCAGATGACGGTATGGACACGTTGCCCAACGAGCCTCACTGGTCTCCTCCTGTCGGCATACTCGCCGGTCTCACTGTCAGCCCCAGTGATGATCGCGGATGTTCCGGCCCAGTTCCATTATATACGGTACTTCTTTCTGGAACTCAGTTATCTACGCCTCACCTTACCAAGACAGCTTTTACTCAAGACAAAGGCAGTATACAATGTCCTCCAATTAGGTCGTCCTCCTAACCCGATTGAACTAAAGTTCCCACAGGTTGACTGGCGTCATGTATGGCGCGCGGTGTTCGCCTGTTACCTTGACACGAATGTTCAATCTGTCTGGTACATAACTGTCAATGGTAAGCAAATCAACCAATTTCGCCTTCATCGTATCCACCTCGCCCAATCACCTCTATGCTCCACGTGTGGAGTGCCAGACAATGATGAACATCGGTTTGTTTGCGGACCGGCGGCGGAGGTTTGGCACTTGGTTCGACGTATTGTGGCTTTTCTAACGCGGGACATTCCGGATCGGATTACTCCCCTTTCATTATTATTTCCGGAACGTGACTATTTTCCTCGGACAAAGACCAATGCTGTGAATTGGATTCGCGGACATGCCATTCACTACTTATTTGGACAAACTGTAGACTCTGTACTCGATTTTTGGACATACCTCAATGACCGTCATTATGTCGTTGTCTGTCACCCAAAATACAGACAATTTTTCTCGAACTTCCTTGGGAGTGCTTTCCACGAGCCGCCTCGCAGCTGGAATGTGTTAAGCCAAGAGAGGAGAAGGTTTCCTGCTTGAACCAATGAACATTTCTGAACAATTGAACGGAACACATCAATTTCGAGAAGACGTGACTCAACATATTACCAGCGGGGCGCAGAAGGCCTCTGATCAATAAAAAAAAATAAATAAATAAATAAATAAAATAAAATAAAATAAATAAATATAAAACAAGAAAAAATTAAAATAAAATTCAGAAATAGGAAGATTTTGTTTTGTTTGTAAGGATAGCCCTAACCTTGATTTCCCATATTTCCCCTGGTATATAGGCAGCTCTCTGGGGTAGGTTTAGTCAGGAGCCAACGCCTGAAGTGGCCCAGATTTTTTTTTTTTTTTATAGGATGAAAAGTGGCGGTGGCACTTGTTTTTTTTAGTTCCATTTTATTTAAAAAAAGGGGGTAGGAAAAAAAAATAAAATAAAAAAAAAGATGGTAGAGAAAAAAAAGAAAGAAAGAAAGAAAAAAAACAAAAAAAACAAATAATAAAAAAAAAGATGGTAGAGCACTTACCCGCGAAAGGCAAAGGCCCCGAGTTCGAGTCTCGGTCGGGCACACAGTAAAAAAAAAACAAAAAGAAAAGAAAAAAATAAAAAAAGCAAAAAAAATAAAAAAAAGAAAGGAAAAAAAAAAGTTGGTAGAGCACTTGCCCGCGAAAGGCAAAGGTCCCGAGTTCGAGTCTCGGTCCGGCACACAGTTTTAATCTGTCAGGAAGTTTAGTATCAAAGGACAACCGCTGCAGAGTGAAAATCTCATTCTACTTTGACGAGCTCTGACACTTTTCCATAACTATCATTCTTTGCTCTTAAAGCTGAGGTTTTAGGGATCAAATCTACAGCAATTAAGTTAGTCATGGATGTCCTATAAAAGTCTAGTGTATATTTGGTTTGTGAGTCGTCTTCTGTTTGTATCGAGCGTTTTTTGTCATATTTTCTCTTGTGATTTCTGGTAGGTTTGGCGATGTTTTTTCTTACTTCTTGGAAGTATTTTAGATTTGTTGACGTTTTCTGAGGTCACCAGTCAACCAACGGTTACCGACGCTCTTCGACTTCCTTATCTCCTTCTGCCGATCATATGATTTATATTGAGAGTAATAATTTATATTCGTTACGTTATAGCACTGAAGAGGAACTGAGACACAATTAATAAACATGTTTGCTCATCAGAGATTCACGGGCCATAAAAACTACGATAAAAAATGATTAGCTGAAATCCCGTACAATTTCAGAGGTAACAGTAGTTAAGCAGACAATGTGCGCTTCTGCTCTAATGTTGACAGTACGTAATACTGTTTTCTATTCAGGGTGTAATCGTTATTTGTACAGTTATATAACTGAAAAATAAAACATAAAATACTTGTTGTCTCTAACGATACGTGTTGTTCCGCACAAAATTGACTGACCAATTTCTAATGTGACAATAAAATTTCTGATTATGCCAATAAATCATTTTAGTGAATGTTAATTAAACAGTGACTTATGCTACGAGTAGATTGATATACTGCAGTGTATATGTTGTAAATACATGTTAAATGTTGAGTTGTTTCCATAATATTTAGGCGTTTTGTATACAATGTATTGCAGAAGGAAGTTAAAACACCATCAGATTGATGACAATCAGTAAGTAAACGTTGTCAAATCAAAGATCGGAGCGCTAGACAAAATTTTCAGCTGTATATTAGGTCCTTTCGTTGTGCAACAAAGGTCAGATACGTCACTCGCAAGAAAATACCATCACTGACATTTGACTGCAAACGCTTTAGCTCTTCGCACTAAATTAATATAAGTTCCGGAAACGCACAACAAACAAGTAAAAGAGTGTCAGTTAATACAAATTTTTAGTGCAAAAGGTTATACACAATTTACAACAGTTTTTTAAAAGGTAAAGTGAAATGAAATAGTTATTTTTAAGAAAACATGAAGTTTGAAAATTGTATAGTTGACATTTGGATGTAGATACAGACCTCTAAACGAATCCGTGAAAAAACAGGATGCTATTCTTAGGATCTCCCGTCTCTCCTTGGGTAATCCAACCTGATAATGGTCCCAGATTGATTAGCATTACACAAAAATCGGTCGAACGAGTATTCTCTAAGATATTTCCTTTTTTTGGAGACATGCTAAGGATACAGTTGCACTACATATATGTGCAAAATTTATTACTTAGCAAAGAACAACACGGCTTGACATGACTGAAATATGATAAACTCATGGAGCTCGTCACACAATGTAATTGTTAAACAACAACATACCTAAACGGTGGTTGGCGCAGACGTATTATGCAGGATTATACTGCAGTGAAAGTGTACTCACTCAGCGTACTGTCCTTCCAGACTAAAATTTACAGTGGCTTTTCTAAATAAATTCCAGTTTGGGAGTTATTAAACATCCATACACTTCCGTCTGTATTTATACGTATCGTCAAATGGACAAAGTAACTTATCTCTACATCGTCAAGAGCTAGCTGCCAATACTTTCACCAAGTTCATACTTAGTCGACATCTGAGTAAACGTAACAACAAACTTCGACATAGATGAATCTGTCGTCTGAAAAATGTCACAGGTTGCTTCTAATATTTGCAGCTAATACAACTTGACCAGTAATCAAATCATATCACTTCCGTCCCTGTAGGAGAATTCCCATCCTGGACAACGTGTTGTCCTGCTCGTCATGTTCTCAGACTACACTCAAACGTCTCTGGATATCCTGTCCTATTTTTTAAATGTATTTGTCGACGTTTTATTGAATTAAAGGCTGGATTTATGAAAAGTACTTCTGACCTACTATACTACCTAAATTTATATATAATAAAATCGGTTAGAAATATCGCAGAGAAATACTCACATGCAGCAACTTTTCATTTTTTGTTTCACCGTATCGTATATGCTGTGTGCGCCAGGGCACTGTCGTCTACGGTATGAGCCCCAGTCCTCAGACGCTATACATGCATGCGAAACAAACTTCTCCGGATCTCATATCGACGGCGAGTCGAATAGCAATAACCGTTTTTGAAAGCTAGGCTGGCTGTAAAGGATATCTTTTATTATTCCGTCTGGCGCGAATATGGCACGCCGAAGGGTATGGGTAACGGGCCCATCGCCTGCGGAAATATTACAATCGGGAGGAATTTGCGACTGAATATTCCGGTCAGCGCTCTCCGAATACGGCGTAGAGCGGCGCGTTCTTTCTTCTTGGTTCTTTCTCTTCTTTCTGATCCTTATCTTTCTGTATCCCACTTCATATACACTCGTTCTTTTTTCATTTCTTGTTTGGGGTTTTGTTCGAGTTTCATGGCCTGCTTCGCATTCTTATTAGTTCCGAATTCTTGTTTTCTTTTCTAACGAGAAAAACCAACAAACATCAGTAATCGTTCCCACCTAGAACAGTAGTTTTTAGTGCCATATTCCACATAAGACTGCAGCGCAATATAGTTTCCTGTCATGCACCTGAATATTAACAATTCCTCTTGGGAAACTGCCTTGCTCATATCAAACTTTATTTTTAGATCTTCTTGATCAGTTCTGTGTTGGTTTATAGCCATCATTGTTCTTCAAGCTAATTTTTTACCTATCTCACAAGTGGTTATTCGTAATTATTTTGCATTATACTTGGAGATTGTGCATATTCCATAGGATGTTGGTTAGTTAACGTGATTGGTGGTTAAAACCCACTCCTAAATGGACGAGAAGCACTATAAAGTACGTTTCATGTTGTTCTGTACCCAACATGTAATGCTACGTGTGCTTATACTAAATACAGTAAAGGAAGCGAAAATTTTGCGTGTCGTATTTCATGTGTTTTCGAAACCTTTTATTGGGGACTAAGCATTTTAAATCACGTTACCGGCACATTTCTGACAGTTTGTCGTCTGAAGATGTTCGTATAGAATGAAACCTATTGGAGCTTAATAAGTGTATCTAAAATAACAGCTGAGAGGATTTTCTTAGTATTCAAATTAACCAGCTGGGGATGCACAATATCTCCAAGGTTGTTTACTTTTATAGAATAAATTTAATATGAAATAAATTTAAGCAACACATTTTATGGACGCTCTGTTAGGTTGGTGACGTAGTGCAGAGTTCCCTTTTATTATTTTTCGCCCCGTTTTTGTGTCGGTGACTGCAGAATGGTCAAGAATTTATTACGATGCATTTTTAAAAAAAGAAGAAGGTTCCCTAAATTAATTAAGAATGCAGGAGCGGTATCGGCCAAGGTTGTTTCTCAATGCGCCATAATGGTAGTTTTTCAGTTTCGCCATTGGGTTCCAACGTAGTAAAGGAACGTGGAAGCGTCTAGAATGCATCTTCGTCCCGCTAAAAGTAAACTGAACGAAAATGCCGCAAAGCAGGCCTTACCTTCACTTTTTCGGTAGTTCACGATAACTCATCATTTGTCGCTTTTTTTCGTTTTGAACCATAAATCTTCTGACTGACAGTTTTTACCCTCTACAACTGCATCTATTACCGCGCAAGTATTTTTCTGTTTTCCCTACGTTCCTTTCCTCGTCCATTCTGCGGAGAAACTCCTCATTCCCTACGAGTCCACCCAATTTTCGACATTTGTCTGTAGCTCCACATATCAAACACTTCAATTCTCTTCTGTTCAGTTTCCCACAGTCCATGTTTCATTACTATACAGTGTTGTGCTTCAGACGTACATTCTTAGAAATTTCTTACTCAAATTATTGCCTGTATCTGATACAGCTGATTTCTCTTGTCTAGGTATGCCCTTTTTTCTTGCACTAGTTTGTCTTTGCCTCCCTGCTCTGCTCCCCTTGGATTATTTTGCTGTCTAGGTAGCCGAATTCCTTAACTTCCACTGCTTTGTGCTAACCAATGTTAATGTTAAGCTTCTCGTTGTTCTCATTTCTGATATTTCTCATTACTTTCGTATTTCTTCGATTTATTCACAATCCATATTCTGTACTCATTAGACTGTTCATTCCATTCAACATATCCTGCATTATTTTCACAGAGGGTAACAATGTCATCAGCGAATCTTATAACTGGTATCCTTTCACCTTGAATTTTAATTCCACTCTTGAACCTTTGTTTTATTTCCTCCATTGCTTCTTCGATGTACAGACTGAACAGTATGAATGAAAGACTACATCCCTTTTTAACCCGAGCATTCCATTCTTGGGCTTTCAGTCTTATTGTTCCCTCTTGCTTCTTGTACATATTATGTATCAGTCGTCTCACCCTACAGCTTATCCCTATTTTTCACAGAATTTAGAACATCTTACACTGTAGAACGCTTTCTCCACGTCAACAAATCCTATAAGTGTGTCTTGATTTTTCTTCACTCTTGCTTCCACTATCAACGTCAGAACTGCTGGCTTTACCTTTTCTAAAGCAAATGGTCGTGATCCAACAAATTCTCAATGTTCTTTTCCATCCTTCAGGATATTATTCTTGTCAGAAGTTGGACACTTGAGCTGTTACGCTGATTGTGCTATTATTCTTCGGAAAAACATCATCCATACACAAGCGAGAATAGTCGCACTTCTCGACTCTTGCAATCTTGGGAACTGTGTTGATGATGTTTTTCCGAAAGTCTGATGATATATTGCCAGGCTCGTAGATTCTACATAACAATGTGAAGAATCGTTTTGTTACCATTTCCCCAATGATTTTAGAAATCCCGATGGAATGTTGTCTGTCCCTTCTGCCTCATTTGATCTTATGTCTTCCAATGCTCTTTTTTTAATTCTGATTCTAATGCTGGATCCCCTACGTCTTCCCTACACACGCTCTTTCCTCTTCTACCACATCATTAGGCAACTCCTTCCCCACATAGAGACCTTCAGTGCATTCTTTCCATATATCCAATCTCTTCTCTGTATTTAAGAGTGGAATTTCCACTCCACTTTTAATGTTACCGTCCTTGTTCATAACTTCACCTAGGGTGGTTTTGGCTCTCCTACATGCTGAGTCAGTTCTTACGACGATCCTTCCTTTTTCGATTACTTCACATTTTTCATATTACCGTTTCATCTTAACTTCCATTCACTTCCTATCTATTTCGTTTCTAAATATCTTGTATTTCTGTGTTCTTGAATTTCAGTGAACCTTTTTGTATTTTCTTCTTTCGTCGATCAGCGGCAGCGTTTCTTATGTTGCCCATAATTTCCAAGTAGTTACCTTCCTTGTACCTGTGTTTTTCTTACTAACTTCTGCGACTGCCTACTGCCTATTTCAGAGCTGCCCATTCCTCTTCAATTGAACTGCCCACTTAGCTAATCCACCATAAGGCACCGGAATAGGAGATGAAAATTTATAACTCGGCCCAAGGCGGAGATGCCAGGTGCTACGAGCAGCTGCGCTCGAGGCAGCTGCGAATGAGATCCGACTCAGCGAGTGAGAACTCCAGCCCTTGCGTCTCGCCCCGGTACCAGAGGTGTCCAGCCAAGCGAGACTTTCTGGCCCGCTGGGCTGCTCGGCAACCGGGCTTTCTTCACACTCCAGCTTCCTCCTCCCCCCAGAAAAAAATCGTCCGCAATCAATGGCACGGCGGTAAAAAGAGGGGCAGGAGAGCTGTGAGCGTTAGTTCTCACTAACACACCCTTTGTGTTTCTCGTCAGGTGCAGACCAGGGTCGAAGCAGTGTACTTTACTATCACTTTGATTTTGTGTTGTGTTACAAGTTGATGTAGATGAAAGTGGAGCTGCCACACAATCCCTTTAACAGCACAATGATTCAAGATGCTGAGAGGAATAATATAGAGAAGGGTCGGACAGGAAATTGAGGATAAATTACATGACAGTTGTAGCGTTAGGGAGCTGGCAAGAAGTGGTAAGATGCTCGGCAGAAATTAAATGACTCATTTTACAAAGATTTTATTACACTCAGTTTAAATACAGTAAAGGAATTACGTAAAAACATACGACGGTTGCTTCAAACATATACAAAAAGAGACCAAAGACTTTGTTCAGAAACCACTGACCTTGACTTTCAAGCTATTTTCTATACAAGGTAGAATTTCGACACTCTATTCTGAAGTAGGTTAAGTTTTAAGAAAGTAAATGATTAAAAAATGTTATTCACAAAGTGCAACTTAATGCCACAGCGTGGAAAACTAATGGACCGTCAATACAACCTAAAATTCCCATAAAACTTAAAATATGTTTCTATAAAGCTAATCTTAGTTAACTGTAAATATTGTTACGTAAAATTTCTAGATTGTACAATGTTTGATGAAACCCTGAACGAGAAATAATACAACTACATGCTGTTCAGCTGTACCTAATTTAAATTTCCACATTTCGGTTAGAACTAGATAATATATTCTTAGATTAGCTCGCAATACCTTATACAACCTGTAACAAATATCAGCTTCTCGAAGTCTAATCTTAGTGATTAAAGATAATATTAAGAATAAGGCCTGCCACAAATAGAAAATAGTCAATGATCGAATTACGTGATTACGAGTAAGGAATTCGTAAGAGAGTAAATGAAGTTAACAACAAATTACTGAACTCATGCAGAGGGTCTCGTATTCCGCCATTAATAGTACGAGAGCCAGCCTCAGTCAAAATGGCCACTTCGTATAGCTCAGGCTGAATTTGGAAAATTTTAAACAAAGAGAATCAAGTAGACATTAAATTCCTGTAACATAAAGCGATTATTACAGCCAATGAACCATATACAAAAATATGCAAGGTATATCACTCACAACTTTACTTATCCGTACTTCTGTATTCACAATTGTTTACTTTACACTAGGAAAACAAATAACGTGACTGGTAGCCAGGTTGCTATAAGGTTAAGCACTATTTACAACACTGCAAATTATGTAGATAGTTAATGAGCCTATCTCAGGAGTAGTAGGGAGTTGGGGGCCCCACCCCAATTTTAGTATCAAATTGATATGCAAATTAATTCAGTTGATCAATTAATTCCCCGCAATACCAACCACGCCCATTCCACCGCCGCCCATTCCAACACCACCCCCCCAGATGTTGTGTGTTTTTCTCAGCCTGCACGTGGACCCTATCCCCCTCACCCCTCTCCACCCTCCCACACCCCTCCATAACCTAACATATTGGCTCGAATTTCGAATTTTAACGGGAATTTCGAATTTTGGTGGAAATTTCGAATTTTGGTGACTATTTCTTTGTCCCAGGGCAATGCTGACATCCCACACCACCTTCCACTCAGGAATTGGTGGGAAATTATAATTGGCGGTACCCTTTCTGTGACACACCCTGGTCCTTCTGGACAGAAAGCCCAAGTGCAACACCCCTAACACAAATATACCACCAGAGGCGCTTGGAATTGATGAGAAATTAAAAATGGCGGTGCTCTTTCTGGGATCCGAACCCTGGTTCTACTGGATGGAATTGGTGGGAAATTATAATTGGCAGTACCCTTTCTGTGACACACCCTGGTCCTTCTGGACAGAAAGCCCAAGTGCACACCCCTAACACAAATATACCACCAGAGGCGCTTGGAATTGATGAGAAATTAAAAATGGCGGTGCTCTTTCTGGGATCCGAACCCTGGTTCTACTGGATGGAATTGGTGGGAAATTATAATTGGCGGTACCCTTTCTGTGACACACCCTGGTAATTCTTGACAGAAAGCCCAAGTGCACACCCCTAACACAAATATACTACCAGAGGCGCTTGGAATTGATGAGAAATTAAAAATGGCGGTGCTCTTTCTGAGATCCTGGTTCTACTGGATGGAAAGCCTAAGTACATCCCCCAAAACATGGAAACTGTCCAGATGCAAGAGAGGAGCATTAGGTTTGTGTACTTTATTTATTTTGGACGAGAAAATGAAGAGAGGTCCTAATTATGTAATTAATCATGAAGATTGGGCCTACTTACACAACTACATGCATAGCGCTACACGAGAATGGCCTAAAATCGTAATACAGCTCAAAAACTGACGATACCATATAACTGGTGTTATTTCGCTGGCAAAAAATTTCGCAATAACACTCGAATCTAGTCACAGACATACTGAAACCTTACCCTTCACCTACAAGCTGGCGGGAAAAAGGCAGGCGTGTATGGTACTACCTTCATTCTTTTTGGCTGGAAATACGTTCAACTGATGAGATGCTGGCGTTCGACAGAGATGAGTTTAAAAAGTGCGTTACCTGTAAGCATACAGCTGAGGACGAGGTCTATCACTGTTTGACCCCAGAGTTCGCTAGAGATGCCTACCCAAAGACTACCCTGCAGCCCAGCTAACCAAAGCCTACCACAACTAATGGAAAAAAAAGCTCCACAATTCTAATTATACTTCGAAATTGTCGTGAAAAAGCCAGCACTCGTAATGAACACATATACTGGGCAAACTCATCATTCTAAAAGACTCCGGAGGGGGCGATAGTTGAACGTGCACTCTCATCGAGAAGTGTCCACAAATTGCCAAAAATCGAGGTCCTCTTACCTCCCCTCATTCCTCTCCGAAGTCCCTCCAGCCAACCTTCCACCTATGGGGAGGACACATGTTTTTTTCAAACGGCCAGATGAGTCAGCCGAACACCTCACGGAACGATCTGGCCGTTGTCTACCTTAAGACGACGGCCCTTAGCCAACAGAAAAGCGTGTATAGTCAACTGAACAATAGGAGATGAAAGGACAGTCGCCTCAAGTGGAACTTGTTCGTCTAGATTATAGCGACATGGCTCCCACATGCTGTTCCCTGATCAGAGTGCGGCTGTGTCCGGTGACCATCCACAGCAGCCCCCCCCCCCCTTCTTCGCCGTTCTGTGATGGAGAACAGTTGTGTTTAACAGTCAATGCAATGCAATTCTTTCTTGCAATCAGTTAAACGTATATCTCGGAAAGACTGGACCCCTCTGGAACAACAACGAAATTCGGGAGAATGCTCCAGATGGCTTTTTCGAAAGTCAACTGCTTGGGAAACAGGAAGCCTTCTGCCTAAAGCAACTGCGGCCTCGCACCACAGTGTCTTCAGTAAAACGCTCCCGGAGCAGACTGCTGGGCAGTCAGTGTTATCGGTGTCGACAAAAGCTACACATACAATAGAGCGTGTCACCGGCAGCCCTCACAACAAAACCGTGATAAATGAGGTCTATCCTGAACAAGAGTTGTTTGTCTAAACGGAGAGCCATGACCTCTTAAGGAACTCGGCCACCACGCCTTTCTGAGCGCTGGACTGTTACATTTGTATTTAACATCAATGTGGCTCCTATAATAAAGTACCTATTAAAAAAGGAAAACAAAATCACGATAATAATAAATGTCCGCTTTCCGCGAAAATAGGTGCAGTCCTTTTCCTTTCAGTTTTATCAGCATAATTGGTAACTTTTTTATGTTCGACTGCAGGATAAAATTCGCATCTCATTATTTTGTGATGTCCAACGAATTGCACCACCACCGATAACAAATGATCATCAGAGACATGTCCACCCTGCATAAAATCAGGAAAAAGAACTTTGACTATTTTGCTAAAAAAATTACCGATGATTGCAGAATGTCCTCATTATCTCGAACCGTCATCGGGGTAAAGAAAAAGCGAGAATTTAAAATCCCAAAAAAATAATCAATATTAAAGAATTTCCTTTCAGCTTGATGGACAAATTACATGACCTGAGCCGGCCGCGGTGGCCGTGCGGTTCTAGGCGTTGCAGTCCGGATCCGCGGGACTGCTACGGTCGCAGGTTCGAATCCTGCCTCGGGCATGGATATGTGTGACGTCCTTAGGTTGGTTAGGTTTAAGTAGTTCTAAGTTCTAGGGGACTGATGACCTAAGATGTTAAGTCCCATAGTGCTCAGAGCCATTTTTACATGACCTGAGAGCATCTCTCACATTCAGTGTCTGTAAATAAACTGTCATGTACGCGTGTATTACAAACATTTCAGACACATGAAATAAAATTAGAGAATACATTCGCCCACGCCATTGGCTCACATGTCAGAAAAAAAGCACATTCATTTTACGTTCGACAACAACAACCTATAATTCAAGAGGATGTAGCTGTTTTCTACACAGTGGCAGGTCTCATTTACGATGTGATGTTATATCATACAGCATTTACGAAACAAATTGTGAGAGCCTGTCTTGCCCTGTGTAGGTGGGAGATTGAAATTTCGTCAAAAGATATCGATGCAACGAAAAAAAATAGCACCTGTCAAGAATCATTTCGTGGTGCCCTATCTATCTCCTCCATCCACCAGGCGACATCTCATTGATATCAGTTTGAAAGGCTGGGTAACAAAGTCGTCAAGAGAGTCAATTTGCATGGCTAGTAATTCTTTTTTTTTTTCTGTAGTCGAATTACACTCACCAGGTAGGTCAAATGGGAATCCGTGAAGGGAACACAATGTTCTTTTTGAGGAACACTTTTGAGAACCGACATTTGGAGCTAATTGCAGAGGGATTCTACAGCCCACACCATACATTTCATGTAAGGACCGTGCTATTAAAAACACGATTGTAGCGACTGTGTTACCACCACCCAGCATAGCAGGTGGTCTTGAGTCTATAGGCACGTCGAGTCGCTGATAGGGTTGTCCTTTCCGGTAAAAATGCTGTCTGCGATTTGGAATCAAGACTATCCTTTCCACCACATACTTGCATCGGATACTGTAGAGACACCTTTTAATGATTAGAGCCACTGGTGTATCATATTCGTGCCACTCTCATATCTCCAAATGAGTCACTTTTCTAGAACCTATCTGCTAAGGATCCCATACAGCAAAAATCTCCAGCGCTGTTTTTTAGACAGTCCCTCTGCATCTTGTAACTGCTCCTCAGTCTCTGCTCTGCCCTCACTGTAGCTTCGTCCATGTGATCGTCCCAGTTTAAGACGGACCTGAACGGAAGTCGGAGAGCGCTGTATCTAAGTCATTTTGCACTTCGTGGAGAAACAGGACGAGCTGAGTTAATTCGACAGGAGAGCGTTTTGACCACTCGGTGTAAATATGTTGTCGTAGCTTTGCCAACCGGATACTATGTGTAAGGCCAGCGCCAAACGGTGCTGTCCCTTGCAACACGAGGCAATAGAAAAGATAGTATGAGCAGTTACGGTGGCGTTTCTTGTAGGGAAAATTACGAAGACTCCGCATCACATAGGGCATGGAGGAAGGACGAGGATTTTGCTACTGCATTGCGACACATCTCCAAGTCACGGATCTGGGACCCGTTGGTTCGCCTATTTTTTGCTCATAAGGAGAGACTTTTTGTACGACGTGGTGTTTTGCTGTTGCGTTCTGATAATGATCAGTCAAGGGTCGTGTTACCACGTTCGTTACAGTCCTCTGTCTTAAAGCTTCTCCACCATGGACATTGGGATATATTGAGAACGAAACAACTTGCTCGTCAGCACTGTACTTGGTTCGGAATCGATGCCGCGATTACGAATATGTGCTCTTCTTGCAGGGTGTGTGCCGAACAACAATCAGCACAACCGCGGAATTTCTTTGCATGGCCAAAAGCCACTTTCCCTTGGCAATGCTTATACATCGATTTTGCTGGTCCATTCTGGAATGCTCGATGGTTGGTAGTGATAGATTCATTCAGTAATTTTCCTTTTGTTGTCCGGATGGCTTCCACGACGTCATCTGCCACCGTCCAAGCGTTATCTGCTATCTTTTGCATTGAAGGTCTTCCACAGACTATTGTTTCCGACAATGGCCCACAATTCATGTCCGCAAAATTTCAGTCATTCTGCAAGGCCAATGGTATTCAACATCTGACGTCCGCGCCGTTTTCGCCACAGTCAAACGGTGCTGCCTAACGATTGGTCAGGACTTCCAATTCACAAATGTTGAAAGAGTCGCATTCTCGGGAGGACGCGTTATTGCTCTTTTTGTTCTCGTATCGCTCTCAGCCCCGAGATGTTCGCTCGCCGGCTGAGTTGATTCACGGTCGTCATCATCGAACCTTGATGTCTTTGCTACATCCGCCGCATCAGGTTCCTGTGCAGCGGCAGACATCTGCTTCTGCTCCAGGCGCCGTTGTCTACTATCGCAACTATCGAGGTTCACGGCGTTGGCTCGAAGGGCGCATTCTTCGCTGCCTTTGACGCGCTATGTATCTGGTTTTGGGGGCCACTGGTGAGGTGCGCCGGCAGCTCAACCAGCTGCGCCTCTGTCGTCGCACGGGATCTGCCGCTCCCCGTCTGCTTTCAGCGACGGTGCCGTCCGGTCAGCGCCCTGGGGACGCACCTACTGGCTCGCCTCAGCCCCAGGTGTTACCGACGCTGCCTTCCATTTTGCCCCATGGCGACGCGCCGCCGCCACCGCCGCCGCCGGCTGTTCTCCCGCTGGCGGCGTCCGCAGTGGACGCGTCGCTGAAACCGCGGAGCGCCTCCCTGGGTCACGCGCCGCCGATCGCTTCCCGTGACCAGTTGTCCTCCGACATGGAACTCTTGCCCGCTTCGGACCATATGTCGTCTTCGCCCGTCGGGTGCCCCGCCCCGGTGGAGGTCGACCCTTCGGCCCCTTCTGTCTCTCTGCGGGCGCATATACCGCATGTTGGCGTGCACCCTGGAGCAGGTTTTCAGGCGTTTCCCAGCTCCCCGCGGTCCGAATGGCAGGGTGCGGGTGGCACAGCCTCGCCTGTTGTTAGGCTCCCCACCTCGTCGCATACGTCAACATGGGGTCCTCCCCACGGCGGGCGGAAGCCTTATGCCACAACCGTACGCCGATTTGCGGGGGAGGAATGTGTTGTCACCGCAGGACACCACACTTGCTAGGTGGTAGCCTTTAAATCGGCCGCGATCCGTTAGTATACGTCGGACCCGCGTGTCGCCACTATCAGTGATTGCAGACCGAGCGCCGCCACACGGCAGGTCTAGAGAGACTTCCTAACACTCGCCCCAGTTGTACAGCCGACTTTGCTAGCGATGGTTCACTGCCTAGTTACGTTCTCATTTGCCGAGACGATAGTTTAGCATAGCCTTCAGCTACGTCATTTGCTACGACCTAGCAAGGCGCCATTATCAGTTACTATTGATATTGTGAATCATGTACCGTCAAAACCGATGTTCATCATTAATGGATTAAAGTTAAGTATTCCACCAGCTACGTCCGTTTTTCTAAATTCTAATTTCCTTGTCATGTTCCAGACCTCACGCCAGCCTGCGTGAGCTAAAACGCGTGCATTTCGGCCTCCTTTAGTAAAACGGTGTTGGCTCTCTTGCCAACCGCAACAGTTGGCACCACAGTGGTACAACGGACTGTTACAAATTGGTTCCTTCATCGACAGATCCTTTGCCAGAAGCCCTGTAGCGTGCGTTCCGTTGTTGGCGACTTCAGTGGTGTCAAGCGACAGCTCATAAGAGGGCGGGTTGGATATCCCGATGAAAGTTCCTTCTGTCTCGGTGACATTGATGGCCGAGTGTTGGTTAGGGTGAGGCGAGTTGAGGGCCTGTAACCATCCTGTTTGAGTGCTAGACACACGGGACGTACAACTGGATTTATGGTCTGGAGCGCGCTCTTTTGGCTATCCTATGTACCCTGACAGAAAATTTGTACGTCAGTCTGGTGATTCGACTTGTGCTGCCAGTCATGACCAACGGGCCAACGGATGTTTTCCAACAGGATAATGCACGCCCAAATACCGCTATTGCAAGCCAATATGCTCTACGGGGTGTCAACACGTTTCCTTGGCCTGTTGGCCCGCTCCATCACCAGATCTACCTCCAGTCGAACATTTATGGGACACCATCGGGCGAAACTCTAGCTTTGTTGACAAACAGCATTAACCGTCTTTTTATTGACCTATCAATGGCAACAGGCATGTGACTCCACCACAAAAACTGTAATCTGGCATCTGGGCAACTCAATGCATGCACGTTTACGTGCTTGCACTCAACATTCTGGCGGCTACACCGGTTATTTATGTGCTAACATTTCACATTTCCGATGACTTATCTCGCGCTTACATTAACATATGATCTTGCAATGTTAATCATTTACATATTTTACCTAGAGAAATGTATTCCTGAAATTTGATTACTCTACATTCATTATTTCTTAGTGTTGTGATTTTTTTCAGTCAGTTTATAAAGGCGTCAGAGAGGCAGTTCTGAAGTTGCACCTTCAGAGGATTGGTCGAACTAGAAAAGGGTTTGGGAAACGTAAAATGGGCTGGATGTTTCCGATCCTCAGAATAAGTCTTATAAGCTATAGGAAATGACGGATGATGAACAGCATGTACAATAACCAACAGAGGACAATAAGAATTGGACACCAAGACAGAAGTTTTCGGATTAGAAAGAGTGTGAGAAAAGTATGCAGTTCGCCTTCTCTGCTGCTCAGCCTTCACACCGATGAAGCAATGGAAAAAATTGAAGGAAGCGCTTCAGAACGGTTACAGAGATTCGTCGGGCAACAGACCATCCCACCTGCACTATCAACACAACTGACGCTGCCACTGATATTGTACTGCTTCCACATCGTTGGCAAAGGGTTATGCTCCATGCTAGTGTAGGACGGTACAACTTTGAAATCTATTTTGTATAAGTTGTAAATAAGTAGTTACCATAATTAAAATTCCAACCCTCGCAGACAGAGAGTAAATCAAAGAAAGAAGAAAGCAATGTGGGAGAAAAAATGAGATCAGAGATTAAAAAAGAAGGGCATGGAAGCAACACAGTGGACGAAGAACAGAAACTGTGCCATCCCGGAAGTAAAATTACATCCGAGAGATATTGGAATATATCCACCAAACTGTCGTGGACACTGAGTGTAAAATGCACTCTGAGATGGAGAGGTTGGCAGCTGAGCGAACGTCGTGGCGGGCCGCATCGAACCGAACTGATGACTCGAAAAAGACATTGTTGATGGCATATGAAGTTCCCCAACGGTGAATGGTGTTGGGTTTAGTCAGTGACCAGTTATCGACCGTTCGAACATCGTGTGGGAGTAAAAGCGTTTGTTGTTATCATTGGTGTGATATCTGATCATTATCATTCATATCTCAACATTAACAGACGAAAATTATGAAACATCTTTCCATAGTTTATTCTAAATGTTCAGTGCTTACGAAGGCAATTCAGAAAGCAACCTCCGTTTCCATGCCGGATGGAAGTAATATTGGCAACAACAGCCGCTACACTGATGCAAGAGGGATCGTAGCTAAACAACTAGGTCACTTCAAGTTCTGTGCTCGTTGGGTTCCAGAATTCCCGTCTGACAACATCAGAACTCAATGGACGATTGCTTCTCTGGACATTCTTTCGTTACCATGTGGAAGAATGTCTGCGCAACATTTTCGTGACCGATGACGAGATGTAGTTTTCCTATGCTAACGCAGAGACACATAGCAGTCAACAATCAAAAAATCTCACACCAAACTTATCAGCTAGAAAGGTTGCGGCTGCCTTTTTTTCTCGCTATAGGAAGCTCAAAGTACCCTCCGCCACACACCGTCAGGTGGCTTGCGTAGTATGGCTGTAGATGTAGAATCTTGTTTGCGGATTTAATGTAATGTGGAAGCACAATTAATTCTCAAGCTTACTGTGAGCTATTAAGCAAACTTGGAAGCGACATTCAGAACAAGCTACGCGGTCTCTGGTTACTGGCGTCGTGTTTCCACGACAATGATTGGCCACACACAGTGCGGCACAAACAAAAATTGATACTTTACTTAAAATGTAACACTTCTGGACATCGGTACTCGCTCCAGAACGGTTACAGACTTCATTCCAATTGTACACGAAAAAGTTGCTTCTCACGCAGTTCTTTGAGTTCAATGAAGAACCTCAGAGTGCTGTCACATGCTGGCAACAATTGCAAACAGATGAATTAAATATGGAACGAATTTTTCAATGTGTGATCTGTGTCATGAAGTCTTAAAACTTGAGGTTATTTCTAAGGTGTAGTTTTAGATCTTTCAGATACTGTAAATTTACTTCAATTGTTTTAGTATTTCTTTTGTACCAAAATGGAGGATACTCTATGGACGGCCATCCTGTTTATTTTGTAACTGTCCAATGATTCCTACGCCCCTCTCGCCCCCCCCCCCCCAATCTCCGCTCCACCTGTCCGACCCTTACAGGACTTACTATCAGTTGACTTCCGTGGGCGTTCCAAAGCAGTATCTTCATCCGTATAACAGCAGGTACCTGACTGCTACCAGTCCCATCATCCATCCCACCTCACTCCCCCCCCCTTCCCCTTTCCCAGCCACTCCACCATGTGAAGAAAAACCTTAACAGGTGAAATTGCACACTGATTGATAAAAACAAAGGGAATTTTTTCACCCAGTAATAGTGTTGTAGTTCAGTCAATCTGTGGTGGCTAGTTGAAATAAACGTGTGTCCTAAATTTGAATCATCAGAATAGCTATCACTATTCTCACGTAAATCACCAGTTAATTATCAAGGCGTTATGACTCTATAAGACATGAAGAAACATGGTTTAACCTTATTCTTCGAAACTGGGTGAGTAAAACGTTGTTGTTAGTGACGTTCTGCTCTTCACTTGGAAGGTTAGTTTGAAACAGCTCTCCATTCTATTCTACGAGAGTTATTCGGAAAGTAAGGAAAGTAATGAAAACCACAGTGAAAATCCGATGAAGTTTTGCGCAGGGGTGTTGGGCAGTGTCCCTTCGATCGCGTTACGTCGTTCTTTTTAGGGAGCACGTAAAGATACCTAGAACTATAGTGTCTCCCGCCAAGTACGAGGGACTGGTGAGAAATTTCGCCTGAAGCTATGCAGCCAACATTACATAACTGTCGTGCATTTTCTTCTTCAAGACAATTCTCAGCCGCTTCTGCAGGGCCAGTGAAGATGCTCCTGCATCATTTTCAATTGAAAATGTTTTATTATCCACAATACAGCCCGTAATTGTCTTCCTCCGAGTTTCATCTCTGCTCACATGAACCGCTGGCTATGAAGACAACATTCTGGCACAGACAACGAGCTGTAAGCCATCGTAGACAATTAGCGGAAAGCACTGACGGCTGCCTTCTATAACGAGGGTATTGGAAAGTTGGTACAGCGGTACGACAAACTTGTAAGTGGGATCGGCGACTATGGAGATACGTAGCTGGAAGTTGTAGCTAACTTTTGTAAATAAAACAGTTTTGATTTTCACTGTGTTTTCCCTTTCGCATCCTATCGTTCCTTACTTTCCGAATAGCCCTCTGTCCTGGACAAGCCTCTTTATCTCCTAATAATTACTGCAACCCACATCCATTTGAACCTGCCTACTGTATTCATCTCTTAGTCTCCGTCTACAATGTTTACCTCGCTACTTCCCACCCCCACACACACTTCCGTCCACTATTAAAAAGCTGATTCCTTGATGACTCAGGATGTGACCCATCAACTGATCCCTTCTTTCAGTGAAGTTGGGCCAAAAATTTCTTTTCGCCTCAGATCTGTTCCGTACTTAATCATTAGTTACGCGGTTTATCCACCTAAACTTCAGCGTTCTTACAGTAGTACCACATTTCAGTAAGTCTTGTTCTCTTCTGCTTATCGTCCACGTTTCATTTACATACACACTACACTCCAGACAAATACCTTCAGAAAAAACTTCCTAATACTGAATGTATACTAGATGTTAACAAATTATTTTGTTTCAGAAACACTCTTCTTACATTTGCTAACCTGCATTTCATATCCTCTCTACTTCGGTCATTATCAGTTATTTTGCTGCCCAAATAGAAAAACTCACTTTTAGTTCTCATTTCGTAATCTAATTCCGTCAGCATCATCTGACTAAATTCTACTACATTCCATTGTCCTTGTTTTACTTTTGTTTACGTCCATCTTGTAATTCTTCGGGAGGCATAAACCATTCTTTTCAACTGTTCGTCGAAACCGTTTGCAGTCCCTGACAGAATTACAATGTCAGAGGCAAACCTTAAAGTTTTTATTTGTTCCCCATGAACTTTAATTGCGTTTCCTAATTTTCCTTGGTTTACTTTAGTGCTTACTCATTGTACAAATTGAATAGCATTGGGGTAGAATACAAAACTGACTCACTCCCTTCTCAACTATAGCTTCTTTATATTGTCATTCGACTCTTACAATGGCAGACTAGTTTCCGTACAAATACTAAGTAATCTTTAGTACCGTGTATTTCATCCTTGACACCTTAAGAATTTCAGTATAGTCAACCCTGTTAAAAAAACGTGCTCCTCGTCTATGGTGGAGAAGGTCCACCTTCTACGATAAACATATTGTCTCGCATGCTCCTACATTTCTCCAGAATCCTAACGGATGGGTCTTCTATCAACTTCCTTCTGTAAATAATTCGTATCAGTATTTTGCAACCATGACTTAGTAAATCGACAGTTTTGTGATATTCATACCAGTCAACACCTTTCTACTTTGGGACAGGAATTATTTTTCTTGAAGTCTGAGGGTACTGAGAGAAATAGTGTATCAAATAATAAAACAGAGAAGAAAACGACTGAATAGAAAAACAGATATTTATGGAAACTATCACTGGAATAACCATAGTTATTCATTTGTGTGGACATTGTGTCCATAGTTTGCAATTACAGGTACTTGAGTCAACGTCCAATGACAGTCGAAGATATTTTAAAGTTCTTCCACACACGAGATATTTCAAAGTCCAACTACATGACTATAGGACTGTCGAAACACAGCTAAATCCAACACCAGCCGGAACACATCTAAGACACTCACCGGCCTGACAGTGTGCAACAAGTCAAGATACAAGTATAAAAAGCACACTGGGGCACAGGAATATCACATACCAATCACAACCGAAAAAAATACGAGCACCATAAAAATCGGCAAAAACAGGCATCTCCACAATTTTCAAGGAAACTACCACATACACGAGTATTAACGTATATCAAAAAATTACTGTATGATGCCTTAAATATCGGGAACAAGACACTGTACAAAGTGATAGAACAAAAGACATACACTATGTGATCGAAAGTATCCGGATACACCCAGAAACATACGTTTCTCATATTAGGTGCATTGTGCTTCCACCTACTGCCAGGTATTCCCTATCTGCGGCCTCAGTAGTCATTAGACACAGTGCGAGAGCAGAATGGGGCGCTCCGCGGAACTCACGGACTACGAACGTGGTCAGATGACTGGGTGTCACTTGTGTCACACGTCTGTACGCGAGATTTCCACGCTCCTAATCATCCCTAGGTCCGATGTGACAGTAAACTGTAAACGTTAAGGGACACGTACAGCACAAAAGCGTACAGGCTGACCTCATCTATTGACTGACAGAGACCGCGGACAGTTGAAGAGGGTCGTAATGTGTAATAGGCAGACATCTATCCAGACTATCGCAGAGTAATTCCAAACTGCATCAGGATCCACTGCAAATGCTATGACAGGCGTGAGGTGAGAAAACATGGATTTCATGGTCCAGCGGGTGCCCATAAGCCATACATCACGCTGGTAAATGCCAAATGAAGCCTCGCTTGGTGTAAGGAGCGTAAACATTGGATGATCGAACAGTTGGAAAACGTTGTGTGGAGTGACGAATAAAGGTACACGATGTGGCAGTCCGATGGCAAGGTGTGGGTATGGCGAATGCTCGGTGAATGTCATCTGCCAGAGTGTGTAGTGCCAACAGTAGAATTCGGAGGCGGTGGTGTTTGTCGACGCGTTTTTCATCGGGGGGGGGGGGGGGGGAGGGGGCTTGCACCTCTTGTTGTTTCGCTTGGCACTATCACAGCACAAGCCTATATTGATGTTTTAAGCACCTTCTTGCTTCCCACTGTTGAAGAGCAATTCGAGGAGGGCGACTGCATCTTTCAACAGGATCGAGCACCTGTTCATAATACACGGCCTGTGGCGGAGTGATTACACGACAATAGCATCCCTGTAATGGACTGCACTGGATCCTGACCTGAATCCTATAGAACACCTCTGGGATGTTTTAGGACGCCGACTTCGTGCCAGGCCTCACCGACCGGCATTGATACCTCTCCTCAGTGCAGCATTCCGTGAAGAATGGGCTGTCATTCCCCGAGAAACCTTCCAGCACCTGATTTAACAGATGTCTGCGAGAGTGGAAGCTGTCATCAAGGCTAAGGGTGGGCCAACACCATTTGAATTCAGCATTACCGATGGAGGGCGCCACGAACTTTAAGTCATTTTCAGTCAAGTTTCCGATACTTTTGATCACACAGTGTAGAAAGCAAAGTCACCCACTCTCTCTCCCTCTCATTTTGTCTGTCTCTCTCTCTCTCTCTCTCTCTCTCTCTCTCTCTCTCTCTCTCCCTCCCTCCCTCCCACAGTCCTCTCTATTTCACGTGTACATTTTCCTCCTTTTCCCCATCTCACTGCCAACTCTCTCTCCCTGAATTCGTTGTTCACCATTACCTTTAATCATTGTTGTCCGCTTATGTTACACATATTAACATATTTAAAACAACGTAATAAACATCTGTGACAAAACACAGATGAAGAGAACATTTTTAGTCACACAAAACACACAGAGACGTTCAGTAAACGAACAGTGGTGGTGGTAGACTCGTTCATGTTTCACGTCAATGTGTAGTGCTGCAAGACAACCTGAGACAACGGAAGAAAGAAAACAAACTGGACGAGTTCGAGTAGAGCTCGCGGTCTGAGGGTTCTGTGGAAACGTATGTATGTAGATGAAAATAATAAAAATTGTCTACTTCCAGTATTTCTATTGGACGCCACTTCGTTGACTTGCGTGTCCCTAACGCCCAGTTCAAACAGAAATGGCGTGGCGCGGAAGTCTGACAGGGACGTGGTGCGGTGCTGTTTCACGCCACCTCTATGTTAACAAATGATGCAAATTCACACAGAGGTGCCACGGCGGAGACGTGTAGTTTCGTGGTCCGGGCCACGTCCGTTTGTGGCCACTAGTGGCGTACCGAAGCGACGTGTGGAGGAGACGTACAAGTGGCGCGCTACTTGTTTCATTAAAGTCATCCGGTTGGCTCCAAGAAAAATTATTCCATTTAAAGAATGAAAAGCTACACCCGTCTCGTTGTTAGTTTCTTGATAACACTTCTACTTTTCGGGATAAAAATTAAAAACAACTGTTTTGGAATTCGTGCGGTTCCCCGCAGTGCAGTCATTCTCATTCTATTTTGAGGAAATTATTTGGTCAAAAAAGTTATTGTTAGACATCACAGCTTGATAGCGAACTTATTCTCTTTTCGTTGTTGCCCACTGTTAAAGTGATACTTCCAAAATAAGTAAAACGCTTGCAATGAAGAATGTCGTCACCGACTAGTTTCCGTTTAGTGACTTTTGGGACATACGTTGCTGCGTGTGATATATAGCTAACGAATTGAAACTATTTCTAACGGTTGAATAAGTGTGATACCTCTTCCCGGTCCCGGGTAGATAAGTGATACATTTGGATGATTGGCCGCAACGAGCTACCCACGCGCAGCAGTTTACGTTTGCTGGTTTTCAGAACAAATGGTTCAAATGGCTCTGAGCACTATGGGACTTAACATCTGAGGTCATCAGTCCCGTAGAACTGAACAACCGGTGGTACTAAGCTGGTCGTTTCTGTGTTTGAAAGACCGGGTCATTATTGGTGTATTTTAGCTGGATCTTGTGGTTCTGCCGAGTGAGTTCTCTTGTAATAAATGATTACAAGTAATGTTTTAAGGCGTTCCTTCAGATGTGTATGATGTCCTTAGGTTAGTTAGCTTTAAATAAGCTAACTAACCTAAGGACATCATACACATCCATGCCCGGCGCAGGATTCGAACCTGCGACCGTAGTGGTCGTGTGGGTCCAGACTGAAGTGCCTAGAGCCACTCAGTAGGCAGTAGTATTGTACTACGACACTAGCTGTCGTCTGAAAATTTGTTCCGCTATTATATTGCCTTTCCTTTCTGGTTTGTACCCGATCATTAATGTTGTAATTAATCACCTCTTGGTCGTAAATACAACCGGAACAATTGTACTAATGCACAGGTTGCCGTTAAGCAAAACAGGACCTTGTGGTTAGATTTAGCTGTTAACCTGTTCAGTTCTTTGATTGTAATCGCGTTTCTCAGTCATTAGTTATAATCTGAACAACCGGTGGTACTAAGCTGGTCGTTTCTGTGTTTGAAAGACCGGGTCATTATTGGTGTATTTTAGCTGGATCTTGTGGTTCTGCCGAGTGAGTTCTCTTGTAATAAATGATTACAAGTAATGTTTTAAGACGTTCCTTCAGAAAGGTCTTAATAACTGACAATCAGTTTCAGAAATGTGTGTGAAATCTTATGGGACTTAACTGCTAGCTTACACACTACTTAACCTAAATTATCCTAAGGACAAACACACACACCTATGCCCGAGGGAGGACTCGAACCTCCGCTGGGACGACAATCAGTTTAACTTTGAAAATATTAACAGCCAACTGTCACCAAGGCCTTAGTCAAAATAAAATTTTCAGAAGGGACGGGTTGCCGATTGAAATTAAGTGGTTGTTTGCTTTGAAGGAAGCCTGTCATAGTGTTTGCTAAACTGTTTAACCTTTAAGCACAGGTGCGCATCTTAACCCCGAACCTTTCGACATAAAGGTTTCAAATTAAAAGTTACGTCATCTGTTCTGAGCAATTGAATCACTCTTGCCATCAATGGTGCTTATATAGTTTTCATGTGTTGCAGAAGGGCATTTAATAAGACAGACTGTTTCCAGCTCGTTAGTAAACATCGCAGGTTCACCCGATAACGGGTCGTCTTCTAATCACTGTCACATTGTTTGCTGTATTGCAATACAGCACTTCAGATTTTTTTTGACAAGACTAAAAGCTTATTCAACTTAAGATTTAAGGTCAAAAGAATTTTCCATACTTGTTCATTTTGTTAAAGAAAATTTTATGTTTAAAGGCTTCGATTATTTGTAAAACACATTTTGTATATTGTTAAATAAACAGGTTGTGTGAAAAGAAAGTTATATTGGTGGGTCCTCCCTTCTACGTATTCCTTAATTCCAGTAAGTACCACGTATCAGTACACACAAGCAAATGATTACAATTTCAGAAAAATTGGATGATGTATTCACGAAACAGAGCTTCAGAATCCGGGCAAGTCAATAACGTGTTGGTTTACGTCTGGCCCTTAGGCAAGCAGTTTATTCGCCTTGGCATTAAGTGAAAGAGTTATTGGATGCCCTCCTTGCGATATGGTGCCAAATTCTGTCCAATTGGCGCGTCAGATCATAAAAATCCCAATAATGCTTCAGACGTTCTCAGTTGGAAGATGTGGCAACTGTGATGGCAAAAGAAGTGTTTGGCAAGCACGGTGACAAGTAGTAGAAACTCTCGTCGTGTGCGGACGGGTATTATCTAGCAGAAATGTTAGGCTAGACTGGCTTGCTGTGAGGGACAACAGAACGAGAGACAGAGTATCGTCGACAAACAGCTTTGCTGCAAGGGTACCGTGGGTGACAACCAAAGGGGCTCTGCTTTGAGAGGGAATGACACCCCAGACTGTCACTCATGAATCCAGGGCCTTGTGGCGGGCGAAAGTCAGGTTAACATCACAACGCTGTCCAGGACTTCGCTGATCATCAGGGCTCACTTTGAAGCGGGATTCATCACAGAAGGCAACTCTACTTTAGTGAGTGAGATTCCAAGCTGAAGACGTGTCTGGAGATGACCCAGACAGCGGTGGGATACCAACCTGACTGTCGTGCACCATACTACACTGCTGGCCACCGTAAATGCAACACCAAGAAAGACAAGAGGTAGCACAACAAAATTTATTTTGTAGATAACATGTTGACCAAGTATCAAATGATTACGTTTACAGACGTCTGTGACATGTGGTTCCTGCCAGAATCAGTAGCCAGAGTAGCCGCCATTGTTGGAGATCACCGCTTCCACACGTCTCGGCATTGAGTCAAAGAGACGTTGGATGTGTTCCTGGGGTACAGAAGCCCAAGCAGCTTCCACACGTTGCCAAAGATCATCTGGTGTGGCAGCTGGGGATGTAATCTGGGTCACTCGTTGAGCAACCATGGACCACATGTTTTCTATCGGCGAAAGATCCGGAGAGCGAGCCGGCCAGGGAAGCATTTCAATCTGTTTATTGACGAAGAACCTTTGGACAATGCGTGCCACGTGTGGTCGCGCATTATCCTGTTGAAATATGGCTGTGGCCGAGCCCTGAAGGTAAGGAAGGACAACTGGCTCCAGCACCTCAGATATGTAGCGCCGGCTATTTAAAGTACCGGCAATGCGTACTAGAGGCGTGCGAGAGTAATATCCAATACCGCCCCATACCATACATAATACCCGGTGCTAGACCAGTGTGGCGGTGCATAATGCCGCTGTCCAGCATCCTCTCTCCATGGTGTCTCCAGACTCGAATCTGACCATCGTGGTGCTGCAGACAGAAGCGTGCCTCGTCAGTAAAGACATCGTCATTCCATTCTACCGTCCACATCCGTCTGTCATCACACCATTGGCGACGGAGACGTCTGTGGATCTGCGTCAATGGTAGACGAAGCAATGGACGTCTTGCGGACAGACCACTCTGCTGTGAACGGCGTCGAATGGTACGCGCAGACACTGGATGATGCGTTACAGACGCAATGTGCTGTGCTATGGTTCGGGATGTCACTGAGCGATCCGTCACTGCCATGCGCACAATTTGCCTATCAGCACGTGCAGTGGTGCACCGAGGTGAATGCGATCGACCACGTCGGTCCGTCGTACCCTCCTGCATCCAACGGTCACATATCCGCATTACAGTTGTTTGGTTTCATCCAACACGACTAGCGATTTCTCTGTATGATAATCCACAATCTCGGTAAGCCACTATCCTTCTTCTGTCGAACTCGGATACTTGATCAAAAGATGTTCGCTGTTGTCTACGAGGCATAACTGATCGTCTTGTGAAACAACCACAAGGTAAACACACGTGCCGAACGTACACTCGTCGAAATCGCCAAGCCTTAAATGGCGCTATGAGGTGGCGCCACAGGCGCGCGTGATGTGCGTCTGCGCTGAAATTCTAATCAATCGCATATCTCATCGCTGCAAACTCATGGTGTAAATTTCACTTGATTCGGATGCTTCCTTCAGGGTGTTGCATTTACGGTGGCCAGCAGTGTACCTGCCAACCAGGAGTGATGATCTGGGGGTCATATCTTTTCACAGCAGAATCCCTTTAGTTGACACCTGAGGCGCCCTTACAGCACAGCGGTACATCGACGATGTTCTATGTCCCCTTTCCTTCGTGGCAAACGATCCTGGACTACATTTCAGCAAGATAATGCCCGCCCGCACACGGCGAGAGTCTGCTTCTATTCGTCCTTGCCAAATCCTACCTTGACCAACTATGCCGCCGGATGTCTCGCAAATTGAGAGCTTTGTAGCATTGTGGTAAAGGCCCTCCAACTTTCCCAGGATTTGGACGTTCTATGTCGCCAACTGGATAGAATTTGGCACGATATCCCTCAAGGGGACATCCAACAGCTTTATCAGTGTAAAGAAGAATAACTGCACAAGGACCAGAGGTGGAGTATCGCGTTACTGACTTGCTCATTTTGTGAAGCTGCTTCTCTAAAATAAATTATCCACTTTTTTTCTGTAATTGTAATCATTTTTTTGTCTGTGCGAATACATCACATCTACCGTTTTCTATCCTATTCGGGTGGTTCCCTAATGGAGCGTTATTTTCTTTTTTTTCAGGAAGTACATATTTCATTAAATACATATGGTGGTATAAATAGATCATTTCCTATAGCTGAACAGTCGTATTGAAATACCTTTAAACAACAGCTTTAGTTTATTCTCATAAAATTTTTTATTTTTATGTATATGGGACCTAGTAGACGATACAAAATTCTACGACACTTCCGTCGCCTCAGGGCAACAGCAGATCTGAGGCTAATTTCTGCAGCGCTCTCACCCTCACAGTTTTGACTCGTGTGGCCATTGTCGTAGCGCGACACGGGGTCCCGCCAAAGACCAAGGCCGCTTCCCGTTATTCCCCTTGGACCTCCCGCGAATGCTGAAGGACCGCTTGGTCCTCCAGGAACGTACCGTCAGTCAAAGCTCATTTGTCCACGTTGCCCCAGGTTTACAGCTCGGAAAGAAAGGCGGACTTTACGCTCCTTTCTGGTCTGTCAGAGTGAACAATGAGCGCACTTCTTCTACTCACCTTGGGTGTGTTCTCCTCCGGAACAGTTTGGAGGCACAAGCCGGTGGCCCCATCGTTGACGTGGAGTGAAAAGCAAAACAAAAAGGAACACAGTAAGAAAAAAAAACTGGTTTGTTCCGAAACGAAACTTATGCCAAGTTGCGAAGCAAAGTTTTTGATGTTAGCCCTACTGCGACTTTAATAATTTCTGTCTGAGCTGAATCTATAACCTCTCACGAAGGAGTACATTTACGTTGTATGGCTTTGTGTATAAGATATGATAGCCTTGTAGAAATCGACGATGAATCTGAACACTTAAATACAGAATTTTTCTAAAGAGAAATTCATTCATTCATTCATCTAGTTCCGGATATCCCATCAGAACACGAACCTTTAAAGCTGTGGATAGCGTCGAAGCATACATTAACGTAAGACAGACATCATAGAAACTTAATATATTTAGTACGTTAACAATACTTTATCACCACACTCCTTAACGCTATTCGTGTTTAAGCCATCAAAATTTGACCGGGTAAGCTAGTAAAAAAGTTGTTACTTCGAAAGAATGGTGCTGTCTCCTCAGTTTTCTATATGTACGCTGTTTATCTGCGAATAGTAGCTCAATATTTACTTGTTCGCAATGGCATTTTTGGAATACAGCGTTGTTTCGTACATCTGTAAGTAGCAAGTCGTTTTTACACTACACAGCCGCTTGTCATACTACTTTATAGCAAGAACTACTGCTGCATATACCACGTAAACCACGTAATGGAATGTGGCGGAGAATACTTTGTATACCAGTGTCACTCTCCTTCTTTGCCCTTCGAGTCGCGAATAATCCGCGAGAAGAACCTTTGCTGCTAAGCCTCCGCGTGGACTCGAAACTTTCTAATTTTATCTTTATTGACTTTCCGTGAGATGCACATCGGAGACTCAATATATTGATTGATTCATGTAGGAACTTATGCTCTCGATACTTTAATAGTAAACGACACAGTGATGCCGCTCTTGCAGCGTCTGCCACTGGAATTCCCTGAGAATCTCCGCTACGCTTTCGCGGCTGCAAAATGAACCTGTGACGAAACGTGCTGCACTCTTTGGATCTTCACTGTTTCCGCTATCAACCCTTCTGGTACGGATCCCATACTCAAGAGAAATATTCAAGTAGGGGTCGAATGAGTGTTTTGTAAGCTACTGCCTTTGTTGATGGACCACGTTACCTGAGGATTCTGAGTTTCCCATCTGCGTTAACCACGATTAATTTTATGCGGTCGTTCCACTTCAAATCGCTCTGACCCTTACGCTTATTTAATGGAAGTAACTCCTTACAGTGACTGTTCTAATATTATTCTGCAAGGCCCGCAGGAGAGCTTCTGTAAAGTTTGGAAAGTAGGAGACGATATACTGGCAGAAGTAAAGCTGTGAGGACGGGGAGTGAGTCGTGCTTGGGTAGCTCAGTTGGTAGAGTTGCCCGCGAAAGGCTAAGGTCCCGAGTTCGAGTCTCGCTCCGGCACACAGTTTTAATCTGCCAGGAAATTTCATAACAGCGCACACTCCGCTGAAGAGTGAAAATCTCATCCAATATTGTGTAAATATACAGTAAAGGATCTTTCTATGTACTCAGGATACGTTACGTTTACAGCAGCGGAGTGTGCGCTGACATGAAACTTCCTGACAGATTAAAACTGTATGCGGGAGTGCCCGCGCGGTTAGAGGCGCCATGTCACGGACTGCGTGGCTCCTCCCGCCGGAGGTTCGAGTCCTCCCTCGGTCACGATTGTGTGTATTGTCCTTATCGTAAGTTTAAGTTAGGTTAAGTAGCGTGTAAGCATAGGTTCAAATGGCTCTGAGCACTATGGGACTTAACTGCTGAGGTCATCAGTCCCCTAGAACTTAGAACTACTTAAACCTAACTAACCTAAGGACATCACACACATCCATGCCCGAGGCAGGATTCGAACCTGGGACAGTAGCGGTCACGCGGTTCCAGACTGCAGCGCCTAAAACCGCTCGGCCACTCCGGCTGGCTAAGCATAGGGACCGGTGACCTCAGCAGTTTGCTCCCTTATGAATTCACACACATTTGAACATTTCTGTGATGGACCGAGACTCGAACTCACCACCTTTGCCTTTCGCGGGCAAGAAAGGCAAAGGTCCGGTCCAGCACACAGTTTTAATCTGCCAGGAAGTTTCATACTTTACATCTACTTACGTTGAGGGTCAATGGTCAGTTCCTGCGGCAAGCTTCGATTATCTGAAGGTCTTCCTGCATTCCGCTACAGTTTTATAGCACTGCGATTTCTCTGTGTGTATAACAGCATCATCCACGAAGTTCCTCGTGGAACTTGCGGCATTATTCACTAGGTCGTTTGTGTATATTTTGAAAAGTAATGGCCTCTTCCTTGGAGCACTACTGAAGCTACTTTTACGTCTGAAGACTTCTCTCCGTTGAGAATGTCATGTTGTGTTCTCTTTGCTAGAAATTCTTCAGTGTAATCACACAGTTGGTTTTGATGTTCTTTACGTTCGCGTTACGTACATTAGGCGGCAGTGTGAAACTGTACCGAAGTGCTTCCAGAAATCTGGGTCGTGGCATCTATTACACCTTGATGCCTGTATCTACTTGTTTCTGGGTCTCGTGGACGAAAAGAGCGAGACAAGTTTCGAACGATAATTGTTTTCTGAATTGACTGTCATTCCCACAGAGTAGATTTTAGAACACCAGAAAGGTGAGAATACGCGAGTATGAAACATGTCTCAAAAGTCTACAACACACAGATGTCAGTGACACAGGCCTCTAGTTGTGTGAATCTAGTTGCCATGTTGTTAACAGGACTTCCCAATCGTTGAATCTAGGTATTCAGGTAGACTGTGTGATCAAAAGTATCCGGACACCAGTCTGAAAATGAGTTACAAGTTAGTGGCACCCTCCATCGCTAATGCTGGAATTCAATATGTTGTTGGCCCACCCTTAGCCTTGAGGACAGGCATACGCACAATCATGTACTGGTATGTTTCTTGGGGAATGGCAGCCCATTCTCCATGCAGTGCAGCACTGAGGAGAGGTATCGATGTCGCTCGGTGAAGTCTGGCACGAAGTCAGCCTTCTAAAACATTCCAAACGTGTTCTATAGGACGCATATCAGGACTCCGTGCAGGGCAGTCCATTACAGGGATGTCATTGTCGTGTAACCATTCCGCCACAGGCCGTGCACTATGAACAGGTGCTCGATCATGTTAAAAGATGCAATCGCCATCCCGGAATTGCTCTTCAACAGTGGGAAGCAAGACGGTACTTAAAACATCGGTGTAGGACTGTGCTATGACAGGGCCACGCAAAACAACGAGGGATGCAAGCCCCCTCCATTGTTGCATCCTTGAGCCCCCGATTACCAGATGCACATCTTGCGGTTCTCGGCTGGCGCCCCCGATTACAGGAGTCAAGGATAACACTTTATTAATAATTATAATACAAAGTAATATCTCCAGTTACATTCTCAGCAAGTACACCAAGCCCTTTAATCCATGCATGTATTTTTTCGTCATTACTAACTTTTCTACAGGTGCGGGTATACAGAGTAAATGGCATATTACTATACACAAAACTAGTTCTACTTTGGTTCTTCGGGTCGATTCCACAATGCCATGTCTTGTAAGCAATGACATTTCTGTCGGCAAAAGATTCTAGTCCATGTAGCGAAGCATTCTCACAGCGAACGATAGCGAGTGTAAACCACCCACTACCAGCTCATTGAGTATCGTGATCAATCGTCCAATGTTTACGCTCCTTACAGCAAGTGAGGCATCTTTTGGCATTTACTGACTCATGAGCAGGCGCTCGACCATGAAATCCAAGTTTTCTCACCTCCCGCGTAACTTTCGTAGTACTAGCAGTGGATTGTGATGCGGTTTGGAATTCCTGTGTGATCGTCTGGATTGATGTCTATTACACATTATGACCCTCTTCAACTGTTTACGGTCTCTGTCAGTCAACAGACGGCGTCGGCCTATACGCTTTTGTGCTGTACATGTCCCTTCACATTTCCACTCCACTATAAAATCGGAAAACTAATTGTTTTCTGTGTATACTGTTTATGGTTTACTCATCAGATGTTTTTTATGTGTGTTTGTGGATGGTTTGTTCTTTTTGATAATTTGCTTCATTTCCTCCGTCGCTAGTTCTCTTGTTAGGCCTGGGTTGAAGTCTTGAATGTTAGTTTTTCATGTTGTCCTTGATGTATTCAGTCTCAGTAATAAGGTTTACTATGGTCTTATGTGTTATATGGGTGTTTAAATTGTATTTTGGGCCTTTCTCAAGTAGCTGTTGTTCTTCTTTTGTGAGTCTTATGTCAGTAAAATTAATCGGCGTAATTTGCGCTACCGTTTCTCATACCCTTTTTCGCCACATGCGATATACCTCTCGCGACACACGCGAACAGCAAGATGGCGTAATATCCTGATTAAGAAACAAAGAGCAAAAATTTTGTTTTTGTGTGTATAAAAGTAGCTACATACCATCCAACGAACGTGAGTACATGAATAGCTAAGTAACAGCTCAGTACACACCAAATAACTGGTTTCCACAACACTACCACAGCCCCAAGTATATATTGCTGACAAACTGATTGTTAAGTTAGCAGCCTGTAGTCTTTATATAGATTTTCCCCATCCGAGCTATGTACTGTATTTTAGATCATTTTGATCTAGAAACTTTACACCGGTAAAAAACCCAGAAGACATACTTCTGTAATGATGTTTAGAAACGCTGTAGAATGAAAGCATTGTAAAACAATTTCACGGTAGATGATTTTCGAAAACGAAACCTCTGTTATTATGGATACTCGCATTTTCATGCGATTAGTAGTCAAACATAGACATTTCAATTCGATAAAAGAAATTCAAATAAAAAAAAAAATTAGTCGTAGCGAGAAACGAACTGCCGACAGCACGATTCATAATCTTGAAAACTACTTACTGAGCTACAAGCGACAGTACGACAGACAGGTGAAATGTTTTGTAAATAATAGTACCCAGAAATTTTCGAATCGATTTTTTCTTCCGAAAGCAAGAAATCTGTAGGCGTGGTATGTTATAGACTGAAACAAATTTTAAAATTTTTTTAAAACAATAATCCAACCCCAGAAAGCACTGTGAACGTACAAACCGAGAGAGAACCGTGGCAAAAAATGGCGTCGCATCTGATCAGCCAATCGCGTGCAGTTTCATCAATATCCCCCCCCCCCCCCCTCTCTCTCTCTCTCTCTCTCTCTCTCTCTCTCTTTCTCTTTCTCTCTGTTTGTATATAGGCTCTCTATTGTAAAACGAAGCACAGGACATGTGCGTCATGTGGCAAAGAAACTAGTTCGTAAAGGTGGTAAAGAGGGTTTACAGCAAGGACCATCAGCTAGTGACCATTGATGAGTACTGCCATGATGAGACTTCAGGCAAAACCGTAGGCTCTTTTCCCTGTCCACATAACCCCAACTTAGAAGAAAGGTATTGTCACAAAAAATTGTGTTCAGTACTACTCAAAAGAAAAAAGAAGTGGAAGTGCCTCCCAGTATAAAAAGGGACGTGTTGTGCTCTACATTTAGAAGACTGTTTTGAGGCCTACGTTATCCAAAAAAAAACAAAAACAAAAAAAAAACCAGAACCAGTAGCTGATACGTAAAACATTCATATTAGCTGATATGCATTAAATCTGGTTTCAGAGCAACTAGTAAAGTATTTAAATACAATCTTACTGGTTAATTATAGCTTAATCACGAAGTTAATGAAAGTAAAGACCGGTTAAGGGGACACTGGCCACTGACTGCCCAATTTTTACGTTTCTTTATGCATTCCAGGGGAACAAATTTTGGACTAACGGGATCTGTCGCTTACTTGTCTGTCCAGAGGGGGTAAAGACGTTTTTCGAAGCAGTCAGAGAGTGCGTTGGTTTGTTTTTAGAATTCCTCTAATAACTATTTTTGAAACCGACTGTTGGAAAAAAGTCAGCGATCGCAATGTAATAATAACGTGTGTGAAATCTTATGGGACTTAACTGCTAAGGTCATCAGTCCCTAAGCTTACACACTACTTAATCTAAATTATCTAAAGGACAAACATACACCCGCGCGGCCGCAATGCAATATTTGAAATGTATTATGAAACAGTCTAGACTGCAAGGCTGGTTCATTAAATGCTGACGGGTTCGATCATCACAGCTTTAATGTAATGTAGGATGTAAATTAGAGGGATACATAAAAAGAACTCAAATTTGTTATAAAATTACGAAACATAGAAATAGTCATATTGACGCAAAATGGCTGTGCATAGAGCAGGACAATGGCTGTCCAATGAACAGAAACCGCTGAATGACCATATCAACTCCTATGGGACACGTCTACTGGAAATCACTTATCGATACTCGCAGCGATCTCTTTGGAATTAGCCCTTTTGCCACACTCGAGCGTAACAGTCACGACACTGTCTCGTTTCTGTTACCTACGGCGATAGCAGCGCCCCAAGCGGCTAGAAAACGACAATTCTGAATACAATACTGCATGAATGCGAATACTAATGTTTATATTGATTCTCACATAGTTCTCACAACAGGAGGTGTATGTAATGCCATAAAAACCGACAATAACAAAAAAATTACACCACATTTCTCTTCCTTTAGTTTCCTAAGCACCCTGACACATTACAGGGCAGTTATTTACGATTCTCTTATAATGAACAGATAGTTACTGAATAATCTTATTTTCGTTTAATAATAAGAAAGTGCTAGTAAACTCCAGAAGACCTGGTCTTCTGCAGAAATACATCGTATATCTACCCAACAAAGCGGACTTTTATTCGCTGCAGTTTCAGCTCGTGGTCTTGCGCTAGCGTTCTCGCTTCCCGCGCACGGGGTCCCGGCTTCGATTCCCGGCGGGGTCAGGGATTTTCTCTGCCTCGTGATGACTGGGTGTTTTGTGTTCTTCATCATCATTTCATCATCATTGCCTCGCAAGCCGCCGAAGTGGCGTCAACTAAAAAGGACTCGAAACACGGCGGCCGAACTGCCCCGCTTGGGGCCTCCCGGTCAACAATGCCATACGATCATTTCATTTCAGCCAAATAACTGAATGTGTAACCTATATGGAATGTAATACCTGCATTATTCAAAATACCAAATAAGACACCATAAGTCTAGTGTAAGAGAAAAACCGTACAGACAGGATAATAAATCGTCAAATGCAGTAAAACTGTTTCCCAACACAGAAGAAACATATTCAACAACTGTTGCTAAATCTGAGCCACGAACGGTAAGAATCTCCAACACAATTGCTTTTGAAGCAAAAGTAATCACATTTTCTTGGTTTCTGCGGAGTACGCTGCAAATAGACAAATTCGAAATAATTTCTTCGTGAATAAGTTGTAGCTGATGTCACTGAATCAGTTTGGTTCGGCTGTTTTTGCATGTATTTAATGATACTTCATGTGTCTTGATAACTTACTAACATATGGAACGCAAAAATGTAGCAAATTTTTAGTTACTCAAGGAGAAAATAACTAGAATCAAACATTATCCTTACCGAGCGAGGTGGCGCATTAGTTAGCACACTATACTCACATTCGGGAGGACGACGGTTCAAATCTGTGTCCGGATATTCTGAGTCATGTTTTCCTTGGTTTTCCTAAATCGCTTCGTGCAAATGCCGGGATGATTCCTTTGAAAGGGCAAGGCCGGCTTCCTTCCCCATCCTTCCTTTATCCAATGGGACCGATGACCTCGCTGTTTGGTCCCCAGCCTCATATCAACCAACTAATACACATTATCCTTAGGACACATGTGAGTGTCAGTTTTCTCTCCGTTTAGAGCGTTAGCGTCGCTCCAACTGTCAAACAGTAACAACTTTTGCACCAGAGAGTGTACTGCCGCTACGTCTTTGGAACGGCGTCCAATGTCTCCTTAGAGACCAACAAGATAGTAATTACTTTTCCAAGCATGCCACTAGAGGGCAACATATACACAACGAATATAATGTTGATTTGTTTCCTTTTGAAAGTTCTCAGTTAACAAGCTGTTTCTTCTTTATTACAAAACTATCCTACGTAATTTTGGCATTTTGTTTACTAATAAATACATCCTTTCGTAGCCGCGCGGTCTGCGGCGTCTTGCCACGGTTCGTGCGGCTCCCCCTGCCGGAGGTTGGAGAGCTCCCTCGGGCATGGGTGTGTGTTGTTCTTAGCGTAAGTTAGTCTAAGTTAGTTTACGTAGTGTGTAAGACTAGGGACCGATGCCTTAGCAGTTTGGTCCCTTAGGAATTCACACACATTTGAACATCCTTTTGTAGATAATTCTTTCCACTTATACCTGATTAACTATCGCTGACGCCGGCCGGAGTGGCCGAGCGGTTCTAGGCGCTACAGTCTGGAACCGCGCGACCGCTGCGGTCGCAGGTTCGAATCCTGCCTCGGGCATGGATGTCTGTGGTGTCTTTAGGTTAGTTAGGTTTAAGTAGTTCTAATTTCTAGGGGACTGATGACCTCAGAAGTTAAGTCCCATAGTGCTCAGAGCCATTTGAACCATTTTGAACTATCGCTGACGTCATGCAGTCAGCTTTAGGCGGAGCTTCCAGTATTTAAGCTGCACTCTTCAACAGTTTACTATCGCCATTTAGCAGTTTCTGCTCCATCCCACAGCCATAGTCTATCAATAATTTTATAGTCAATTTTAAGTTCTTTCTATGTATCCCTCTAATGCATATCTTGTATTATATTACAGCTAAGGCCTGGAGATAATCTTGTGGTAATCTAAACCGGTCAGCATTTAATAAACGTGCCTTGTGTTATAGACTATATTGTAATTAATTTTGTAATAACGTTTCACGACTAATGAAGTGCCTTCAGTAGCATTTCAGTTTTAAGGGGCTATGTAGAATAATACATAGATCAATGTTTTTGTATGGCCGTTTATGATGTTCTATTGTTCCAGAAAAATAATGGTACACATGCTATAATGCAAAACTTATTGCTTAAGCGAGATATTACATGTAGATGAATCATTTGCATTACGTAGCATCAGGATCTTATTGGGTATTTATTCCAGAAGCGACCTAATCTTAAAATGTCATTTCGTTTCATAGGGCGACATTTTGCCTCTTCAGCTTGGTTGCTATTGGAAGAAGATCTGTTGTGATCCCCACCTGTTGTATCCGCGATAACATGAAATCTTCAGTGCGCTGGAATGTAAAATGAAATGCAGCACCCCACCCCACCAATTTATGCTCGAGAAGTCTGAAAATCTCGTTATAAACTGTTCACCATAAAAAAGCTTTCATCACTGAAAAGTCAAAGGTATCCGCTTCTGTGCACGAAGAGCACGCCCTAGGCTTAACTATCAGACAGTGGCCTTTGGAAGGTAAATCCGCTAACGCGAACTTGTTGCGCAAAATTTGTCCTGACGCAGATAGCATCTCTGGAGGCCGAGTATTAACGCGTGCAGTTGCCGCAGTGCAGAATGGAAACGGCGTGTCCAGATGCTATCTCGCTGACAGTGGACGTGTAACGCCCTTCATAAAAAATACCGGCTATCTGCCGCGGACGTCGCCCTGACACGGACGGCCGGCCCTCGCGATAAAGGCGCCAGATTGCGCGACGCCCAGGCTGTCCGCAGAGAATGGGCAAGTGGTGATAAATATATCTAGAAATGAAGCGTGTAGAGAATCACCGGAAACTCGAGATATATATGTCACACTTGAGTTCTTATGACTGAGAGGATGTTTGTTAATTGCGTGCTTCCCATGGGGCACAAGTGCCGACGTCGCAGCTTGCCTGAGATTCCGCGACAGCGCGGTACATGGCAGAATTGCCTCGTGGATCATCCACACGATATCGTCGGACGGTGATCTGGAAGGAACAACAACGAAACAAGAGCCCACCTGCAGATCACGAACCCTGGTGTCTGGTGGCTAAGCTGAACAATTGTCGTTCAATCCGACTGTTTTTCGTTTTATGGTCCTTTGTTGGCAAAATTATTGTAGATTATAATTATTTAGTACGTTTTTACTAGGTCGCGTTTTGTTTGGTGGGTGACGGAAGGTGCTGTGTTCTTCCGTCTCTCTGTTCGGTACAAAGTTTGTGGGGAAAGCAAACCGAAGACTGCAATTTATTGGCAAAACATTTAGGAAACGTAATAGGTCTACTAAAGAGACTGAGATCTATTTTCACACCGCCACATCTCGTCACATAAAACACTGATTTGAGTAACGAAAGCGGCCATGAGACATTTATTTGTCAGTGTATAATATTTAACTACGCATTGTAATGATGTAGTTTGACGATTTGCAAGGAGAAATGAATCCAGCGCCACTGGTTCACCTAAAAAACAATAGACTAATTCAACGCGCATGTAAAAACATCGATATTAAAGACAGACTCTGAAGGCATGTGAATATTAGAAAAGAACAAGCACGCGACCCATTGTCCACTGCCGGACGATATCACTCTCTTCTTCTCTCCTGTATAATACGGACGCACCATTACATAGGCGTCATTATAAGATTTGTAATTTGTTTAAATCTACAGAGATATACTGTTATTTTGTTGCATGTGAGACTAGTATGTGTGAAAAACACAGAGTGGTTAATGAATGGACAATTCTACGTGATATATAAACTTTCGTGGACATTACAAAGCACTCAGGCTCTGTAATTGTTATTGACGTAAGTATTAACATGCTATATGTGTTTCAAATCCAAGCTTGTAATTATAGTGTCAATTACTCTAAATTTGTGTTTGCTTTAGTTGTTGGACAACCTTAATCATTTACTTTCTATGTGCCAAGGTTTTTTCACAGAGCCAACCTTGCCGACTTATCATTGTGTGGACGGAACAGTCGAGGCCGACGTTAACATACTACTTTTATTCCTCCCCCCGCCCCTGCAATAGTCTTCAAACACTGTTATAAACTGGCCCTTAGGTACATTTTCAGTGCGAGTGACATCCGGGAATTTCTTAACAAACTTTGCTTCTCAAATCGTACAACGCTCACATAAAGCTTCGCTGTTCCACAATGGTACGCGGCACTTTCTAAACGGGAAAGGGAGCCACGTAAGTATATGTTGCTTCCCCTTCTCAATCTGATGCTTAATAATAATAATATGTCCTTACATCAGAAGACTGCTTCACTACGCGTGTCCGCCCTCTTATGGAGTACTGCTGCACGATGAGGTACCCATCTGATAGGATTGACAGCAGACATCGAAAAAGTTCAAAGAATGGCAGCTCGCCTTGTATTAGCACGAAGTAAGGGAGACAATGCCACAAAAGGCGTTTTTCCACTGCGGCAGGATCTTGTCATGAAATTTCCATCACCAACTTTCTCCTCAGAGTGTGAAAATATATTGTTGGCTACCACCTACATAGGGAGAAATGATCATCATAATGAAATAAGAGTAATCGCGCGGAAATATTTAAGTGTCCGTTTTTCCTGCGTGCTCTTAGACCGTGGAACGGCAGAGAAACAGCTTCAAGACGATTCGATGAATCCTCTGCCATCCACTTAATTGTGAATAGCGAATACGTCGATGGAGATGTAAACTAACTTCACGATGACCTAGAGACTTGAAATTTTCGTGTCTGGCGTGGGACGGAGGGAACTTCTAAGTCACTGCTGTTTCCCCCTTTTCCTGTTCCAGTCGGAAGTATTTCGCGTAAGAACTATTGGTGGCAAGACTCCATGTGAGCTCCATTCTCCGTAAATTTTTAATTCACGGTCTTCTCATGAGATATACGTAGGAGAGAGTAATATATTGGTTCACTTAGGTGGAGAGAAACAGAAATAAACTGAAATTTACCACATGTCTCTCTTGTAATCTTATCAAAATGGTTGAAAATTCTCATACACAAGATTAAAAATCAGAAAAATAATTTAAATAAAAATGTCTATATTTCTATTCATAAGAAAGACTAAGAATTATAAAATAGTTCCTCTTAGCCACATGTGGATCCCTAACGCGCGCAGACAGGCCTGAAAATTTTGCTTGTCAATTTTTAATAGCTATGACAATACTCGTAAAATTTAAAACGTGGGGGGCATGCAATAGATAATACTAAGGAGTGTAGAGAGTGACTGTCGTTGATAAAAATCACGCAGCTGTTCATACCATTTGCAGTGCAATAAAACTGTTAGTGACTTACGTGAACTATTCATGCATCAATTATCATTAGGTGGGCCCCATGTTTTTCGTTTTAAGTTTTACAAGGATTCTCACAACTATTAAAAATTCACAAGCAGTAATTTTCAGGACTATCTCTATAGGGTTAGGAATCTGTATGAAGCTAAGAGACATTATTTTATACGTGTTAGTACCTTTTAATTAAGTTTTATATAAAAAAGTTTTTGCCATATTAACAGAATCTTCCGTCGGTTCTTGGTAGAACAACATTATAATAAATGAAAAGCACCAGTTTGCTTTTGTTCTACAATATTACTTTTATTGTTAACCGGTTTTCGGCTTACAAGGCCATCTTCAGACATATCTGAAGATGACCATGTAAGCCGAAAACCGGTTAACAATAAAAGTAATATATTTTGTTTTTAGTTCCTCTGCTTTTTTATCTACAATATCACTTTTATTGTTAACCGGTTTTCGGCTTACAAGGCCATCTTCAGACATATCAGACATATCTGAAGATGACCTTGTAAGCCGAAAACCGGTTAACAATAAAAGTAATATTGTAGACCAAAAGCAAACTGGTGCTTTTCATTTATTAAAAAGTTTTTATTTAAATTATTATTAGATTTATAATCAACCACAATTTTGAAAAAATGTTTTTGGTTGTCGTGGGTACCACTTGTTCGCTAAAGCGAAACGAAGATTTTGTAATAAGTGTGTAATATATAACTTACATCCATACAAAGTGTAGTGCAGCGAAAAACATCGAAGCCAGTGTCAGGGCTACAGCGTAATGTTACACAACAGTACCGCCTGTGTGCCAGAAGGAAAAAAAAATCCTGATGAAGCTATGGAACGCCGAAATCATCGTGTTCACCGACTCAACAGACGATGAGTGACATACTACTGAAATACGAAACAAAATAACAGCAGCAGATACCACTGGACGCCGACTCCTCGGCGACTCCCTCCTCTCACTTCGCTCAATAGCCTCCCACGCAACAAAACAGTACACAAAATAATAACTTTAGTATGTCTGTGTTAATTTAGATTAGTTGAGACATTTTATCATTCAATAACATATGTCTGTATGAATATACTCCTGAGGATGAGCAGCATATGCTAAAAACATGTAGCGCAAACTGAAACATAAAATAACTGTAAATGTGACTGGTAGCAGTTCACACAATTATTTCACATAGTCATGGTCACAACATTTAACCATTATGGCCATAGTTAATTTAAAAGTTACGTTTTTAATTGTTTTTAGTTCCTCTGCTTCCTACATCTATACCGGCTGTTTCAAAGTCTTATTATAATACGTCTAGACATGACAGATCGCGTCATGGGGAACAACTTCTGATAGGCACAAAATGCAGTAACGCTTCCCGTCGCCCTTTTGTATTGGTTACGCCCCTACGAGTTGGCGCAGGGTGTAGGCACTCAGCGACGTGTGCATGCATTGTATGTTGCCTGTAATACAGTCAACAGCGCTGTAAGAAAGGGGTTGGGCCCAACAAAGTTACGGCTTTGCTTCTAATTTGTCTTTCTCCACTTAAAGACACTCATAAGGTTTTTCTATTGAACATCACTCTGTCAGTTTAGCGGGGTTGGCAGTGTACAGCACAACTGGTTAGCAGACCCTGCTAGTTCGGTAAAATCTCATCGTCCCATGGCCAGAAAACAGACACGTCTCCGCAGAATACCAGCGAGCGTTTTGTCTCTAACAAAAGCTGTGCCCCACAGCATGATCCACAGCCTCTAGACGTTTGATGCAAGTGTTGGGTCTTGCCCTCTCGTCTGGTAAAGTGTGCCTAAGGAATGCTGAGTTCTCGAAATGCTATACAACAATTCAACTAAATAACATTAGTAGTTTTATTTCAATAAAGCAGGTTGACAATACTAAACTTGAATGTACAAAGGTGTCGCAAACGATACAACGTAATTGTTGGGTGTGAGGTCCGCCAGTTATGCAAAACACCGTTTTTTCTCACTACCCAAACATATTTCGGCACCACTGCACAATCATTAGTGGGTTTTCATTTTTATTTATTCTGCAATGTGAACATTTTTGTTAAATGATTATAAAATTATGTGCATCCTTAGTTCAAACAACAGATCGTTTCTTTTTGTAAATACCTTTACATTTGGTGTGCATGAATTTTCTGTATCACTTGCGTGTTAATTACTACAGGTAACTTGTCATCTGCAACAAAACGATGTTGATGAGAAAGTTTTTTGCTGGGAGTTAAGCTATCTTCTAGAATGTAGTTTGTTGCGATGTTTTTGCTCCTATATTCGTTTTTACCTACGTTTTCGTGTGGCAAGCACTTCCATTCTCGGCATCATGCTGAGGTGTTGTGATGCACACGTAACTAAAACAAGTATTTTGCACAAATAACGTCGTGAAACACTTTTCATCTCACCAAAGCACAGTGTGATTTTGGTTTGTTGTGTATCTCAGCCCAGTTAGTGTTCATTTGTTCACCAGAGAGTTCGGCGCCAAATTTGAATTTTGTTTGCATGTTATCTTTGTGTGTGTGTGTGTGTGTGTGTGTGTGTGTGTGTGTGTGTGTGTGTGTGTGTGTGTTTCCTGTGCGCTTCTTAGCTGTGTGTGTTGTCTTTTATATGGTATTGATCCAAATGGTTCTGAGCACTATGGGACTTCACTTCTGAGGTCATCAGTTCCCTAGAACTTAGTACTACTTAAACCTAACTAACCTAAGGACATCACACACATCCATGCCCGAGGCAGGATTCGAACCTGCGATCGTAGCGGTCGCGCGGTTCCAGACTGTAGCGCCTAGAACCGCTCGCCCACTCCGGCTGGCCTATATGGTATTCCTTCTGTGTGTAAATGGTGCATCTTTGCAGATTTTAGTGAATCTTTTTTTCTTTCTCTTGTGTGTATGTGTGTGTGTGTTTGTGTGTATAGACTTTATCTGTCTGTGCTGTTTTTACTTGTAAAGTTCCTTTAATGTGTTAAATCGTGTGCCCTTGGGGAGTGTAATGTATTCGTTTAAGACCTGTTTTCCTTCTGCTATTGCCTTCTGTATATGGAAGTTTTCCTCAATGGTTAGTTTGCTGTATAGGCTGTGGCTGGGTTTTAGTATTCTTAAGTGTGTTTCTATTGTGGTTGGGTGGTGATAGTTGGTTACAAGGTGGTCAGCAAATGTGCTATGGGAGCTGTTGCTTTTTAAAGCTCTCAGATGTTCTGAACATAGGCGCGAAAACATCACGACATACTAAATTACATTCTAGAAGATAGGTTAACTCCCAGCAAAAAACTTTCTCATCAACGTCGTTTGGCTGCAGATGACAAGTTACCTGTAGTAATTAACACACAAGTGATCCAGAAAATTCATGCACAACAAATGTAAGGGTATTTACAAAAAGAAACGATCTGTTGTTTGAACTAAAGATGCACATAATTTTGTAATGAGTTAACAAAAATGTTCACATTGCAGAATAAATAGAAACGAAAACCCACTGATGATGGCACAGTGGTGCCGAAACATTTTTGGGTACTGAGAAAAAACTGTGTTTTGCGTAACTGGCGGACCTCACATCCAACAATTTTAACTGCAAACACGGCCAATACAAGGAGCTGCAAATCAAGGTTATGGATACAACATAAATCCGCGTTCTTGTTACACACAATGTTCAAACAAGCAATGGATATTGATCACTACAATCTGATATCGTAGCAATTTCTGTTAAGCCGTGCTAATACTGTCCACTAATGTCCGGCCGAGTCTGGCAGGAGCGGCGCTTATATTCACTTCTTGCATAGGTCGCTCCAGGCTCGGCGCGGTCCTTGTCAGCGGGCTATTTGCTGACGTTTCTTCACCACCTACTCTGGTCTTGTGTTGTTCCTCTTCGTTCCGGCGCGTGTGGTTAAGCCAAACATTCCTCCCCCCCCCCCCTTCCTCCCCCACCCCTCAAAGCGACAGACCGCAGTTGTGTAGGGAGTGTGACCACATCGGGGGATGCAGTAGTGTGGGCGCAACGTTGGGCCGGAAGCTGTGGCCGCATGGGACGTCAAACTTCCGGGCGTACCCCGCCATCTGGCCTGAACTCTGGTGAAAACGTCCCCGGAAAACGACCAGAAGGGTACGCGTCCACCTCCTACTGCCGTCAACCAGATGATGAAGGCGGCGACTACTGATGTGTTGGTGGGTCCAGCTCCATCGGGAGGGCGAGAGGAAACGGAAGAGGTGAATGCTCCATGGGGTCGTCCCGAAGTGTTGTGATGACACCCTCTGGTGGCTGCCTAGGCCGCGCTGCCCTCTGGACCCGTGAATCTGGAGGAAGAGACACTGAAAGATCATCATGTACATGACAGAGGCGAAATTGATTTTGATGGCGGCGCTGCAAACCATTTGGACCTAAAAGAAGATATGTGCAAGCGCCAAGTCGACGGACCATCTTGCCTCGCGCCCACCGTCTACTGCCGCTAAAAACCATGTACAAGGCAATATCATGCGGCGCGAAGCGATGCTTGCGGCATTCGTTCATCACCGGATGCTGAAGAGGGCGGAGCAGGTGGAGCAGTGTCAGATTGCGGCGGCCATGAAGCAATTCCGCCGATGATGGTCCATCTCGTGGGTGCGACGATATGAGGCGAGAAACAACTGCAATGCTTGATCTCTGGTGTATGCGGAGCGAAGTTTGGCCATCTGTTGCTTGAATGTTCTGACAAAACGTTCCGCTTCACCGGTTTGATTGTGGGTGGAACGATGCACTGGCTAGATGCTGTGTGCCACTGCGTTCACCGGATGACTGAAATTCATTTGACGTGAACTGCGGTACGTAGTCTGACACTATTACTTCAGGTAAGCCTTCTAGGTGTACCGACACGGTACAAAATGTTAAATCGTGCGACGACAAGTCAAACACAAAACAAAGTACAATGAAAAACGTAAAACTTAAAATTGTGGAAAATATCACTCGCGGACTCTGAAAATGCCCATGTAATTACCTGTCAGAAGGGTAATTTGTAATGAAACGAAATGGTAACGAAGCAAAAGACTTTATAAGGTGACTGCGTAGAATGTACGTAGCAATGTAATTATTCTTTTACTCGCTGGTGCAAGAAACCAAAAAGACCAGCGTTATTACAGACACTCTTTCTGTACTAGCCTTGAAGAAAACACACGCTACGGCAGCCATCTCGTATTGTAAGTTGTAAATATTAATAATATATGGTAATTTATGCTTTTTCTTTTATGTGTATAGTGACCTTCATGCATAAGTAAAAATATTGTTTTCAGGGTTTTCAGTACGCTGGATAAGCAACGAGTACAGCCGAACAATCGACCGTTTTTGGCAGACATCTTGCGTAGGAATAATTCCATTATAATTTAATTGCGTTCTGTCATCAACTGATGCTTTAAAAGACTCGTATGTTAATTAGTAAAGAAAAGAAAGTGCGTAATTAATTTATTTCATATTAAAGTAAAAACTAAGAACATTCAGTTCAATACAGAGATTGGCCGCTTCTCGGCAAAACAAAGATTATTCCGATGAAAAAAGGATATACTTTCTTTAATTCAAAGGTCTCTTTTAATTAAATTTCGCTACGGCAAAGATATCCTGCAGCATTATTTTAATGTGATAACACGAAATATAATCCCTGAGATTACGTTTACCTTTTTGTCTCTATGAAAGCTCCACGTAGACATCAATTTTAACAGATTCTAAAGCGCCTAAGGCAATCCTATGTTGACAAGGCGGTGAGTCGCGTGCCGTTAAATAATCAGGGCTCAGAGAACTATTTTATGAATGTATAGATTCCAGTCCCCCATATTATCATCATTCTTTCTTGTGTCCGCTCCGCGAAATAGGTGCTCTACTCACGCTCTTGCCGGGCGTAAATATCAATAAAGTTAGGCGTTAAGTTTTTCTTGCATTCTTTTCGTCACATTCGTTGAGGACACCGAAAGTATACTCGAGACGGTGTCCGGACCTGGGCACTAGCGGTACAAATGGCACCCAACTTGTAGGGCTCAAACTAAACAAAGATTGCTGTTCGGTATCCAACTTACAGGTCAGAAATATTGCTGTAGTGAGTACAATATTTACTGAAAAATTAATAAAGCCAGATTATGTCTGTGTATGTATAATAACAATTCATTAAATGTTCTGTTCCATGTACTTATAGCAACTACAATCCATTACTGACAAGGGAACCTCCCCATCGCACCCCCCTCAGATTTAGTTATAAGTTGGCACAGGGATAGGCCTTAAAAAATTGAACACAGATCAATCGAGAAAACAGGAAGAAGTTGTGTGGAACTATGAAAAAAATAAGCAAAATATACAAACTGAGTAGTCCATGCGCAAGCTAGGCAACATCAAGGAGAGTGTCAGCTTACAAGCGTCGTGGTCCCGTGGTTAGCGTGAGCAGCTGCGGAACGAGAGGTCCTTAGTTCAAATCTTTTCTCGAGTGAAAAGTTCAACTTTTTATTTTCAGATAACTATCAAAGTTCAGGCACTCACACATAATCAACTTCGCTCTCCAAAATTCCAGGACATGTTCAGATTTGCTTGGAAATATGCAGGATTTGACGGTCTACGTACGGAAACGTTTGAAAACGTAAAAAACATATGTTTTGACAGAGCACAGGGAAAACTGTGCGACTGTGAAACTGTTGCATTCATTTGTTGCAGTTTATGTGACAAATTCTCAAGTTTTCATCACTTTTTTGGGAGTGATTATCACATCCACAAAAAAACCTAAATTGGGCAAGGTAGAAGAATCTTTTTACCCATTCGCCAAGTGTACAAGTTAGGTGGGTCGACAACATATTCCTGTCATGTGACGCACATGCCGCCTCCAGTGTCGTAAAGAATATATCAGACGTGTTTTACTGTGGAGGAATCGGTTGAGCCTCGTGATGGCTGGGTGTTGTGTGATGTCCTTAGGTTAGTTAGGTTTAAGTAGTTCTAAGTTCTAGGGGACTGATGACCATAGATGTTAAGTCCCATAGTGCTCAGAGCCATTTGAACCATTGAATCGGTTGACCTATGACCTTGCCATCAAATGTTTTCGGTTCCTATTGGAGAGGCACGTCCTTTCGTCTACTAATCGCACGGTTTTGCGGTGCGGTCGCAAAACACTGACACTAAACTTATTACAGTTAACAGAGACGTCAATGAATGAACGGACAGATCGTAACTTTGCGAAAATAAAGTAAAATTTGCCTATCTTGCACATGGACTACTCAGTTTGTATATTTTGCTTATTTTTTCATAGTTCCACACAAATTCTTCCTGTTTTCTCGATTGATCTGTGTTTAGTTTTTCAAGGCCTATCCACTGTGTCAATTTATAACTAAATCTGAGGGGGGTGCGATGGGGGGGGCTCCCTTGTGAGCACCGCAAATAAATAACCCGAGCTGCTGGACTGGGATAGACTGCAACTGTCTTAATATTATTGTACAAAATAGACGTCGTAACATTGATGTGGGGCGACGAGTAGCAGAGATTACTTACCGAGGCAAGGATGCGATTGCATGATCTCCCAAGTTCAGTATGAGAATCATTGGGTATTTGGAGGCCATTCAGAGTGCTTACTGATTAAATGAAGTATGACATAAAGTACTCTATTAGTGCAACCGGCTACACAAGTTTGAAAAAGGTTTTTCTTTGGTTACAGTGCTAAAGTTCGAGTGTAGCTACATTCTTTCAATTGACAGATATTTTGCGTGATAAGCTACACAATCAGCTGCGTGGCTACAGATAGTTTAAATGTTACATTCAAGAGTAATTTTAATTTTTCTTGCCAAGGCGCTACGACTGAGTTTTTCAGTGTGAGTTGGTTAGGATAAAGTGTAGTATTGTGTGTACAGTGTATTTGTTTGTGTTAGACTAAGGGGTGTATTTTTGTGTTTTGTGAATTTGGGGGTAACAATGTTAATACAAGTACGATTAAGACCCGCAAAGACAGAAAACTAGGCATGGACGACACAAGAGAGATCGATGACGAATCTATTTCAGCAATCCACAGTGTGGAAACTGAACAAAGCGATGTAGATGAAATATTGCCTGCTGCTAGCGGTCAACATCTGGGACAGCAGACAGGCGTCAGCTCAGCTGACGACTCAAACAAAACAACATCAGTTGTAGACACAGCTGATGTGCTACCACAGCCAGCACCGACGAATGATTTTCTATCCGTGTCGCTGGCAAATCGCGAGTTGAGACGACGGGAAAGAGAGAGACGCGAGAAAGAGGAGCGTCTCGAAAGAGAAAGGGCGTGCGGAAAGTGAAAAATCGATAATCAAGTTAAAAATAAAGAAACCACAGGACACAGAGAGGGAGGAAAGAGAAAAAGGAGAACACTTGGAAAGGGAAACGAAAGAAGTGGAATGTGATGAACGTTTATTCGGGCGACTAAACCAGATTTTAGATGAACGAGATAAAGTCATCGTCTCTCACTTACAGAAGAAATAGAAGGTAACCGAACTCGACAGAGGGCAACAAGCACTGGAGGGTCAGATGAAATCGCTAGCTAAAAATCTAGATCAAATAGCTGATAGTCTAGAAACAAAAATAAAACAAGAAGTAACGAATGCGTTGCAGAGATTATATATAGGTTGTTGAGTGTGAGAGCCAGGACTCGAACACGCACTTAAACCCTAAACTAAGTGAGATGCAGCGTAGCACTTCCATGTTAGCCCATGACACGTTAGTAAACGATAAGGAAACGTACCTGTGAATATGTCAAAAGGTGAGCGGTTGACAAGCAGTATAGCGCGTGCACTTATGGAAGTATTGTTGGTGCGACCGATGTGAATGCAGTGCCCACTGTCGCACAGCTAAAACATGAGGAGTCGCATTTAAGCACAGGCAGTTCCAAATATATCTGAGGAAGGGAAATCAGTTCACCCAGTGATATTTACCAAGAGTTTCAGAAATGATTTACCTCTTTCGTGGACGGAGAAACGGAAAATACAATTTGTGATTTCTTTTATACACGGAGATGGAGCTCTCTGGGCAATGGAGGCAGCAGAGAATTGTCAGGTATACTCAGACTTTGAGAAGATGTTTTTAGCTCGCTTCTGGTCGTCATGTGTACAAGAACGACTGAGAAAGCAGATGTATAACCCTGAGCCTTTCAATCCCCTGCAAGGCAATCTTCGAAAATACTTCGAAAGATATTTAAACAAGATACGATACTGGGATGGACCCATACTTCCGAAAGATGTATTGCGTATATTAAAGGGCAAGTTAACAATTTCAGTCAGGTAAAAGCTGCTTCATGTGCCCGATACGGACCACGAACAATTTAAGGCCACCATAGATCAATTGGATTTATTACAAGAAGACGCCAGGCAAAACGAAATTGGCAGTGGTGAGCCAGGATCGAACAGCAGTAACAATAAGCAAAGAAATCCGAATAGAAACAGTCCCAGGAAAGGTGGACAGGACAGAGAAAGTGATTACCACGCCGACCACAGTAGCAACAAACAGAATAGTCACAGTGGTTCGGCTGGCTACCAATACAATGGAAGTAGTAACCGTTCCCCCAATAAAAACGGAAACGGAAATTTTAATAGGAAACGGAGGAGCGAAACAAGTTTTGACTCTTCCTTTGCTAAGAAAAACATGCGAACTGCAAATGAGCAGTGGCACGAGTGTGTGTCTGTAAACTGACAGACACAGCACGATTCCGCAGACCGGAACGTGACGGTGAATAACATAAATGTTATACCAATGCCGCCACCACCTACGCAGCAGCACTGGATACCACAACCCAATGTGCCAAAACAGCATTAACAGAAATAAAATGAAACAGAACGCATTGTGGAAGTGGTTGAAGAGCCGCAACCCAGATGTACAGGGGCGGTAAGCTCCAACCGACCTATGTAGGCCTTCCACATATGGTCGGTATTGCACAGGGCGAAGACAGGCAAAGCCTGCAAGCATTCGTGTTGAGATAATGAAGGTGAAAAACTCGGGGAGGAATTAATTGCTGAACCGAGACAGACACAGCAACAAAAGGTCGAGTTAGTACAAGCTGCTTTTAAGGTTCAGGTTAACGGAATACCCGTAACTGTAATTGCTGATACAGCAGCAAGTGCTTTAGTTATGGATCATGAATTTTATAAATGCGTAGACAAGGATAACAGATCGCGTATGGCCCATACAGTTTTACAGTTTGGCACTAGACTGTAAAACTGTATGAGCCATACGTGGCCGGGTGCAGAGCATTAAAAATCAGGTGCAGGCCGTCCTAGACATAGAAAAACAAGCGATGAGACACTCATTCTTGGTCGCCAGGAACTTAGGGATATCCTGTAGCCTGGGTTTGCGTACGTTGCGTGAGAGGAACGCAAAGATAGACCTCTCTCGTACGACATGCAACTTGAAAAAACACAGTAAGGTTATTGAACTGACACTGATAAAGACTGCTACCACATACGTATGTATGTATGCATGTATGTATTGAACTGGGGACCTAGAAACGACGGAGAGGCTTTGTCCCCGCCGTAGCCCTCAGTGGTACACAACCCCACAATGGGCTACAGCAGTCCACTCACCCCACCGCCGCCCCACACCGAACCCAGGGTTACTGTGCGATTCGGCCCCCGGTTTATTCCCCCCCCCCCCTCCCCCCTCTCCACGGGAACGTTCCATTCTAGACGAGTGTAACCCCAATGTTTGCGTGGTAGAGTAATTATAGTGTACGCGTACGTGGAGACAGTGTTTGCGCACCAATCGCCGACATAGTGTAACTGAGGCGGAATAAGGGGAACCAGCCCGCATTCGCCGAGACAGATGGAAAACCTTAAAACCCATCCACAGGCTGGCAGGCACAACGGACCTCGACACTAATCCGCCGGATGGATTCGTGCCGGGGACCGTCACGCCTTCCCGCTCGGGAAGTGGTGGCTAGCCGGACGCTGCCACAAGTAATAATTACTGTAGGCAGGTTCAGGAGGATATCTCTGACCAAAAGCTACTGCATGTAGAAAATGACTTCTACAGGGGGCCATACAATAAGGTAGTCCATGATACCTAATCTGAAACAAAAGAAATAAGAAAGTGTATTGAAGTAAAGGTATCGGAATAGAGTTACCTCGACCGTAATCAATAGAATGAACTGACTCACCTGCTAAACAAGTATAGTCAGGTATTCTCTGAGAAAAATGGTACAATAAGTGGATACACTTATGACATACAAATTAAACCACATGATACGTTTTGCCGTGCCACGTATTCCGTCCCGTGGGCTAGAAAGCAACCCGTAGCTAAAGAGATTCAATAAATGCTTAAATGGCAGATAGTAGAACAGTCATTGTCGCCGTGTAGCAGCCCTCTGCTCGCAGTCGCGAAAACAGATGTAAGTGTGCGGTTAGTGCTGGATGCCCGAGACATTAACAAAGTCGTTATTTCTGTAAGAACACAAACTGTTAAACAATGTACGCAAGTACCACGAAGGAGGTTGAATATTATTGAGGACTGGGATAGTATATAAAAAATTAACAAAAAGTGGCAACTGTCATATACAGGTCCACATCGGATTATTAAGACACCACATGAGGGATGTTATGTTTTGGCAAATCCTGAGACACAAAAGGTAAGTGGTCTCTACCCGCACGAGGACTTGAAATCCTTTGTGTCAAAGAAATGAATAAGATTATTCATCGTAAAATAATCACGAAGCAAAAGTAGTTACAGTAGTGTAAGGTTATTTCATTAGTTTTAGGTTCATTCTTGTATTTTTATTGTGTGTATTGTGAATGTGTGTCTAAATGTTTATGTATATGTAGATTTATGTGTCAGTATATGAAAGCAGGATGTTTGCATGTATACATGAGAGAGCATGTGAACAATGGCAACAAACAGTGAATTACTAATGAGGACATTGCACTTAGTGTAAATTTCATAAAATCACAATGTGGGTAAGGAAATGTAGGCGGTTTGCATGGTCCCTAGGTGACTAATGTGCACCTGCAAATCATAAACCAATATCAAAGAATTTTAGAATAACCATAATGACAGAATTGTCGAACGTAAGTATTGAAATTAAACTTATATCACGGTGCAACGTATAAGTCCTTCACACGTTAGATACTTGGGAGTAATGTGCTCGGATCCTTTTATCAGAAAGCAAAGTAAACACTAGAGAATGAATCAGTGTTGAGAGCGACTATAATGGTTAAATATACTGAACTGAGTAGTCCAGATGACCAACTGGTCGAACTTTCTGCATGAGGGGACAATGGCTTCATGAATCCTTCTCGAATATAAAGAGTTTTATTGTAAGGGATGTACAACGTGTGTTACATAATGTAAAAGTGAAAGTGCTTATGATGGACTCTTCACACGTACATTGTACAAACTGTGTGCAGAAAGTGCATTTTAAGTGTCGAACAATCTGGACGCTAAAGTAGCGACAGTAAGAGGTCAAAACCTTTTAACAAACAAAAGACAAATCCACGAACTATGTAGGTGGAAAAAGCGGTGAGCACAACCACAGTAAGGAATAACTGTGATACACAGAAAAGCTTGTGAATCTGCAAATAGTATATAAATTTGTGGCCGAAGTCCGTAGCGTGTGGAAATGTGTAAGCATTAACGTGAAGTTTCACGTACAAAATAATTGTATGCAGTGTACGAAACTGTTAAAATATAACATGCATAAAAGTGTTAGATGTAGCGCCAAACTGCGGAACCCACATACGGTAGTGAGTAACGAGAAAACACGGAACCTCTGAACGCTTAAAGTGACAGGTGGACCAACGTACAACAGAACATCTTAACGTAACACGACGACGCTCTAGGAAGTGGATATGCACTGAGTGTGTGACGGGAGATGTTGATAAGTTATGGGCTGTGGATTTTATTAAACAGTGAGATGGTAGAAACCTAATCCTAAATGTTGTAAAGTGACGGACTGATGACATCCAAAACAAAGTACATACACAAACAACAAGAATGTGACACGTGCGACTGAAGAGTGATTGTCAACTACCCAACACATCTTTTCAGCTTATATGTGTATATATCTTCATGATAAGAAAGCTAATACGAGGTCGACTTGTTTCACGCTTGCTGCGGGGGTGTCGCGACGGCGGAGCCGGCCTGCTGTCCAACAGGTGATCGGCGCGCGGTGTGCGGGACCCGCTCCTGCGGCAACGATGCTCAGCTGTCTACCGTTCAATGATCGTTTGCCCATCATTCCAGCTGCACCGAACAACAAGACCAACGGACTTGTTATTACAAAAATTACGTAAGGGACTTGTAGTCCGGGGTGATATGTTACAATACAGCATCACCGGTCTGTAAGAATCCATAACCACAAATTACTGATATATTCTACAGTATTGACTGCGAGAGACATGAATGAAAAAGCTTCTTGGAAGTTGATGCACTAGAAAAGTGTACGATGTTAGTAAAACTAACCATCAATTGCGTATTTTCATATTGTATGCCCGATAAAGTGATTTAAATATGTAACTTGTGAATATTGTGTAAAACTGCTTACAGTAAAAATGATCGTCTACAGATTAACGTAATCAAATGATAACAACATTCACTATCAGCAGTTGATATTAGCGGGAGTCTGAATAGTTTGAAGACTTCGGCCGGGGTTTTTGTAACCCGGTTTTGCCCGTCGTCCGTAACCTAAGTAGGGGAGTAAAGCTATTGTTTACCGGGATTTTTTTAATATTACCCAGCTGTTTTCACTCGTCGCATGGTGTAAGGGCGCAAGATGGAGCAATGCCCATGTAGAAATAGTTGAAACCTTGTAAAAAAGGAAAATGTTTCTCGTATCAAAATGAATGTAAATTAGCAACCATTGTAAAGAGATATATACTGTATATATATACACATATATGTAAAAAACAAAAGAGACGTAAAGTGGCATGTGTCTACAAAAACATACGCGTGAGAAGTAACATGTGTTATTGTAAAGGTGGTATGACTGTTCGCGAACCTCAGGTGTTTTTGGCCCCTTCATACCAAGGGGACCCTTGTACCGATCCGCGGTACAAAACATTAAATCGTGCGACGACAAGTCGGACACAAAGCAAAGTGAAGATTGTAAAACTTTAAATTATTGAAAATATCACGCTCAAACTCTGAAAATGCGGGTGTAATTAACTGTCAGAAAGGTAATTTCTAATAAAACGAAATGATAACGAAGCAAAAGACTAAGATAACTGTACAGAGTCTATGTAGCACTGCAATTGTACTTTTACGCGAAAGACCAGCGTTATTACAGACACTCTGTTCTAGCCTTGAGGAAAACGCACGCTACGGCGGCCATCTCGCACTGTAAGCTGTGAACTTTAAGTAATATATAGTAATTAATGCTAATTGCATTTTTCGTTCATGTGTATAGTGAGGATCACGCAGAAGTAAAAATTTTATTTCCGTGGTTTTCAGTACGCTGGATAAGCAACAAGAACGGCCGAACAATCGTCCATTCTTGACAGACATTTTGCATAGGAATAATATCGTTACATTTTCATTGCGTTCGGTCATCAACGGGCGCTTTAAAAGACTCGCATCACAATTAGTAAAGAAAAGGAAGTGCATAAATTAATTTATTTGGTGTTAAAGTAAAAACTAACAACATTCAGTTTAAAAAAGGAAATACTTTCTTTAATTCAAATGTTTCTTTTAATTAAATTTCGCTGCGGTAAATATATCCTGCAGCAATATTAAATTGTGATAACAGGAAATATAATCCATGAGACTATGTTTAAATTGCAGTTGTTTCAGAGAAAATACTTTTTATCCATGCTGCACATCGAAATTTTTATTTTTATTTATGCACCCAGACGCGTTTCGCCTTTTTTTACAAGGCATCTTCAGTGGGTGTCCCGAAATATTACATGATTTGTCCATTTTTACACATAGGTTATGGTTTCACATCTAGGTTACGGATTTAAAAACAGTTCCTTAACTTTTTTTATGGAATGGGAAGGTACTTATAGGCAACTTCTAATTCATTGCATCTAAGCAATTACGTTTACGTCTCTATGAACGCTCCACGTAGACGTCAGTTTTAACCGAATCTAAAAGCGCCTCATGCAAACCTATATTAACAAGGTGGTGAGTCGCATGCTGTTAAATAATCAGAGTTCAGAGAACTACACTCCTGGAAATGGAAAAAAGAACACATTGACACCGGTGTGTCAGACCCACCATACTTGCTCCGGACACTGCGAGAGGGCTGTACAAGCAATGATCACACGCACGGCACAGCGGACACACCAGGAACCGCGGTGTTGGCCGTCGAATGGCGCTAGCTGCGCAGCATTTGTGCACCGCCGCCGTCAGTGTCAGCCAGTTTGCCGTGGCATACGGAGCTCCATCGCAGTCTTTAACACTGGTAGCATGCCGCGACAGCGTGGACGTGAACCGTAAGTGCAGTTGACGGACTTTGAGCGAGGGCGTATAGTGGGCATGCGGGAGGCCGGGTGGACGTACCGCCGAATTGCTCAACACGTGGGGCGTGAGGTCTCCACAGTACATCGATGTTGTCGCCAGTGGTCGGCGGAAGGTGCACGTGCCCGTCGACCTGGGACCGGACCGCAGCGACGCACGGATGCACGCCAAGACCGTAGGATCCTACGCAGTGCCGTAGGGGACCGCACCGCCACTTCCCAGCAAATTAGGGACACTGTTGCTCCTGGGGTATCGGCGAGGACCATTCGCAACCGTCTCCATGAAGCTGGGCTACGGTCTCGCACACCGTTAGGCCGTCTTCCGCTCACGCCCCAACATCGTGCAGCCCGCCTCCAGTGGTGTCGCGACAGGCGTGAATGGAGGGACGAATGGAGACGTGTCGTCTTCAGCGATGAGAGTCGCTTCTGCCTTGGTGCCAATGATGGTCGTATGCGTGTTTGGCGCCGTGCAGGTGAGCGCCACAATCAGGACTGCATACGACCGAGGCACACAGGGCCAACACCCGGCATCATGGTGTGGGGAGCGATCTCCTACTCTGGCCGTACACCACTGGTGATCGTCGAGGGGACACTGAATAGTGCACGGTACATCCAAACCGTCATCGAACCCATCGTTCTACCATTCCTAGACCGGCAAGGGAACTTGCTGTTCCAACAGGACAATGCACGTCCGCATGTATCCCGTGCCACCCAACGTGCTCTAGAATGTGTAAGTCAACTACCCTGGCCAGCAAGATTTCCGGATCTGTCCCCCATTGAGCATGTTTGGGACTGGATGAAGCGTCGTCTCACGTGGTCTGCACGTCCAGCGCGAACGCTGGTCCAACTGAGGCGCCAGGTGGAAATGGCATAGCAAGCCGTTCCACAGGACTACATCCAGCATCTCTACGATCGTCTCCATGGGAGAATAGCAGCCTGCATTGCTGCGAAAGGTGGATATACACTGTACTAGTGCCGACATTGTGCATGCTCTGTTGCCTGTGTCTATGTGCCTGTGGTTCTGTCAGTGTGATCATGTGATGTGTCTGATCCCAGGAATGTGTCAATAAAGTTTCCCCTTCCTGGGACAATGAATTCACGGTGTTCTTATTTCAATTTCCAGGAGTGTATTTATCGGAAGTATAGATTCCGGTCCCCCATATTATTATCATTCTTTCTTGTGTGCGCTCCGCCAATTAAGTGCTCTATTCACGCTCTTGCCAGGTATAAATATCAGTGAAGTTAGGCGTTAAGTTTTTCTTACACTCTTTTCGTCATATTTGTTGAGGACACCGTAATTATAGTTGAGACGGTGTCCGCACCGAGGTGGTAGCGGTACGTAGGCAAAAAATCGATTACAGCACCTGAATTGTGCTACCTGACGTTGTCGAGTTCATTGGCACAGCAAAAGGAAACTTGGTATACAAGTCAACCACAATCAACCAACAAGTGTTCCAAAAAGGTCCCACCAAGTCTATGTGCACACGTTGCCATCGTGATTGCGACTTATGCCCACCAAAGAATGTTTGAGGCTGGGCGGAGTGATTTTCCGCACATGCGTGACACTGTCACGTCACCTGTTCTATTTGGGTGTCCATGCGCTGCCAAGAACATTGTTGACGCGCTAACTGTTTCGTATGAACAGTCCCCCTGTATCCTTGGTGAAGTAATTGCAACACTTTCTTTTGCAAAGCTTTAGGGATCAACATACGTGACTGACCAAGCTGTCATTTTGAACAAGAATTACACCTTTCTGTGCAGAGAGTCTATGCCGACGTGCAAAGTATCGGCGCACACCAGAGTTCGTTATGCTGTTCAATGAGTGAGGCCAAGATGTGCGAATATACGTTAGCAAAATGTTCAAATCAGAATCAGCTTCCGTGCCTCTTCAATTTTCTTATAGTTCAGAGGAAAAGACTGAAGCATTCAGAAGCCTGAGCATCGATGTAGCAGAAACGTCGAAGTCTGTATCAGAGCTAATCGGAAGACGTGAAAGTGCGTCCGCATTACCATGTTGAGCCGTCATACGATATACAATTTCGTACTGGTATTGAGACAACAACAAAGCCCATCTTTGCAATTTTTGGGCAGTTCGCACTGGAACCGGTTCCGCCGTATGAACCAAGAACTGCAAAGGCTTGTTATCCGTTACTAAGTAGAATTTTCTGCCATAAACACAATAGCCAAAGCCTCTTTCTCAATTTGTGAACAGTTACACTGAGCTTTGGACAACACTGAGCCGTGGTCGGCTCGCGTTAATGCCGTTTTTCCTTGGGCGTTTTGTCACCATCGAGTGGCGTCTTATTCCCCCCTCAGCTACTATCTGAACGAGCTGCTCACTTGTCTCTGTCAGTGGCAGCAGCAGCATTTATCGATATTAGTACTGCTATTTGCACTACGTGCTGAAAAGATGGACTGGACTATTTCAAAATTTGATCTCTGAGTTTGACATCAAGTACATTGTACACGATCACATCACGCAACATAACATCCGAATATAAAGCACCACAAGCAGATCTGAATTTGCATTTCCTCGTCACACCCTGCAAATCTGTTACCCACAAGCGATAAGTTTGTGCTGACCGTTTGTTGCAATTGAAGAATTGGTATCTAGTTGTTACCACATTCACTTGTTGTTCATAATACGAGGGCAGTTCAATAAGTAATGCAACACATTTTTTTTTCTGAAACAGGGGTTGTTTTATTCAGCATTGAAATACACCAGGTTATTCCCCAATCTTTTAGCTACACAACACTATTTTTCAACGTAATCTCCATTCAATGCTACGGCCTTACGCCACCTTGAAATGAGGGCCTGTATGCCTGCACTGTACCATTCCACTGGTCGATGTCGGAGCCAACGTCGTACTGCATCAATAACTTCTTCATCATCCGCGTAGTGCCTCCCACGGATTGCGTCCTTCATTGGGCCAAACATATGGAAATCCGACGGTGCGAGATCGGGGCTGTAGGGTGCATAAGGAAGAACAGCCCACTGAAGTTTTGTGAGCTCCTCTCGGGTGCGAAGACTTGTGTGAGGTCTTGCGTTGTCGTGAAGAAGGAGAAGTTCGTTCAGATTTTTGTGCCTACGAACACGCTGAAGTCGTTTCTTCAATTTCTGAAGAGTAGCACAATACACTTCAGAGTTGATCGTTTGACCATGGGGAAGGACATCGAACAGAATAACCCCTTCAGCGTCCCAGAAGACTATAACCATGACTTTACCGGCTGAGGGTATGGCTTTAAACTTTTTCTTGGTAGGGGAGTGGGTGTGGCGCCACTCCATTGATTGCCGTTTTGTTTCAGGTTCGAAGTGATGAACCCATGTTTCATCGCCTGTAACAATCTTTGACTAGAAATTGTCACCCTCAGCCACATGACGAGCAAGCAATTCCGCACAGATGGTTCTCCTTTGCTCTTTATGGTGTTCGGTTAGACAACGAGGGACCCAGTGGGAACAAACCTTTGAATATCCCAACTGGTGAACAATTGTGACAGCACTACCAACAGAGATGTCAAGTTGAGCACTGAGTTGTTTGACGGTGATCCGTCGATCATCTCGAACGAGTGTGTTCGCACGCTCCGCCATTGCAGGAGTCACAGCTGTGCACGGCCGGCCCGCACGCGGAAGATCAGACAGTCTTGCTTGACCTTGCGGCGATGATGACACACGCTTTGCCCAACGACTCACCGTGCTTTTGTCCACTGACAGACCACCGTAGACATTCTGCAAGCGCCTATGAATATCTGAGATGCCCTGGTTTTCCGCCAAAAGAAACTCGATCACTGCCCGTTGTTTGCAACGCACATCCGTTACAGACGCCATTTTAACAGCTCCGTACAGCGCTGCCACCTGTCGGAAGTCAATGAAACTATACGAGACGAAGCGGGAATGTTTGAAAATATTCCACAAGAAATTTCCGGTTTTTTCAACCAAAATTGGCCGAGAAAAAAAATGTGTTGCATTACTTATTGAACTGCCCTCGTAGTTTATTAGTGAGTCTACCACTGCGTCGTAAGTAAGTTCACTCGGAGTGGGGTAAGGAAAGAGTTTTTGAATTAATCTGAACACTGCACTTCCTACCATTGATAATAGATATGAAAGTTTCACAGTACCTGGGACTTTGTGAGCTAGTATATGGACCTCGTACTGAGCCAATCATTCGAGCCGTTCTACTTCTTGTTCACAAAACTGTCGAAAAGTAGTTGGTGGTGCTTGTTCTGTCGGGCGCGCAGTGTTGGCCAGTAGCTGCTGCACCGTGTTGAGCAATGTAGATATTTGCTGCATCTGAAACTGAAACATCAGCAGTAGATATTAAAAAACAAATGCAAGAAACAGCCAAAAAAATTAAAGAAAATTTCTGCAACGCCCTCCTGAAAACAGTGATTAGCAAAAACGACAAGAAACTGTCAAAGCAATAAGCGCCCCTGGAAAGTAAAGACAGAGAATTAAGGCGCCAGCACAATATATACGAAATTCCGTGGCCGTCGGGAACGGAGTTTGGAGGCTACTCGTCGCCAATTGTGGGGTCTTCATCATTCGTCTCGTATAGGGTGCCTAAGGGATGCGGCGTTGTCGGAATACTATACAATTCAAGCAAATAACATTACTAGCTTTATTTCAATAAACCAGGTTGACAATACTAAACTTGAACGGTGTCGCAAACGATGGGCGAAATACAACATAAATCCACGTTCTTGCTACACACACTTTTCAAACAAGCAATGGATATGGATCACTACTGTCTCATATCGTAGCATTCTCTGCTAGGTCGTGGTAATATTATCCACTAATGTCCGGCCGAGCTTGACAGGAGCAGCGCTTATATTCACTTCCCGCAGAGGTCTCTCCTGTTGTGGCGCGGTCCTTGTCAGCGGGCTACTGTCTGGCGTTTCCTCACCGCCTTCTCTGGTCTTGCGTTCTTCCTCTTCATTCCGGCGCTTGTGGTTACGCCAGAATGTCAAAAACTTTGAAACACCCTGTATATGCTCCGTAAACAAAAACTGAATTCAAATGACCAATATGGGGCACGAAATGACTGTTTGACATGTCACAATCGCAACAGAATACTGAGTATATTCTTATTTTTTTTCTCTTTATCTTACTCTTTTTAATTCCGTAAATTTAACTAATTTTGCCTTTGGTCTTCTCTGTGTCTTTAGTTCTGATTATCACTATTAACATTCGAACAGGTAAATTGTTATTCAAGTCGATCCTATGTGATTAAGAAGACCGTGAATGAAAAAGTGTTAGCGAATGAAAATTGCACAACTGATTTACTTGTTAACTCTCCTTCTTCATTTGCAACTCTGCCTACTTTGTTTATTTTTCTCAGTGAAGAGGTTAAGGAACATTGTTAATACAGGAAAGAAAGAAAGAAAGAAATTGGGCTTTAAGGTACCGTCGGTGATGGATTATGGGATCAGATTGGTGCAGTATGAGGGAAAAAAAAGTCTGTGAGTGCTCTTCAGATGAAGTACTGCAACATTTGCCTTATGAGACGTAGAGAAACCTCGAAAAACCTAAATTTAAATGACCGAACGGGGATGATAAAAACAGAATATTCCAAGATAGGCAACTTCTCATTTCAGTGGGACGCTGCTGAAGTGGGTCGAGTTCTGTAATATGATCAGCCTTTTTTTTTTTAAAAAAAAAAAAAGAGAAAGAAAGGAAAAGCCGAAATTCCCCTTCCTAATATCCCCAGTTAGAAAACACAAGGACTACTGAGTAATATTTATGGCCAAATAAAGGAAAATGGTCTATTAGACAAACTCAGTCACTGTGAAAATTTTGTTTACATCGCCATCCACCGCAGCAAGCACAGAAATATTTGTTTTGTGAACAAAACCGCCTCTTTTGCTGCAATGGTAATTTATTTCTCGCAGATGCGTTCCCTCATTTTTTACTTTAAAGCATTTTCAGTGGGTTCTATGAGATACATTTTTGTTTCTATATTAGTTGCGTTTAGATTATCAAACAGTTCATGTTGAGATTTTTTCCCGTAAATAAACATTTAATTGCATCTGCATTTCCTCTCATCTGGTCTGAAGCTCGACCATGGCCGTGCGGTTCTAGGCACTTAAGTCCGGATCCGCGACACTGCTACGGTCGCAGGTTCGAAACCTGCCTCGGGCATGGATGTGAGTGATGTCCTTCGTTAGTTAGGTTGAAGTAGGGGACTGATGACTTCAGATGTTAAGTCCCATAGTGCTCAGAGCCATTTTAACCATTTGAAGCTCGCACAACCACTTCATTTCCGGAACATAAACACATTTTAGATATTCCGAAATTTTTCTTTCACACTGTTCACCATGATTATCCTCATTTTTGTGGTGCACTTTCCTTTTTTGCCACTAGTTATAACGATTTATTCAAAAACTGTGCTTCTAAATATGTAAATATTGTGGGTGCATTATGTGTTTCCTCATGTTTGGTTTGTTTACTTACATGTTGCCAACCTAACGAAGTGTATGTTGGAAACTAATGTCTAGTCATGATGTTTATATCTATGTGTTTGCTCCGTGTGTGTGTGTGTGTGTGTGTGTGTGTGTGTGTGTGTGTGTGTGTGTGTGTTTGGTGGGGGGGGGGGCGGGGGGTTCGGGGGCGGGTGGTTGGTTCTTTGAGCTGTAGTGTGTCGAATATGAATGTAACAGTTGTTACAGTGGTTGAATGTTTTGATTATTAGCTGATTTGGATTCTGGTTTAAATATTTTGTGGCGGGATTCATGGACAAGTGAGTGGAATGGTGTTGGTCGGTATTGTTATAATAACCCTCTATTGGAGTGTTGTTATTTTATTTTATCTATTAGTGTAAACAATGAATTGTTGGCATGTGCTCTTTATCTTTCAACAGAGTATTCTTTTCTACTTTGGTTTTCTGTATAATTTTATTGCAGGGTTAGGAGGTATTTTTTATCGTTTATTCTAATTATTTTCATGTCTTCTCTTGTGGTTGGTTTGTGATTATGTTCTCTTAGGTGTTTTGCAAATGTGGTTTGTCCCATATTTCCTGGTGGCTCTCATGTGTACATTGTACTGTATCCGCAAACGAAGTTGACACTCGGCGCGGTGGCTGCTGGGAGCGACCGTAAAGGTATTTGCCATATACAGTCGCTCCCATCAGACACCGCGCCGAGCATCAACTTTTATGTGCGCGTTTAATGTCTGACATCAAATACTCTGCCAGTTTGCCCTATGTATCTGCCATCACAAGTGTTTCACTGTAGTTCATATATACCTGCTTTCTAGTATAAAAATAAGCATAAGCATGAGGAACAGTGTGAATGAAAAAATTCGGAATACAAAAACGTGCTTATGTTTCGGAAACGAAATTGTAATGCGACCTCCAGAGCAGATGAGAGGGAATGCCAACAAACTGTTACTTGTTTACATAAAAAAGCGACGTCAACTCTTTGATAATCTAAAAATAGCACATACCAAAAGAAAACTATCTTTCTAGATCCCACTGAAGATGCCTTAGAGTAAAAAAAGGCGGAACATGTGTGGGAGAAACAAATCACAGTGGCAGCAAGAAACGGTGGATTTATTTACAAAATAAATAAAATGGCTCTGAGTACTATGGGACTTAACATCTGTGGTCATCAGTCCCCTAGAACTTAGAACTACTTAAACCTAACTAACCTAAGGACATCACACACATCCATGCCCGAGGCAGGATTCGAACCTGCGATCGTAGCAGTCGCGCGGTACCGGACTGAGCGCCTAGAACCGCTAGACCACCGCGGCCGGCTAAAAAATAAATATTTCAACCATTGTGGACTGTAGAGGTGACATGTGGAGTGAAACCTCGCGAGGTCTCGAGGTCATGCCTAAGGTAACAATCAGGGCGGTAAGCTTTGCGAGAGATCTGAAGCGACCCCTGGTCATATACTTCGCTTTAATCTTCCATAAAAGCAATGTTGGCAGAAGAAATAACTGTGAAATCTCTCGCAGTTCCGGGTTACGTTGATCCGTAGTGTCTTCCAGTATCTGGCACGTGGATATTGAAAATAAAAATGAGGCGCCATCCTTCGGTTCGCTCCCAGGAGTGTAAATATGAAGCTGTCGCTTTCTGTTATTGAACCCCACAAACGAAAGGGAAGCACAAAAACGCGTGCTTGCGCTTGTGTGTGTGTGTGTGTGTGTGTGTGTGTGAGTGCGCATGCCTGTACAGGTCTATATGTTCCTGTGTTGTCGAATGCACGTCGTCCATCCCTATGACCCATTTACGGCAGGCGAACGCTGCAATTAATTATGATTCCCTTTGAGCGGAGACAATGGCTGCTACACTTTTAGATGCATTTATTCATTCCTTTAATTTAGGAATTCTTTTGTTATGCAGCCAGCTTTCGCTGCGAGAACCATTGAAGGTATGAGCGAGTCAAACACAGGGACCTTTATTATGCAAATGGTGGCGCGCGGTGAATTTTCGTCCCGGCAGTGCGCCCTCGTCGATGCCGACAAAGCGCCCAGGGTTCCTCATACCCCCTCCCCCCCTCTCCCCCCCCCCCCCCCACCCCACGTGCTACACCCACCTTTCCCTACCTTACAGGCAGCGGTTCCCGGTTGCGTTCTGCTTTTGGCAAGCTCCTTACGTCCCAGCTGGGCACCGTGCAGTCATGTATAGTCGTAGGTAAAGTCTTTATCTCATGTTCAAAGGAAGGACACGGTGCAACGTATAGAGATCGTAGAAGACGGAATACTAGGTTGGTAGGACAAGAAATAGAATAAAAAGCGCGAACAGTCTGTGCAAGGTTTCAGACCACCTACGTTTCGAAGCCAGCTCCTCTCGCAAGGATGTGCAATAGTAAAAGATGAACCTGACTACGAGGGTTTCACTAGTGTCTAAAACTTTACCTTTAAGGAAAGTGGAGGAATAGTGCGCACTTACATAAAGATTATCATTTTGGGGCATTCATAACATGTAGCTGTACGTGATATCGCTTCAGTGTGTCTACTTTTACTATAATAAATCAGTTCAAATGTAAAATCAGTACAGTGAAGTTTAAACACAAATAGTACGAAGATGTGATTGCGCGTGAAGCCTCACCTGATAGGATAATTTTCGGCAGTGTTTTGGGAATTGTGCCCTTGAGAAAGGAAATTTATGTAGGGAAAAAAAGTCCGCGAGTTGAATTATCGTAACTTAAATTATCTAGCAATTTCTTTTAGGAAATTATAATATTTGAAAAAGGTTTATTGTTGAAATATATATATTTAATCACTGTCATTTTCACATTCAAACAACTTCTAGAATACTCATTTCTCTGCTCCAGCACATGCAGCGTGATGTCTGCATAAATGGAACATCTCATTAGGCTCTTTACTAAATGTAGGTAGTGAAATCAAGGAGCCAATAGATCATCGCAAATACTGGAAACGTCCGACACCTCCGATGGCTCAGGTGTTTACTCCTTACTTCTGGTTTTCTTTCCTTTTTTGTCTGGTTGCTCAGTGAAAAACTCACTATAGCTTTTCTGTTTTTCTTCTTCTGTCCAGCCGGTTCTTTTTCTTATTTTCTTCTTCATTTCAGCTTCCTTCATCTTGTTTCCCTCGGTGATGCGCACCTGTTCTCTTTCAGTGCATTATTACCTCAGTCTGTCATTACATACTAATGTGATCATATTCTGTATGTTGAAAGCGTTACATTTAATTTCATAGCTGAAAGGGCGCCTGTCCTCCTGTTCCTTCTGTTTTCACGAAATGTAAAAATGTTTTTCGGTAGATTTTACGACAGTGACCACACGTTACTTAAATATTTTTAGCTGCGGGGGAGGGTGCGTTGGCGGTCATCAGTCTTCTGATCGGTTTGATGCAGGAGGTCATGAATTTTCTGTGTGAATGTCTTTATTTCAGAGTATCAGCAGTACCCTACTTCCTCAACAAGTTGTGTACATTCCACCATTTGTCCGCCCGCAGCTCGTGGTCGTGCGGTAGCGTTCTCGCTTCACACGCCCGGGTTCCTGGGTTCGATCCCCGGCGGGTCATGGATTTTTTCTGCCTCGTGATGACTGGGTGTTGTGTGATGTCCTTAGGTTAGTTAGGTTTAAGTAGTTCTAAGTTCTAGGGGACTGATGACCATCGATGTTAAGTCCCATAGCACTCAGAGCCATTTGAACCACCCTTTATCTTTTCAACAATGTTTGGCTCTCCAGCTCTCTCAAATAAGTACCATTTCATCCCCACTTCTACTGAGTGTTTACCAAATACAGCTCTCCTCTCTGACCCTGCAGATTTTTTACACTATCAACCCACCGAATTTTCAGTATCGTTCTTCCCAGACACTTATCTGTTTCGCACAATCCATGATTCATTTCCACTCAGCTGTGAACACCAAACATACATATATTTTTATCTTTGGTACAAATAGAAGGATGTTAAAGTATAATTTTCTTTTCTGCGTGCGCTAGCCTCCTTATACCATCGTTTCTTCTTCCGTCACGCGTCATTTTGCTTCCAAGTTATCATAATTTGTTCACTTCATCTACTAAATGGTCCCTAATTTTAGTTCTAAAGTTTGTCGCTAATCTCGTTTCTCCTGCTCCTCAGTGACTTCGTGTTTCTTTGGTTTCCTCTCAAACCATTTTCTCTGCTAAGTACACTCTTCATTATATTTTCTCAGGGAGGGCAGGAATGTCACCAGTGAATCTTATCACTCATACGCTCTCATACTGAGTATTAATCACAATTGTGAGCCTTTTTTCTTATTCCTTAATAGCTTCTCCAATAAATAAGTCGAAAAATAAAGCCTGACGCCAGTATCAATCTGAGAACTTCTTCCTTGGTCTTCCATTATTATTGCATCCTCTTGGTTATTGAAGAAGCCAGAGGCTCAACTGGGGCTCGTCAGGTGAGATGCCTCTGGCGGCCAAAAGAGAGAATAAGGAAAATTTAAAATGGAAATAAGAAGGGGGAAGTTTTTGTAATGTTGATCAGTCAAGTGGGGTCTTTTCCCGGATTCCGAAAACTTTCAGAGGTGAAGAAAGGTTGGTGAAACGTTTACCTCCGTTATCCAGTTCAAAGATCAGTCTGGATTAGAACTCAAAGATCATGTAATTAAATCTATTGATCGAAAGGGCCTAGACATGGCAAATGTTGTGGCGAAGGCTATAAATGAATTGAGGATTTCAAGATTTATTAGCGAAATACAGACTGGACTATGCAACACACTTGGGCCCGCATCTCGTGGTCGTACGGTAGCGTTCTCGCTTCCCACGCCCGGGTTCCCGGGTTCGATTCCCGGCGGGGTTAGGGATTTTCTCTGCCTCGTGATGGCCGGGTGTTGTGTGCTGTCCTTAGGTTAGTTAGGTTCAAGTAGTTCTAAGTTCTAGGGGACTGATGACCGTAGCAGTTAAGTCCCATAGTGCTCAGAGCCATTTGAACCAACACACTTGGCGTGAAAGAAAAATATTTTATACTAGTGGCTACCTGCAGGCGTGCTCGTCTATCAGTAGTTTCTTTTTTTTTATGGTGAGTTACGGTGAGTAAATAAGCTATAGCGTTGGCTGCCCTAACGAGTCTGCCTCTTCGGGTAAGCATGGGTTGTGATATGCCATCGCGTTCAGCTTCCCTACACTCTTCCCCCCACACCGCCCGGCACGGCTCGCTGTTTGAGCGCGAGGGAGGGGCAGAGGAGAACTGCGAACGTGCCACATTTAAATGGCAGTGCAGTCGTACTGCGTACGACTTGGTTTTATGTTTCACATTTAGCATCAACACAGTTGAGAAACAAAACAAATTTTAAGTGTCATTTAATTATTTTTGGCATGCCGAAGAAAGACATAATACAATTTTTATCTGGTACAAACTGTCGGCGCACAGACACCCAGACAATTTCACAGATTTTCGTACTAGGTTTGGCACGTACACTTATTTAGTTTCATGATCGAAGAAAAGGTCTTTCACACAAATATGTCGACCGAAATACTGTAGCACTTTTGCAATCTTATTATGGAGATGAGGAAACGTTTCACGAAGAACGCAACTTAGGCGTCCTGGACACTTTTAACGTAAAAGGACTGGTCATTAAAACGGGGAATTACCTTGCAAGTCAATCAGTTACATCTGCACGTACACATGCGCGGTTTGAACGAGAATGGCAAATTGTCTCAAAAACAGATGTAAGTTTGCATTGTACTCAGAACTTTTAGGAAACTATCTCTGTAATTCTTTCAAGGCCACAATGAATTCTTCAAACCTTGCATTTCCTTTAGCAGTATGTTAGGGAATCTGTGTTCGTCAGGATATGTCCCTTCTATACCTCGATGTTCTTGTTACATGCATCCCCAACAAATAAGAAATAAGACGTTTCTCACACTGCAATATCTTACTGTGGAGCGTGTGCAGTCAAGTCCACTTAAGACGATGCCTGCAATACGTTCAGGATGTTTTAATTTTTGTTCCTGTATTCCGTTCTTTTTCATAAATTCGACAATAGCGAATTTTAAATTAAAAAAAAAAAACACTTTTCCAGGCATGCCCCTTGAAGTAACCAATCCCGTCTAAAACTGTTGCAGTAACAGTGGAATAATGTGTGCAATTGTAGAAATTTTGTTATTCATAGCACCAATGCCTTCAAGTGCTGCATGCCTGCAAATTTAACACAAAGTGCTTCTTGATGTACAGAACAATGAATTTCATCTGTAGATTGTTATATCTCTTTATTTCTTTTTCTTTTTTCTTTGTTTTTCACTTTCATTTTCAACTAAATCTTTAAATTATGTCTGTGCATGGTATGGTAACACCGTTTCACAGTAAATCTACTGTAGCGGTCGCTTACACGACTACATGATATATACTGAGAATTCTCATCTCTCTCTACTGTCATTCCCATTCAGTTTTAAAGGCCCTTTTGTGCAAACAGTCGCTAGACCTGAAACGACCCATCATACACTAACAAATAGTGAAGGATAACAGTGCTGAAACCATAATTCTGTCTAACTGAAAAGAGTTGTGCCGACCAAAAAACTCACACCGCGATACTAAATGAAATGTCGTTTTATGCTGGTTACTTCCGGGAAGGAACGGCAAAGTGGATACAGGCAGAGCCTCGGCCCATATGGCTTACGTACGTTAGGTACGCCATAGTCGCCCCGGACGTACAGGATATGAGGAAAATAATAACCACATACTTAAGGAAACTATATAGGAATAGCAGCAGAAATGTAGCCAAGCTGGGTCGACTGGAGAAATGTGCCTATTGTAAAAGTGCCCATGGCACCCGAAGGAAGTAACGGGCAAACTGGGAAGAAAACATGGAAAAATTATTAAAAACCGATCAATCGAGAAAAGTGTTTCACTATATTAAAATAATCGAAGTTGCTTTTGGAAATCCTTCACAGAGATACGCCTATCAATGTCTTGGAATGTGCCTGTGTAATAAGAGTTCCTGGCGCCCGAAGGAAATATCGGACAAACTGGGAAGAAAAAGTAGAAAAATCATTAAAAATCGATCAATAGAGGAAAGTGTTTCACTGTGTTAAAATAATCAAAGTTGGTTTGGATATCCTTCACACAGATACGCCAATTACTTACTTTCTTTCTACGGAGCAATGATCAATCTCATTAAGTGAACCTATAGAAGGAAAGAGACTAGATGTGAACAAGTGTCTCGTTCAAGTTTATGACACATCATCCTTCATGTATGGCGTATACAACACTGTTCAAAAGAAACAAATAAAAAAACAAACTCAAGCCACAATTTAGCTTTGGTGTTTAAATGCGCTGTAGAGCCTAAGAGGTGAAGTGTACAGGAAACCAACCACGGCTGACATTAATAACCATTCCTTTCACCCGAACTGACATAAACATACCTTCTTTAGATCAATCCTGAACTTATGAACTTACCACTTGGCACTGATGCAACGCAGAAAGAAACAGAATCATTACGACTGCTTTTAACCATGCAGCAGTACTCAGACTATACGATCGATGCGTACAACCAAAAACAGAAGCCGAAAAGACATGAAGAAATTACACAGAAATGCACTTATGTCACAACACCATATACTGGCGAAATTCCAGGAAAACTCAATAATTGTTTAAAAACACGAAGGTGCCAATAACATTTTAGAAACAAAAGTACAATCAGGAAAAACTAAAACTCCCTTTTTTCGAATTCGGTAACACATAAAAACTCATGGGATGATTGTAACCAATTTTACATTGAACGAACAGATAGGAAATTCACAGTTACGTTCAAAAAATACACACACACAATTGTGAAAGTAGGCTAATCAATCTACATTTTAGACGCACTTAGCAGCCAAAAACACAGAGCAGAACGAATATAAAATGCAATGAAAAGTCTACATTGTGTTCCCAAAGGAGCTACAATGAATAACCTGGAAAACTCTAAATCAACATCCACACAAACACGTATCCGGATAAAATTCTATATGAATAAGCACAAAAAAATCACTAACAGTATTTGGAAAATTTTATTGGCTTCCTAAAAGAAAAAAATAAATTTCAGTATTTCACGACACCAGAAAAACTAAAAATAGTAGAATACACTATACAAAAATATCGTTGCACAATATACGAAAACTTTAGTAATGCAAGATTTGTAGTGTAGCCATAATCATCGGTTTTCTGCGAATTAAACAAATTGTGAACGTAAATGCGTCCGTGTAGGGAGCTTTGCTGCCCAATGAGCACAGGTGCAAATATAAAAGTGACCACACATGTAAATTTCGAACGAAAGTCCTAGAGCACACAAACTGAGAAATAATCTCTGCAGGGCACTTCAACACGCCGTGTCGTAACATCTGAAACGCAAAGCAAATAATTACCAATACAGATGTAAGCCAACCAATATATTCTTCCATAATTTTACACAAATTTTTTTATCATCATTGACATACCAGGACGACTTGGAAATGCCATAATAGTAGAAACAAGACTCGTTGTGAATAAATTACAATTTAATAAAGTCGTTGTGTAGCAGAAACTTAAGAATATATATTATACTATGTCCTCGCCACTTGAAATCAGGTACAACTCTGCACAGAATTGAAAGTCATGCCAAATCTTTCAGTGCGCTTTCACGGAAGTGCTTGCTACTTACCCATCCCAACAGGCGCACATTTGAAGAGCAGCGATCCTATAGTCCGTCTACATGTAAGTTTCTCGTGGTCTTCCAGTAATCACAGACAGCTAATTTGTTGATGGTTCATGCCAAATCCTTTGTCACACCCCACCCGTCACTTATCTGGTTTTGTCGTACACAGCGGTGCTGGATCTCACCACTCCTTGGCTGCTCAGTTGACCACCGGCCCGTCGATTCAGGGCGTGGTCAGCATGCCATCATCATCGTCAGCTGTGTGCTCCCCTCATTGCTGTCGTCCTCGTTCCTTGTCAACTCGTGTGTGGTGTGCCAGGTGTCGTCGCATCAACTCCCTCTCGCTCAGTTACGCTACCTTAACAAACTAAGATAACTAATTTTAGTACATGGAAAGTGCTGATGTTTAACAATCAGTACCATACATTTTTTTATACATAAACATAAAAAATGTAGAAGACAACTTGCTTCACAGTCATTCACACACACACAATCAAGGGATAGGGACGCAAGATTATCTGGACAGGATCCCATCACCATTTCTAACTACCAATTCCTACGACTAACACGGTGTTGGCTAACCCGACTACATATTTACTATTTACTACTTTTTATCTCTAATCTTGTTTTTTCTTCTGAGTTCCCTATGTGGCAAACGTCCCTCTTATTGTGCCTGCGAACATGTATAAAACACAACAAACTTAGACATGTGTCAGTCTTACCAAGATTTTTGTTGGAAGTTTGGATAGCGTCCTTTATCGTGTGCTATTGCGACACTTCTCTATTTTCTTCCGTTTTCTCCTTTTGTCACGAATGGTTTTATAAGGCCTGTGAACATGTTTCGGATTAGCAATGTCATAATGGCACAACACAAATATAGCTCACTGCTCACACTCGCAGTTGTTACACTATCTTGGTATCAACAAGTATTTCTGGCGTATCAATACTGCTGTTCGCTCTGTAGATGATTACATCCGGTTTATTATAACATACACTGGATGCGCTAATTCACGCAACTGCGCATAGCTGTCCACCTTTTACGTATTCAGGGGCATACGAGATGCGTCGGTGCGTCCTCGTAACGACCTACGGGACTGGCCACCCTAAGTATATTCTCCAATGACGGAGATACAATTACGGGAACTTTTCTCTAATTTACAGAGTTACTAAGCTATCTTTTTCTAGGGGTACGCCCAGTATTCCTTGTTTTCCATTCTTTAATCATGTGTCTTTACAAAATACTCTAGTGCCCTTTACTTTCACAACATCGAGAGGCGAAATGTCATTATTAATAATAAAACACAAAAATAGGCACTGATAAACGAGACATTCTCCCACTAAGATCAGTATATACACAAACAAACAAGACACTTTAACAAAATCCTTATTCTAAGCTTATATTTACTACGTCCGCGCTCAAACAAGATACTTTAAAAAAATCCTTATTCTAAGCCTATATTTACTACGTCCGCGCTCAAACAAACAAGATACTTTAAAAAATCCTTATTCTAAGCCTATATTTACTACGTCCGCGCTCTGGTCTAGTCATTCCTAATTCTGCCCGTTAAGGTGGGATGGACCAGGCTTCGGAGGGCGGACTTCGACCTCTTCCTGGTTGTTATTTTGGTAACCATTATTCCTGTTCCTTCCCGATTGCTGATTACCGCCCCAAGTACTTTGTAATTTATTATGTTGCACCGGAGAATGTCGCTCATCTTCCGTGTACCTTCTTCTCGAGTTGCCCTTACTCTTATTTTGATTGTGGCCGTTGTAGTTCGGCACTGGCCTACTATCCCACTGAGGTCCATTATTGCGCATTTCTCCCGCGCCTGTTCCTCTTGAAATGCGAATTCCAGTTCGCACAAAATGCCCTCAGATACCTCAGTATCACTACCACAACGACCGGCAAGTTATTGTTGATACGAGATGGGAAGTTTCATGTAGCATAATCTGATGATTTCCGCACCGCTACATGGGTTGTCTAGGTACTGGTTAATTATTCCACTACGTCCATACTATACCCTCTACAAGGTGCATTGTGCCTTGTCAGTCATTTTGTTCAGCCCTACTGTTCGCTCAACGTGAGTTAGGTGATCTTTAATGACTTCATGTAAGGGGCATAGTTCTTGCCGTCTTACACCTTGTTAAATGCAAACTTATGCACCGTACAGAATGGCCTCATTGCCGACAGAGCTTTAATTTCTAATCTTCCTTCGTTTAACCTTACCTATCTCGCATGTCTTAGTCAGTACAGTAGGTGTCCAAACAACGTACTATTACTGGAACTTAAAACGGAATCGTGATTGTCTTTGAAAAGCACGTTCTCCCTCTGACCACCATCTCACCAGTGCCAGTGTCTGTCGTAAGAAATTCTGTTATGGAAAGAAATAGCGGTATCCTCTGTTGTCTTCTGATACCCACTTACAGACATGACAATTTTTCCTTCGCTTTTCACACGCAAGGCAAATTACCGATTCCTCTCCCCTCCCCCTCCACAGACAAACACATTTAATTGCCCTGCAGTGCAGTAGTCGGTAGGAGAGGGCCGTAACACGCTATTATCTTCTCCCGCTGCAGGTGTACACAGGCCGTAATAGACTAGGTCTTTTCCAGTCACTATTCCCCAGCTATTACGGCTGCATTGCGTGCTCAGTAACAAGAAACATTTACGAGAGAGCTGATGAAAAACGGTACGAGTTACTTACAATGGCTGTTCGTTACGGAAGTATGGAACAGTTATCAGCGAAATACATTAGCTCGAGTTTAATGGAATGTGGCACCAGATATTTATTTCAAACTGACACCACATTTTGGCATACAATTTATTGCCCATAGATAGTAAAACTGATTTCCGAATTTCTTAATTTGTGTCTCAAGAAGGCAAGATTCGAAGCGCGCTACATGAAACAATATAATTAAAAGATAAGTCCTTAAACGATCTAATCGGAATTCTTCATAAAGTTTATTGTGATCACAGAGTCATTCCAGAAATTTATATCGTTTATTAAAACTTTTTTTTTGGACTTGTGGTATAGGGGCAACGTTTTTGACTATTAATCAAAAAACACCTTGGGTCCTGTGATCGAGAAAAAAAGCCACTGCTTAAATTTAGCATAAAAATCAATTGCGGCCTAAGACTCCGCTTATAAGGTACCACACTCATTCTGCAAACGACACGTCAACGAGGGCGAAAGAGTATACGTATTTTTCAATACAATCTCTTACCCTCGGGATGAGAAACTGCCCCTAAAAGACGGAGGAATCAGCAATGATCAAAAGCATGAGGAGGCAGAAGCTAATGGAAACTATTGCCACTGTATTAAAAATACATAATATTTATCCACAGGACAACTAACGTCCGTTAGCGAAAGATTCTTGAACCTCCATTTAGATCTCCGAAAGGGGACAGTCAAGAGGGAGAAAATGATTGAATAGCCAACGGTAGAGCAATTTACTACTGGTCGGAGAGTAAAATGCCAGAAGTTTGAAATCGTAGGAAGGTAGGCAATATGGAAAAGGAAATAAAAAGATTCAGTTAAAATGTAATGGAGGTCAGGCTGTAACACCACAACTCTATGGAAGACCATACATTTTCTACGTGTTTTACGAAGTTCCTTTTATTAGTTTTGCTGCATATTATTCTAGTAATTAGGCTGAAAACTTGCAAATGCTATTTGTTATTTAAGAAAGAGAATACGCATAGAATGATAACATTTTGTACGTAGACACGCTGGCCTAGTCAGGAAAAAGCTATTGTCAAAGAGTATAATAAATTGTTAATGCATTATCGCTGAGTGTGCGAGCGCGCCAAAAAAGTAGCAGAGACTGTCGTTGTCGTTGGTCGTGTGTATTCGCCGGTGTGGCTATGCAAAAGTGAGGAGATGAAAAGTGTTTCCGAAGTGCGGAGCAGTGAAAACAGTCGTTTTTGCGGATGTTTAATATGGGCTAGCTATGTGTATTGCATTTATTGGGCGCAGTACAAATGCATCAAGAGTAATTGAGATAACATCAAGAGTACTGTGGGCCCTTGTTATTGGCTACGGTATGGCAAGAAGATCAACCTCTGCCCTTTTTTTTTTTTTTTGGTCATCAGTCTACTGACTGGTTTGATGCGGCCCGCCACGAATTCCTTTCCTGTGCTAACCTCTTCATCTCAGAGTAGCACTTGCAACCTACGTCCTCAATTATTTGCTTTATGTATTCCAGTCTCTGTCTTACCCTACAGTTTTTGCCCTCTACAGTTCCCTCTGGTATCATGGAAGTCATTCTCTCATGTCTTAGAAGATGTCCTATCATCCTGTCCCTTCTCCTTATCAGTGTTCTCCACATATTCCTTTCCTCTCCGATTCTGCATAGAACCTCCTCATTCCTTACCTTATCAGTCCACCTAATTTTCAACATTCATCTATAGCACCACATCTCAAATGCTTCGATTCTCTTCTGTTCCGGTTTTCCCACAGTCCATGTTTCACTACCATACAATGCTGTACTCCAGATGTACATCCTCAGAAATTTCTTCCTCAAATTAAGGCCGGTATTTGATATTAGTAGACTTCTCTTGGTCAGAAATGCCTTTTTTGCCATAGCGAGTCTGCTTTTGATGTCCTCTTTGCTCCGTCCGTCGTTGGTTATTTTACTGCCTAGGTAGCAGAATTCCTTTACTTCATTGACTTCGTGACCATCAATCCTGATGTTAAGTTTCTCGCTGTTCTCATTTCTACTACTTCTCATTACCTTCGTCTTTCTCCGTTTTACTCTTAAACCATACTGTCTACTCATTAGAGTGTTTATTCCGTTCAGCAGATCATTTAATTCCTCTTCACTTTCACTCAGGATAGCAATGTCATCAGCGAATCGTATCATTGATATCCTTGTACTCCTGAACCTTTCCTTTATTTCCATCATTGCTTTCTCGATGTACAGATTGAAGAGTAGGGGCGAAAGGCTACAGCCTTGTCTTACATCCTTCTTAATACGAGCACTTCGTTCTTGATCGTCCACTCTTATTATTCCCTCTTGGTTGTTGTACATATTGTATATGACCCGTCTCTCCCTATAGCTTACCCCTACTTTTTTCAGAATCTCGAACAGCTTGCACCATTTTATATCGTCGAACGCTTTTTCCAGGTCGACAAATCCTATGAAAGTGTCTTGATTTTTCTATAGCCTTGCTTCCATTATTAGCCGTAACGTCAGAATTGCCTCTCTCGTCCCTTTACTTTTCCTAAAGCCAAACTGATCGTCACCTAGCGCATTCTCACTTTTCTTTTCCATTCTTCCGTATATTATTCTTGTAAGCAGCTTCGATGCATGAGCTGTTAAGCTGATTGTGCGATAATTCTCGCACTTGTCAGCTCTTGCCGTCTTCGGAATTGTGTGGATGATGCTTTTCCGAAAGTCAGATGGTATGTCGCCAGACTCATATATTCTACACACCAACGTGAATAGTCGTTTTTTTGCCACTTCCCCCAATGATTTTAGAAATTCTGATGGAATGCCCTATTTTACCGTTAAATGAAACCGTTCGACAGACCAACGGCATCATAAAGTGAAATAAGATCTAGACTTTTATAACTAGAAGTGTAACAGGCTGACCAGCGTAGTTGAAAATTTATTGCTTCAATAACATTGTTTTCGTGCCTATTGTCACGTAAATAATTTTCCTAAGTCGTTATCCAAGTAGTATCCATCCTATCCCTTTGTACGAAACGAGATAATCATAAATTGAACTGAAAATGAAGTGAACATTAATTTATTAGATTATCAAAGCATCGTTTTTCCAACTTTTGGACAATTTCGTAATAATGAAATCTTTGGATGTTGTACGAATAATGTCAGAAACAGATTGATGCAAAAACCAGTATTAAATCATTTGCTAAAAATAGAGTAACTTCCGTAATAAAAAATTGGCAGTAAAAGTTTAGGTAACTTTGAGTTTCACTGACAAAGCACAGTTTCTAATTTATAGCTCGTGGCATTATTTATACCTTTTATTGCAAAGAAATATGAGAGTAACTGCTAGGTAAATGACAGTCCTTACTGGTGAGTAAATTAAAACAATCTTTCTGCTTGTTACTGTTATGACAGTCAGTATTACGGTGAGTAACGTAATAAAATGTTTCTGTCCGCAGTCAGTAAACAATCTTACTTTAACTGATCTTTGAAAATTAATGTAATGTGTTGCATTTGTTTGCTGTTTGATTATTATCTGACTACTGTGACATGTGTGGTGTGAAGTACTTGAAAGTGTGCGTAAGGTATTGTTCCTACGTCATGACACCAATAACTATTGTTACGTAAGATTGCTTACGAGTATAAAGTTCAGTTTCAATTTAATTATTCTTGTTCCGGTGAGGAACTGGCGACCCTCGGTTATTTGCATTAATGACATACTTTGAAAAGCTTTTTTCAAATTTTCCTCTATTATTAAATAAAAATTAGTTTACGTGTATAAATATATAAAGTTAACCGAACTTCGTTTCTAATCGTGACTGCTAAAGTACTGTTTAGTGGCGATTCGGTTATAACTTCACCTACTACTCTCGGTTTCGAATTTCTTCGGAGTAGATGCCTTTTCCCCACAGTTTACGGACCTCTCAGCGTGTAGACCGTTCGCCTGGTGCAAGCCACTTCAGCGACTTGCGTGTCCATGGGGATGAAATGATGATGGTAAGGACAACACAACACCCAGTCCCTGAGCGGAGAAAATCTCCGACCCAGCCGGGAATCGAATCCGGGCCGTTAGGTATGACATTCCGTCGCGCTGACCACTCAGCTACCAGCGGCGGACACTGTGGCAATGAAAGAGTGGAAAACGCGGGTCCGCCACAGTTAGCGGGTCGTACTGCTGCGGATCGCTTTGTGAGCCCCCCCCCCGGCTTCAGAAGCAGTATTGCCACCACAACAGTGACGACGGAAACGGAAGCAAATCGACATTCGGACGCTGGGCGAATCAGATGTATTAGCAAGACAGATCACGAATGTTCTTGGAGTGGCTATCGTGCGAGTACAGACAATAACGCTGCACGAGTTTAGCGCGTCTTCCGATAGCGAATAAGCAAATTGTCTCGGTAAATGAAGTTGAGGTAAGTGAGTATAAGGAATGGTTGACGTAATTGAGTAATATGTACGATGATTTGGAGGAATGGGAAAAGGACAGTAGCGTATATGTTGCGGAAAGTAGTGAGGAAGTGATGAGTAATGAAGATGAGTATTTTGTTTATGAGCCGAAAGGGGCAAGTAATTTGAAAGAGGTGTTACGTAAAGTAGATAATGTTGAGATATGTGAATATAGTAAAGTATGTGGGGCACGTGAGGTGCGTAATAATAATGTTTGTTGATGCCATTCCCGAACTCGACGAAGTCAGCGGATTAGAAAAGACAGCCGTAAACTATGTTGGTGAGATTAGTGAGCGAAACGGAAGATTTCATTGTGCACCAAGTTACGGCAGAAGTATTGTGTTCAGATGAAGTAAGCCAGCTTGACGATGCAGCAGATAATGCGGAAATAAAGTATATTTTGTTTCAAACGGCAGAAGGTAGTAGTAGGAGGCAGAAAAAAACCACCGGGTAAAATGGTTGAGCCGGGTGGTATGCTGTGGATCGATTTGGATGTGTAACAGGATTTATTATGGGAAGATGGAGATTATGAGTCGAGACGATGTGAACAGATAGTGAACCCGATAAATGTACATGGAGTGGAAACACAGATATTAATCGATAGTGGTAGTCAGATTAGTGCGGGTTGCCAGTCATTTCATGAGCATATTAGGAATGCACGTGAAATAGTCGAGATGCCAGTTGAGGGCGTGAAGATAATAGATGCTACTGGTAGTTGTAGTAAGCCAATAAAATCTCAGTTGTTACAAATGGTTATTAAAAATGTGTTCTTAAACACGTTCTCTTATGGTGCCTCAGCCAAGTACTGAAACCATTGCAGGTATGGATTGGATAACTAAGCATAAAGTAATTATTAATTGTGACAGGAAGGAAATGATTGGTTCAGTGGGAGACGAGAAGATGAATGTGTTTTTTGATGAAGTAGTAGAAAGTGGTGAAAGGAGTGACGTTAATTTACGAATACTGATACGTGTTACAAACCGGACACAATAGGAAGGACCAGGCCCCTTTGTTTTTTTCTTTCATCACTCGTTTATTACATCAGAGAAATACACATTTTAAGACAAAATTTAACTACATGAAATATTGCTCCCAGTAAAGGTTAACATAAGCAGTGACAAAACTTAGTTCTCTTAAGGGTTTCTGCTGGCAACAGATTTTAAAGAGGCAACGTAAGGTTTATATCAATTTAGCTCAAACACGTAGCTAGTGATTGAATCACGATACAGGCACTTTAACAATTTCGGCAACAAATAAATAGCGAGAATTTGTACTCACAGTAACCAACTAATCAACAGCTTTGCCATTGAATAAGTAGTAGGACATTTGGAACGATTTAGCAACACCGAGCAACTAGGGGAGTTAATACCAACAGTCTTTAAATGTCTTGCGCCCCATTAAATAAACAAACTTACAGTATCCAGAATGAGATTTTCACTCTGCAGCGGAGTGTGCGCTGATATGAAACTTCCTGGCAGATTAAAACTGTGTGCCCGACCGAGACTCGAACTCGGGACCTTTGCCTTTCGCGGGCAAGTGCTCTACCAACTGAGCTCCCGAAGCACGACTCACGACCGGTACTCACAGCTTTACTTCTGCCAGTACCTCGTCTCCTACCTTCCAAACTTTACAGAAGCTCTCCTGCTAGGTTCGCAGAGATGTTAACGATGTTAACTGAGTAGTTATGTGAAGAAAACTATCTGAGCACCTGGCTGAAAATGACTTACAAGTTCGTGGCGCCCTCCATCGATATTGCTGGAATTCAACATGGTGTTGGCCCACCGCCTTGATAACAGCTTCATCTCTCGCGTTAAGGTGCTGGAACGTCTCTTGGGGAATGGCAGCCCATTCTTCATGGAGTGCTGCACTGAGGAGAGGTATCGATGTCGGCTGGTGAGGCCTGGGATGAAGTCGTCGTTCCAAAATATCCCAAAAGTGTTGTGTAGGATTCAGGTCAGGGCTCTGTGCAGGCCAGTCCATTACAGGGACGTTACTGTAGTGTAACCACTCCGCCACAGGCCGTACATTATGAACAGGTGCTCGATCGTGCTGAAAGATGTAATCGCCATCCCCGAATTACTCTTCAACAGTGAGAAGCAAGAAGGTGCTTAGAAAATCAATGTATTCCTGTGCTGTGATAGTGCCACGCAAAACAACAAGGGGTGCAATCCCCCTCCATGAAAAACACGACCACACCATATCACCACCGCCCCCGAATTTTACTGTTGGCACTACTCACTCTGACAGATAACGTTCACTGGACATTCGCCGTACCCACACACTGCTGTCGGATCGCCACATTGTGTACCGTGCTTCGTCACTCCATACAACGTTTTGCCACTGTTCAATCGTCCAATGTTTACGCTCCTTACCCCAAGCGAGGGGTCGTTTGGCATTTACCGGCGCGATGTGTTTTCTCATCCCCCACCTGACTGTAATAGTACTTGCAGTGAATCCTGATGCAGTTTGGGATTCCTATGTGATGGTTTGGATGGACGTGGTCTGGGCGGTCTCTGCCAGTCAACAGACGAGGTCGGCCTGTACGCTTTCTGGCTGTACGCGTCCCTTCACGTTTCCACTTCACTATCAAATGGGAAAAAGTGGACCTAGAGATGTTTGAGAGTGTGGAAATCTGGCGACAGACGTATGAAACAAGTTACACCCAGTCACCTGACCACGTTCAAAGTCCATGAGTTCCGCAGAGCGCCCCATTCTGGTCTCTCACGATGTCTAACGACTACTGAGGTGGCTGATATGGAGTGCCTGGCAGTAAGTGGCAGCACGATTTACCTAATATGAAAAACGTATGTTTTTGGGAGAATTATTACTTATATTATGCTTTGTAAAATGACAAAATTGTCTTGGAATGTTTCATTTTCCTTGTTTGACGGTAGTTACCTTTTAAAATAAATTCAGTAACGCATTAAAACAAACAGTTATTACGGTAGTAAGCATGACAACTGAAAACAAGTGGTGTGAATCATGATAGTGTTACGGTACTGCGGCCACACTTAGAATTTGTCCCGGTACGCGAATCTTTGGGTAAAGTCTGGAGCCGGCGGGCCAGCCCTGTGGGGGTGGCGACATCAAAAGGACTGCAGCAGAAGCACCTGGAACCCTCCGCCTCGCGTCGCCTTGACGCTTCGAGACACTACGATGCCGCGGCTATATAAATGCCACCCTGCTATCACAGTCATTCAGCGTGGATAGTTTCGTTAAGTGCATGCTGCAGACATGTTGAGTTTTCCGACTTTAGTGTCTAGTGGACTATTTTATATGACTATATTTTATTCGTTTACTTTAGTCTCTTAGTATATTGTGAATTACGTTTGCAATGCATAAATTTGTTACTAAGAAGGCGCGCTTGGAAGTTGACGATACTGCAAGTCAACGTCTAACAATTATTGTGTCGTCAATTGCTCCAGCGTCTTCAGGCGAGAACTGTTCACAGCCAAAACGTGGACAATCCGGTAAGGGAAGATCATTTCAGAAGTCTTGGTTGATCAAATATACAGAATATGAAGAATTTCCCGAAAAGGATTTTTGCGAAACCTGCAAAGAGGCAGATGCTAAAAATCTATTACAATTTTCTTCAAAAAAAAAGAAGATGCAACTACGTCTGTAGGTTTTTCTAACTGTAAGAAGGCTTTGGAAAAATTCAGTCTTCATGAAATTATGTTTACGCATAAAAAAGGTGTTCTGAAACTAAATTCTATCACTAACCGAAGTGTAGCCTACCAGTTGAATGAACAGTTAGATAGTGATGTGAAGAAAGGCCGTTTAGCTCTTGAGACAATTTTTACTACATTGCAATTTCTATGCCGACAAGGACTAGCAATTAGAGGGCATGAAGAAGTAAACTCAAATTTTTTTTCAGTTGTTGGAACTCCGAAAGAATGATATACATAATGTTAAATTTTCAGTTTCGAAATATTAGTTCCAACTGAGTGCTGTATTAGTTATTTTCAGATACTTAAATATTTTTAGGGTGTAAGACCCAATTAAAAATCGCTATTTACATACTCTTTGAAAGTGTTAGGCTTACTGTATCAACTTTATTAACTGTATTAAGGCATTAACTTTGAGATATTCTTTTTATTTGATGAACCCTGAACCTTATTCAAAGTAAGCTTAAATTAGCTATTCCACTTGTTAATCAAAGTGCTATTACTATTTTCCTATTCATTATTAAACCTTCTCCTGCATTACCCGTATTTGATTTTGTATTTATAACGCTGTATTTACCTGACCAAAGGTCTTGTTCCTCTTCCCACCGAACTTCACTAATTCCTTCTATATCTAACTTTAACCTATCCATTTCCCTTTTTAAATTTTCTAACCTACCTCCCCGATTAAGAGACCTGACATTCCACGCTCCGATCCGAAGAAACGCCAGTTTTCTTTCTCCTGATAACAACGTCCTCCTGAGTAGTCTCCTCCCGGAGATCCGACAGGGGGACTATTTTACCTCCGGAATATATTACCCAAGAGGACGCCACCATCATTTAACCATATAGTAAAGCTGCATGCCCTCGGGAAAAATTACGGTTGTAGTTTCCCCTTGCTTTCAGCCATTAGCAGTACCAGCACAGCAATGCCGTTTTGGTTAGAGTTAAAAGGCCAGATCAATCAATCATCTAGACTGTTGCTCCTGCAACTACTGAAAAGGCTGCTGCCCCAAAAGGCTGCTGCCCCTCTTCAGGAACCACACGTTTGTCTGGCCTCGCAACAGATACCCCTCCGTTGTGGTTGCACCCACGGTACGGCTATCTGTATCGCTGAGGCATATATATATAGCGAGTATATATATATACACTCCTGGAAATTGAAATAAGAACACCGTGAATTCATTGTCCCAGGAAGGGGAAACTTTATTGACACATTCCTGGGGTCAGATACATCACATGATCACACTGACAGAACCACAGGCACATAGACACAGGCAACAGAGCATGCACAATGTCGGCACTAGTACAGTGTATATCCACCTTTCGCAGCAATGCAGGCTGCTATTCTCCCATGGAGACGATCGTAGAGATGCTGGATGTAGTCCTGTGGAACGGCTTGCCATGCAATTTCCACCTGGCGCCTCAGATGGACCAGCGTTCGTGCTGGACGTGCAGACCGCGTGAGACGACGCTTCATCCAGTCCCAAACATGCTCAATGGGGGACAGATCCGGAGATCTTGCTGGCCAGGGTAGTTGACTTACACCTTCTAGAGCATGTTGGGTGGCACGGGATACATGCGGACGTGCATTGTCCTGTTGGAACAGCAAGTTCCCTTGCCGGTCTAGGAATGGTAGAACGATGGGTTCGATGACGGTTTGGATGTACCGTGCACTATTCAGTGTCCTCTCGACGATCACCAGTGGTGTACGGCCAGTGTAGGAGATCGCTCCCCACACCATGATGCCGGGTGTTGGTCCTGTGTGCCTTGGTCGTATGCAGTCCTGATTGTGGCGCTCACCTGCACGGCGCCAAACACGCATACGACCATCATTGGCACCAAGGCAGAAGCGACTCTCATCGCTGAAGACGACACGTCTCCATTCGTCCCTCCATTCACGCCTGTCGCGACACCACTGGAGGCGGGCTGCACGATGTTGGGGCGTGAGCGGGAGACGGCCTAACGGTGTGCGGGACCGTAGCCCAGCTTCATGGAGACGGTTGCGAATGGTCCTCGCCGATACCCCAGGAGCAACAGTGTCCCTAATTTTCTGGGAAGTGGCGGTGCGGTCCCCTACGGCACTGCGTAGGATCCTACGGTCTTGGCGTGCATCCGTGCGTCGCTGCGGTCCGGTCCCAGGTCGACGGGCACGTGCACCTTCCGCCGACCACTGGCGACAACATCGATGTACTGTGGAGACCTCACGCCCCATGTGTTGAGCAATTCGGCGGTACGTCCACCCGGCCTCCCGCATGCCCGCTATACGCCCTCGCTCAAAGTCCGTCAACTGCACATACGGTTCACGTCCACGCTGTCGCGGCATGCTACCAGTGTTAAAGACTGCGATGGAGCTCCGTATGCCACGGCAAACTGGCTGACACTGACGGCGGCGGTGCACAAATGCTGCGCAGCTAGCGCCATTCGACGGCCAACACCGCGGTTCCTGGTGTGTCCGCTGTGCCGTGCGTGTGATCATTGCTTGTACAGCCCTCTCGCAGTGTCCGGAGCAAGTATGGTGGGTCTGACACACCGGTGTCAATGTGTTCTTTTTTCCATTTCCAAGAGGGTAGTTCAAAAAATGGTGATTAATATGAATTATCAAATTCACAGTGTTAGTTTCGTCAAGTATAGGTCTACGTGGCGTATGTCGTATTTCATATACAAAATAGTATATTAAAAGCCCTTCGTATACATGTAAGTCAGTTAAGTCACGCAGATTTTTTTCTTTTAACTACTAACGGCACAATCAGAATCATGCAACTGTTGAAATATCTGATCCTAACTACAACTGTTCGCAAAGTTTACGTTTTGCTCGATTTTTATTTTGCAGCAGTCAGTTACAACAAGTACGACACTTGAGAACGCTGTTTTACAATGATGTATCAAAATTCCATCCTCCTACACGCAGTTTCCAGCCATCAGACGTATCTGGATGGGAAAATTAACGCTAGAGCGACAGTGTCTGGTTTACAACGATCGGGCGAGATCCCTACTCGACCAACAGAGCAAAGAGAATGACTCTCAAAGTTCGTCACGGCGACAACCATGTATAGAATTTTATCTGTGTTCGAGCACTGTAATCCTTGAATAAAATTCGAGATTCACTAACTTCACTGTTAGGAGTTCCTGATAGTGGTGAATGCCTTCCAAACTCCATTCCGGTATTCCCCTAGTAACCAAGGACAAGGGAAACCTTCCGGAAACCTGAACCCTTAGTCTCAACCGAGAATGAGAAAGAGAGACAGAGAAAGAGGGCACTGGACTCGAGGTCGGGAGGAGTTCAGTTCCCCTTGCGACCAGTAAACCCTTTGGTTTTCTGTGATTTACGTAAGTTCATAGTGAAGGTCTGAATGATAACCTTAGTAGTGTCCGATGTACAGATCCTTGTCTAACGACCTGTTGTTGTTGCTGTGGTCTTCAGTCCAGAGACTGGTTTGATGCAGCTCTCCATGCTACTCTATCCTGTGCATGCTTCTCCATCTCCCAATACCTACTGCAACCTACATCCTTCTGAATTTGTTTAGTGTATTCATCTCTTGGTCTCCCTCTGTGATTTTTACCCTCCACGCTGCCCTCCAGTGCTTCTCTTCTCCTCATTTCTATTCAATACCTCCTCATTAGTTATGTGATCTACCCATCTAATCTTCAGCATTCTTCTGTAGCACCACATTTCAAAAGCTTCTATTCTCTTCTTGTCCAAACTGTTTATCGTCCACGTTTCACTTCCATACATGGCTACACTCCATACAAATACTTTCAGAAACGACTTCCTGACAAATCTATACTCGATGTTAACAAATTTCTCTTCTTCAAAAACGCTTTCCTTGCAATTGCCAGTCTACATTTTATATCCTCTCTACTTCGACCATCATCAGTTATTTTGCTCCCCAAATAGCAAAACTCATTTACTGCTTTAATCGTCTCATTTCCTAATCTAGTTCCCTCAGCATCACCCGATTTAATTCGACTACACTGCATTATCCTCGTTTTGCTTTTGTTGATGTACATCTTATATCCTCCTTTCAACACACTGTCCGTTCCGTTCAGCTGCTCTTCCAGGTCCTTTGCTTGGTCTGACAGAATGACAATGTCACCGGTAAATCTCAAAGTTTTTATTTCTTCTCCATGGATTTTAATTCCTACTCCGAATTTTTCTTTTGTTTCCTTTACTGCTTGCTCAATATGCAAATTGAATAACATCGGGGATAGGCCACAATCCTGTCTCACTCCCTTCCCAATCACTACTACCCCTTTCATGCCCCTCTTATAACTGCCGTCTGGTTTCTGTACAAAATGTAAATAGCCTTTCTCTCCCTGTACTTTACCCCTGTCACCCTCAGAATTTGATAAAGAGTATTCCAGCCAACATTTTCAAAAACTTTCTCTAAGTCTACAAATGCTAGAAACGTAGGTTTGCCTTTCCTTAATCTATTTTCGAAGTTAAGTCGTAGGGTCAGTATTACTTCACGTGTTCCAACATTTCTACCTAATCCAAACTGATCTTCCCTGACTTCTACCAGTTTTCCATTCGTCTGTAAAGAATTCGTTTTAGTATAAGCAGTGGCTTATTAAACTGATAGTTCGTTAATTTTCACATCTGTCAACACCTGCTTTCTTTGGGATTGGAATTATTATATTCTTCTTGAAGTATGAGGGTATTTCGCCTGTCTCATACTTCTTGCTCACCAGATGGTAAAGTTTTGTCAGGGCTGGCTCTCCCAAGATTATCAGTAGTTCTAATGGAATGTTGTCTACTCCCGGGGCCTTGTTTCGATTTAGGTCTTTCAGTGCTCTGTCAGACTCTTCACGCAGTATCGTATCTCCCATTTCATCTTCACCTACATCGTCTTCCATTTTCGTAACATTGTCCTAAAGAACATCGCCCTTGTATAGACCCTCTATATGCTCCTTCCTTCTTTGCTTAGAACTGAGTTTCCATCTGAGCTCTTGAGATTCATAAAAGTGGTTCTCTTTTCTCCAAAGGTCTCTTTAATTTTCCCGTAGGCAGTATCTATCTTACCCCTAGTGATATACGCCTCTACATCCTTACATTTGTCCTCTAGCCACCCCTGCTTAGCCATTTTGCACTTCCTGTCGATCTAATTTTTGAGACATTTGTATTCCTTTTTGCCTGCTTCACTTACTGCATTTTTGTATTTTCTATTTTCATCAATTAAATTCAATATCTCTTCTGTTACCCAAGAATTTCTACTAGCCCTCGTCTTTTTACCTACTTGATCCTCTGCTGTCTTTACTATTTCATCCCTCAAATCTACCCATTCTTCTGCTACTGTATTTCTTTCCCCCATTCCTGTCAATTGTTCCCTTACGCTCTCCCTGAAACTCTCTACAACCTCGGGCTTTTTCAGTTTATCCAGGTCCCATCTCCTTAAATTACCACCGTTTTGCAGTTTCTTCAGTTTTAATCTACAGTTCATAACCAATAGATTGTGGTCAGAGTGCACATCTGCACCAGGAAATGTCTTACAATTTAAAATCTGGATCCTAAATCTGTGTCTTACCATTATATAATCTATCTGAAACCTTTTAGTATCTCCAGGGTTCTTCAATGTATACAACCCTCTTTCATGATTCTTGAACAAATTGTTAGCTATGGTTGAGTTATACTCTGTGCAAAATTGTACCAGGCGGCTTCCTCTTTCATTTCTCACTTCCATTCCATATTCACTTACTATGTTTCCTTCTCTTCCTTTTCCTACTATCGAAATCCAGTCACCCACAACTATTCAGTTTTCGTCTCCCTTCACTACCTGAATAATTTCTTATCTCATCATACATTTCATCAATCCTTTCGTCATCCGCGGAGCTAGTTGGCATATAAACTTGTACTACTGTGGTAGGCGTTGGCTTCTTATCTATCTTGGCCACAATAATGCTTTCACTATGCTGCTTGTAGTAGCTTACCCGCCTTCCCTGTTTTTTATTCATTATTAAACCTACTCCTACATTACCCCTATTTGATTTTGGATTTATAGCCCTGTATTCACCTGACCAGAAGTCTTGATTTTCCTGCCGCCGAACTTCACGAATTCCCACTATATCTAACTTTAACCTATCCATTTCCCATTTTAAAATTTCTAACCTACCTGCCCGATTAAGGGATGTGACAATCCACGCTCCGATCCGTAGAACGCCAGTTTTCTTTCTCCTGATAACGACGTCCTCTTAAATAGACCCTGCCCGGAGATCCGAATGGGGGACTATTTTACCTCCGGAATATTTTACCCAAGAGGACGACATCATCATTTAATCATACAGTAAAGCTGCATGCCCTCGGGAAAAATTACGGCTGTAATTTCCCCTTGATTTCAGCCATTCGCTGTACCAGCACAGCAAGGCCGTCTTGGTTAGTACCACAAGGCCGGATCTGCCAATCATCCAGACTGTTGGCCCCACAACTACTGAAAAGGCTGCTGCCCGTCTTCAGGAACCACACGTTTGCTGGCCTCGCAACAGATACCCCGCCATTGTGGTTGCACCTACGGTACGGCTATCTGTACCGCTGATGCACACAAGCCTCCCCACCAACGGCCATGGTTCATGGGGGAGGGGGAGGAGGGGATCTAACGACCTGGTAGTCGTAAAGACGCAAAATCGTGATTTGCTATTTGCGTCTTTGAAAGCTCCAGAAAACTTCATCTTGGGTATACAAGCGATTTTATTCCATGCAGTTGATGAAGACGGCCTGGAGTTGGCAGCCGCCTAGTGGAGTTTTATCGGACCTTTCCTTCCCCTACTCGAGCTGGTTTTTCTCGACAGTCTCCTCATTCCCATCCATAAGCCTCGAGGCACCTCTCGGATTGCGATTACCGTCTCTAGACGTTGCTCAACAGAGACACAACAATCTTTACCCAGTTGTCGGGTGCACGGCTTAAATGGATGGCCCAGCACGTGGTTAAACCTCTTTGGGAGGTGTCAATAGCATCCACAGGGGCCTCTATCGGGACTTAATCGCTCTTGCTCACGCACGTCGTATGCCTGAACTTTTGTCAGCTCTATACCAATCAGGCGTTTGATCGGGTCGATCATGACTATCTGGAAGTGGTGCTCAGCAGTACGGGATAGCCTGAGGCTACCATCTTCTTCGCGGAGCTACGTCTCGTGTACTCTACAACGGCCATCTCACTCCTCCCATCTAGATCCATCGATCGATGGGCCAAGGCTGCCCGCTCTCTGCATTGTTGTAAGCTTTCGCCATGGGACAGTTGCTCTGCTGTCTCCGTCAACGCGTCTGGAATGTCTCTCGGTGACCATGTATTCAGCTCCTCTGCGTATGCCGACGATCGCGTCATCGTTTTTCGTAGTGGTGATGAGGTCAGGGAGTCACTGGCATGGATTACCACCTATTGCTCAGCTTCTGCCAGCTGCATTAACGTCCGCAAATAGAGCGTCGTGGTAGCAGATGCGGGGATTCCTGCTGTCGACACTGCTCCATTGGGAGTAGCTAATACAATCCGATTCTGGGGACTCGATTTCGATTAGCCTTAACTGCCGAGCCTACTGTCCCAAATACGAGCTGAGATCTTAGATCACCATTTATGAACACTTGATCTTCTGCAGTGGACACAATATTTAAATGTATATTTGCCGTCACATATCCCCCGTATGGCACAGACACTTCAAATTCCACTGTCCATGGCCCGCCGCATATAAGCGACATTGGATTCATATGTTTGCCGCGGCTTGCTGTTCAAGATAACGTCTACCTGACCCTCCCTCGACGCAGGGGCGGCTTAGTTTTCTGTCATGTCCCTAACAGAGCGATTAGCCCTTTTCGTCAGCTCTCAAATGGTACTGTGGCGTCATTGTCCTAATTCCATTACCAGTCAGTTGCTGGAGGTTCTTTACAGCTTTCCTGCCGCCCTTCTTTTACTTCCGACATTTTTTCCTCGAACTGAGCTACGTCTGTACTGCGATACTGTCAACTTACTAGACATCCACGAAGAGCATCTATGACTTTCTTCAGCAGCACAGGTCACCGAATTGGTTGGGGGGAAACAACCCATGGTGGCGTCGCGGTCACTGTGTGCTCCTTATCTTGCCACTGACGTTCAGTCTGCATAGTACCTTACAGTGAATGGGAAGCAAGTATGCCGCTCAAGCCTCCACGGAATTCACATTATAGACACCCCCATTGTGTGTCGCCTGTGGTGTTTTGGACACGGACGAGCATCACCTGGTGTGTGGATCGGTGATAGGTGTCTGGTTACTGGAGCGTCAGATGTTGGTCCTAATTACCCGTACAACATCTCATCAGATACCTCCTAAACTCCTCTTCTCTCTGGACTCGGGATAGTTCCCACAAACGATGCTAAACTCTGTGATAAACTCTGTGAAGTGGATTTGTGGACACGCAGTTCATTACTTGTTTGCTGATGGCGAGAAAATGTCCTTCATTTTTGGCAATTCCTTAATGAACGCCATTGCGCAGTTGTCTGTAATCCCAAACACAGACAATTTTTCTCCAGTTTTCTTTGCAATGTCTTCCTTAACCCACCCCAGAGATGGGGTGTTCCTGCCATGAGGAAGTGATCTCCATCTCTTCCGCTGTTAGAACCGATAAATTATTTGGTCATTAGAATGTTCTCTGTTCTCGTCCGAAGAACTATGCGTCGACAGTTTGAGTCTGGCGTCTTTCTGCGCCTACTTCCTCGCGGCGTCGGGTTCCTGCTGTTCTCAGTGGTATTAATATTACTTAGAATAAAAACAATAAATAAATAAAAAGAGGAAAATAAATGTATCATTGATGTTCCCTACCCTTTCCTTGGTTCCAGTAGGGTGGGAAGAGGACATAGTGTCCAGGCCTCTGGTTGCGACCTCTGCCCACACCCCTCCCTTTGGGCACTAGGAAGGTTCCTTCACTACAAAAAATTGGGGGATAGCGTCTTTGACTAGTAATCAAGACGTTCCAGATCCTGGGTTCGAACACTGCCACCGCTTAAATTTTGAATAAAAACCAGCGTGGAGGCCGATGACTTCCGGCTTAAGAAGTCACCCTCATTCTGCAAATGGCTCAAAGATAGCGGGAGAGCGGAGAGAGGTTCAGGGCACTCCCTTGCGCTTGGGGAGTGAAACTGCCCCTAAAAGAGGAAGAATCAGCGACGATCTATGCCATGAGGATGCAAAAGGCAGTGGAAACCACTGTATTGAAGACACATAATGTGTATCCACAGGACATGCGGCCTGTACCTGAAAAAGTGTTACGATTATTTCTCCATTGGCAAAAGCTCCCGGAATAGTCTCCCATTCAGATCTCCGGAAGGAGACTACCAAGAGGGAGGTCACCATGAGAAAGAGACTGAATAACCAACGAAAAGATAACGTCCTACGTGTCGGGGCGTGGAATGTCAGAAGCTTGAACGTGATAGGGGAGCTGGAAAATCTGAAATGGGAAATGCAAAGCATCAATCTAGATATACTCGGGGTCAGTGAAGTGAAATGGAAAGAAGACAAGGATTTCTGGTCAGATGAGTCTACGGTAAAATCAACAGGAGCAGAAAATGGTATAACAGGAGTAGGATTCGTTGTGAATAGCAAGTAGGGCAGAGAGTGTGTTACTGTGAACAGTTCGTCGGAATCGACAGGAAACCAACGCTGACAACGATAGCCCCGGCATACGTGACGTCGTTGCAAGCAGAAGATGTACCGATAGGGAAACTGTATGAGGATATTGAACGGACAATTCAGTACGTAAGGGCAGATGAAAATGTAATATTCATGGAGGACTGGAGACTGGAATGCGGTTGTAGGGGAAGCAGTTAGCGAATACCCTGTTCAAGAATCATAAGATGCCGAGGCATACTTGGAAAAGGCCAGGAGGTACGGGAAAATTTCAGTCAGATTACATCATAGTCAGACAGAAACACCGAACTCATATACTGGATTGTAATGCGTACCAAGGAGCAAATATAGACTCAGATCACAATATACTAGTGATGAAGAGTAGGCTGAAGTTCAAGAGATTAGTAAGGAAGAATCAAAACGCAAAGAACTGGAATACGGAAGTACTAAACAATAAAACCAAGTCTTAAACACGGCTGCTTGGTTCAGTGACCGTTATTAATTAAAATTGAAACAAATGAGCCATTGGTCACAATTTTTTAGTCTTATTAAGCAGCCGGCCGTGGTGGTCTAGCGGTTCTAGGCGCTCAGTACGGAACCGCGTGACTGCTACGGTCGCAGGTTCGAATCCTGCCTCGGGCATGGATGTGTGTGATGTCCTTAGGTTAGTTAGGTTAAGTAGTTCTAAGTTCTAGGGGACTGATGACCACAGATGTTAAGTCCCATAGTGCTCAGAGCCATTTTTTTTCTTATTAAGCAGGTCTACACATACAAGTTACAAGCTTACCACTCCTTAAAATTTCTTGAAAATTAACAAGGTGAAAGGTCAGCGCTTGTAAATCCAATTACTAGGGCAAACTCATTTGTAAAAGGTCCCTTGCCTTCGACACAGGCTATGTTGCATTCAGCGCTTGTAAATCCAATTACTAGGGCAACTCATTTGTAAAAGGTCCCTTGCCTTCGACACAGGCTATGTTGCATTTTTAATTTCATCAATTCAATTTACAACAGAGAATGCTCGTGTACTTGTACGGAATGTGGACTGGAACAACAAATTATTATCAGTTACACTGACCGATGCCCACCCACACAGTCACTCGTAGGCGCGTTAATATGACTGGTCTAATTCCACATTAATACAGACGTGGCCTTACGATAATAAGTACCATTAAAAAACAACACTTAATTCCACTTAGATGTGAAGGAGCTGTGACTTCCAAGATTCCAAGCAGGGGTTTTCTTGCATCCGATCCGTTCACGTAATCTTCCAGGTGCCGTAAAATTTAAGCTTGCAGAGTTAGCCCGGAACTTTCCGACCAGGTTGCATGCGGCGTCCGCTGCTCTTCCCGAAACTTCCCACTATCAATTCTTAACCCAGCCGGCGAAGCTTGCCTCCGACCGATTAACCACTCACGGTTTCTCGAAGCCCCTACCGGACAGCAGGAGCCCCCCATCCCCCACCCAAAACCAACAATCTGCCAGCCAACCAGGGCCCGCCAAAAATCAGCACCACACCCCTCGACCAAAGATCCTAGCTCCCGACATATTATAACGATCGATATCGGCAGCCCAAGTAGTTAGTGGCGCCAAAATTAAAGCCGCCACGGCTCACTACGAGAGTACGAATGTACTGTTTCAATACTATCATGATGATACATCAAAAGCGCGTTGTATTGGATACTATATATTGTAGTTAAATATCAAATGAGGTTTGTGGATACAGCCTCTGCACATTGTGGACCATATTACTAACAGGCTTGAGCAATATAGATGCTGTAGCGGAGCTGATATCGTAGTAGACTTCAAAATGAAAAATAATGTGTTCACATATGTCTACATCCAAAAGTTTTTTATCCTTTGTTTCCTAAAATATTCTGCGTCTTTCTTAGTATTTTAACAGAAGTATTATCTGAGATAGTCGATGTTATTTATTGTAAATAATGTATTTGCAGTAATTCTTGTGGCATAGGCCAACGACTGGAATGTTTCCGCAGTGGCCAGCAATCTAACGAGATTGCCGGTCTGTGTCAGAAAGTGAACACGAGTTAAACACCGGACGCTTTTGTTATTATGAAACTTTGTGTAAAATATATGTACCTATCTCTAGATTTCACGGACTGCCTCATGTTTCCATTTCGCCAGCAAGTCTTTTTCAACGATGTTGAGCAGCTTCGAAAGGAATTTGCTTTTTCATTCGAATGAAATTACGAATCTAATCTCGATCTTGAAACCTATATGAAACGAGGTACTTCAGAGCGATGGTACTCAGTACAGCATCTAAAATGTGGATATTAGGAATGTGCAAACTGGCGTTAGACATTATACTTTCACCATATTCAATTTAAAACCTAAAATGAGATAGGGATTAACGTCTACTAGTATGTATCCCAGATCGTTGTACAGCATCATGTAATGTTCCTCTATCAGAATCATCTTGGCGATTTTTTCTGTCTTCGAAAATCGCACAGAGTTAATGCAGCTATTTAAACGCACCCATTTTCGCAAAGAAACCGTGTGATTTGCGAGTCAGATCAAGGTGAGGAGCACTTTATGTTCCGTGAGATGTAGCAGGTCGCTCCCGAGCGGGCAGCCGCCGCGATGGACACCATATTTGGCGTGCTTCGAGATGACAAACGCATCCCATGTGACGACATGTTAAGAATTAATTACTTAGAGGGTAACAACAACAAAAATTCTAGGTCGTGGATCACATGGTTCAACCTAAATTCTATTCATTCAGAAACGCTATAGTTCTCTCGTACATAACGTGCGTGTAGAAAAACTTCTTCCACTCAACCACAGAATAATGCATACTTCAAGAGAAAACAGATAAGAACATCTTGTCCATAGATAATTTTACAGGGTGAGGATTTCCCACACAGTTCCGGTTGCTGTGAAGGCCAACAGATCTGCAAAGTGTATACGCAGTCTGAAGCGACGAATAAAAGTATGTACCTGTACCATAGTTCGAACCTGGCTCTCTTAGTCACTAGGCAGAGGCGCTAACTACTATGCCACTCTCGCACAGTAGCTTCGTAGAATTGCACAGACTGGTACATCTCCCTCCTCAGTTCCTCAACCAGAATCCCATCCATGCCGCAGCCACTTGGTATTCCTCTTAAACTCAAACAGCAATCCGTATACAGGGTGTTACAAAAAGATACGGCCAAACTTTCAGGAAACATTCCTCACACACAAATAAAGAAAAGATGTTATATGTCCGGAAACGCTTAATCTCCATGTTAGAGCTCATTTTAGTTTCGTCAGTATATACTGTACTTCCTCGATTCATCGCCATGATTTCATACGGGATACTCTACCTGTGCTGCTAGAACATGTGCCTTTACAAGTACGACACAACATGTGGTTCATGCACGATGGAGCTCCTGTACATTTCAGTCGAAGTGTTCGTACGCTTCTCAACAACAGATTCGGTGACCAATGGATTGGTAGAGGCGGACCATTTCCATGGCCTCCACGCTCTCCTGACCTCAACCCTCTTGAATTTCATTTATAGGAGCATTTGAAAGCTCTTGTTCACCCTACCAAATGTAGAGACTCTTCGTGCTCGTATTGTGGACGGCTGTGATACAATACGCCATTCTCCAGGGCTGCATCAGCGCATCAGGGATTCCATCCGAGGGAGGGTGGATGCATGTATTCTCGCTAACGGAGGACATTTTGAACATTTCCTGTAACAAAGTGTATGAAGTCACTCTGGTACGTTCTGTTGCTGTGTGTTTCCAGTCCATGATTAATGTGATTTGAAGAGAAGTAATAAAATTAGCTCTAACATGGAAAGTAAGCGTTTCCGGACACATGTCCACATAACGTATTTTCTTTCTTTGTGTATGAGGAATGTTTCCTGAAAGTTTGGCCGTAGCTTTTTGTAACACCCTGTATATGTGATAGATATTTTGGAATTGAAAAGGTCTCTGGAACCATATAGTTTCATCTGATTAAAGCACCTCTGCCTGAGCTTCAGGCAGGATCCCTGTTCCATGCTGAGGTGCTATTCCATACCTGCTCACTGAGAAAAAGACCTCGGTTCGAGCCCCGGCCTTGGTACAAATTTTCACTTGTTACTTCAGTCTGCATATATATGTCACATATGTTTGAAACTTGGAATGGTCTCTGGAATCATAAAGTTTAATATGACATTTGCAAAGACATTTCTTATTGTTGTACACACATCAAAGAAAGTTTTGAATCACCTCGGTTCCGAGAATTCCGGAACCTGTACGGAAAACTGAAATAGAGATCAACATAAACATCATTTCTGCTCTTTTTATTGCTCATGAAAACAACACATTGCATGCTGTGCCACCACACAGCGAGACCTTCACAGGTGGTGGTCCACATTGCTGTACACACCGGTACCTCTAATGCCCAGTAGTACGTCTTCTTGCATTGATGCATTCCTGTATTCGTCGTGGCATACTATCCATAAGTTCATCAAGGCACTGTTGGTCCAGGTTGTCTCACTTCTCAACGGCGATCCGGCGCAGATTCCTCAGAGTGATTGGTGGGTCACGACGTCCATAAACAGCCCTTTTCAATCTACACTCCTGGAAATTGAAATAAGAACACCGTGAATTCATTGTCCCAGGAAGGGGAAACTTTATTGACACATTCCTGGGGTCAGATACATCACATGATCACACTGACAGAACCACAGGCACATAGACACAGGCAACAGAGCATGCACAATGTCGGCACTAGTACAGTGTATATCCACCTTTCGCAGCAATTCTCCCATGGAGACGATCGTAGAGATGCTGGATGTAGTCCTGTGGAACGGCTTGCCATGCCATTTCCACCTGGCGCCTCAGTTGGACCAGCGTTCGTGCTGGACGTGCAGACCGCGTGAGACGACGCTTCATCCAGTCCCAAACATGCTCAATGGGGGATAGATCCGGAGATCTTGCTGGCCAGGGTAGTTGACTTACACATTCTAGAGCACGTTGGGTGGCACGGGATACATGCGGACGTGCATTGTCCTGTTGGAACAGCAAGTTCCCTTGCCGGTCTAGGAATGGTAGAACGATGGGTTCGATGACGGTTTGGATGTACCGTGCATTATTCAGTGTCCCCTCGACGATCACCAGTGGTGTACGGCCAGTGTAGGAGATCGCTCCCCACGCCATGATGCCGGGTGTTGGCCCTGTGTGCCTCGGTCGTATGCAGTCCTGATTGTGGCGCTCACCTGCACGGCGCCAAACACGCATACGACCATCATTGGCACCAAGGCAGAAGCGACTCTCATCGCTGAAGACGACACGTCTCCATTCGTCCCTCCATTCACGCCTGTCGCGACACCACTGGAGGCGGGCTGCACGATGTTGGGGCGTGAGCGGAAGACGGCCTAACGGTGTGCGGGACCGTAGCCCAGCTTCATGGAGACGGTTGCGAATGGTCCTCGCCGATACCCCAGGAGCAACAGTGTCCCTAATTTTCTGGGAAGTGGCGGTGCGGTCCCCTACGGCACTGCGTAGGATCCTACGGTCTTGGCGTGCATCCGTGCGTCGCTGCGGTCCGGTCCCAGGTCGACGGGCACGTGCACCTTCCGCCGACCACTGGCGACAACATCGATGTACTGTGGAGACCTCACGCCCCACGTGTTGAGCAATTCGGCGGTACGTGGCCATGCCCACTATACGCCCTCGCTCAAAGTCCGTCAACTGCACATACGGTTCACGTCCACGCTGTCGCGGCATGCTACCAGTGTTAAAGACTGCGATGGAGCTCCGTATGCCACGGCAAACTGGCTGACACTGACGGCGGCGGTGCACAAATGCTGCGCAGCTAGCGCCATTCGACGGCCAACACCGCGGTTCCTGGTGTGTCCGCTGTGCCGTGCGTGTGATCATTGCTTGTACAGCCCTCTCGCAGTGTCCGGAGCAAGTATGGTGGGTCTGACACACCGGTGTCAATGTGTTCTCTTTTCCATTTCCAGGAGTGTATCTCTGGCATGCTCGATAGTGTTCATGTCTGGAGAACATGCTGGCCACTCTAGTCGAGCGATGTCGTTACCCTGGAGGAAAACATCCAAAAGATGTGCACGATGGGGGCACGAATTTTCGTTCATGAAGACGAATGCCTCGACAATATGCTGCCGATATGGTTGCACTATCGGTCGGAGGATGGCATTCAAGTATTGTACATCCGTTACGGCACCTTCCATGACCCCCAGCAGCGAACTTCGGCCCCACATAATGCCACCCCAAAACAGCAGAGAACCTCGACCTTGCTACACTCGCTGGACGGTGAGTCTAAGGTGTTCAACCTGATCGAGTTGCCTCTAAACAAGTCTCCGACGATTGTCTGGTTGAAGGCATATGGGACACGCATCGGTGAAGAGAACGTGGTGCCAATCCTGAGCGGTCCGGCACGTTGTTGGCCCCCAATGTACCGCGCTGCATTGTGTCGTGGTTGCAAAGATGGACCTTGCCAAGGATGTCGGGAGAGAAGTTGCGCATCATGCACCTACTGCGCACAGTTTGAGTCGTAACACAACGTCCTGTTGCTGCACGAAAAGCATTATTCAACAAGGTGGCGTTGCTGTCAGGGTTCCTGCGGGCCATAAATCATAGGTAGTGGTGATTCACTAAGTAGTAGCCCTTCGGCGGCCTGAACGAGGCATGTCATCGACAGTTCCTGTATCTATCTCCTCCATGTCCGAACAACATCGCTTTGTTTCACTCCGAGACGCCTGGACACTTCTCTTGTTGAAAGCAGCCGGCTGCTGTGGTCGAGCGTTTCTAGGCGCTTCAGTCCGGCCGGAATCGCACTGCTGCTACGGTCGCAGGTTCGAATCCTGCCTCGGGCAAGGATGTATGTGATGTCCTGAGGTTAGTTAGGTTTAAGTAGTTCTAAGTCTAGGGGACTGATGACCTCAGACGTTAAGTCCCATAGTGCTTAGAGCCATATGATTTTTTTTTTTTTTTTTTTTTTTTGGGAGCCCTTTCTGGCACAAAGTATCAATGCAGAAGCTATCGAACCGCGGTACTGACCGTCTAGGCATGGTTGAACTACAGACAACACGAGCCGTGTACCTCCTTCCTGGTGGAATAATAGGAACTGATCGGCTGTCGGACCCCCTCCGTCTAATGGGCGCTGCTCGTGCATTGTTGTTTACATCTTTGGGAGGGTTTAATGGCATTTCTGAACAGTAAAAGGGACTGTGTCTGTGATACAATAACCACAGTCAACGTCTACCTTCAGGAGTTCTGGGAACCGGGGTGATACAAAACTTTTTTCGATGTGTTTATATATGGAGTCTGTTCTTTCAGACATGCCCCCTCAACAAATGGCAGGAACGTTTTCACACAGGAAAGGCAGTGTGGACGAGAATGAACGCTATATGTGCGGAATAGGTATGTTATTGTTCATTGTGTGGAGGAAAATAAGGAATATGCATCATCATGTCATAGTACTATACCTTTATGACATTTCATATCTTCAGTCTGAATACTTCCTGGGTCCGACTTCTTGGGGGCATCATGAGGAAAATGGACAAGAGGGCGTGCTCGAATAGCTGAATCGGATAACGCGACCGCTCACGTAAAGCGGGCTGTCCGGTTTCGAGTCCCGGTACGGCACAAATTTTCTCATGTCGCCATGGAATTGTGTGAGTGCCCTAATGCAGCTAACGTCAGTATTTCCCTTCCGTAATGCACAAAGATATTTCCCTTGTGTTTCAGGTAGGTAGCTGCCGGTCCGTCGCTCACCTGGTTTGTTTACTTTTACCTCAGGAGCGGGCCTGCAGTGGGAAGCTGGCAGCTGCTACCAGAGGCAGTTGCGCTCCACTTGCTTAAGCAAATAAGGCCACTGCGTGTGCGTCTGCTGAACTGCACCAGTAAAAGAAGTGGACGGCGAGACGGCAGAATGCGCTCGCGCGATATATGCGAGCTGGGGCAGGCAGAAAGTGGATACAGGCCTCGAGACGGAGGAAATATTCACTCGGCGGGCCGGATATTTCCTCGCCCAGGTCGATACTGGCGGAATGGAGGCGAAACGTATGAGCCCCACAGCCACGTGGGTAGAGCCGAGGCAGCGGCTAGGCACCGTCTGTCCGCAAATGCATGTTTTTCCTGCACTGGAAAATGATTGTGGAAGCTTTACAGACCAAAATTATACACGAAATGCTCGAAGCCAATCATATATATATATATATATATATATATATATATATATATATATATATATATATATATATATATATATATATATTGTGATTCGAAATAATACTCTGCTGGAAATTAAAATTGCAACGTCAGGAAGAATAGCAAATAACAACAATTTACTTACTTTGAGTGTGCAGTATAGTAGAAAAAATACGCGATGAAATTAGGACGTGATTTGGTGGTAGTGAGGAGGGGGGGGGGGGGAGGGTTGGCAGCAACAACGGTTCTAACTGGTGTCGCGTCCCAGACGTTAATGTTGCTTGGGGTTGTGGGTGACAGCGTTCGGAAAGAGGCACATAGTTGGCCCAAATGAGAGGACCGTTGACCTGACTATGTTTGCTAAAATTCCGATATCTCATAACGAAAACGTTAAACAAGTACTGAAATGACAAACATTATGAGTGTTTTACAACTTCTGACTTTATTCGGAAAACAGTATGAACTTCTGATAGTCTTGCTCTAAAGAAATTGTACCCAGGAAGAGACCAAGTATTTATGCAGAGACGGTGACTAACTAGCACCGTTCGGTCTATTTATAATGGAACCGACACGCAGAAGTCCCTAGCTAAACGATCAGGATTTCATCAGCTGCGCTACAACTACTGCGGATAACTCTGTTTGGTCCTCAGTGACTTCTCTCTTCGGCTGCATCTGTTGATGCAATTAATCTGAGTGCAATAGGCCTCTTGGAGTGTCTTGCTTCGGAGTTTTAATCCTTTTTTCTACTTCACCTCCCGACAGCCCCTGACATGGCATGTTATTGAAGAGCCAAAAAAATGGTTCAAATGGCTCTGAGCACTATGGGACTTAACATCTCAGGTCATCAGTCCCCTAGAACTTAGAACTACTTCAACCTAACTAAACTAAGAACATCACACACATCCATGCCCGAGGTAGGATTCAAACCTGCGACCGTACCGGTCGCGCGGTTCCAGACTGAAGTGCCTAGAACCGCTCGGCCACCAGCGGCCGGCTATCGAAGAGCTATCACCATCTTATTGGATCTAAATGTGCACTACGGAGTCTGAGTGGAGGGAGGGAGACCTCTGTCGTTAAATCATGTCTTAGGCTTGCCATAGTGTCTTCATGATGTCCAGGTCCCTCTGCCAGACTCGTTTCCTTTAGCCCTGTCGTAACCTCACTACTCGTCTTATAACACTCTTGTTCTTACAGTCTCTAGTCGGCATTTTTTTCCGACGCCTTTAAGAGACTTAGATGTGTTATGTAACCACCCTGCAAGATCTGTCTGTTGTCGCGCACAGGCAACCATTATCTTTTGTTCCATACCTCCCTCTTTGCTATGTTTCGAACTAACCAGATTTATTAATCATTTGGATTTGCAGCTCCTTGTGTTTACCGTGTAGCAGTTAAAATTGTGGGATGTAAGGTCCGCCAGTTATTCAAAACACCGTTTTTCCGAGTTCGCAAACATGTTTCAGCACCACTGTGCCATCATCAATGGGTTTCCATTTTATTTAATCTATAATGTGAGCATTTTTACTAAATGATTACAAAATTATGTGGATATTTAGTTCAAACAATAATTCGTTTCTTATTGTTAATACCTTTACACCTGGTATGCATGATTTTTCAGGACCATTTGTGTATTGTTTATTACAGATAGCTTGTCATCTGCAACGAAACGATGTTAATGAGAAATTATGTTGGGAAGTAACTTATCATCCAAAAGTAATTTAGTTTGTCGCGATATTTCGCGCCTACATTCGTTATTACTCACGTTTTCGTGTGACTAGCCCTTTTATTCTCAGAATCTTGGTGAGGTGTCGTGATGCACACGTAAATATAACACGCATATTCACAAATAATGTCATAAAAGCACTTTGCACTTCATCAAAACACCGTGTAATTGTGGTTGTTATGTGTGCCAGCCCAGTCGGTGTTCATTTGTTCACCAGTGAGTTCGGCGCAAAATTTGAATTTTGTTTACATTTTATCTTTCTGTGTGTGTGTGTGTGTGTGTGTGTGTGTGTGTGTGTGTGTGTGTGTGTGTGCTTTCTGTAGGCATCTTAGCTGTTTATGTTTTCTCTTACATGGTGTTCTGTTGTGCGTAAAATTGTGAGTCTTTGCAGAGTGTAGTGAATCCATATATATATACAGGGTGTTTCAAAAATGACCGGTATATTTCAAACGGCAATAAAAGCTAAACGAGCAGCGATAGAAATACACCGTTTGTTGCAATATGCTTGGGACAACAGTACATTTTCAGGCGGACAAACTTTCGAAATTACAGTAGTTACAATTTTCAACAACAGATGGCGCTGCAAGTGATGTGAAAGATATAGAACACAACGCAGTCTGTGGGTGCGCCATTCTGTACGTCGTCTTTCTGCTGTAAGCGTGTGATCTTCACAACGTGCAAGTGTGCTGTAGACAACATGGTTTATTCCTTAGAACAGAGGATTTTTCTGGTGCTCGAATTCCACCGCCTAGAACACAGTGTTGTTGCAACAAGACGAAGTTTTCAACGGAGGTTTAATGTAACCAAAGGACCGAAAAGTGATACAATAAAGGATCTGTTTGAAAAATTTCAACGGACTGGGAACCTGACGGATGAACGTGCTGGAAAGGTAGGGCGACCGCGTACGGCAACCACAGAGGGCAACGCGCAGCTAGTGCAGCAGGTGATCCAATAGCGGCCTCGGGTTTCCGTTCGCCGTGTTGCAGCTGCGGTCCAAATGACGCCAACGTCCACGTATCGTCTCATGCGCCAGAGTTTACACCTCTATCCATACAAAATTCAAACGCGGCAACCCCTCAGCGCCGCTACCATTGCTGCACGAGAGACATTCGCTAACGATATAGTGCACAGGATTGATGACGGCGATATGCATGTGGGCAGCATTTGGTTTGCTGACGAAGCTTATTTTTACCTGGACGGCTTCGTCAATAAACAGAACTGGCGCATATGGGGAACCGAAAAGCCCCATGTTGCAGTCCCATCGTCCCTGCACCCTCAAAAGGTACTGGTCTGGGCCGCCATTTCTTCCAAAGGAATCATTGGCCCATTTTTCAGATCCGAAACGATTGCTGCATCACGCTATCTGGACATTCTTCGTGAATTTGTGGCGGTACAAACTGCCTTAGGCGACACTGCGAACACCTCGTGGTTTATGCAAGATGGTGCCCGGCCACATCGCACGGCCGACGTCTTTAATTTCCTGAATGAATATTTCGATGATCGTGTGATTGCTTTGGGCTATCCGAAACATACAGGAGGCGGCGTGGATTGGCCTCCCTATTCGCCAGACATGAACCCCTGTGACTTCTTTCTGTGGGAACACTTGAAAGACCAGGTGTACCGCCAGAATCCAGAAACAATTGAACAGCTGAAGCAGTACATCTCATCTGCATGTGAAGCCATTCCGCCAGACACGTTGTCAAAGGTTTCGGGTAATTTCATTCAGAGACTACGCCATATTATTGCTACGCATAGTCGATATGTGGAAAATATCGTACTATAGAGTTTCCCAGACCGCAGCGCCATCTGTTGTTGAAAATTGTAACTACTGTAATTTCGAAAGTTTGTCTGCCTGAAAATGTACTGTTGTCCCAAGCATATTGCAACAAACGGTGTATTTCTATCGCTGCTCGTTTAGTTTTTATTGCCGTTTCAAATATACCGGTCATTTTTGAAACACCCTGTATATGCCTCAGCGATACAGATAGCCGTGCCGTGGGTGCAACCACAACGGAGGGGTATCTGTTGAGAGGCCAGACAAACGTGTGGTTCCTGAAGAGGGGCAGCAGCCTTTTCAGTAGTTGCAGGAGCAACAGTCTGGATGATTGATTGATCGGGCCTTTTAACTCTAACCAAAACGGCCTTGCTGTGCTGGTACTGCTAAGGGCTGAAAGCAAGGGGAAACTACAACCGTAATTTTTCCCGAGGGCATGCAGCTTTACTGTATGGTTAAATGATGATGACGTCCTCTTGGGTAATATATTCCGGAGGTAAAATAATCCCCCATTCGGATCTCCGGGAGGAGACTACTCAGGAGGACGTTGTTATCAGGAGAAAGAAAACTGGCGTTCTACGGATCGGAGCGTGGATTGTCAGGTCTCTTAATCGGGGAGGTAGGTTAGAAATTTTAAAAATGGAAATGGATATGTTAAAGTTGGATATAGTGGGAATTCGTGGGGGAAGAGGAACAAGACCTTTGGTCAGGTAAATACAGCGTTATAAATACAAAATCAAATACGGGTAATGCAGGAGAAGGTTTAATAATGAATAGGAAAATAGGAATGCGGGTAAGCTACCACAAACAGCATAGTGAAGGCATTTTTGTGGCCAAGATAGATACGAAGCCCACGCCTACCACAGTAGTACAAGTTTATATGCCAACTAGCTCAGCAGATGACGGAGAGATTGATGAAATGTATGATGAGATAATAGAAATTATTCAGACAGTGAAGGGACAGGAAAATTTAATAGTCATGGGTGACTGGAACTCGATAGTAGGGAAAGGATGAGAAGGAAACGTAGTAGGAGAATATGGAATGGGAGTAAGGAATGAAAGAGGAAGCCGCCTTGTAGAATTTTACACAGAGCATAAGTTAATCATAGCTAACACTTGGTTCAAGAATCATAAAAGAAAGCTGTATACATGGAAGAAGCCCGGAGATACTAGAAGGTCTCAGATAGATTATATAATGGTAAGACAGAGATTCAGGAACCAGGTTTTAAATTGTAAGACATTACCAGGGGCAGATGTGGACTCTAATCACAATCTATTGGTTATGAACTGTAGATTAAAACTGAAGAAACTTCAAAAGGTTGGAATTTGAGGAGATGGGATCTGGATAAACTGAAAGAACCAGAGGTTGTAGAGAGCTTCAGGGAGAGCATTAGGGAAGAATCGAAAAGAATGGGGGAAAGAAATACAGTAGAAAAAGAATGGGTAGCTTTGAGAGATGAAATAGTGAATGTAGTAGAGGATCATGAAGGTAAAAAGACGAGGGCTAATAGAAATCCTTGGGTAACAGAAGAGATATTGAATTTAATTGATGAAAGGAGAAAATATAAAAATGCAGTAAATGAAGCAGCCAAATAGGAATACAAACGTCTCAAAATGAGATCGACAGGAAGTGCAAAATGGATAAGCAGGGATGGCTAGAGGACAACTGTAAGGATGTAGACGAGCATATTACTAGGGGTAAGATAATACATCCACTGCCTACTGGATGATTATAGATACCTTTGGAGAAAAGAGAACCACTTGATGACTATCAAGAGCTCAGATGGAAACCCAGTTCTAAGCACAGAAGGGAAAGCAGAAAGGTGGAAGGAGTATATAGAGGGTCTATACAAGGGCGATGTTCTTGCGGACAATATTACAGAAATGGAAGAGAATGTAGATGAAGATGAAATAGGAGATATGATACCGCGTCGAAACAAGGCCCCGGGAGTAGAAACATTCCATTAGAACTACTGACAGCCTTGGGAGAGCCGGTCCTGACAAAACTCTACCATCTGATGAACAAAATGTATGAAACAGGCGAAATACCCTCAGATTTCAAGAAGAATACAATAATTCCAATCCCAAAGAAAGCAGATGTTGACTGATGTGAAAATTACCGAAGTAACAGTTTAATAAGCCACGACTGCGAAATACTAACACGAATTCTTTACAGACGAACGGAGAAACCGGCAGAAGCCGACCTCGGGGGAGATCAGTTTGGATTCCGTAGAAATGTTGGAACACGTGAGGCAATACTGACCCTACGACGTATCTTAGAAAATAGATTAAGGAAGGACAAATCTACGTTTCTAGCATTTGTAGATTTGGAGAAAGTTTCCGACAACCATGACTGGAATACTCTCTTTCAAATTCTGATGGTGGCAGGGGTAAAATACAGGGAGCGAAAGGCTATTTGCAATTTGTACAGAAACCAAGTGGCAGTTATAAGGTGAGGGGCATGAAAGGGAAGCAGTGCTTGGGAAGGGAGTGAGACAGGATTGTAGCCTATCCCCGATGTTATTCAATCTGTATATTGAGCAAGCAGTGAAGGAAACAAAAGAAAAATTCGGAGTAGGAATTAAAATCCATGGAGAAGAAATAAATACTTTGAGGTTCGCCGATGAGATTGTAATTCTGGCGGAGACAGCAAAGGACCTGGAAGAGCAGTTGAACGGAGTGGACAGTGTCTTGAAAGGAGGATATAAGATGAACATCAACAAAAGCAAAACGAGCATAGTGGAATGTAGTCGAATTAAATCGGGTGATGCTGAGGGAATTAGATTAGGAAATGAGACACTTAAAGTAGTAAAGGAGCTTTGCTATTTGGGGAACAAAATAACTGATGATGGTCGAAGTAGAGAGGATATAAAATGTAGACTGGCAATGGCAAGGAAAGCGTTTCTGAAGAAGAGAAATTTGTTAACATCGAGTATAGATTTAAGTGTCAGGAAGTCGTTTCTGAAAGTATTTGTATGGAGTGTAGCTATGTATGGAAATGAACCGTGGACGATAAATAGTTTGGACAAGAATAGAAGCTTTTGAAATGTGGTGCTGCGGAAGAATGCTGAGGATTAGGTGGGTAGATTACAAAACTAATGAGGAGGTATTGAATAGAATTGGAGGGAAGAGAAGTTTGTGGCACAACTTGACTAGAAGGAGGGATTGGTTGGTAGGACATGTTCTGAGACATCAAGTGATCACCAATTTAGTATTGGAGGGCAGGGTGGAGGGTGCAAATCGTAGAGTGAGACCAAGAGAGTAATACACTAAACAGATTCAGAAGGATGTGGGTTGCAGTAGGTACTGGGGGATGAAGAAGCTTGCACAGAATAGAGTAGCATGGAGAGCTGCATCAAACCAGTCTCTTGTTTGTGTTGGCTTCTTTGTAAAGTTCCTTTAATGTGCTAAATAGTGTGCCCTTGCAGATTGTAGTGTATTCATTTATGACCTGTTTTCCTCCTGCCAGTTCCCGCAGGTTCTACACCGGATTTGGTACTGAAAGCGTTTACAATCAGTGGCGAAGTGCTTACAGTGGACGATGTGAGAGGTCCCGGTGAAAGGGTACAGTACCGCCCGACATTGAAAATAGGTACAACATACTTCATTATTCTTGTCAGAACAACACAGTTTTTGTAAAAATAACTCAATTTCAATTAATACAGCGAAGCCGTATACCAGTGTGGGAAAGAATGACAATTTATTTATTTATTTAATTGATGTGCACTCCCACAAAATAAATCCCTAATCCAGTTTGGTGAGATCTGTGAAATGAATGAATGTATGGTCGTCTGCTAACCGCAGATAGTGAATGTGAATATATGATCATCTTTGAGACGGTACTTGGGTCACCTTTGGTGGGACCAAAGAGATGAAATTTACCTGAGCTTTGAGCGCCTGAAATGTGCCTGACCAATACAGTAGCAAGGTGCTCCCCCACTTCGGCTGAGGTGCGAGAGAACCTGAAGAACGGCCATGTTTCAGCACTCTGCCGCTGGATCTAGTGTTGGTAAGACCTGCCTCAGGCGTGCTCCGTAAGGACAAAAGAGTGGAGACATGGTATGCATGTGAAATACTTAAGAGTAGTTTAGAATAATAATTTTTCTATTTCAGGAACTTTTGTGGGGAGAATTAAATGTCAGGCAGGTAATATTAGTGGGATCGTAGTAATCTTCGGAAGTGACCAACGGTCACAACGAAACCAAGTGTAGCAATAAGTTGAAATACTCGTGAGTGCTGAAGTTAATCTGAATTACTAACGTGTGTACTATAAGTTGGAAATATTTAAGAAATGGCGTGTGCAGGACTTGAAATTAGAGACGAGTACTTCCACGTGGTGAGTACTGTGTGAGTCTCAATCTGTGTATGAGACAAAGGATAAAGAGAAGTACTCGTCCATGGTATCAGTTGAGGACTCGCGTGTGTGATGAATATGTTCTTAATATTACTTTGCGTGTTATGTTTCCGTGTGACGCTTGATTCAAACTACACTGCTGGCCACCGTAAATGCAACACCGTGAAGGAAGCATCCGAATCAAGTGAAATTTACACCATGGGTTTGCAGCGATGAGATATGCAACTGATTAGAATTTCAGCGCAGACGCACATCACGCGCGCCTGTGGCGCCACCTCATAGAGCCATTTAAGGCTTGGCGATTTCGACGAGTGTACGTTCGGCACGTGTGTTTACCTTGTGGTTGTTTCACAAGACGATCAGTTATGCCTCGTAGACAACAGCGAACATCGTTTGATCAAGTATCCGAGTTCGACAGAGGAAGGATAGTGGCTTACCGAGATTGTGGATTATCATACAGAGAAATCGCTAGTCGTGTTGGACGAAACCAAACAACTGTAATGCGGATATGTGACCGTTGGATGCAGGAGGGTACGACGGACCGACGTGGTCGATCGCATTCACCTCGGTGCACCACTGCACGTGCTGATAGGCAAATTGTGCGCATGGCAGTGACGGATCGCTCAGTGACATCCCGAACCATAGCACAGCACAATGCGTCTGTAACGCATCATCCAGTGTCTGCGCGTACCATCCGACGCCGTTTACAGCAGAGTGGTCTGTCCGCAAGACGCCCATTGCTTCGTCTACCATTGACGCAGAATCACAGACGTCTCCGTCGCCAATGGTGTGATGACAGACGGATGTGGACGGCAGAATGGAAGACGTTGTCTTTACTGACGAGGCACGCTTCTGTCTGCAGCACCACGATGGTCGGATTCGAGTGTGGAGACACCGTGGAGAGAGGATGCTGGACAGCTGCATTATGCACCGCCACACTGGTCTTGCACCCGGTATTATGGTATGGGGCGGTATTGGATATTACTCTCGCACGCCTCTAGTACGCATTGCCGGTACTTTAAATAGCCGGCGCTACATATCCGAGGTGCTGGAGCCAGTTGTCCTTCCTTACCTTCAGGGCTCGGCCACAGCCATATTTCAATAGGATAATGCGCGACCACACGTGGCACGCATTGTCCAAAGGTTCTTCGTCAATAACCAGATTGAAGTGCTTCCCTGGCCGGCTCGCTCTCCGGATCTTGCGCCGATAGAAAACATGTGGTCCATGGTTGCTCAACCAGTGACCCAGATTACATTCCCAGCTGCCACACCAGATGATCTTTGGCAACGTGTGGAAGCTGCTTGGGCTGCTGTACCCCAGGAACACATCCAACGTCTCTTTGACTCAATGCCGAGACGTGTGGCAGCGGCGATCTCCAACAATGGCGGCTACTCTGGCTACTGATTCTGGCAGGAACCACATGTCACAGACGTCTGTAAACGTAATCATTTGATACTTGGTCAACATGTTATCTACAAAATAAATTTTGTTGTGCTACCTCTTGTCTTTCTTGGTGTTGCATTTACGGTGGCCAGCAGTGTATAATACTCTGAGAGAGAAGCAAGGTGAGTCAGCCGTCTATCCAGCAACGCCACTTGGCTTGCATTGCACAGGAAGACGTGCATATATCGTCCAGAGTTCGTAGTGGGAAAGAAAAGTTACGAAGTGGGGCAGTGTCGTGTGAAACTGGGATGAATACTAATTGAAGTGGGAAAGCTGAAAGTGATGTGATTATAGTGTTGTGACTATTCCTTATGTTGTATTCCATGTTGCAGTGTGGTGTATGTCACGTAATTTAAGTATGTGTGGTTTGCATGGGAGAGTAGCAAGGTAGTTTCAGAGGTAGTGGGTTATGCATGTTCCTTTTGTGCCGCTCGGTCTGGAGGAAAGTTTCGTGATGATGGTTGTGAGAGACGAAGTGTGAGATACATATATATAAAAAAAAAGATCCACCATCCTATCCAGAAAGTGCACTGTAGCATTAAATAATTACGAGACCATAAGATAGAGAATCACCAATGTAAAGCCATGCCCACTGGGCGGAATTTCTCATGTAGGTTATAGAATTTGTGTGTTTAGGTTATAGAATTTATCGGAATAAATAAGATAGTGACAAGAAAAAGATTGGTGGCCTTTTCCTTCAAATTGTATGTTGTCATGATATCCAGAATTTATCATGTGTGCGCCATTCATATTCAGTGCGATGGCCACGTGTTGATCAAAGCCGTTAAATAAAAAGGAAAATGTGGTATTCCCAGTGCGTAGTGAACAGTCAGAGCTGTGTAAATTACTAATAGTCAGAAGTGCGTTTCCGTTGCGTAATATTCATACAGAAGAATAATTTGTAACTTAATTGTGAGTACTAGAGTTCATGTTACTCGATAAATAAGAATGAATCCACTCGCTTGGCAGACCACTCATCTTGCAGGCCTGACTGCTTGATGCCACAGTATGAGCAAGGCATGTGGGTGCCTCTCACCATACTCCGAGGAGCGTAGGGGACAATGCGGGAGAACCGCACCGCCGAAGAGGCAAGGTCATAGCAGAGGTGGTTTGCCATTGCCTTCCTCCGACCGTAATGGGGACGAATGATAATGATGAAGACGACACAACAACACCCAGTCATCTCGAGGCAGTTAATATCCCTGACCCCGTGCGCGGGAAGCGAAAACGCTACTGCAAGACCACGAGCTGCGGACACAGTGGAGAGTTAATGATTTAAAATCGATGAAAAGCAGCACTATGGTCGGGTTAGTAACTTTTGAGTGGAAATCAGACCACCAACATCAATTTACAACACTTCACTGCGGAATGCCTACCTGAATCAAGAACTTACAAATCTGCAGTGTGGAAGGCAATTGCTGATACAGGATGACAATTATTGAACTATATGAAAAAAAACGTAAATTTATTACAAACTACGGCGTGGACACAAATTATTCAAAATGTAAACGTCACTACAGATATTCGGAATTAGTTTATGACATGTTCGATATGCTTGCCATCATTGGCGGTGATGGAGCGCAGACGGATAGCGAAATTCTGCATGACCCGCTGAAGTGTCGGAACATCGATGCTGTCAATGATCTCCTGAATGGTTGTTTTCTGCTCAGCAATGGTTGTGAGAATACAGCCATACAAAGAGGAGTCGCATGTGTTCAGATCCGGAGAACGTGGCGACGAATCGAGGGCCATGCCAGCCGCCACTACGTACCCCAGAGCCAGAATGTGGTGCCTAAAGTGCTCCTCCAGGACATAAAACACACTCCTGATTCGATGGGAGTCACTATGGAAAATGGGGATGAAATCATCCTTCAAAACCGTCACATACCGTTCGATAGTCACCATGCCATCAAGGAATATCTCACCGATTATTCCCTGACTGGACACTGCACACCACACAGTCACCTGTCGAGGGTGGAAAGACGTCTCGATCACGAAATGTGGATACTCAGTCCCCCAAATACGCCAATTTCGCTTATTGACGAACCCTTCTAAATGAAAGTGGGCTTCGTGGCTAAACGAAGCCATATTCACATCGAATCCCTGTTCGTTATTTCTGTAGACAGTAGTGTTGGCGAAACACAACCACTATCCCACAGCCCTGGGGCTTAATGGCTGATGTGGCTGAATTTTGTGTGGGAAGAGATGCAGGTCTTCAAAAACAATTTGTCGCAGTATCTCCTCGTTGATTCCCACCTGTTGTGCAGCTAGTGTGATCGATTTCCTGGGGCTGATTTGTTAACATTTTTGGACGACCGACATTGCCAACACTGTCATCATGTTCACTAGCCGTTCTATTAAACTTGCGAATCAAACTGTTGATTGTTAGCACTCTTGGACCGGCTGTCTGCAGCGTGAACTCGGTAGCAAACTTTCTTTGAGCCGCTGTTGGGCTGTTATTGCTCGCACAGTAGACCTTCACAAGCGCTGTACCCTCAGCCACGCATACTATTTCCCATCATGCCCCGCTCCCAACCGTGCACTTTTAACGTCCTTAACGCGAACCGTTTAGAAGTTAAGGCGATTATTTCAAATATTTCAATAATTGTCACCCTGTAAGCTTCATAATGAAATAAGGCTTGTTTTCTAAAATTCGAAAACTTATGTTTGTTGTCAACTTTCCTAATAGTAAGGTCAAGGTAGTTAATGGAGCCCTCTTTCTCAACTTCAGTAGTAAATGTTATTTTTGGGTGCATGCTACCTATTCCTTGGTCAAATGCACTGACCACACTGGTGTCGCCTTCTATCAGTAATAAAATGTCATCGACATACCGTTTATAATAAATCGTTATATCTTTTAGCTGTGAAAACTTAGCAAAAAATTTACATTCTAAATCGTTCACAAAATATCTCCTGAAGTTCCAGCTACATTATTACCGATCCCAAGCCCATTTTTTTGATAATGTATTTTGTCATTGAAGGTAAAAAAATTGTAAGCCAAGACAAATTCTAGAAATTCAATTGGTTCAGTACACTCTGCAGTACCAATCTTGTTACGGGATAGGAGATTGCGTCTAATAATGTCAATAGTCTCTTTTACTGGGACATTACTGTAGAGGTTTCTTACATCCAAGGATGCTAAAGTCGCATTATTTGGTATATGTATATCATTGATTGCATTTGATAGCTCCTAACTGTTTTTACCCTAAAATAATTATCAAACGTGTAAACTGATTTAAGTTTATTGTTAAGAAACTTATTTAGTTTATAGCATGATGATGACATATTGTTCACAGTCAGTCGGACGAACCGGATTTTCATCTTTGTGAATCTTAACTTGAGATCTAAGCTGGGGAAGTTTGATATTCATAATTTTAAGCGACCTTTTTTGTCAAATTCGTTAAGAAGAAACTGGGAACTGTTAATTGCTTTTTATTACTGTAATGCCTCATATTTTTAAGCACTTTACAGACTTTAGCAATTGTATCCCCCTTTATTTTAAGTTGTTCAATTAATTATAGGAGAATATGTGTATGCCTACAGTAGCAACATCTGGTGGACTTGCAACATAAACATCTTGTGGCAACTACACGGCAGTTTGTTTTGAACAGTAGTGCTGCTAACAACATGACTCTTGCATATGCTGTTATGTATATATATTTGACGATTTTGTGTTTAACTGGCTGCAGAACATTAGGTCATGTTTTTATAAAACAGGTATGCCTCTTCAAACTTAATGCGCACAAATGTACATGTATGTCAGTAGCACGTTTCATTGTGGTCTATTTTTGTCATTTTAAGCTGTATACAGTCTGCTAGTGTATTTTTTCCCATATTCTGCTGCAGATCTGAAAATAGTAATTATAGACCGAAACAAAAAAATTGTTACCACAGACGTAAAGGAAATTTTCTCCTGAGGCATGTAGTGCCAAATTCTGTACAACTGGCGCATTAGACGTCAGTATCTCGAGATGGTTGGGGGACCCTGCCCATAATGCTAAAAACGTTCTCAACTGGAGAGAAAGCTGGCGATTTAGCTGGCGAAAGTAGGGCTTGGCAAGTACGAAGAGGAGAAGTAGAAACTCTCGATGTGTGTGGACGTGCCATATATTGCTGAAATGTAAGCCCAGGATGCCTTGTCGCTATGGGAACAAAACGAGGGAACAAAAAGAGGCGTAAAATATCGCCGACGTTTCGTTGTGCTCTAAGGGTGCCGCGGATGACAACTAAAGGGGTCATTCTATGAAAATAAATGGAGCCCTAGACCAGAATTTCTCGTTGTGGGGACGTATGGTGGGTGACAGTCAGTTTGGTATCCCACTGACGTCTGAGGCCTCGCTAGACACGTCTTCGTTGATTGTCGGGGCTCAGTTCGAAGAACTGATCACCGAAGACAACCATACTCCAGTCAGTGAGATTCCAGGCCGAAGAAGCGTTTGAAAGGTTTCCTTCAATCACTAAAAGTGGCTGAGACATTAAGGTGTCAACACCCTGTAGAACACTGGTGCGAGCCATTAGCTGCTCGAGTGTTTGGGACCCGTTCCAGACTGGATTAATGGAAGACATCGAAGCAGTTCACAGGCGTGCTGCTAAATTTATTACCGGTAGGTTCGATAAAGACGCGAGTATTACAGAAATGCACCATGAAAAATTGTAATCTCTGTAGGGAATAAATTTTGTTTTCACGAAACGCTATTGAGAAAATTTAGAGACCAGACGTTTCCTACTAACTGCAGAACTTTTCTATTGCTGCCGACGTACTTTTCGCGTAAAAAGTGCGAAGACAAGATAACAAAAATTACGACCATACAGAAGCATATAGACAATTATTTTTCCCTAACTCATTTTGTGAGCGGGTTAGGAAAAGGAGTGACTTCTAGTAGTGCACGTACCCTCTGTCACGGAGAATGTACATAGCTGTAAATGTAAAAAGTGCTATATTACGAATCCAGAGGATTCGCGTTCGATACTTGGTCAGTCCTAGGATTTCTGTGTGTCACTTACCAGGTCTTTCACTACTGACAATGTTTATGGAAGTGAATAATGACGAGCTGCACGTATATCAGTATCCACATTCAACTGTAGGTCCCTTGTGTATGGCTGGGTAAGTCAGTTCAGAGGTCGGAGGAAGGCAACGGCATAGGTCTACCACCTCCAAAAGGAACTTGCCTGGTAAGGCACTGCGGTATTCACACAAACCTTTCGCTTGATACCAGCTTTTGTTTTTTTACTTGGCAAGGGCGTGTTGTACACAAAAAGAATTATATAAACATTTGACCAGCTGAAAATTATTTACTTTTCGCGTATATCGTATGGAAATCCTTTTACTGCATAGCTTATGATTTCGAACTAATAATTGGATATTCACGCGAAGACAATTTTCTCAACCCTCGTTGAATAATTTTAGCGTGGCTTTATATATGGTAGCGTGGTGATTTCTGGCCTCTGATAGGTCGTAACTAACAGACAAAGACTGCCCTGCAGCGTGACAAACTTTCGCTGGCTTCAGCCCCCGCTAGCAGTCTTTGATGAGGAGTCACTGGAAGAGGTAGCGAGAGAAAGTTCGTGGCCTGAGCAGATGTGTGTTCACTGTTCAGTACACTATTTTCAGTTCAGTTCTATTCAAACTTTAATTGGATTTCCGTCAGTTCATGGCTTATGTTCAGACGATAAGTGAAGCGGCCTACCCTAAGCTCAGCGAGGAAAAACTAACACCCACGGACAATGAACTGCAGGTTCATTACTAACAAGATAAATTCACTCTTCACCACTTTGGAGCACAAATTCACAAGAACGCCATAATTAGTTTATCAACTGAGTTTTCTGTGTCACTAAGAACTTCGGACTATAGTGAAGCCTGACAATGTCAGGGAGGAGACGGCGGTATAATAAATAAAATTGCATATGTTGTTCTCGCTGTAACACTTGATATACAACTGCAAATAAAGAGCTTTTGATGCAACTTTTACTCATGCATCTCGCCATTCTCCTTCGTTATTAGCTCCATCCTAAGAGATTACGGTACATTATTTGCGTTTTTATCGCTGCGCTGTACTTTGATGTTTTTTTATCATTTTACTGTCACGTATGATCTGTATTTTACATACGGTACGTTACCTGTCTGGCTGCAACTGCCGGATATGACCTAGGCGACGGCTTAAGTACCGGTTGGCAGATGAATTACTAGCGGTCTATTTGCAGCGATGAGACCTGGCAGAGGGGAATACGCCCACGCTAGCAGCTCCTAGGCGCGATGTCACTGCCGTGTGTTGGAGAGATGATGGTTTGGAGTCGCGGCGGTAGCTTCCGGAGCTGTTCTCCATAGCTGGGCTTTTTATTGTGATTGCCTTACTGACACACTTCGTTTTGATTGCGTTGTTGTGGTCCCTGCACTTTCGGACACAGGCAGCTAACGGTGCACTAATGTCATGCCGGTGGGCTATGTGCCACGACGTAGCAACAAAGACGAATGAAGCATTAATACACAGTGTGTAAAAAGTGTAAGTGCATATGTATCGGTAGGTGACTGAGGACGGTGTACTGAACAACATTACATAAGTTTTTACATTATTTGCAGAATAATAGCTACTAAAAGTCAATGTTTTTTGCTTGGTTAGTGCATCCAAGTACATGCGGCAAGAGCATGCCATTATCGCTTATTCTCAAAATGGTTCAAATAGTTCTGAACACTATGGGACTTAACATCTCAGGTCATCAGTCCCCTAGAACTTAGAACTACTGAAACCTAACTAGCCTAAGGACATCACACACATCCACGCCCGAGGCAGGATTCGAACCTGCGACCGTAGCGGTAGTGCGGTTCCAGTCTGAAGAGCCTAGAACCGCTCGGCCACACCGGCCGGCTGTGACGCTTTGTGGGGAGACTGTTAGAGGCAGAGAAAAAACTACCTACACACCGATGTGTGTGCATATTAAGGTACCACATACAAAAATGTCTACATTTATGATCGACACATTCTGCCTAGCACCGTGCAATAGTGTATATGACACAATACATCACTATCATTAATTTGGAAGAGTGTAGCAGGGTACGATTTTGATAGTATTACGTTAAGTGTTGCGTCAAAGACTGCAGTGTTACCGGAAAGCAGACGTGCACGTTCCTATAGCAGATCCACACAGCTGAATTATCAATGGAACCACGACCATGCGAGATCTTCTAAGAGATGTACGCAGCTTCAGAAGTCACAAGGTGAGCAAAAGCGCTTCGACGACATATGTCTGGTGTTCACATGTCCTACTGCAACTCTCATAGGAACTACTAATTTCTACAATTAGCCACATGCTCACGTTCTTGAGATGCTTCAAAGCGTGTTGCGAATGCCCGAAATCGTGTCTGACTGGCGAGAGAGTAACAGACATGTTACAAAAGATGGAGAGACTTATTGCTACTTCACTCGTTATTTGGTAATTTTCACAATCGATAATTTCTGGTGTCGATCATCTCTGGTCGTGTGATCGTACTAGTGTTTAAATTGTGTGTGTATGTGTGTGTGTTGCGTATTGTATCTTTCTGAATTTGCTCTGGGAATAGAGGTGTTAAACTGCCATGCACAGCCATTTCTTGCTGGAGTTTTGCCATGAAAATGACAGGATGGTCACCTTTCGAAATATCGGGGCGATGTCACGTGCTTGCATTGCCCTAGGTTATTTGAAAAGACGAGTCGGAAAACGTTACCTGGTGGACACTCGAAGGAGGGCGTACATTTGCCGCGAATCTGATTACAGAAGTTCCAAAACCACCTTTCCGCGCGAAAACTATGACTTGTGTTCAGATCTCAACATATCTGTCCTACGGATGTTGTGCCGATAAAATTAACAACTAACAGCTGACACAGAGGTGCACACTAGGGGTTCATCTCACTCTCCAGTAGTTCATACAATCTGGAAGAAATCTGTACATATGGTACAAAAGAAAAGAGATGTTCTCTCCGACGAACTTCACAGTGATCTGCTGGTTGTAATTAAACTTTCGCTACTTGTGAGGAACCCCATGAAAACTCAGTGATTGACCGAGCGAGGTGGCGCAGTGGTTAGACACTGGACTCGCATTCGGAAGGACGACGGTTCAATCCCGCGTCCGGCCATCCTGATTTAGGTTTTCCGTGATTTCCCTAAATCACTCCAGGCAAATGCCGGGATGGTTCCTCTGAAAGGGCACGGCCGACTTCCTTCCCCATCCTTCCCTATTCCGATGAGACCGATGACCACGCTGTCTGGTCTCCTTCCCCAAAACCAACCAACCAACCAAACTCAGTGATCGTAGGAAAATGAAGCTTTGTGGAAACATTCGCAAGGGCATGCGGAAGAGAAATAACAAACCGTTGAAAGAAACACATTTTGTTTTCCATATGAAAGGGTAGCATTTACTAACTGCGTACCATGTTTAGGTTGCAGGTTACAAACGTTGCTCAATGCGACGACCATCTGTTGCTCGCAGCAATTTTCGAGCGGTGGACCGCGGAATGCGCAGCCGTCGTGACACAGCTCATATACTGCTTGAACATCGCACATTGTGTCCAGCATCCTCAGCCATGGAAACAGTAACTTCTTAAACAATTTGTGCCGCAGTCGGCCGTCACCCTCTCCCAGGAGCAATTCCTAAATCGCCCGTTGATTCGAATTCCCGAATCACGTTCTTCAACCACGGTGCAGAAAGAGTATCTGTCTGTATTCCTTTAAAGCGTCGATATTCGCGAAGAGCAGCAACGTTACTACTGTTATTTTGATGAAACGGCTTTACCAGTAAAACCTTACTTTTTCTACGCAGATCCATGTTGACTGCACACTGATGCTTGTGTCTCAACCTTACGTCGCTGCACTAGTGCCGGCGCCTATCTGCAGGTCATAGCGGGTCATTCTGAATATCAATCCTATAAAGTTTGGTACGTATATGGTAAATAGCTTTCCGTCAATACAGGCCCAATTAAGGAGAGTTTAGTTGTAACTACCATATACTTGCAGATGTAGAATCGTCTACATCCTTCAAAAACACAAGTCACTATTCTTTCCTCATTGCTTTTCATACATTTGGAAGTAGACACTTCTTTAAAAAAGATTTTAGATTTTAAAAAGGATTTTGTTTGTGTCAGCCACGCTACAACTATGCAGACACTGACCGAACAACGTAGGGAAACAAACAACAGAAGGCATTATGTAACAAGTTGATGGCTTCTGTCAGCATAGGAAAACACAAGAGTGAATTTTCCAGATATGGTAGGAGCTAGGAAACAGTGGTAAGGTGCCGGACTAACATTAATCCAGACATCATTTAAAACAAATTTATTAACAAATAATTCTCACTCAACATTTATAGTAAAACATACTGTCCTATCCCTTTTATTTTTTCTTCTTCTAAAGGGTGGCCATTACAGAGCTTATTCTTAATTGATAATATTTACACTGATCCAATATCAAGGATAAAATACCGGTGAAACAGCAGTGTCAAATTTGAGCCCAACTCAATTATAACATCAATTAAATGTTTCAACTCAAGGTCGATAACTATTAGTGATAAAAAAATTTAAAATCTCCAAAGCTAGTAACGCATAAACAAATTTAGAATAATAAACTGACAGCAATTCAGTTCTAAACACAGTATTCAGATAAATCCAATTTAGCAAAAGCACTTGAAATACACAACAACAAATTACAGCGCGATGTCCGTATCGCAAGTTCTGTACACGCCAGTTTTTCTCGTTCCACAATTTAAAATTTGCTCATTTACTGTGCAGGAGTACCGAACAATTTCAAGCAACTTTAGGTACAAAACTCCTTCAGATTAATGCCAAATTAAGAGACGTGAACCGTTCAATTACAAAAGGCAATTACTTACCTCAAGAATAGATCCGCAGCATCAGAATTCATCCGCTGCTACCTCAGTGGATTTACAGAGCCGTAGTTCTGCAGTCTTATTTTATTTCAGACGTCAGTCTTGCTCACACTTCCTGGCAAAGCATTACACACATCATTGGCGTGATATGACCTGCCACTGGTCTCACATACACATACAAAATAACGGCCCCATCAGGGGAAACTCAGTGACAGCCTTGCAACATGAACAGTTAAAACGAACAAATAAAGGAAAAGTCACGAAAAAGTGGGACAAATGGCGCCCCACAAGGGCAGATTCAATTACGATTTTGCATGACGAAAAACCAAAACACACAGACGAGCAGGTACTCAATAATAAAGTTACTCAGCTTCACGTGGTTCAAAATGGTTCAAAAAAATGGCTCTGAGCACTATGGGACTTAAGATCTGAGTTCATCAGTACCCTAGAACTTAGAACTACTTAAACCTAACTAACCCAAGGACACCACACACATCCATGCCCGAGGCAGTATTCGAACCTGCGACCGCAGCGGTCACGCGGTTCCAGACGGTAGCGCCTAGAACCGCTCGGCCACTCCGGCCGGCAGCTTCACGTGGAGTTATCCAGTAGTGGTGTGAAAATGCAACCGGGTGGCAGTGTCTGTATAGAGACGGTTGAAAGACTTGCAACTCTTGCTTTAACCGCTGATCTCCTTCGGGCTACAGGAGTATTGTGCAAGCGAAGCGCTCTTGCATGTAAAAGGGGAACTCCTTTCCAAATTGTAGCTTTCCAAACAACGGCTCTCAACTACAACTAGGCCGCGCTATTCCTCTAGGTGCGGCCAAGTCGTTTTTCGACACACACGCGGGCTGCTCCCAGCACAGGGCCCCGCTAGCCACCCCGCGCGGGGTGGCCGTGTGGTCTGGCCGCCTTGCCGCGGTTCACGCGGCTCGCCCCCGTCGGAGATTCGAATCCTCCCTCGGGCATGGGTGTGTGCGTGTTGTCCTTAGCGTAAGTCAGTTTAAGTAGTGTGTAAGCCTAGGGACCGATGACCTCAGCAGTTTGGTCACATAGGAACTCCCACAAATTTCCAAATTTCCCCCCCTCGCCACCTTCCTCGTGCCGCTGCTAACTCTAGACTCCCCACCGCTGTCCGTCACACATTCGCACCACAAGCCTCTCTGGAAAATAGATTCTACACAACCAGCGATTCCATCGGAGAGACACAAAGTCGAAAATACCAAAACTTTACGGAAGGTTTGGGCGCAAGGCATAATTCCATTGGAAAAAGAGTAAAGGAGGGTGACTCTATATTCCCGAAAATGTTTATAACAGTCTTTGAAATAGCTATGTCCAAAACTATTTGGAAAGAAAGAGAAATTAGAAGACTCACTAACTTGATATTTGTAGACAACAATATTCTGAAACGGATTTTCCACAGAGCTGCGAAAGTGTGAGCATTAAGATAAATCTGTCCGATATAAATACTATGCACAACAAGTGGGTAACTGCAAGACGAATAATGTTGAACAAAAACAGTCTAAAATGTTAACGAATATATTTATCTGAGCAGGAACTCAAAAACCTGAAATATTTCGCCGAATCAAGCTAGGTTTGAGGACTTGTGCAAGAAACACAGAATTTTTTAAATCTAATATACCAACAAACTTCAAGAAAAGTTTATTCCGAAGTGTGTATTATTTCCATAATAACATAGGACTGTAAAACCTGCACTTTAAACGAATTTTTTAAAAGGAAGCTACGAAAAGTTGATAGAGCTGTGGAAAGATCACCACTAGGTGTGAATAAGAGTTATCGGAAATGGAGTGAAGAAAAGCAGTGAAGACGTAAGAGCAATAACAGGAGTTCAGGATATTGTGGAAAAGGGTAAAGACTCTAAAAGGAAAGGGGTGGGACATACCACATGAAGAAACGGCGGAAGATGGACAAACGCAGTACTAGAGTGGAGTGCCAGATGAAGACGGGAACCACAAGACACAGCACACGACCGCTGGGTTAAAAAGCTGCAGCTGGCTGAAGACAGAGGGAGACGGACTGGCATGGAGACAGCTACTGAAATTGCATTTGTTGATTTAACATTAAATAGGCTACACCTCGTAGAGGCTGAATTAGCTGACCAATAAATAAATAGATAAGCAGACAAGTAATGTTTCTTGTATATACTAAATTTAGTTGTAATTGTTCTTGACGTTCGTGAGTTATGCATTTATTAAAATTACCAAATATGCCTCAACCAGTCACAAAATCATGTTATATTTATTCACTTTTGCAAATCGATTTCAACTGATTAACAGCCATCATCGGTGCTTTCAACCAATATGTGCCCTGAGTAGCAATACTGTCTAAAGCAGAGGTCAAACACAAAGTGATAACTGGTTGCTGCATATTTGGTAATTTTGTGGTTTAGGTCGCTGCACGACTTGGGAACCACATGGAGCCCACCATTCATTCTTATGCATTTATATCACCCCTATCCATCCCCCCTCTCCCCCACCTCAGCTAAAGGCGTGCTTGATGTGTCTTACCGTCATTATATATATATATTCCTTTTTTCCAGGCAGCAAATGATGCAACTGCCAACTTTGGTAGAATGTTTCAGGTATTACGGCGATGTGCTGAAATGACACTGTCTATGCATCTTACTCCCTCCACTCCCACCCCTCTCCCCAACATACCTCAGGAGTGAAATATCAGGACATCAGGACTGATACCAATGGGACTAGGGACTCTGGAAATAATGGATTCGAAGTACGTCGGTCGTTGTCGAATATTTTTACTTTCCACGACTTCTCACAGTCGCCCCCACCATTACGTGAGTGGTAAGAGTGTACTATATCGACGTATTTTTATATAAAAAAATAGCAAATAGCGAGTAATTTACAAAGAAAACGTTGTTGAAATTGCTATAGACATTCCTGAGATATGCGTCTATGTAACCACTTTTTCACCCCCAACCCCACAGACCTTCTTTCCTGTGTACCAAATGGGGTTGAAATAGTTTCTGTGGCTTAGGAGGCAGTGCGGAACGTACATAGTTTCGTACATACATACGTATTGTACATTTATAAATGCAATTGTTTTTGAAAACGTATAGGCCGATTTATGAGTCGACAACATAAACATGACAAGACACTACATATACAGGCACTCGCGACATTCTCCGGTACTGTGCAGTCACACATACGACACGTTAGCCGCCCAATTCGCGGCCGTTTCGAAGCTTTGCTCCAGGCGGAGAGTAGGTCAGCGCGCAACACCCGCTGCGCCCGCATCCCGGTAGGACGGGGCCCAGCTCACCAACTGGGGCAGCCCACATCCTGGACGCGTGGCTCGTTCACAGCAGCCGTGCACGCTTTATTGTCGCATCCTGCGGCCTACATGTCGCCAACCTCCTGCAATCTATCGTCAAACGCCCTCCCCTCTCAACTGAACGTCCTCCGACTAACGCTAGTATCAGAGGTGTGGTAAAACGAAGTCAATAAACAGATGAATCTTTGGCAGTAATAGTGAAATCTTTCAGAGGCACGGATGTTCCTCCGGTACAGTATTCATAGCAACACAGAGTAGTAAAACAGCAGTACCGAGTAGGATCAGAGACTCAGGGATGGACAGCTGATGAATGATCTGGAGCATAGTTGGTACCTGTGACACTGCGATATTTAAACTCCTCCCTCAGCCTCCCTCCCCCCTCCCAATCACAATCCTTATACATTTTATACATAGGTTAATTACAGATTGTCATAAAGACATTTAATATAATCCATTGCCTCCTGTGTTGCAGCGAGGAAATCTTTGAAGGTTCCCTTGTAGGCTCTAACCGGACATTCTTCCACAATGGGTCGGACTGTTTGTTTTTCACCGCCGCAGTTGCAGTTTGGTTTTGGTACCGCTCCCCATTTGTAGAGGGCGTCAGCACATCTTCCGTGGCCAGTAAGTATGCGGGTGTCGAGTTGTCCACACTTTGCGTGTATCACCTGCCTCGAGATGACTGGGTGTTTGTGTTGTCCTCATCGTTTCATCATCATTCATGAAAGTGACTAGATTGGATTGTGCAAAGGTTGGGAAATTGTACGGGCACTGATAACCGTGCAGTTGAGGGCCCCAAAAACCAAATATCATCATCAACACTTTGCGCGACTGGTTGACGTCAGGCGGTTTCTCAGCTGTGATGAAACTTTGGCATTTTGGTGGGCAGTGTTCTTGCCAGTGTTGTTTCTACAGATTGTCGACATCAAAGCTGCAGTTCGTCATCTGTTTAGCAGAGAGTAATGCTGGTCTTCTCAATTTAAGTCTTCTGCGCCCCAAGTCAGCTATGTCGCTGTGTATAGGACAGAAATCCGTAGACGTGATGCATATATATATATATATATACGGACGAACAATGGATCACAATTTCAGAAAAAAACTGAATGATTTATTCAAGAGCTTCACAAATTGAGCAACTCAGTAACTCGTTCGTCCACCTCTGGCCGTTACGCGAGTAGTTATTCAGCTTTACATCGATTGGCAGAGTTGTTGGGTTCTTACTGATTGATATCATGCCAAATTCTGCCCAATGGGCGCATTTCATTGACAAAATCCCGGGACGGTTGAACGGCCCCACCCGTAATGCTCCACACTTTCTCAGTTGGGAAGAGATTCGGTGACCTGTCTGCCCAAGCAGTATAAGCACACCGACAAGCAGTGGGAACTCCCGCCATGTGCAGGCGGACATTATCTTGCTGAAATGTAAATCCAGGATGGCTTGTCATGGAGGACAACGAAACGAGGCGTTCCGTTGTCTCCGGGTACGCCTTCGCTGGTCATTGTGGCTCTGTTCGAAGCGGGACTTGTCACTGAAGACAATTCTACTCCTGTCAATGAGATTACACGCTGAAGATGTGTCTAGAGACGCCTTGGACACCATTGGGATACTGAAACCTCCCCTTAGAAAAATTTATGAATGATTGGGCTGATAAACCCCTTACGTTATTTGATTTTCAAGCAGCTGAGCAAAACTGAACGTGCACAGACATTTCTCTCTTTATTTATTCAGATCATCAATAAACTGACACACAATAGTTTTAGCACAGTGCAATCTGACTTTCAATAATCCCTGCAAAAGAAGGGCCCTGACTAACAATAACCTATTTCATGAATCACTTATCCCACAAAAATCTTCGTTACTCGAACTACTGCAATACAGCGAGCGCCAATACTGCCAGCTAAATAAAAGATTCTAACTACTAAAAGCACTAACTACTGATTGGCATAGTTAGCAAACGAAAGATTTTGACAGAGAACAAACAATGGATTTATTTTAATAGTGTCCGAAAGTCATAATATATATACATATATCAGTTCATGACATCCAGTCTTACAAATTTAGTCTTTCTGATAGACACACGTCCAGATCATCCGCTCTCAAAACTCGGCCATCTCTCTCCCCGCATCCATCACTGCTGGCGGCTCACCTCCAACTGCGCAACGCTATGCGCTGTTCACATCCAACTGCCCAACACTACAATAGCGAATATTCACAGACTGCACACAGCACAGTCAGTGATTTTCATACAGAGCGCTATGTGGCGTTACCAACATAAAAACCTAAACAGCCTACTTACAATACGAACCTGATGGTCGCCCGACAACCAGGAGTGATGGTTTGGGGTGCCATTTCTTTTCTTAGCACAACTCCTATGGTTTTCATCCGCGGCACACTTACAGCACACGCGATATTCTACGCCCCGTTTTGTTTTCATCAAGACCAAGTTCGCCCGCAGAGGGTGAAACTGTCTAATACTTGTCTTCGTGCTTGTCAAACCCTACCTTGACCAGTAAGGTCGCCGAATCTCTCCCCGAATGAGAATGTTCGGAACACTATGGGCAGGGTCCTCCAGCCATCTCGGGATTTTGACGATTCAAGGAGCCAATTGCATGGAATTGGACACTATATCTCTCTGGAGGACATCCAACACCTCTGTCAAATAGTGCCAAGTCGAAGATCGGCTTGCATAAGGACCAGACGTGGATCGATGCTCAATTTGTGAAGCTCTTTCTCTTGAATAAATCATTGTCTTTTTGAAATTATAATCATTTGTCTATCGATTTCGTGATGGGTCTCTCTCTCTCTCTCTCTGTCTCTCTCTTTTGTCTTGCATTGTATGTTCAAATGCTAATGCCAAAGAACCGTTTATATGGGCAGTGCGTATTGCATATTACTGAAAACAAATCCTATCGATACTGAATGTCAACACATGTTGGGACCAGTTGTTGCACAACAAAGTTGGGATATAATTTGCAGCGATACATTTCAGAGACAGAAATGGTACGCAGGTCGCAGTGGTGTCACGGAAATTGACAGAAGCTATGAAGTAAAAATAAGTGCAGTCTCCCACAATTTTCAAACCACGATAACAAAATCAAGCGTATTAAAAGCGTCTTCATTTGTTTACCGTGAGCTCCAGCAAGTGGTGCAACAGTGGTAAGTTAACAGAAGCTATGAAGTAAAAGTAAGTATAGTCTCCGAAAATTTACAAACCACAATAAGAAAAACAAACGTATTACATGCGTATTCATTTGTTAACTGTGAGCTCCAGCAAGTGGTGGCGCAGTGGTAACACCGGTTTCCGTCAGATCACCGAAGTTAAACGCTGCCGAACTGGGCTAGCACTTGGATGGGTGATCCGGTCTGCTGGTTGCACTCAATCCTTGTGAGGGATACTGAGGAGCTACTTGATTGAAAAGTAGCGGCTCTGGTCTCGGAAACTGACATACGGCTGGGAGAGCGGTGTGCTTACCACATGCCCCTCCATATCCGCATCCAGTGACGCCTGTGGCCTGAGGATGATACGGCGGCCGGTCGGTACTATTGGGCCTTCATGGCCTGTTCGGCAGGAGTTAAGCTTAGTCCAGGGATTCGTTAAGCTACTCCGAGTACTTTGAAAAAAAAAATCTGTCAGTTAAGATTATGCCAGTTGACTGACCGACTGGTTTTATATTATGCTTCTTGCGCTGCTTCTAGTAGGAAAGTGTGAGAATAGTCATCAAAAATGACACGAACAATAACATGAGATGAATAACCCCTTACAAGATCCCATTTTTCGTGTAGTTTAGATACATCTACCTGAAACGATGGTTGAGGACTTGTAATCGTTCATAAAGTAAGTTGTTGTTCACAGCCTTGCTATATTTTCGCATAGACTCGTTCCGACTATGTGGAGGTGCTTTCCTTCTTTTTATCCCAGCCGAAAACAACAGGTGTCCCCCTTTAGTCGCCTGTTCACGAAAGGTTGATTTTGCCTGAAAGGCTGGAGGGTTTGACTCACGAAATACAGCGACTTTCACGACGTGTGTGGCGAGTCGGCGCCACAACAGCGCAAAATGCTGTGGCGGTTCGCGCCGTCCCGTTTTGTCTGCCCGGGAACAAGCCAGCTACAAATATAAGTGCCGTTTGCGTAACACAGGCGGTGCGACGTGCTTGCTTAGTCACACACTAATCGCAAGAGTAAGAAAAGAGGCTCTTGTTTCCAGAATGTCACGCTGGCGCCGACCCGATTCCAGCCACGACTCCACACGCAATGGCTGTGCATTGAGACGTCGCTGGTGGTCACAGGTGACATTCATGTGCTCACAAAATAGTTTTTGTCGCTATTGACTGGCACGACACAGTTTGGTAAACAATAAACTTTTACAATCATGTAGATGTAATCTGACTGGCCATTCACGAAATTCATGTGGAAGGGGACGGCAACTTCTCACTTCTTTGATCTCACTGGCGAACTGGTGGTTGCAAGATTTCGATCGGACGAATCAGGCTACGCGGTTTTCTTAGCATAGTATAGGTGAAACTTAGATGGAAAGTAGGAAGGGGTCTCGGGGATGAGAGGCCCTAGGCCGCTGAAGCTGCCTCCACTGTGCTATGTTGAGAGAGCAGCATCACTGAATAGGACACTAGGCCCGTGCCGAGTTTTTCAAGCATAATGGTACTCATTGAAACGCCACTGGTGCCGGCACAATAGCTCAGCGTTGTCGGTCAAGGAACTGGCCATTCTCTTTATGGAAAAAAAAGAGTTCTCGTCGATTAAATTGGAAAAATATCATGTGACATCTCACTGACGAAAAAAACCAGAAGTGACAGATCCAAAGAAAGAAGAAAAATAAAAAATGGTTAGCGTCACTGAAAAAGGAATATGTTTGTTCTGAGTCTTGAGCGTCCCAATGTCACTGGCAAATATTTGAAACGATTTTTATTTTCGTGTTGGCTCCAGCGTCTTCTAAAATTTCTGTAGTTCTGACAATGCAAGTAACTGTCAACTTGCTTTCTGATTACCATACCTGTTAGGCAAATTCTCAACTAGCAGAGGTTCCGTGCATTTCCGTATTACGCGCTTACGCATGCGTTTTTGCGGTGAAAAACTTTCGAACCTGTTACAGGCTGAACGTACAAATGCCGGCTCTACAGCACATCATCGTGCTAAATAAGAGACTGTGGCATTATTTCGTTGCGAAGAGGTAGAATAGTCGACTATTCCTGCAAAAGTCAGTTTTATGTAAGTCTGCGACTTTTCGGGGTCGACTCATTAAAGTAGTGTACGATTTGCAGGGGGGGATGGGGGGGATTTCCCCCCCCCCCTCTGCATCAGACCATCCCTCCTCTGGTTTTAGTTTATGCATCCCAACTCGGGATGTTTATTTCTCACGTACTGGAGTAAAACTTTACATATAATTTAAATTTGTGGAGCCGAACACTGAAAGTTTACTATTAATATTATTAATATGTTTGCTTATTAATTTTGAAAAAGTGTTATGTAGCAGTTAAGCATTTCAAAACATTTAGAACTAAATGAAAAGACGACGCACGCCACATTTCCGTTGCCTGCCATGATGTTGCAAGACGTCGCCCCAGCATAAACGAGGCTTCAGAGCCAGGTTTGTATTGTATGGTGGATGTGATGTGTTGCGTACGAAACAAAAACCTGCAATCAGATCCAAACGTTGTGGAAAACTGTGAAGAGGCATCATCCTGCAGCAAGATAACGCTCGCCCACATTCTGCCAATGGACAGCCGACGGAATAAAAGACTTGAGATTCGAGGTGCTCGAACATCCAGTATACAGTCCAGACCTGGCTCCAAGCGATTTTCACATGTTTGGACTCTTAACGGAAGCACTATAGGGAAGAAGATTTGAAAGTGATGAAGACGTCATAGCTGCGGTACAAAATTGGTTACAGATGCAACCGATAAACGTATTTTATGATGAAATAAAAAAAAAAAAACCGTAAAACGTCGGGATAACTGCATTGAAGTCCAAGGAGGTTACGTAGAAAATTAACGCATGTTTCAGTTTCCTATCATCAGAATAAGTACAGCTTTTCACAAATGTGCCTTTACTTTTTGAATTCCCCTCGTACACCTGTATGTAGATGTTTTTGTAAATAAGCTTTACCTATAATGTACTTTTAAAGATATAGTAAGGAATTGCTTTTCTGATAGTGCATACGCATGAATAGTGAGTTTCGGCATTAACAGCTATTTATAAATAACTGTTTAACGATGGGTAGCACCACGGTCCAAGCTAGTAACGTATATGATTACACTAACCCCCTAAGACATCCCCCCTACTGGTAAAAGCACAAATCGCACACTGCATTAAAGGTTGTTAGGCCGCTTCATTGAAGACGAACATGACGCGGCCTAACAGCCTAGAAGATTCTACTTTCAGTAGTCTGTTTACTCAGTATGTGTGCCCTGTCTCTGCTCACCTCATCTATATACGGTGAGAGGTTCTGTCAGTCACAGAGGTGTTTGTCCAGGTAACGTGAATAGAAATTCTGTAACTTCCCTAAGCCACTTCTGACGAATGTAGCGATTGTTTCTTTGAGCAGGCCACAGCCGATATTGATCCTAATCGACTTTCATTGAAGCTAATATTTCATCTGATGATATCGCTGTCGGGACGTTAAATCCTGACATTTATTCTGTCTTCCAGTTCATGTTGTAAGATAGACGACCATCAACTTGTTGTGGCAAGTAGACAGTGGTAACGCAAAAGAAACAAGTATGGAATCTTACAGTAAATAACGAACATCATCATTCCGGGGCCAACGGCGCCAGATACTGCCTGTGATGCCCAAGCCAGGGCTTACGTGGACGGAAATGCGCTTGTTGGCTGCGTGAGGGGGCTTCTCGGAAACCACAAAGCACGTAGGCGCCATCTTAAAGAGGCACTGCACTAATGCTTCCCACTGGCTTATGGCCAGCTTACTGTCCACGTCACACACGAAAATGGCAGCGCTTTTTGCATTGGCGCGTTTCAGTTGGCTCGCTTAAGCAACAGCAGGGCTCTGTCGTGATATTATGTAGAGCGGAAGTTGAGTTCGGACAGAAGATTCTCCCAGTTCCCGAGTGGTGGAAAGCTGTACAAGCAATGACCAACAGTGGTTTCCATCACCCAGAACCAGTCAGAGGAAGCTCTTCCGGCGTATCCGAAGAGCAAAGGCTGCAAAGCTAAATAAATACAGCGAGGCAGCTCTCCTATCAAGTCAAATGAAAACAAATCACACTTTTGTGAACGGGAGTTGTCAAGTGAATTTAAAAATATTGTCGTCACGAGGGACTGGCATTAACAGATTATATATTAACAGACAATATAGGATGCCATATCTTTTTCTGTCTCTCTTTGTCCATTTATCATCTCTGAAGACAATTGTGATAAGTTCTATTTACAATATGTAGCCTCTTATACAAGTCCGAAGATTTTTGTAGCCATGATGTAGACCTTCTGGTGAATTAGACCACGTCATGTTCCTCTCTAAACTGTTTTATGGGAGCCTGTAAATGTGTCATCAATGATTTACGTAAGAAAGCACTTCAAAGCTATTTTCATACTTGACGCATTTCAGGGTTTTATGCCCCTTTTTAATAGCTAAGGGTGTATAGTATTGGATATGATGTCAGCACGTTTGTTATTCGGTGGTCTTTCCGTGCCGTTTCTTTTTATGATCTTCGGGTATTGATGACAAATTTCGTAACAGTCAACAAACTAAGGCAGTGGACGAAGAGATTATCACAGACGCTTTCTTGTGTTCCAGTGGAAAAGTCGTGGTCGCCTTCACAGTAGATTCAGATTTGAGTGCACGCTCATATAGATCCGTTTTTTTCGCAGCTCAAAATATTTCAGTGTTTCATCATCTGCGAGGCACCGCAAGAGCTGCACCGTTTTTCTGTTCGTCCACTGCTACTGGGGTGGGGAGTAGTTCTTGTAACCTAAAGAAACAATACAAATTCGAAAAACAGTCGCGCATTAATACGGTACTATAAATAGTTCTATCGTAACGTGAGGAGAATTTGTTTCAGTCTCACGGGAGCTTGTAACAGAAACGACGAATAATCACAAGTGTTAAACTTTCGAAGAGAAGGAACCAACAATTAGTCACAATACTTACGACATACTCACCAGCTGCATAGAAAACTAGTTACCAGTGTGACATCCACTAATATTCCTTCTCATCGGCCTTCATATTCCTCTGACAGTGATAATGAAACGTAAAATTATACTAGCAAGAGCTCACACGAAGGCATATCAGCTTCCTTTCTTTGCTCCACTCGCGAACGAAACACGAGTAGAAAGGAATACTGTGCCGTGTTATGTACCTGCTCACATTTGCGAGTCAGACATATTCTGTGGCGGCATGACACCTGTAGCGGCGTTGGATGTGTCTAAACTGCCTTTTCTCAACACAGCCAACGGCGGATTGTTTGAGAAATGTGACGATATTCCTGACGCAAACGATAAGATGTTCAAGTAAGGCGCAAAGAAAGACCTTCCAGATTTCGTTACCTTTAGATTTAAGGTCACCAGTTTATAGAGACCCAGTATGCGTACTTTACAATGCCGGCAGCTAGTACATAGTCAAGCTACATAGGAAAGGACCCCTTGGGGCAGTCCTGAGCAAGAGTTTATGGTTAACCGAACGTCCTACTAAGCATCCGCCGGCAATCAAATATCCATCTTAAATTGGTTGTAAGAGTGGAGAAATCTCCAGACGAAGATTTTACCCACAAATGTTGGAGATTTTTTGCAAGATTTCCTTCCTGAAATCTACCCAAATCTTGCCAATAACTATAAAATCAGACTGAGCCGCTTAGCTTAATGCGAAGTGCCTACTGTTGGATTGAATATTGCACTCATACAGTTATGCACGATAACAGCTACCTCTCTAATTGGATGAGAAAAAACTCTATCATTACGAGAACCAACAAGAGTATTATCAGCATCGACCATGTTTTCCAGTCAGATCGGAGAAATTGTTCCCTAATGCTAAACAGAATGCCTTTGCCTGCTTGCCTTTGCAGGTATCTGACGTTTTTCTCGTCACATTCAAGAACACTGGCGTATAAGAAAATATGAGCTTTTCCTCATTATAAAACTCGAGTATCCAATCTGATCTAAGAGCCTGATATCGACCTTTGGTGCAGAATTATCCATTTTTGATTCTGGAGACACGTTAGGAACTGGAAACAACGATGAATAATTGGTATTCAAGGAACCCTCTACAATTAGAAAGAAAACAGACTAAAACACAGAATGTTATGACAGTAGGTATACAAAGACAAAGTATTGTTTGGTGTAGCTATGGAATTTTGTTTTCAGTTACAACGAGAAAAATTATACGTTTCTCGCTTCGCATATAATTTCATTAAGTTCGCAGTTTAATAACAACTATTTGCCCAATAACTTTCACCTACCACAAATTTGAATAAATAACTTACATCATTAACATAAATACTATATGTTCAGTTTCTTGTAATAAACATGAAATTCTTAATTTGGGGAAAAACACATATTCTGCGACAACTGACACAATTACCCTGCTTAATTGTCTTATTTACGTCTAACAGAAGTTCAAACAATACTAGAGCATAGTACAAAGCGAATTTTCTTCAAGAATAAGTTAAAATCATTATGTCTTACCTAAAAAAAATTACCTGTACTCTTGGGGATACAGATCTACCCTGATATTGTCTCCTTGTTTTTCTTGTTCACTTATTTAATTTTCTAAATTAATGCTTTGCTTAAAGTAATAATTTGAAGGCTGTTTTGGCAGTACTTATTGTTGATAAAGTTTTGTATCAACATTTGTGTAATGTTGTAATTCACTGTATTTCAGTTAGCTAATCAGACAGGCAGGTGCCCAGACCTGAAATGAAAACTCTCGCCGGACTAACAGTTGTTGGTGATCGGGGTGTGTTTTTAGGTAGTTTTCCACTTTCGTTTAGGCAAATTCTCTGTTGGTCCTCTCATAAAATGTAACGTACAAAAAGTTAAAATACGGTAACACACAGAATAAAATTTACACGATTCTCAGACAAATGGCACATACTAGTCCTTCTTGTAGGTTAATGGACGACAACGGCGATGCCATTCGACCATACTGTTGAAATGAAAGGAAATAAAATGTAAAAAGGGACTCACCATGAAAACAGCGGAACCCGTACGAGTGGATAAACGTTAGGAAGGAAAGGTTGTGTATATGGTATGAAACGTCCCCTTATAAAAATTATGAATGACTGTGCTTAAACTGACACACAATATTTTTAGCGCAACGCAAACTGACTTTCAATAATCCCTACGAAAGAATGGCCCTGAGCAACAATAACCTATACCTTTCATAAATCACTTACCTCACAAAACTCTTCGTTACTCAAACTACTGCAATACTGCGAGCGCCAATGCTGCCAGCTAAATAAAAGATTCTAACTACTGAAGGCACTAACTACTGATAGGCATAGTCAGCAAATGAAAGATTTTGATAAAGAACAAACAATGTATTTACCTTAATAATGTTCAAAAATCATCATATATATGTATCAGTTCATGATATCCAATAATACAAACTTACTCTTTCTAATGGACACACGTCCAGATCATCCGCTCTCAAAACTCCGCCATCTGTCTCCCCACATCCATCACTGCTGGCGGCTCACCTCTAACTACGCAACGCTAAGCGCTGTTAACAGCCAACTGCCCAACACGACAATAGCTAATTCCAACAATGCAAATCAGCGACAGACTGCACACAGCACAGTCAGTGATTTTAATATAGAGCGCTACATGACGTTACCAACATAAAAACGTAAACAGCCTACTTACAGCTATTAAGGAAAATAGTGGGCACTTTATTTACTGCGTATGCCCTGGTGTACGCAGCCGATGGTGACCTCCTGGAGCACACAGAGTGATGTGACGCAGTGATACGATTCTAATCTGGTATTCGGGAGAATGTCGGCTAAAATCCCCGTCCGCCCATTTGCATTTAGGTTTTGCGTAATTTCCGTAAATCGCTTAAGACAAATGCCACACTGGTTTCTTTTAAAAGGATGCGAGCGATACCAGTTTCTTTACCGAGCATGTACCCCTACCTCAACGACCTCGTTGCTCGATCCTCCATACTTCCCCTTGGCGCCTCGGATATGGATCGTCTGGCGGACAGTACTCCAACAAACTTTAAGTGGGCACCCGGCGTCTTAAGTAGGGCGGTGCTCGCTCCTTAATGACTCGCCCGCTAGACAAGAGATGCCGTCCCAGTTTCCGCCACACTCACACACGACTCCTCCTCTCGCAAGTTGCGCAGTAATTCCCGATGTAAATCATGCCTGTCGGCGACATTGTCGCGGTTTTACGTCGCTTTTATGAAGGTCCCCGCATCTATTTGCAACTGGGCGCGCGCCCACACGCCCGCCTCGCGGAAGTCGACGTCGGCCCTCGACGCTCATGAATACGTGCACCCGCGCCCGCGACGAATCTATTATTCCCCGCGAGCGCAATAAACCGTGCCGTCGCCATGCATTCGCAATGAGCACGAATTGGTTCGTAAAACCGGCCAATTCTGCCATCAAAAATTATTACGGACCGCATTTCGATCAATTTTAAAGCAGTTAGGCAGCGGGCGAGGCGGCGCGGCCGCAGCTGCTGCTGTTGCCGCTTCCTAATGATTTATGCCGGAGGCGCAGCGGTTAGCGGCGCGGTGGGGCAGAGGGGCAGAGGGAGTAATGCCAGCTACGACCGCGGACGCGGCTGTTTTGCGCCGGATTCCATTTTTTTCCCCCAGCGTTAATAACGGAACAATACACTGTAAATCGGCCGCAGCTACAATCCAATCCTCATTGTGAGTTGCAATATGGGCTCGGGGCAATTTCAGCTGCCGTGTTTGTTTGATATAATGTCGCAGTTTGCTTAAGCGGTAGGCGGGCGAACTTCATTTCAACGACAGGGCGAACGTTATGCTATCGTCCACAGATAGAATACAAAGAATTTTGATAAGTTTCGTATCTGATCAGTGTTACAGCGAGTTCATTAGAAACGGTGAATTTTGAGAACTTTTATGGGGGGGGGGGGGGTTGTTCGGAAAGTGAAAAAAAAAAGTTCAGATGTGTGTGAAGTCTTATGGGACTTAACTGCTGAGGTCATCCAGTCCCTAAGCTTACACACTACTTAACCTAAATTATGCTACGGACAAACACACACACCCATGCCCGAGGGAGGACTCGAACCTCCACCGGAACTAGCCGCACAGTCTATGACTGCAGCGGCTAGACAGCTTTTTTTTTCATTCATTTTGTTCGTTATTGATGGTTGTGTTTGGTCGTTGCGGACGTCGCAAGACATCCTGTTCAAGTTCGGTGGTTGATCCTTCCACTCAGTTTTTTATTACAGAGGCCAACCGCCTCTCGGACCGAACACGCCGAGCTACCGTGCCGGCTTACGCTATCGTCCACAAATAGAGTACAAAGAATTTAGGTAAGTTTCGTATCTGATTAGTGTTACAGCGAGTTCATTAGAAACGGTGAATTTTGAGAACTTTTGTGTGTGTGTGGGGAGGTGGGGGGGGGGGGGGGTTTGTTCGGAAAGTGAAAAAAAAAAATGTTCAAATGTGTGTGAAATCTTATGGGACTTAACTGCTAAGGTCATCAGTCCCTAAGCTTTCACACTACTTAACCTAAATTACCCTAAGGACAAATACACACACCCATGCCCGAGGGAGGACTCGAACCTCCGCCGGGAACAGCCGCACAACCCATGACTGCAGCGCCTGAGACCGCTCGGCTAATCCCGCGCGGCTCGGAAACTGAGGTCCGATCGTTAGCGAAATGGAAACCACAGTGAAAATCGAAGACGTTTCGTTTGCAATCATTTCCTGCTTCTTCCAGCTACTTCTTCACATAGCCATTGCACCGACTTAGACATCTGCCGTAGCATTGTACCAACTTTCCAATACCCTCGTCATAGAAGGCGGCCGCCTGTGCTTTTCGCCACTTCTCTACGCTGATCTGCTGTTCGTTATCTGTGCTAAACCTTTATCTTCACAGCCAGCTGCTCATGTAAGAGAGATGAACATCTGAGGGAGCCAAATCCGGCCCGTGTGGTGAGTGAGCAAACACTTCCCATCAAATGGTTCAAACGGCTCTAATCACTATGGGACTTAACATCTGAGGTCATCAGTCCCCTAGACTTAGAATTACTTAAACCTAACTAACCTAAGGACGTCACGCACTTCCATGCCTCGGCAGCATTCGAACCTGCGACCGTAGCAGCAGCGGTTTCCGGGCTGAAGCGCCTAGAACTTCCCATCGAAAACGCTGCAGGATCGTCCTTATTGCCCCTGCAGCGTGCAGCCGAGAATTGTCATGAAGAAGAAAATGTAGGACTGGTACGTTACGTGGGGTTGCACAAAATCAGGCGAAACATCGCAGCGCAAACGGTACACGGCGGGTGACACTGTTGTTCTATGCATCTTTACGTGCTCACTGTGTGCTCAGAACTGAAAAAAGCGAGGTGGTGCGATCGATAGACATACCAGAGACACTGCCCAGCACATCTGTGCAAAGCTTCATCGGATTTCCGCTATCGTCTCCATTTCGCGACGCATCGGACCTCACTTTCCGAACAGCTCTCGTATAATTTCAGGTTAAGGTACAGAGTTACAAATTCAGTTTGTGTACAGCCACTACTATTATTTATTCGTTCAGAAACGTTGTTCGACGATTTTATTCTCTTGTCTTCAGGTGGACAGCCTTGTTTCATTGCAGAAATGATCGGTCATCTCATATCTGTCAAGCCTTACTCCTTTCCTAGTGATGCTTGGAGTTGAAAGGTTTCTAAGTATTTATCTGGTCAGGTAGGAAAGAAGATGTGCTTTATAAGAGGTGCTATAGAAGGATGGATAAAATTAAGTGGACTTACTAGTAAAAAATTGTGAATCGGCTAAGTAAGATATATGTGACACTGTGACACTGTCACGAAAAAGCTTTCAGCGATCCAGGCAAATATTTGCTGTATCACAAATCCAGTCGCGGATCACAATGTTTATTTGTAATCAGGTAATTAATTTCGGTTGGTAATGACCATCTTCAGTCATGAGTAGAAAAGTGTTGCATTATACTTACCACGCCAATATATGTCATGGTGCACCATCGCATGTAATTACGTGAACTGAATATTAAGACCGAGAGAGCTATAAGCGTACTGGAAATCTCATCCTGACTGATATTATCACACGTAATGGCGTGATATGTAAAATGCACCACGTTTCCACTCTGTCTGGAAATGGTCATTATCGACCGAAATTAATTACCTGATTACAAATAAACATTTTGATCCAAGACTGGAATTGTAATACACGTAGTAAAGCAAAGGAATATGTGAATAACACTAACTAGTACAAGGAACAGGATGATGTAACATACGTTCTGTCATCAGGGAGAAACTCATTCCCACGAAATACATCGTGAATGCAGCTAGTAATAATAATAGTGACCGTCAGATGAAGACGCTGCAGTGAACACTGGATACTTGCAACATCTAACTGTGCAGCATGGCGTCGCCTCCTTTATGAAGGCCGGTGACGATACAGTGCAACATCTATAGGAGAAGACAGAGCGAATGGAATATATTTTAAAAATATTTTCTCCTTTTTATTTTAGTTGCTGCCATTTACTTTTGATCTACCATCTAGTGACTAAGAAAGGTTACATTTTCACGATATTACATTGTGTATCTACATTCATGCTCATAAATTAAGGATAATGCTGATACATGGTGAAACACCGCTCTGGTGAGCGGTTTGCAGGTTTAAATCACCTCGGGGTATGACCGTGCGGTGCATTTGACCTGCGGTCGTCGCAAGGTGGCCCGGGCAGCAATCCATATACGCAGAGGTGTGTTGGTGCATGTCAGAGTACGTTTTCAGACGCGCTAATGGTGACTGTGCACTGAAATTGGCTCAAAGATCACATATTGCCGACGTTATGAGGGGTAGAATATTAGGGCGACTGGAGGCTGGTCAAACGCAGCAGGTCATAGCATGGGCCCTATGTGTGCCACAAAGTGTGATATCAAGATTATGACAATGATTCCAGCAGACAGGAAACGTGTCTAGGCGGTACAGTACGGGACGTCCAGAGTGTACAACACCACAAGAAGTCCGATATCTCACCATCAGTGCCCGCAGACGGTCACGGAGTACTGCAGCTAGCCTTGCTCGGAACCTTACCGCAGTCACTGGAACAGTTGTCTCCAGACACACAGTCTACAGACGACTGAACAGATATGGTTTATTCGGCCGGAGAACTGCAAGATGCAATCCGCTGACTCCTGGTCCCAGGAGAGCCCCTAAAGCCTGGTGTCAAGAACACAGTACATGGTCATTGGAACAGTGGTGCCAGGTTATGTTCACGGACGAGTCCAGGTACAGTCTGAACAGTGATTCTCGCCGGGTTTTCATCTGGCGTTAACCAGGAACCAGATTCCAATCCCTTAACGTCCTTGAAAGGGACCTTTATGGAGGTCGTGGTTTGATGGTGTGGGGTGAGATTATGATTGGTGCACGTACACCTCCGCATGTCTTTGACAGAGGAACTGTCAGGTCAGGTGTATCAGGACGGTGTTTTGCACCAGTAATTCCGCCTTTTCAGGGGTGCAGTAGGCCCCACCTTCCTCCTGAGGGATGATAACGCACAGCCCCACCGAGCTGCCATCGTGGAGGAGTACCTTGAAACAGAAGATATCAGGCGAATGGAGTGGCCTGCCTGTTCTCCAGATCTAAACCCCATCGAGCATGTCTGGGATGCTCTCGGTCGACTTATCGCTGCACGTCTTCAAACGCCTAGGACACTTCAGGAGCTCCGACAGGCCCTGGTCAAGAATGGGAGGCTATATCCCAGCAGCTGGTCGACCACCTGATCCAGAATATGCCAACCCGTTGTGTGGACTGTGTGCGTGTGCATGGTGATCATATCCCATATTGATGTCAGGGTACATGCGCAGGAAACAGTGGCGTTTTGTAGCATATGTGTCTCGGGACGGTTTTCTCAACTTGTCACCAATACCGTGGACTTACAGATCTGTGTCGTGTATGTTCCCTATGTGCCTATGCTATTAGCGCCAGTTCTGTGTAGTGCCACGTTGTGTGGCACCACATTCTGCAATTATCCTTAATTTATCAGTATGAGTGTAGTTAAAATGAAACGTATTTGGTTTCTTACTGTTTTAACAAAGTTGCTGCTTTGTATACTTGTATACCTAAAACTAGTTAGCAAACGAGTGTGCAAAAATTAACAATTTATGTATTAAGAAAATAGGAAAACAAGAGAGAGTATAGATTTATTGACTGTCGCCACCGGTGCTCTCAAAGTGGGAGCGCCTCAGAAAATGTGGAGTCCCTTGTTCTATGGCATCCACCGTCCGACATACTATTATTCATCATCCGAGGGCGAGGTCCTCAGCAATACTTTGAGCGTCCCGCCCTCAGATGGCGTGATGCTACATATACATCTACATCTATACTTCGTAAACCAACCTGAAGTGCGTGACAGGTATGAGGGTTCCATTCACATACGGAGCGCGGTTAGAATTACTGTTCGAATGCTTCTGTGCGTGCTCTAACTATTCGAAGGTCTTCCTCACGATATCTATGTGAGCGGTGCGTATGGGGGAGTGGTATATCCCTAGAATCACCAGTTAAAGCCAGTTCTTGGAACTTTGTAAGTAGAATTTCTCGGGATAGTTTACCAGAGATCTTCAAGAGTCTGCCGGTTCAGTTTTTTCAGTATTTCTGTGACACTCTCCCTTGGGTCAAAAAGAACCTGTAACAATTCGTGCTGCCTTTCTCTGTATGCGTTCAATATCCCCTGTCAATCATATTTCATGTTGGTCAGACGCAACTGAGCAGTGTTCTAGAATGGGTCGCACACGTGGTTTGTAAGCAATCTCCTTTGTAGACTGATTGCGCCTCCGCAATATTATACCAATGAACCGAAATCTACCAATTGCTTTGACCATGACTGAGCTTATGTGGTGATTCCATTCCACATGCTTACAAAATGTTGCACCCAGGTAAGTATGAGCTGGCCGACTGCATCAGTGACTCGTTGATATTACAGTCAAAGGATACTACGTTTCTTCGTTTACTAAAGTGCACATTTTTACATTTCTGAACGTTTAAACCAAGTTGCCAAACTTTGCACCACTTTGAAAGCTTATCAAGATCTGACTGAATATTTATGCAGCTTCTTTGAGAAACTGCTTCATTATAGATAACTGCATCATCTACAAAAAGTCTGATGTTACTATCGGTATTGTCTGCAATGTCATTCAAATGGTTCAAATGGCTCTGAGCACTATGGGACTTAACATCTATGGTCATCAGTCCCCTAGAACTTAGAACTACTTAAACCTAATTAACCTAAGGACATCACACAACACCCAGCCATCACGAGGCAGAGAAAATCCCTGACCCCGCCGGGAATCGAACCCGGGAACCCGAGCGTGGGAAGCGAGAACGCTACCGCACGACCACGAGATGGGGGCTGCAAAGTCATTAATATGCAACATCAACAACAAAGGTTCCAACACACTTCCAGTGGCACACCCGAGGTTACATATACACCAGACAATGACTTTTCAGCCAAGATAACATTCTGCGTCCTCTGTAGCAAAAGTCCCCAACCCAAGCACGAACTTCACTCGCTACCACACATAATCCTGTTTTTGACAATAAGCGTACGTGTGGTACTGAATCAAATGCTTTTCGGAAACCAAGAAGTACTGCATCTGCGTGACTGCCTTGATCGAAAGCTTTCAGTATGTTATGTGAGAAAAGTATGAGCTGGATTTCACATAATCGATATTTTCGGAATCCATACCGGTTGGCATGGCGGAGGACTTTCTGTTCAAGATATCTCATTATGTTTGAGCTCAGAATGTGTTCTAAGATTCTACAACAAATTGGTGTCAAGGATATTGAACGGTAGTTCCGTGTATCACTTCTACTACCCTTCTTGTAGACAGGTGTGGTCTGTGCTTTCTTCCAAGAACTGGACAATAGTAGTTATAAGAGAGAATGACAAAGCGGCAAATTCGGCATAAAATCTGATGTGGATTCCATCGGGCCCTGGAGTTTCTTTCAGTTTCAACGACTTCTCAACACCACTGATACTAATACTTATTTCCCTCATTTTTTCAGAGGTACAGGGACTAACTTGGGGCATTTCTCCTAGGCTTTCCTTAGTCAAGGAACATCTGGAAACGCAGTTAAGCATTTCTGCTGTTGCTTTGCTACTCTCAGTTTCGGTTCCTGTGTTATTTGCTAAGGACTGGACATCATCTAGGCTGCTGCTATTCACATTTGAACAGCCACATAGTGACTGAAACACGTCGTGTTTTCATATTATTATGTCATACTTGTGCTTAAAAGTGAAACTTATTTGGTGTCTCTGCACTTTAACAAAGCTACAGCATTATAACTCTAACAAATAATTGATGACGTTGGCTGTATGTGCTACTGTGAACTAAGAGGTGAAGATTTTGGCACAGAGAACGTAGCGAACAGCATCAATCAGAAGACAGAAAGGTCTCCCAACTTCACTACTCCCACCACCCGCCAAAAAGAATTTTACTAGTATGCTATTCATTGCAGTTGACAAATACACGACACTTTGCTGAATGAATCTAAAATTCAACATCGCTTCTGTAACGTAACATGACTCTCTACGTCTCTTTCTCGGCAATTGTTATGAATAACAATAGTGGCTGTAGACACTGTATAGGTTAGCGTTTCTCAACCGCCGTGTCATGACACACTAGTGTAATGAGAATGCATGTCAGAGGTGTCGCGAAATTTTTTATGTGTTCTAATCTTCCGACAAAATATCAAAAACTAAAAAAAAAAAAATTTTCTTCAAATCGATTCTTGAAGAAGCCCAGTTTCCAATAAATCGGCCATTATTATATGTGATTATAAGCATCATAACTAAAAAATGTATTGTATTAACTTGTGTTTCCTTTTTTCCGTCTAGGAAAAAAGCCACATGCAGAGGTGTCGCCTATGTTTGAAACGCACTCAAGCAAGAAAGATTTAGAAACGCGGGTGTGGGTGATAAGGATTCATTCAAACGGAACATGCAGAAACGCTTGAGCAATATTGTAAGATGTAAGGCTACAACAACTCAGAGTTATGACGTCGCCTTCTTCGTGAAGACCCATGATACTTCGATCAAGGAAAGAGAGTGAAGAAATGAGTGAAAGGCGTAGAAGGAACAAATGAGCACTCCATGAAACAATCCTTAGCATAAAATGGTTAATATAAAACTGTTCCAACGTTGTGGCTGGGTTTGTGATTCAGAATTAATCAGTATAGCCGTCATAGTATACAAACTTAATGATCTCCTGAGGTGCCAGAAATAATCATCACGCTTGTTAGTGAATTCCTATGAGGACATGGATGCATGTCCAAAGGTACGTTCCATCGAACTATACAGACAGTGTAAAATACAGACACTGCCAACCCGTAACACATAAGAGTACTATCGTCTAACAATGCTCCGCTCTTGATACGCAATTGTCTTAGCGTCAGTCGATATACGTAAATTGCGTTCTGAAGTCTCCTCGTACCAGCTATTGTATATGAACATAAGAGATTTCAGCTATACATACCAATACACACTCACCTTGGAAGAGTGGTTCTTGATTTATACTCAAGTTGGGTCATGTAAAAGCACAGCAGCTCCCATATTTTGCCGTCTGTCATTAGTGAATCCTTTTGTCTTAAGGCAAATCTTCAGAAGGCATTAGAAACAGTCAGTACGTCGCTGCACTGTTGGTACTGATGTATTTTCCGATTTCATCGAATTATTGATACAGCTTTTACTTACTGAACTCGATACCAAATAACGGTTCGGATACGGTATTGGTACGTCCCAGGTGCGGACAGAGTTTTTTTTATCTTTCGCCTCGTAATTCCTGCCCATATAAACAAATATCGTCTCTCAGGGAACATCATTCTACACATAACAAGCCAAAACACAATGGTCCGCGAAGCACACACCAAAGTTGACGATAATTTTTTTTTTTTTACACGGAAATCAGCATGAAGAATCTTTGGACCACTGAATGTAGAGTACGACAACATTTTTCGTAAAATGCAGCCGGAATCCTGATAAACGATGCGTGTGAACCTAAGCAGAGGTCAAAGAAAAATCCAGAACAGCTATAAAAGTGCAAGGAGTACATGTACCAATGATAATGTCAGCCTTGAACTTTTGCCCTTCTGTTTTCAGTACGAAAGGGTTAGAGCTCTTATATGTATTGGATAAACTGCTTATTACAAAATTTGAGGACAAACGAAACAAAGAAGCGTCACTAACTGTTATTAAACAGACGTGGTAAGCCTACCAAATCAGTGACTCATAGTCAAGAAATAATCTAAAGCAGACTCCATCGTGAATGAGTTACACTGTCTTAGGATTATTTCAATACACCGCAGTCTGAAATCTGCCTTCTCTGTAGCTACATTTGTATGGACATTAGACGTCAGATTACTTTGGACAGACGCTCTCGGAAGTGGATACTTGGTAGTTTTGACTAGCTGCCAGCCATGTAGTCAAACGCTATGGTATCTTTTCACTTATTAATGAATATCTATTTACTTTAGTGTCGCCCACTAGTATCTGCACAAGTCACTTATCATCTGAAAGTCTTCCTGTATTTCAGAGCAGTTTTCTGATGATATGTCCTCCATACCACAACTGTGTCGCCTTCTTACTACATCAGGAAGCTAAGAATGTTGTACGCAACATCGTTAACATTTATACGTAGAAACGCATTAAACAGGTATTTGGGACGCTAGTTTCACAACTGTTAATGTTTAGCTATTAGGAACATAATGGGCTGTGTATTCTAGGAATTCATCAGTCACATATTCCGATATGTTGAAGAATTGAGAGGTATGTTATTAATTTCCCCGTGTTAGGAGACTGCTGATTCCCTAGCTGTATGTTCAATTAATGAAAAGCTGCTCCAGTTGCCAATAAGAACTTTGATAAGTGCATGTACGGTTTCGGCCTTCACACCCAGACCCTTTACAAGTGGATCTGAAAACTGCCACTGCTAACACATAATGTGATAGATATATGATAGCAAATGTAAAACAAACTTTAGAAATGTGAAGTACAGGGTGGCTATAAAGTCCCGTTATCCCCTATAATAAACAACACAAACTCCTAAACTTATCCAAAAGATCGGTCCGCGCACCTTCATCCTCATCGTAAAGAATATTACGCTGCCAGGTAACGGGGTGAAAGCTTCTCTCACAGCATTTTTCATGTCGTCAGTGGTATCTAACGGTTTTGTGAAACGATATCCTTTATGAACTCCATTGTCTTGCCACCACAAAGCCTTGACCTAATGAAATGTAATATTCGCTATGGCAGTTCATAAACGGTATCGTGCACAAAACTGTTACAATACCACTGACGCCCTGAAAAATGCTGTGAGACAAACTTTCATCCAAGTTACGCCAGCAGTGTTTCGAAAAATGTCGCACACTACCGGGCGGAGTTTTATCCTTTGTTTTAAGAAACAAGGTGCACAGAATGATGGTCCATGCGTCAAGAAAACACCTACAAGGAACGGTTGTTCATGTCATTTATTTAAGTTTATCGTCTTATGTTGTTTATTGTAGGGCATATCGGGACTATGTGGCCACCCTGCAAGCAACAATATACGAGATACATTGTGCTGCAAGAAATCAGTGTTAAATGCCAAAAAAGTAAAAGTCAGGTGTTCAAAGACACTGTGAAAAACGGGCATGTGTGGTTGTAAAAACTATACAGTTTCATAAATTACAGTATTAGTATGCTTCAACTTTAGGAAGAGTTGTATTCTGACATGCTCGAAGTTTTAGACTGCATGCTTTGCCAATGAAAGGCTCAACGTAATTTTTAGATTTAATAAAAGTGTAAAATGTTGCAGTGGACGGGGCGTCCAAGTCGAGCGCAAAGTTACGTTCTCTAGCACAGGGAATTGGCGCTAGCGCAGCTGGGACGCCCTATAAAAGCATGTTTACAAATATCGAGATCCATTACGATCTTGCCGAGTAACCTCTAAAGAAATCTGTCAGTCAAGGGGCAGCAGGTGCCCAAGAAACTGATGCTTCTTAGTGTACATCACTCGTTAATCGATTTTTCCTTGGAATTTTTCAGATAAGCATAAATGTCTATTTATTCATGTAAGTCAATAAAGTAGCCATCCACATTGTATGAAGCACAGCGATTACGTTCCAACAAAATGAGGTAGTACGTAAAGAAATCGTATCGTTTTCTATGGCCAGGTCTCGTATAGAGTCAGCAATCGTTTTAGAAAACACGATGTACACATGGCGTATAAATTTCAGCCACCACTGTTACATATTCTAATGCACGACATTAGCACAACGCAAGAAGAAAGAAAGAAAGGAAGGAAGGAAGGAAGCAACATTAGGGTTTAACTTCCTGTTGACATCACTCTCATTAGAGACGGAGCACAAGCTCGTTTCAGTGACGGGGAAGGAAATTCCTCTTGCTCTTTCAGTGGAACCATCCTGGTATTTGCCTGAAGCGACTGAGGAAAATCACAGAAAGCCTAAATCTGGATGACCGGACGCGGATTTGAACCATCGTCCTCCAGAACTCTTGTCCAATATGCTAACCTGATGTAAAAGCCGAAACCGACAGTGAACTTAACAAAGCCCTTATTGGCAACTGCAGTGGCTTCTCATTAAATAAGAGAAATCTGATACCTACGAAGCAAGATAAACGGGATTGACTGAGACGAAGAAAGCATGAGAAACTGATTGGCAGATGAAATGACAGTCCTTTACAACAAGAAACCTGTTTTCATCAAATGTCGCCCTACACTAAGAAACTATCAATTGTACAATCGGAGCACAGTACTTTTACTAAAGTTAGGGCCCTTTGACGTGGGTTGTTACAGAAACGATGTAAAAATAACGTACGGAAATGAAGCGCTACGACAAATGACAAACAATTCCGTGGAAACTCTTTGTCAGGGTTAAGACATCCAAGGTTCTGAATGAAATGAATTGTAAAGGTAGCTGCAGACGACGGAAAATAATGGCATTTGAGATGTAGTTGTTGTGATCTTTCGATGCATCAGCTCGAAAGAGGTGGAGGACGTTTTGAAATCAGTTGAAAGAAATCTGAAAAATAAAACGAACCGCTAACATACTAGGTGAAGTAGCCACGTGAATTTCAGCATCTAGCTAAAACTGAGGACCAATATAGAATTACTCAAGTCCATGCCTCAGTGTTTGGTTCAGAGGCATTATTAGTACGCTGTCAGATCATAATTTGTAAAAATCATTAGTAAATCATTAACACTACAAACTGTTTACAGTTTTCTTCTCACATGATCCTGAATATACATTCCTTGAAACCAAGTTTATTTTTTAAATTTTTGTTTCAATTTAATTTCCTATGTGTTAGAAGACGCGATGATTTTTGCCTGACGATTCCAGACCATCTGACTTAAAACTTCCTGGCAGATTAGAGAACACTTGCCCGCGAAAGGCAATGGTCCCGAGTTCGAGTCTCGGTCGGGCACACAGTTTTAATCTGCCAGGAAGTTTCATATCAGCGCACACTCCGCTGCAGAGTGAAAATCTCATTCTGGAAACATCTGACTTAAACTTTCTTTCGGGATGATTCCCTGGTAGCCATTTAGAAGCAAACAGAATAGAAAAGACACTTTGGTCTAGATTTTGTTAACTTTTATTGTACTAGACTAAGACGTCAGGTTGGTGGTCCATTTACTAGGAAATTGTCATACGACCCGAAACATAGAACCTGTACAGTGAAAGTCTGTGAAGCTTAACTAAATGTTTGGTTTTGTGGGTAATAATAACAACAGTATTTCACCAAAAATTCATTTAAATAAAAATTAATTTTACTAAAGAACTTTATGGGACGTACAACAGAACGAGGCTTGCCCTTTGTGAGGTAACTACGTGTGATTCGAATTTCTGTCATGCATCTGCTACTTCACGTGAAACGGTTTATTTCCTGTGAAGTGCAACCGCATTATTCTGCTTTTTTTTGGTAGTACTAACAATGTAGCACAGAAAGTACGGAGAGATTTCTCTCCTATCGACTTTTTTGTCTGAATCACGTTCTCCACCTACCACTGAGCGATATTTAAGTTTCTAGGAAGACCCGTATTTAGGTTACATCATTCGTCTGCCACGACATACGTTTGAGATGTTGAAATCATATGATTGGCAAGCGCGATAGAGGATGTCTCCTGAAAACTTGGAGATAAGTCTTTCTTCTCAAGAGATCAGATAATCAAACATATCTTGTGACAAAGGAGAGATCTTTTGCCTTGTTTATAGTTGTGTAATCTTGCTTTGAACCACTTTGACGCCAAATAACACATTACGCTATGTAGTTTCCTATAAATGCCTGTCACGCTAGATAAGTTGATTTGCTGACTGCCGCTGGAGATCAATCCCAACCGTTCGCTGAGTAATTTATAAAATTACAATACGTGAGCACTCTTTCTGGCTACTCATATACTTTGTTTCACGAATGTTTTCACACATTCAGACAAATCGAACATTTGACGTCAAGTTGTGTACAAGAATTATCAGCAGAAAATGCGTGTGTAACAGGTGTAATTTAGGTTTTCGACGGAAAACTTTGAACTTTCTACGATTATATTTGTTAGCTCAGGATTATGTTTTTAATTGTGTATTCCTTCCATATTTTCAAATTCTCAGTTCTGCTTCGTCGTCCACCTACAAAAATTTTCCTCAGTTCCAGCTTGTTTAGGTAGTTCCTTAATTTCTCATTTGTATTTTAATGGACACAATTCGCTTAATCGTTTATGTCGGTTCTATCACCTCTTCACTTGCATTTTTTCCGCCTTTTCCAACCAGCTGGCAGTTGTTTCCAGCTTTTCCTAAAGGTTGAGTAGATCTTGTGCCAATCGTTCGTGTCTCAGTCTCTTCATGTAAACTTGAAGGTCAACCACGTCTGTCGTAACTGTTGCTGAAATTTTTGATAATCTTTTGAGGCTCAGGTAAAAAATTATTATTTCCGGAAATTTTTTGTCTTAATATATGTTGTAATATTACGTCACAGTATCCCGTATTTCAACGCTGACTAGTATCCTTGACTGCGCTTAGTCATAATTAACTTAAAAATCATGTATTTATTCTCATAAGATTCATGTTTCTTATCTTAATCAGGAGGTCAGGTCCATATGTAGGAGGATAAGAGTGGAGAAACTTCAGGATAAGGAAATCAGGTACAAGCACATAACAGTGACCTCAGAAAGATACCAGTTAGTTGAATGTAGTCAATTACAGTCATTGGAAAAGGAATGGACAAGGTACAGGGACACAGTACTAGAAGTGGCTAAAGAATGTCTTGGAACAGTAGTGTGTAAAGGTAGGATGAAGCAAACAGCTTGGTGGAATGACACAGTCAAGGCAGCCTGTAAAAGGAAAAAGACGGCGTACCAAAAATGGCTACATACTAGAACTCAGGTAGACAGAGAAAGTTATATTGAAGAAAGAAACAAAGACAAACAGATAATTGCAGCATCCAAGAAGAAACCTTGGGAAGACTTTGGAAACAGTTTGGAGACTTTGGGTCAAGCTGCTGGAAAACCATTCTGGAGTGTAATTAGCAGTCTTCGAAAGGGAGGTAAGAAGGAAATGGCATGTATTTTCGACAGGTCAGGAAAACGGCTGGTGAATTCTGTTGATGCCTTGGGTAGATGGAGGGAATATTTTGAAGAGTTGCTCAATGTAGGTGAAAATACGATCAGTAATGTTTCAGATTTCGAGGTAGAATGGGATAGGAATGATGATGGAAATAGGATCACATTTGAGGAAGTGGCGAAAATGTTCAATAGATTGCAGTGCAATAAAGCGGCTGAGGTGGATGAAATTAAGTCGGAAGTCATCAAATACAGTGGAATGTCAGGTCTTAAATGGCTACACAGGATAATTGAAATGGCGTGGGAGTCGGGACAGGTTCCATCAGACTGGACGAAAGAAGTAATCACACCAATCTTTAAACATGGAAACAGAAAAGATTGTAACAACTACAGGGGTATCTCTTTAATCAGCGTTGTGGGTAAAATCTTCTCAGGTATTGTTGAAAGGAAAGTGCGAGTATTAGTTGAGGACCAAATGGATGAAAATCAGTGTAGGTTTAGGCCTCTTACAGGTTGTCAGAACCAGATCTTTAGCTTACGGCAAATAATGGAGAATTGTTACGAGTGGAATAGGGAACTGTATCTGTGCTTTATAGATCAATAAAAGGCATATGACCGGGTTCCTAGGAGGAAGTTATTGTTTGTTCTACGAGATTATGGAATAGGAGGCAAACTTTTGCAAGCATTCAAAGGTCTTTACATGGATAGTCAGGCAGCAGTTAGAGTTGACGGTAAATTGAGTTCATGGTTTAGAGTAGTTTCAGGGGTAAGACAAGGCTGCAACCTGTCTCCACTGTTGTTCATATTATTTATGGATCATATGTTGAAAACAACAGACTGGCTGGGTGAGATTAAGATATGTGAACACAAAATGCGCAGTCTCGCATATGCGGATGACTTAGTTGTGATGGCAGATTCGATTGAAAGTTTGCAAAGTAATATTTCAGAGCTAGATCAGATATATAAGGACTATGATATGAAGATTAGTATCTCCAAAACGAAAGTAATGTCAGTGAGAAAGAGATATAAATGGATTGAGTGCCAAATATGAGGAACAAAGTTAGAACAGGTGGACGGTTTCAAGTACTTAGGATGCATATTCTCACAGGATGGCAACATAGTGAAAGAACTGGAAGCGAGGTGTAGCAAAGCTAATGCAGTGAGCGCTCAGTTAGTCAGTACCAAGACTAAGTTATCTGTGCACCGTTCAATCTTTCGACCAACATTGTTGCATGGGAGCGAAAGCTGGGTGGATTCAAGTTACCTTATCAGTAAGGTTGACGTGACGGATATTAAAGTAGCTAGGATGATTGCAGGTACTAGTAGATGGGAACAATGGCAGGAGGGTGTCCACAATGAAGAAATCAAAGAAAAACTGGGAATGAACTCTATAGATGTAGCAGTCAGGGCGAACAGGCTTAGATGGTGGGGTCATGTTACACGCATGGGAGAAGCAAGTTTACCCAAGAGACTCATGGGTTCAGCAGTAGAGGGTAGGAGGAGTCGGGTTAGGCCAAGGAGAAGGTACCTGTAGTCGGTTAAGAATGATTTTGAAGTAATAGACTTAACATCAGAAGAGGCACCAATGTTGGCACTGAATAGGGGATTATGGAGGAATTTTATAAGGGGGACTATGCTCCAGACTGAACGCTGAAAGCCATAATCAGTCTTAAATGATGATGATGATCTTAATTTCTTTGACGAGAGATTCTAGACAAAGAGACACCTTAAGAAAGGAAATGGAGATTTTTTTGTCAGTACGGTACATCACAGTGCGTTTTGAATGACTCTGTCATTATATGTTGTGATATCGCTTGCACTGTAGGTGTCACTGTTGTTTCCAGCAGTGCGTCAACGTAATTTCTCGCCGATCGAAGAAGCAGCTCGTCGTAAAACCGTAGCTCCCGCTTCATGGGCCACACAGCAGTGCTGATGGGCTGTACATTTATTACGTTAATTTTCCGTTTTCACTTTTCCTTTACAAGGTTTCTTAGTCCAACTTAGAAGCTATTCTTATACCTGATATTTAATACTGTCTTCTGTTGATTAGTTTATAATTGTTTCAGTCGTTTTAATTGAAATGAGTTGTGAGGATTTATGGTGTGGTATTATTATTTTTATAATTATTATTATGAAGTTTGTATGTAATTTAGTTTCTACAAGTGTGGTACTGTGTACATACAGTGTGTTAGGAGTGTAGGCACAAATATTTTGATGATTGGTACCTCAATATGTAACCACTTCAGTGTGTATTTCTTTTTTCTCTGTGGCTAACGGTCTTCCTACAAATACATCGCATAACATACTATCTGATGGTTCCCGCACAGTCGTAACTATGCAGTGAAGTGTAGACTAACCGTTTTGCGTCCACTTGTGAATTCTTCAGTATCTGACATGTTACCCAACAGAAAATAAGAATTAATAACTTGCTTGTGACATGCATACTTGGAGATACTAGCCAACCTAAAAAAATTTTAAGTAAATGCTGATGTAATATTGTTCAGTACACAGTCCTCAGTCATCAATAGATATATCTCCACTTATATCCATAACACTTCGTATGTAACAATTTTTTGTTTCTACAAGTGTTTTATCGTGTCTTTATATGTGTAAAGCAGGGAATACAAATTTAACAAGTTTTGAGTGTGTGCCTGTGTGCGTGTTTGCGTGCGTGCGTGCGTGCATGTGTGTGCGTGTGTGTGTCGTGTGTGTGTGTGTGTGTGTGTGTGTGTGTGTGTGTGTGGAAGGGGGGGGGGGGGGGTGTACAAGTACTTTAGACCAGGTATACAAATTTTACAGTATGTGTTAATTTTTTCAGTCTTGTATTTTTACAGTTTCTGTTTTGTCTGGAGTGGTGTGTCTAACATCAGCATTTGCACGTGCCATTGACATTTGTCTGTTAGTCTTGTCTGATACCTCACGTTCTAGGAAATTTGGAGGAGACGGGCTGTCCATTGTCAGTCTCAGAGTTAGTAATTATCATTACGTGTTACAGTTCTAGGAGAGTAAACGTAGTTATGCATTTGTTTCGCTGTTTGTCAGGGCAACGTAGACAGTATGTTCATCATGTCTAGACTGTTGGTGACTATATGGTTGTGGTAGTCTGCAGTGAGATGATCCCCTACTGCTCTGTAGACCATGTCAGAGGCTGTGGTTTAGTCAAGTATTAATCTCTCTTTGGTACATAGTCTACATCTACATCTACATCTACATTTATACTCCGCAAGCCACCCAACGGTGTGTGGCGGAGGGCACTTTACGTGCCACTGTCATTACCTCCCTTTCCTGTTCCAGTCGCGTATGGTTCGCGGGAAGAACGACTGTCTGAGAGCCTCCGTGCGCGCTCTAATCTCTCTAATTTTACATTCTGGTGATGCTTGGCTGTGGTAGTCCTGCTAATGGTGCTGCTGCCATCACAGGTCTTACGAACGTCTATGCGTGTACTGCGGTCGAGTCAGAGCATCCATGAAAGCGAATTATTTTCGTAACGTTTCGTCCTGTTTTATGCGCGTTTTGAAGATGTTTGTGCAAGTGGAAGACTAACTATTTTGCTGTGTTGGTCATTATCGAGTGGGTGCCCCGAAGTGTCAGTCATTGTCGATTTTGAGGCTTAGGTTTCTACGTTTGCATAGTACTGTCCGAGTTTTGGTAGGACTTGGCCTGATGTGCCAGTTTTACAAATGTGCCCGCAGCGCGGCCGGGTTTTATCAGCTGAGTGGTGGCGCAGTGAGTCAGTGTTTGTCGACATCGGCTCGCAGCTGCCCGTGGAGAGGGCGGGGGACCGGCTCGAGTGTCCTGCTGCCCTTATCGCCGACATCGGCAGCTCACCAGTGGGCCGGGGCAGCCGCCACTGTGCAAGTCTGATGGACACGAGAAGGCCAGCAGATTAGCGCGTAACGCGAGCTTCACAAGTTCGGGTAGGACTGGTATTGGACGGGAAAGCGTCCGTTTCCTTCCCAAAGAAATCACCCCGGAATTCAAATCAGCTGCGAGAAATCTAAATCGCTTTGGCTGGAGGAGGATTTGAACTCCTGTTTTCTCGACACAAAAAAAGCTTATTCCGGTAGACTTCGAAAGGTAATTGGTTCGAGATGTCATTATTGTCCGTGTCAGAACCGCAGTAGCCTCCAAATAATAACTACCACTCCCTCAACTTCGCCCTAAATTCCTGGATACAAATATGTTATCTATACACGTCTGTATGACCACATCATCCATTGCCACAGTGAACGGTTCCGATTACACACATACAGGCGCGCGATTACTACTGATATGTTCTTTGCTTTATCAACTTCTTCGTTGTCACAGAATGAAACGTCTACCGCTATATTCAATACACACCGAACACTTAAGCTATAAATCAGATTCAGTCCATCCTCGTAGCACAAATATTTATGCTAAATCCTCCTGTGTTGCGAACACTCCGATGAACAACACCATGTACCGTAACACCAGAAAATTCACACATTTCTCACATAAAAAATAAATTAAAAAAGGAGAGAGAGAGAGAGAGAGAGAGAGAGAGAGAGAGAGAAAACCCTCTTGGTTTATATATCTTGAGACGACGGGTGTTCATGACAAATCTTCCTTTGTTGCAAACATTTTCGCCGGCCGTTGTGACCGCGTTGTCATAGGCGCTTCAGTCTATAACCGCTCGACCACTGCGGTCGCAGGTTCGAATCCTGCCTAGGGCATAGATGTGTGTGATGTCCTTAGGTTAGTTAGGTTTAAGTAGTTCTAAGTTCTAGGGGACTGATGACCTCAGAGCCATTTTTTGCAAACACTTTCAGTAATGTTGGAAGATCACGTAACTTTGGTAGAACAGAACTGTGGGGGGTCTTAAACTTTTCGCAACTTCTATGTGGTCTTCCAAAGATTTACAAAGAGGATCTTCCATTACGTCCTTTTGTGAGCAATCTCGGCTCCCCTACGTGTAACTTAGCTATACGTCTTGAATCTTTACTGAGACCTTATATGGACTCCGGTGACTTTATTAATAGGCTGACGTCACTTGGACCCAATGAGTCCGACTTATCAATAACCTTCGTTGTCGCCTCAATCTCCACTAAGGTCCCTCTCATAGATTCATTGTCGCACATCAGCAGTAAGTTCGATGTCAATATAACTGGCCTCTTTTATTATGCCATTTCCTTGCCCTACTTTTTAATCAACAGCAAACTGACGGTGTTGCCGTGGGTAGTACTCTCTCCCCTCCGGTAGAAAACTTTTTTAGGAAAGAGTTTGAGGAGAGGGCACTTGATTTGGCAGAACTTAAACCAAAAGTCTTCCGGCGATATGTTGATGATACTTCTGTAGTGTGGCCTCACGGTGAAGAAGATCTGTCCCTCTTTATGGAGCAGCTGAAGTCAGTCCACGAGGATATCAGATTCACGGTGGAAGTGGAGAAAGAAAATTCTCAGCCGTTTCCGGATGTTTTGGTCAAACGGGAAATGGGGACATTAAAGAGGAATTCCGTTTACCGTAAGCCCACGCGTACAAAGCTGTATTTGCAGGCATGTAGCTGCCACCGCCCATCACAAACTATGGGTGTCTCTCCAACGTTGGTGCAACGGACACGTATTGTGTCTGATGGAGACAGCCTGGCAAAGAAGGTGCAGCACCTACAGTCAGTGTTCAAAGATAACGGATATTGTCCATATCATATCAGCACAACTTCAAGGGGAAAGAAGCGTGACCACCCACAAAATCAAGAGGAAAAAAGTCAGTTCAAGCCGTTCCTGCCAAATGCCGGCAATATTTCATCAAAATTAGACAGAATGTTAAGGAAACAAGATGTCAAAGTAATCTTCAACTCTGCTAAAAAAGACTTGTCTTCTTCTCTGGTCGGCAGAAGATCTGGGATTGTGGAAGACTGGGATCTACAGAATTGCTTGCCATTGCGGCAAAGCCTACATTGGTCACGCAACGCGCACATTGCGTGAAAGACACGTTGAACATAATCGCCGCACTCACCTTTCGCAGCGCGGTAAGTCAGCCATAGTCGAGCATTGTATCTCCACAGGACATTCTATGGATTATTAGGCCAAGGAAATCTTGGCCTCCACGGGATCCTTCTAGAACTCAATTATTACGCAGATCGGTGGAAATACGTTTGGCGGAAAACCTTATTAGTCGATGGCGGCTTTCAGCGGGACAAGGTGTGGAACCGGGTGATTTCTTTCATATCTTCAAAAAGAAAACACTTTACGACTAATGACACCTCTAACGACAGTTAATTTTATTAATCTGTCGTCTGAATTTTAACTCCGCGATCCTGCATTCCGACAGAGAGCGCTCTTGCAATACCGTCATCACACGTGCGCCTGCGCGCCGTAGATGGAGCAATATTTGAACAGGACGCCAAATTCGGCAGAGGTCGCCCACGTAGCGGCTGCCTTTGAGCAAGCGCCTCCGCGCCAATTTCTCGTGTAAATTTAGCGAAGTCTACTAGGAATTTCCAGTGCGAAATTCTCTCCTGAAGATGACTGAATGGTTGTCGGCTGAAACATCATGGTGAGAAGTTGACGTCATCCAGCTGCAACTTCATGGAATACTCTTTACGCCGAGAAAATTTCAAGAATCACAGTTTCTCGACTGCCCGGAAGTTGTCGTCTGCGGTCGTTGTTGATGGCCTTCCTTCCCGATCAGCATCAGCCACGTCTGAGTAGCCATGGTCAAATTGTTGCCACCAGTTCAGTATTATTGGACGCAACGCTGCGTTGTTCCGTACACTGTCAGTATTTCTAGGTGAATTTGTCTGTAATTTAGACGTCTTACACCCGAGAATCAAAGTGTTCCGAGTACTCCAACTTCGGGGTACATTTCCCGTTGCCACACCATTTAACTCCCTCACTGCGATGCACCTGTTAACCGAATAGCAGCAGAACTGTGTGTGCAGGAAACCCACTCTCTTCAGACTCAACGAAGTAAAGGTGATGCATCGCCCGACCTCTTCACTTATTGCCGGTAAATTTCAGTATTGGCTACTGAAGTCTGTGCTTGATGTCGAGGTCGATCTTGAAACGCTCATTCACCTTATGAAGGTTGGCTGCAGTGTTGGGGAGTTCGTGAACCCGCAGAGCAACCGGAGTTGAAACGCAGCTGCTCAGTTACAACACGGGCGTTTTCAGAACAATAAAACAGGAGTGTGGCGTGCACTTAGCGCAAATAAGAATTATTGGACTGGCCTTCTTATACTAAACTATAACATCTGAGAGATACACTACAAAATATGGCAACTTTTCAGTGAACGAAAATTCATGCAGGGAAATGGAAAACCTCAATGCACCAATGCATCTGCGACGTAATTATGAAGTGTTTTTGAGGGTTACCATCGGTAACACCCATTAATACTGAGACAGGACCATAAGCGGCGTGTGGTCTTGCGAAGCTTCAGGGTCTGTGAGTAACTATGTGAGCAGAAGTTGTCTTCACTCGACTCTGAATTATTAAATGGTGAATTGATTTCATGGGAGCTCTTTTCAAGGCAGACCCTAATTCGCTCAGATTCTTCTTGGCTAAAACCAGCTGGACTGTGTGCGATTGGCCGCTGCGTCATGCAGTGCCTGAGGCCTGACTATACGATGTATTCGTTCCCGCGCACGCTGGACACAGTACCTGCATCGTAGGTGAAAAACTCTGTATGGCTCACATTTCCATGCGCTAAATAAATAAGCAGATGCTGCGTTCTAGTTTTACATCTTTCTTTGTAATTACTTGAATGGCTGGGCAAGCAGGACAGAGCGGATTAGGTTGTGGAAATGGGCCAAAATAAGTTACTGTCAGTTGCACTCAACATACAAACTTTATTTATCAACACATAATACTACAACAAGGATGTAAAACACTCGAAACTTTAATCGACCTCCTTTGATTAAGGCCACACTCAAAATCCAAGACACAAGGCCTAAGCAAGAAATTGGAATACAAGATTCTTCTGAAGGTTTCACCCACGAATATTTTCTAAATCTTCAATCTAAACAGGCTGAAGGCCTTAGCAATTTAATTTTAATGGAACTTGGCTGGAGGCCGAATATTAAGCAATAAGAAGAGTTTCAATAAAAAGGCAGAAGGCCTTATCTCAAAATATTTCAAGCAAAATTCGGCCGAAGGCCCCATACCGGAGCATAACAATCTTATGCCTTCAGGGCAAGACAAAAGCATTAATTTAAGAGTTATTAAGACTCGGCTGAAGGCCACATATCAACAAATATGTTTAGCGGCTTAAGGCCTGGAAAAAGAGTTTCAGTGTAAAAGGCAGAAGGATCCTTTATTGTATGATTATATGATAGCGAAACAAACACTGGTAGCAGTTACTTCTGTAAAATATCTGGGAGTATGCGTGCGGAACGATTTGAAGTGGAATTATCATATAAAATTAATTGTTGGTAAGGCGGGTACCAGGCTGAGATTCATTGGGAGAGTCCTTAGAAAATGTACTCCATCAACAAAGGAGGTGGCTTACAAAACACTCGTTCGACCTACACTTGAGTATTGCTCATCAGTGTGGGATCCGTACCAGATCGGGTTGACGGAGGAGACAGAGAAGATCCAAAGAAGAGCGGCGCGTTTCGTCACAGGTTATTTGGTAAGCGTGATAGCGTTACGGAGATGTTTAGCAAACTCAAGTGGCAGACTCTGCAAGAGAGGCGTTCTGCATCACGGTGTAGCTTGCTGTCCAGGTTTCGAGATGGTGAGGTATCGAATATACTGCTTCCCCCTACTTATACCTCCCGAGGAGATCACGAAGGTAAAATTAGAGAGATTCGAGAGCGCACGGAGGCTTCCCGGCAGTCGTTCTTCCCGCGAATCATACGCGACTGGAAGAGGAAAGGGAGGTAATGACAGTGGCACGTGCCCTAAGCCACACACCGTTGGGTGGCTTGCGGAGTATAAATGTAGATGTAGATGTAAAATTCGGCTGAAGGCCCCATCTAAAAGAATAACAATCTCATGCCTTAAGAGCAAGACAAGAACATTAATTTAACAGATATTGATACTCGGCTGAAGGTCACGCATCAACCAAATAACTAAAACCCAAACAGGGAAATTACTATGTAACACACAAGGAACGGCGCTCAGCCGTTCCCAAGGGTCGGCTTGGGATTGTAATACTAGTGCCCGTTTAGGTGAGATAGGCAGCCTGTCAAACAACTTCTTAATCTGAAGGCAACCCAACCGACAGACAGCCGACTGACCAATCAACAAGATCAGTTCCACTCCACGCAACCAGCAAAACGACCACAATATTTCAATACTACGACACACAGGATATTGGCACCCACAACGAAACACAACACCTCAGCTGTCGAACTACTCGCCGCGCTGGACAGCAACAACACGACGAGGAAAATACACTGCCGAAAATTACGTCAACGACCAGGGCAGGTAACCGGAACGTCAACTGCCACAAGACAGAAAATACCGCTGGTCAGCTTCAATAACAAGGAATAAATTAAGTTAAACTCTACAGGAAAACGGTTGGAATCATGGCCGACTTGAATACACACACGTTGTTGCTCGCTGGAATATCCCGAAAGTGACAACCAGGATCAAACGAAGAAATGTAAAGAGTTGAGGCTCGATAGTAGGTTAAGTGAGGAGTCAACTTCCATGTCCAAGATAGGTGGGCGACGAACTTCGCAGCACTCGCAAGCAGCACCTCACACTCCAACCGCGCGTGCACGCTGTCAGCGGCCCCTGCCAGAGTACGCGCGACGGAGACTTGCTTGCTGCTGCACCCCAACCGACCGGCTGCCCAGGCCCGGAAACGTTGAAGGGACCAAGTACAGGGCGTCACAGAAAGGTACGGCCAAACTTTCAGGAAACATTCCTCACACACAAATAAAGAAAAGATGTTATGTGGACATGTGTCCGGAAATGCTTAATTTCCATGTTAGAGCTCATTTTAGTTTCGTCAGTATGTACTGTACTTCCACGATTCACCGCCAGTTGGCCCAATTGAAGGAAGGTAATGTTGACTTCGGTGCTTGTGTTCACATGCGACTCATTGCTCTACAGTACTAGCATCAAGCACATCAGTACGTAGCATCAACAGGTTAGTGTTCATCACGAACGTGGTTTTGCAGTCAGTGCAATGTTTACAAATGCGGAGTTGGCAGATGCCCATTTGATGTATGGATTAGCACGGGGCAATAGCCGTGGCGCGGTACGTTTGTATCGAGACAGATTTCCAGAACGAAGGTGTCCCGACAGGAAGACGTTCGAAGCAATTGATCGGCGTCTTAGGGAGCACGGAACATTCCAGCCTATGACTCGCGACTGGGGAAGACCAAGAACGACGAGGACACCTGCAATGGACGAGGCAATTCTTCGTGCAGTTGACGATACCCTAATGTCAGCGTCAGAGAAGTTGCTACGGGAGAACCAGTTGTTTCCGTAGCATGTACAGCGTGTGCAGGCACTATCAGCAGCTGATTGGCCTCCACGGGTACACTTCTGCGAATGGTTCATCCAACAATGTGTCAATCCTCATTTCAGTGCAAATGTTCTCTTTACGGATGAGGCTTCATTCCAACGTGATCAAATTGTAAATTTTCACAATCAACATGTGTGGGCTGACGAGAATCCGCACGCAATTGGGCAATCACGTCATCAACACAGATTTTATGTGAACGTTTGGACAGGCATTGTTGGTGAAGTCTTGATTGGGCCCCATGTTCTTTCACCTACGCTCAATGGAGCACATCATGATTTCATACGGGATACTCTACCAGTGCTGCTAGAACATGTCCCTTTACAAGTACGACACAACATTTGGTACATGCACGATGGAGCTCCTGCACATTTCAGTCGAAGTGTTCGTACGCTTCTCAACAACAGATTCGGTGACCGATGGATTGGTAGAGGCGGACCAATTCCATGGTCTCCACGCTCTCCTGACCTCAACCCTCTTGACTTTCATTTATGGGGGCATTTGAAAGCTTCTTGTCTATGCAACCCCGGTACCAAATGTAGAGAGACTTCGTGCTCGTATTGTGGACGGCTGTGATACAATACGCCATTCTCCAGGGCTGCATCAGCGCATCAGGGATTCCATGCGACGGAGGGTGGATGCATGTATCCTCGCTAACGGAGGACATTTTGAACGTTTCCTGTAACAAAGTGTTTGAAGTCACGCTGGTACATTATGTTGCTGCGTGTTTCCATTCTACGATTAATGTGATTTGAAGAGAAGTAATAAAATGAGCTCTAACATGGAAAGTAAGCGTTTCCGGACACATGTCCACATAACATATTTTCTTTCTTTGTGTGTGAGGAATGTTTCCTGAAAGTTTGGCCGTACTTTTTTGTAACACCCTGTATAAGTCGGCCGATGAGACCACCAACCGAACGACCAACCAACGGTCGTCCTGCTCCAATCTCCCTCCGTCGGACAGTTCATGTGTGTCACCAGTGGTCGGCGAGCACTGGCTGTCCGCGCCTCACCGGCGGTCCGTCCCCGACTTCCCTGCTGCTGCGTCCCGACTGCACTACCGGTCGTCTCCAGCTGACTGCCAGACACACGACGACCCAGCAATACTATCGGTCGCTCCAGAGATGGTACGACAGTGCACTTACCGATACGAGCTGCTGCTGCAGATCACGGACAAGTACGGCAGGAAGTTAGTGACGCCCGTAAATTGAATAAGAAACCGAGGCGGCAGTACCATAATAGAAGATGGCAAACAATAAATGGCATGAACACGAGCCGTGCATGGCTAGTTACTGTTACAGTTTAACGTTTCGAGACTGATATAAGTCCAGCCGTATAAGCGGAGACAGCGCAGTCATTAAGGTGTCAGCTTGAACTAGCAACTGTTAACAACAGGTGTGCATTTAACGAGTCAGTTGTGAGCAGGCACCGTTAAGCAGTGGACGTGCGACCCAGGTGTGTCAGGCTACGTGGACTGTCATAAGTAAGCACAGAATGAGGAAGTTTTCCTAGTAGCCTTGATCAGCTACGATCGCAACCGCGTTTCATGCACTTCAAGTATGTTGTTACCTATAGAGCATCACCTCATTGCGATCGCTTTGTTTGCATGTGCGATCAGTGTCTTATCAAATTCCCCTCGAAACCGGAAACGATTATCCGTCTAGAAACAGTGATGGTATACAAAGGGCAGCGTAATTTATGGAACATTTCTGCTATACAGCTTGAGACAATAACTATTCCCACCTAGAATAACTCTGAAAGTATGATATCAGCTGAAAAGTTTGTGAGCCAAAAGTTGCATGGGACAACGGGGGCCATAACATGACGTTGGTTTTTTTTTTTTTATAGGTGGGTTCGCGTCAGAGATACGAAGGTCAACTTTTTTTAAAAATGGGATACTATAGTTTGGTTCTTATTTTCTTATAGCGACTATCGAGACGAATCCAATGATGTATAACAGTAAGGTCTTTGTAGGCCAACGCAGGTATAAAGGTGGCATGAACGTCCATTTACAGAAGGAGTTCGAAGTGATGAGCATTGGTATCAATGCAGTGCTGCAATCTTCTTATCATAGATTGAGTGGTATTCCTTATCACATCGACACTTATCGAAGCACATGCTCTGACAATTCTCTCTCCCATATTTTCAGCTGTAACTGGAATGTCTTTATAAACAATGTCTTTTACGAATCCCCACAACAACAAATCCAAGGCGTCAAGTCTGGCTATCGAGCCGGCCACGACACATCTCCTCCCCGTCCAATCCAACGATTTGGGAATTGTTTAGAAGAAGAGAAAAATGTGTTCAAAGTTTGTCCAGCACACCGTGACTCACGAATACAAACAGCGCGAACTTTTCTGGAAAAAAAAATCACCATACGTGACGAGACTTGATGCTATCAATACCTCCCTAACACAAGACGACAAAGGGCAGAAATTCACATGAAGGGTCAACACTCCGTCGACATAACGGACATTCAAACCAATGTTCTAGTGGAACAACATCCTAAAGAAGGACTTTTCCGCTAGTTTCTTGTTTGTATGAAAACTCTCTGCGTCGTCCTGGAGGTAGAGAAACTATGTAGGACACCTGAAGCATTAAAACCACTATTTTAATTTTTCACCACTTTTTTATTAATTCGCTTTCGACACTTTTTAGACTGATAGGTCAAGTATTGAATTTCTGGAGCAGATCTGCGTAGATCTTAACGATATTCTGTGTTTATGGTGAGTACAGCTTATTATTTGATTCTTTGAAAAGTAGATAAGGTGAGTGTGATAGAGATAATAGGTCTTCAACAGCTTGCGAAGAGCAGTAATGTGAAGAAGGCGCCTGGGTATGTAATATGTCCTGGGCAGGTGAAGTTTGGGCCACCGAAATAGTTAGAGTTGCTAAGTAAGCCGTTAGAAAGATTATTAAATGGAGATGTTCGTTCAGAGTATTAAATGGAGATGTTCGCTCAGAATGGACAACATAACACTGGCGTACAAGAGACGATCAAATAGGGCCAAATACAAATTATAGGGGATTGACAGTGAGTACTCGAACGTACTTAAAGATCTGGTGGAGAAACGAACAAGTTACAAGCAGCAAGAAGAGCAAGTAGGATTCCGAGCAGGAAGGCCGGTAATGGACAACACCTTCACAATGAAACTAAGATGTGAAAAATGCATAAAGGTTGAATTGAAGATGCATGTTGCAATGACTGGAGCAATGCATATGATAATGTACCCACCAACAAACTGTGGGAAAACAGATATAGTTGCATCAAAGATCGCTGAAGGCTGACTTGAAATGACACGAAAATAAGACGGCGAGAGGATGGTTTGGTAATAGTTGGACAGAAAAATTCTATGTGAATATGAGTCTGCAGGAAGGATGTTGGCTGTCACCTACCTTTAAGCTGTATCTAGGGGCGATCCTGCAGACTTGCAGACTTCGCATAGTATGTGCCAGGCTAGACGACAATAGCGTACAGCAAGAAATTTATCCCGTATTTTGTAAATGACCAGATTGTACTAGCAGAAGATGAAGCTGATCTGAGCTATATGATAAGAAAGCTTAAAGAGAAACACCTAGTGGCTGGCATGAAGATGAACACGAAGAAGAATGAGTAAGGCCGCTGGAACAGGAAAGGTAAATAATATGGAGATGGATGGAGAAGTAATTGTAGGCGTTGACAAGGCGAATAATCTTATAAGCACACCACAAGTAACGATGAAATCACTAGTAGGATTATAAAAGGGCAAGCTGCAACGTCAATGAAATCTGTTATGTGGAACAAAAATGTAAGAAGGTCAACGAAGGAGAGAAAGTGTAAGACAACAGTCCAAAAAATGACATAACCCGACAATGGATGGGGATATCTGTGACGACACCCAACAAAAACAGCTGATGTGGTTTGGTCATGTGATTAGGATGAATGAAGATAGGATACCAAATAGGATACTACGGTGGGTACTATTCCTGAGGAAGAAAAGGGACACTCTCGACGAAAATGCCAAGATGATGTGGAGGACGCGATGGGAACAAGATATATTTATATTAAGAAAAGCCAGGCCACAAGAAGATGACGACTGCGGCTAGAGAACAGGCGCCACCATAGACAATTCTCAAATCGTGCACCCGTGCACCTCCCGTGAGTCACTTGTCAATTCGGAGGCGATCCGACAATAGCCGACCCTGTCCGGTGGAGCGGTACGTCTTTGCAAACAGGAACGGCAGGTGTCTCTCGGGCAAATGCGAAACCCTTGACCGGCGCTGTTGTGCCAGAGCGCTGGGCGCGTATTTTTCGGGTGGATGCCTCGTGCACATTTAAACACAAGGCGCTCTCTTCCTGCGCAGCGCACCGAACAGAAGTGATTTAGATTCTCGTCTTGTGTATTTGATATAGGTGCGTTCTTCCAGATACTTTCAGCATGTTGGTGAAACTACAGCAAGCTGCGAGCATTCAGATTATATTCACACATTTGGAAAACACAAAGTGTTGGAGTTACGTAAAATGCTGCCCTTTACGCATTATATTTGGCATTCGGACTTGCTATCTGTGGTGTGCGTACTATAAGACCTTCGGTACACACACCATCAGATTATTTGACTTGTCGCTCTAACGAAGTAGGCGAGTGTCAGCAATACGTCTCGTGGTCTTATCGTGGCGTGTTTATCTTCTGCGTTAGGTCAGACGATAGAAATGCCACTTGCACGCTTAGAGTAGCAGATTGACGGCGACCAACTTTAAACAGAACTTGATTAATTTTCGCACACATTTATTAAAATAATAAAAAGCATTGACATTACGTAACTTGATTCTGGATGCTGTTTCCAATTGACAATCTGAAGTTCCTTTGGTCTAGGTACATTAATCTTATTCTCACATATCTCTGATACTTGACAAAGTGTCTATTCATTTATCTTCATGGCTATGTACAGGAATACGGTAATCTTATTAGGTGCAGACCGAAACTTGACTGTAGACTGGTACAGACTAATGCAGACCGTTACAGACTGTCTAACATTCTGCGTGGTGTCTGTTTGTTCTATATCGTGTCACCCTATCACTTTCGCGCAACGACGCTCTGAGCGTGTTTTTTAGGGAATTGACTAGTTTGAACCTGTGACCTGTTGCTGGTAAGGAGACGCCAGACCACACATGACATGTAGAGTTCAGAAGAGTTCAGTGAGACTAGCGATAATATAACCAAATACTTAATGATTTCAGCGTCAGCTCCACTGCACTCCCTGTAAAAGAATCTTAATACTAAATAAATTTAGTGGAAGGGGTTCAAGGCTTTCCTATTTTTAGTTAGCTGGTAAAATAACGTCGAAAAAGCAGTTAAGTTTACCATTGGAAATTTTATTCTACTCACAAAACATTGTTTGTAAATTGCACTATTGATAAAAGGAAATATTTCAATACAGGATGATAAAAACCAACTGCGTTCAACAAAAGTGTGAACGAATATTCCCTGAGTGGGTTTTCAAGTTCTACAATGGACCGAAGGAAGACCTATGCCATATCACATCTATAATCTACGTTTAAATTAAGTTTCACGAAAGAGAAAACCATCAAAATGGTCTACAGTGACCCTCAATTATCTTTAATTACTTATCTAACTTGTCGTAAATTACAGTGGCTGATGTGGCTCCTCATTAATTATATACCAGAAAAATCATCGCATTTCAGATTTTAACTTACGTAGCAAATGTGAATACCATGAGCTTTAATTGACGATCGACACTAGTATTACGCAAAAAGGGGGTGTAACAGATGAGACTTCTGCAGTTCTGAGTGAAGCTTTATGCGCTGTTATGAGGCATGGCGTGCGTTCATTACCTTGTCGTTGGTCAGGCAGTGTCAGGGGGCGGCGGGCGGCACAGCTCCATACAGCTCGCCGTCTCGCAAGCAACTCTCTCCTAACTTCTCCTTACTACAATTTACCGAAGTTGATTTAAAAAAACTATCTGGCTGTGTTTTCATCTGACCAATCAGGGTCTCAATGTTAACCTTAAGCTCCGTCTACAAAAATTCTATCTATCCAATGAGAAACGTTATACTTTTCGTGGTGGGGCAATGTTTTTAACGTTTGCAACGTAACAGAGACGCGAGAAAGTCTCACGCTAAAACTTGCAGCTGGTGTGGCACTTTTAGTGTTATCGTAAGGTCTATACTGTTCTTCTGGAGGGCTCTATCTTTTAACATGGGCTGGGGGGTGGTCCTGGCGGTTACTTTTTGTGGTGGGGCAATGTTTTTAACGTTTGCAACGTAAGAGACTCGAAAAAGTCTCACGCTAAAACTTGCAGCTGGTGTGGCCCTTTTAGTGTTATCGTAAGATCTATACTGTTCTTCTGGAGGGCTGTATCTTTTAACATGGGCTGGGGGTGGTCCTGGCGGTTGGCTGGCGACGTGGGTGTCCGTCCCTTATCGTAGAGCCTTCTAGCTTAACACAGTCCTGCTCTTGGCTTCTGTTCTCGTTTCTCCCCTCGGAACTGCGTCTGTCTCATGGTGGGAAAGTATGACATGCATTTAGGCATTCTTGTGTTAGTCTGTGGTATTCCATTTGCTCACTCGTTACTCGTATTACTTTGGTTAATTTAATGTCACTATTTATTCGGAGCTATGTGACATACTGCTGGATTTGCTTATTATGTCAGGGATTTCATCGAAGGTGTTGGATTTGCCTGACACCTTACAACTGGTGCAGACAAATGCAGACTCGTACATACTAATGCAGACTGACTAATCAGAGGGCTGCACACTCATTATAATACCTCGCGCGTTCACGTATCACTGCACGAGTGTGATCTGCGAGGAGAAAAGGTTCTACGTTAGCAGCAATCTTATTGGCTGCGTTACATATTAATATGCGAATCAGAGGAAGCAGAATTTGGTCCGTCTCTAAGGCAGCGCCATCTCCTAGTGCGGAGATGATCGAACGCTGCGCCTGTGCTGTTGTGCTTAGCGGGACGCGCTCTAGTGGGAAAGTTATGTACTCGCTGACTATGCGGAACTATGTACACAACACTATCGAAAACTTTATGCCCTTGTTCTCGCTTTTGATCTAGTAAGAACATGTGGTGACTGATATCCATATCTGAGCTAATCATCAGTAAGTTCAACTGACTTGCAAACAGATACTCTCACTCAAAAGGTTATTTTTCAGAATTCTGTAAATTTATTTTTACATGTTCTTGTGTTATGATATTTAGAGACAATGTTAAATGCTTGAACCGATATTTATCTTTATCCATAACGGTTATTTTCGTCCATCTCCTTCATTTATACATTATATTGGATTTATCATTCGTTTGGTCCCTATTAAATTCATTACCTTACACATTTCATATATAATGAAATAATAACTGACCAGTTGCAGAAAAGAAGTTTGATTTCCTTGCTGATTTCGGGCACTTAGTGCCCATCTTCAAAATGCTGTACCTATCGCATTATTTGCGACTGTCAACCACGGGTAAGGAAATTAGACTTCTTTTATGCAACTAGTTGCTTATCATTTCGTTATATACGACTACAGTTGCTGAGGATTGATAAAATACTAAACCTACTCTTTTCTTTTTATTCATACTTGATCTCAATGTTTCAATATTTAAGATGTGCTTCATACAAAACGTACTCCGTTCACTTAAAGGACAATTTGTTTAGGGGCTACGATAGAAACGCTAGAAGTGCTAGGAATTATCTTCCGTAAGAATTTATAGCAATTGAGGTAAGGAGACCCCAATGAAGCACTTCGAGATGGGCAGCAGCAGAGACAGAGTCATAGAAAATTATTGCTTCTACGACAAAAGCTCTTCATTTTCAGACTATTGAGTAGTGTAGACCACAGAGGACAAATACAATTGTACTGCGCTAATCAGTTCTGTAAGGCCCGATTTTAACAGAGACAGCACAATAATGTATTTACAGTCAATGTTCTAGTTCAAAACTCATTTGCGTTACTTTCGAGTAACCCGCCCCCTCCCACCACCGTGTTGTTCTGCTACTCGCAAGTTAATAGATGGAGGAGTGGCAGACTTACATTCCCTTTTATCGATCTTGGCTACGTGCATTTCGATACTGTTTAATTTGAATTAATAGGACTGTGCAAGAGCGAGATCAGCAGATACGTTCGTATCTGCATTGCCGTTGTATTTAAAGCAGACACGGGCGTAACGGTAACGGTTGGTGACAGGCCGAGTATTATATGAGGTACTGGTCGAATATTAATCGGCTACGCTCTTTAATTTATTGTAGGTTTTAACAACGTGAGCCTTGATTACAGAAGCGATTTCCTGTGAATGGACTAGATAATGTTAAGGGGAGAGAGCATTCATTAGCTTACAGTCACCATTGCCTCAACAAATCAATCAGGTCGGTTAGATAATTTAAGATTTTCATTCCGTGTTCAAACATGCGGTTTCTCGGGCTTGTCCACCAGTGAGATCCATCGTGCGAGATTGTCAAGACACAAGATCATTCTTGTGCCCGTGAGAGTGACAATTGTAATATTGTTCGATGTTCTCTTCCTGGTCTTAGAGGACCAATCACTTGAATCAGATGACTCATTTCTGTTTACGTAAATTATTCCCGGAAAACTTGGAACTACCTCCAGCTTGCACCATCCCTTTTATTTTCCTGTGACGTAGGACATCATTCACACACACATCTAGAAACGACTCTGCCTGATTACGTAACAGTCTTCAAGTAGTGTTTTCTGCTGCTCCTTCGGCCATTGATATCGAGAGCGGGAGTGAGGAATACTCTGCTCCAAAGGCCTGTACAGTTCATCTCGGGATGAAGCGCCAAAGAAACTGGTATAGGCATGCGTATTCAGATACAGAGATAAGTAAACAGGCAGAATAGGGTGTTGTGGCCGTCAATGCCTACGTAAGACAGAAAGTGTCTGGCGCATATGTTAGATCGATTACTGCTGCAACAATGCCAGGTTGTCAAGATTTAAGTGAGTTTGAACGTGGTGTTATAGTCGACGCACGAGCGATCGGGCACAGCATCTCCGAGGTAGCGGTGAAGTGGGTATTTTCCCGTACGACTATTTCACGGGAATATCAGATATCCGGTAAAACATTAAATCTACGGCATCGCTGCGGCCGGAAAAGATCCTGCAAGAACGGGACTAACGACGACTGAAGAGAATTGTTCAGCGTGACAAAATTGCAACCCTTCCGCAAATAGCTGCAAGATTTCAGTGCTGTGCGATAAACAGCCGTCAGCGTGCAAACCATTCAATGAAACATCATCGACGTGGGCTTTCGGAGACGAAGGCCCATTCGTGACCCTTGATGACTGCACGACGTAAAGTTTTACGCCCTTCCTGAGCCCGTCAACACCGACATTGGACCGTTCGTTGATGATTGGAAACATTTTTCTTGGTCGGACGAGTCTCGTTTCAAACTGTATCGATCGGATGGATGTGTACGGGTATGGAGACAACCTCATGAATCCATGGACCCTGCATGTTAGCAGAGGACAGTTCAAGCTGGTGGGCGCTCTGTAATGGTGTGGGGCGTGTGCAGTCGGAGTGATATGGGACCCCTGATACTTCTAGATATAACTCTGACAGGTGACACGTAACCAAGCATCCCGTCTGATTTACTGCATCCATTCATATGCATTGTGCATTACGACGGACTTGGACAATCACAGCAGGACGACGCGACACCCCACACGCCCAGAATTGCTACAGAGTGGCTCCAGAACACTCTTCCCGTGTTTAAACACTTCCACTGGCCACCAAACTCCTCAGACATTAACATTATTGACCATATGTGGGATGCCTTGCAACGTGCTGTTCATAAGAGATCGACAACTCCTCGCAATCTTACTAGTTTGTGGACTGCCCTGCAGGATTCACGGCGTCTATTCCATCCGGCACTACTTCAGACATTGTAGTTGTTGTTGTTGTTGTGGTCTTCAGTCCTGAGACTGGTTTGATACAGCTCTCCATGCTACTCTATCCTGTGCAAGCTTCTTCATCTCCCAGTACTTACTGCAACCTACATCCTTCTGAATCTGCTTAGTGTATTCATCTCTTGGTCTCCCTCTACGATTTTTACCCTCCACACTGCCCTCCAATGCTACATTGGAGATATTAGTCGGGTCAATCCCAACACATGTTGCGGCACTTCTGCGTGCTCACGGGGGCCTACACGATATTAAGCAGGTGTACCAGTTTCTTTCGCCCTTCAGTGTGTAACGCCCTGAGCAACTTATTTTTGACTTGACCAATATATAAGCCAGTATACGAGTATCTCCCCCGCCTTCGTCTTTCGGGCTCAGTTCTGACACGAAACCTATGTAGTACCGTCAAGCTGTAGGACAGTACAGCTGTGAGATCGGCATTTCCAGCCATCTTTTGACACGCCCGAATGGATTTCAGCTGTCTTCTTATTCATTCCATTACAATTGCGATGGTTCAAATGGTTCAAATGGCTCTGAGCACTATGGGACTTAACTACTGTGGTCATCAGTCCCTTAGAACTTAGAACTACTTAAACCTAACTAACCTAAGGACATCACACACATCCATGCCCGAGGCAGGATTCGAACCTGCGACCGTAGCAGTCACGCGGTTCCGGACTGCGCGCCTAGAACCGCTAGACCACCGCGGCCGGCATTACAATTGCTTCCTCAGTCATGTTGAGATAGCTGCAAAAAAAAAAAAAAAAAAAAAAAAAAAAAAAAAAAAAAAAAAAAAAAAAGCCTCGAGGATAAAGCCAGCCTGCCCGCCCTTGAGGATTTCACCGAAAGAATACGAGTACATCCACTGGTACAGAGCACATCTTAAAGCCAGGGCGGTAGTTTTCTTAACATTGTTAAATTTTGCATCTGTCATAAGAATCAATAAATAATTGGATCAAAAAACATAAGTGAGGACAAGATATTGCACAATTCCCTTAAGTTTGTTCTTTACTTTACTTTCTTTCGCTAGAGGTTTTGATGTAAATTATTAGTTGCTTCCATAGCACTGGGAACTTGTGATATATTGTTACAGAGAACAAAAGCTAAACTCTTACTACTTTTCTTCCATTCAGATGTGTTTATTATTTTAATTTATTTGTAATCTATTTCGAATCACTACAGCTTCATCTTGAAGCACTTTAGCAGTTTGATCGATGTGATACACCATTACAAGTGCATGCTATTAATGTGATAAGGAGGTACCAACATAGATGATGCTCGGCTACACTAGTTGCTGTGGTACAGGGTGCTTATAATGAAACTTTCGCTGCTTGAGCCGGTGTAGACGGAAAACTATTTATCGTATGGGTACCAGACTTTAAGGAATGATATTCGGCCTGTGCACTGCAGGATTTGCGTAGATAGTAGTGTTAGTGTCCTGACTTGAGCTTACGCGCAAGTACTGGTACAGCGACATAGTGTTGAAACATACACTACTGGCCATTAAAATTGCTACACCAAGAAGAAATGCAGATGATAAACGGATATTCATTGGACAAATGTATTATACTAGAACTGACATGTGATTACATTTTCATGCAATTTGGGTGTATAGATCCTGAGAAATCAGTACCCAGAACAATCACCTCTGGCCGTAATAACGGCCTTGATACGCCTGGGCATTGAGTCAAACAGAGCTTGGATGGCGTGTACAGGTACAGATGCCCATGCAGCTTCAACACGATACCACAGTTCATCAAGAGTAGTGACTGGCGTATTGTGACGAGCAAGACGTTTTCAATTGGTGACAGATATGGAGAATGTGCTGGCCTGGGCAGCAGTCGAACATTTTCTGTATCCAGAAAGGCACGTACAAGACCTGCAACATGCGGTCGTGCATTATCCTGCTGAAATGTAGGATTTCGCAGTGATCAAATGAAGAGTAGAGCCACGGGTCGTAACACATCTGAAATGTAACGTCCACTGTTCAAAGTGCCTTCAATGCGAACAAGAGGTGTCTGAGACGTGTAACCAATGGCTCCCCATACCATGACGCCAGGTGATACGCCAGTATGGCGATGACGAATACACGCTTCCAATGTGCGTTCACCGCGATGTCGCCAAACACGAATGCGAGCATCATAATGGTGTAAACAGAAGCTAGATTCATCCGAAAAAAAATGACGTTTTGCCATTCGTGCACCCAGGTTCGTCGTTGAGTACACCATCGCAGGCGCTCCTGTCTGTGATGCAGCGTCAAGGGTAACCGCAGCCATGGTCTCCGAGCTCATAGTTCATGCTACTGCAAACGTCGTCGAACTGTTCGTGCGGATGGTTGTTGTCTTGCAAACGTCTCCATCTGTTGACTCAGGGATCGAGACGAGGCTGCACGATCCGTTACAGTCATGCGGATAAGATGCCTGTCATCTCGACTGCTAGTGATATGAGGCCGTAGGGATCCAGCACGGCGTTCCGTAGTACCCTTCTGAACCCACCGATTCCATATTCTGCTAACAGTCATTGGATCTCGACCAACGCGAGCAGCAATGTCGCGGTACGATAAACCGCAATCGCGACAGGCTACAATCTGACTTTTATCAAAGTCGGAAACGTGATGGTACGCATTTCTCCTCCTTACACGAGGCATCACAACAACGTTTCACCAGGCAACGCCGGTCAACTGCTGTTTGTGTATGAGAAATCGGTTGGAAACTTTCCTCATGTCAGCACGTTGTAGGCGTCGCCACGGGCGCCAACCCTGTGTGAATGCTCCGAAAAGCTAATCATTTGCACATCACAGCATCCTCTTCCTGTCGGTGAAATTTCAGGTCTGTAGCACGTCATCTTCGTGGTGTGGCAATTTTAATGGCCTGTAGTGTAAACATCAGTACGCGCTACAGTTGCAGACTGTCAACACGGGTCTGGTCTAGGTGGGCGGGGCTTTAGTCGTAAAGCTGTTTTATCAGAACAAGAGCAGTAGTGCTGCGGCTGCTCTCTGCGAGTATCGGCGCATTAAAGGGATACGGAAAAATTCTCTCTCCGTACCGAGGTTGTCAAACGTGATAAGGAAGTTCGAATTAGCTTGCGACATGGGAGAGGCCGATGGCCAGCTGCTCCCAGATCTTTAAAGAAGTTGCTCTTGCCATGGCTGATATTGCTGGACGCTGTGTGCGATTTTCAAGCATTGCACGAGCCATGTCACGATGGCTGAACATTCCATGGTTCACCGCTGTTGTTTCGCGCGCTTCCGGGATGTTGTGCATGCAGATGGTCGTCACACGGAGCGACGTTTGTAAACCGGAACGTAAACATGGTGCGCAATGTACAAACGTTACCCTCTCATATAGGAATTAATTCTTTCGGTGATTTATTCCTTATGGTTCTCCCGCAAGTCCTTACAAATCTTTCCGCAAAGTTCCATGCCTACGATTAGTCGTTTGCCATGGGGACCCTTTCAAGTAGCGAAAGTTTATTCATAAATTCCCTGCATATCAAGCATTTCACAGTGCTAAAATGCTTGAAGATGAAGCCGGAGTTGCACTGAAATAGATTGAAAATAAATTAATAAACACTACTGACCGGAAGGAAACATTTTTCTGCGTATAGACATATGTTAATCTCCCTCAGTTTTAACATATATATATTGTTTTCCTCCTTTTTATATCCATTATAACGTTCTGTACTCGTGAAGTTCACAGGCAGACCTTGTTTCCATAGAGTCAACAGTGAATTCACGGGACACCATGAAATTCACTGGAAACATGTTTGTTTTATTTGCCGCCATTAATAGACGACCTGCCACGCGATTACTAAGACAGACCGTATTTTCACAATATGAAATTTTACATGTACTGTGAACATGTGAAACGTATTTCATATTTCTTCTTTGTGATAAGGATTAATAATATTGCAGCTTTAAACACTTATAGAAAAGAAAATATTGAAACTAACGATTTATGAGTACAAGGCAGGGAGTTAGGAAGATAGAAGAAAAGATTGACATATAACTTTCTGACATAAATATGGAAATTTTTTCTAAAATACAAGATTCTTCCATTTAAGAAAAATAATTAAAAGATTGTAGGAAAGTACGTAGATTTGTATTAGAGATCCCACCACCTAGGTATCTCCGGTGTGAGGGATCGGCTAATCATCGTGCCTGTCATATCCGAGGTAGCGTACAAAATATATCTTTAATATTCATTTCAGAAATATAGTATACAGACGTGTATTTGTATTTACTGTACTGTTAGATTTATTATAATTTATTTTCAGGCCTGGTTTTAAGCAAGCATCATTTACTTCTTCGATTCGTAACAAAATAAAGGTGGTTCGGATATGTTCCACTGAGATTTAATCCTACATTAGTTCTCCAAGTTCAAGGATGTGATAACTTCCTCTAGGACTACTGACAATAGTGTTCAGTTCTAGGGAAGGAAAAAAAATGTTCAAATGTGTGTGAAATCTTAAGGGACTTAACTGCAAAGGTCATCAGTCCCTAAGCTTACACACTACTTAACCTAAATTATCCTAAGGACAAACACACACACCCATGCCCGAGGGAGGACTCGAACCTCCGCCGGGACCAGCCGCACAGTCCATGACTGCAGCGCCTCAGACCGTTCGGCTAATCCCGCGCGGCTAGGGAATGAAGGAAGGAAAGAAGGACCCAGGAAGGGAGGAAAGAGTTTCACGTACCGTCGACAGCACGGTCATTAGAGACGAAGCACAAGTTCGGAGTACGAAAGGATGGGGATGAAAATCGGCCGTAGTCCTTTAAAAAAAAAAAACTAGAAGGCATTTGCCTGGGCAGATTTAGGTAAATTCTGAAAAAGTAAACTGGATGACTGGAGGCGGATTTGAACCACCATCCTCCTAAATACGAGTCCAATGCGCTACCCACTGCTCCACGTCGCTGTGAATGAGTCCACATCTCTAAATGTCTCGTTATCGTGTTGAAGTCTCATCGAAACTGTAGCTTTACCAATTACGGGCCTGCTCAGTACCCCTAAGCTTGCCGGACCACTACAACAGTAGACAGCTATGTGGTAGGAGAGAGTGTTGTATCTATAGGATAGCGTTCGTAGGAACTAGTCGATGATTCAATCTAGCGAGCGATCCCAGGATTACGACAGTTCCCCAGAAAGTAATGCACCGAATTTTTTTCTTCAACAAAAAATGGTTCAAATGGCTCTGAGCACTATGGGACTCAACTTCTGAGGTCATTAGTCCCTTAGAACTTAGAACTAGTTAAACCTAACCAACCTAAAGACATCACACTCATCCATGACCGAGGCAGGATTCGAACCTGCGACCGTAGCGGTCTCGCGGTTCCAGACTGCAGCGCCTAGAACTGCACGGCCACTTTGGCCGTCTTTCTTCAACAATTCTATACTGAACATAATGAGAATCACACACACGAAATAAAGGTATTTTATCTACACACCCTATTTTTCCACGTAAACTGCATCCCAGTCTATGGCCTTCCTCTAACGCGAAACGAGGGCGTGTGAGCTCGGTCGGCACCAATCCTTGACTGGTGATGGAGCCAGTGCTTCACTGTATGAAACACCTCCTCACCGTCCTCAAAATGTCTTCCACGAATGGCATCCTTTAATGGCGAATGACAGCATCAGCTCGCTGCAACATGTCAGGTGTGACAGCCGTGTATGGTCTCCCTGACCGCTGCTAATCGTGGAGCTCGCCGAACTGCCTTCTGATGACATCACCCTCCGTGCTCAGCGACTAAATGTACTTTCGTCGACAGCAGATGCTCCATAGACTTTGCAAAAGCGTTTGCAAATATTCTCCACAGTTTCTTTCTCTGCAGTAACAAATTCATTGACGGCAAGTTTCTTGTAACGTTCATCATCCACAGACGCCATATTGAAACTGTTCTGCAGTTACGCTGTCTGCCGGAAGTGGCGGAAACTTGGCACGCTCGCTCAGGAGACTTCAGATAATACATACGCAACGTTTCGCATTCATAGTATTGTTTTCAGATGAGAAAAAGAAGATGCGATGCATCACTTTCTGGCTAACCCTCGTACATGAAGGAATGCCCGCTAGAGACCGCCACAAGCAGTTTCCTGCATCTTTTAATGTTTTTGTTGTTGTGCGGAATGAGGTAGCGTTTGTAAATACGCTTAATTCCAGACGTACACATTTAAGTGCTGTATATTAAAGCTATTTGGAAGAAATGGTTAATTCTTCACTTACAGAATTTTATGGTGAGCAAAAATAGTTATATAACGTCTGGATTGTTAAGACAAACTTCGTCGTTCGTGCACCATACTATACCTTGAAACGGTAGGAGGTATTCTACAATGGAACATGTGATACTTGCAACTCAACTAGCTATTTTTTTTATTGCCTTAAGTATTTTCGTACCTGAAAATGCAAACTTGTTTTAGCTTTCAGTAGCTTCTATTTCAAAATGTATTTCAGTTGTAAATGGTTTTTATAATACTTCTATTTAACTTGATTTTACTTACTCATTATTGGTGAATATCATAGTAATGATGTGACATGTAAACTATTAAATACACTACTGATAAGATTTTCTCGACTGAAATACTTTTAAATTTTGTTAAAATTTTTGTTCCTCCGTAACTTTACTTTGGAACATTTTGTTGCATATGTAAAAGGTTTACTTTCAAGGATTAATTTTTGTGATTTCAGAATAAAAATCTGCGGACACAAAAAATTAACATCATTTAAAAATGAGCCGGCCGAAGTGGCCGTGCTGTTAAAGGCGCTGCAGTCTGGAACCGCAAGACCGCTACGGTTGCAGGTTCGAATCCTGCCTCGGGCATGGATGTTTGTGATGTCCTTAGGTTAGTTAGGTTTAACTAGTTCTAAGTTCTAGAGGACTAATGACCTCAGCAGTTGAGTCCCATAGTGCTCAGAGCCATTTGAACCATTTAAAAATGATATGAGAAAATATGTTAAAATAAGTTACGGAAAGGAAAAACCGACATTTATATCATTTTTAGACTTAGAGAAAGCTTTTGACAGTGTTGACTGGAATACCCTCTTTTAAAGTCTGAAGACAGCAGGTGCAAAATAGAGGGAGCGAAAGGCGATGTACAACTTGTACAGAAACCAGACAACAGTTACAAAGTGTTAGGAAGTCTTTTCTGAAGTTGTTTATCTGGAATATAGACTTGTGCGGACGTGAAACATGGATGGTAAACAGTTCAGACAAGGAGAGAGCAGGAGCTTTGAAAAGCAGTGCTACAGGTGAATGCTGGTGGTTAGATGAGTACATGGGATATACGATTAAAATGTTCTGATTTTAGAAAAATGACCTTCAGCTTGGTTAAAAGAACAGAACTGAGAGACAAGAAATTTATGGTACAACTTGTCTAAGAGAAGGGGTGAGTTGGTAGGACACATTCTGAGACATCGCGGGATCATCAGTTTGGCAGTGGAGGGAAGTGTGGGGGGCAAAAATCATAGAGGGAGACCAAGAGATGGGCAGCAGATCAATATAGTAAGCAGAATAAGAAAGACGTAGTTATTTGGGGGTGAAGACGCTCGCAGAGGGTAGAGTAGCATGGAGAGCTGAATCAAAACAGGCTTCGGACTGAATACCAGAGTACCAACCTATTACAGGGTTAACTAGATAAGAGAATCTGAAAAGTGTTCTAAGGTATAACACTCCCCTATACGTTGTTTTTTACTTTATAAAACGTTCTTCTCATCATTTAACCAAACCTGTAATACCTCTCATCTTGGATCGCCCCATACCAGTGTCAACGGAGTGAATAAGTACGAGAATATGAAGCGGAACTATAACACACGTTTGTTTGCAAAGCAAATTATGGTATTCTACGAGGCGACTTCAGAAGTTAATTTACACATGTCGTCGCATGCTAACGAGGAGAACACGTCAAGTGCCATAACTGGATTCTATGGAAACTTCGCTCAGTGGAAAAGGGACCAAAATAAGCGAAAACGTGTCTCAGCTTACCTTAGATACTCGGCCGTTTCTGAGAAAACTACCATCAAAGTTGTCGACGCAACTTCAGTGCCTTTTAACGCTTGATAAGCTCAACACAACTGGTAGCACAGCGGCTACAGTCGCACGCTCACTTTTTTTGCCTCCTGTGTTCAGAACTAGATTACTGCTTTCATTTATTTTATTTTTTTCATTTATCTACCCACATCAGTAGAAGGTTACTACATAAATGTTTCTCATTAGGTTAGCCGATACAAGGTCGTTACAGTAACTGTAAAGCCACAACTGGGTTTCACAGTCTCATGCCTTTACTGTACACTATTTTCTCTTATATTTCATTCTTATGTCAGTTCTTATTTTCTATATTTTATTCTTGTATTTATTCTTCAGGAAGATTTGGTACATTTCCTTGGATGATAACGATAGAAAAACATTTGAAACAAAAAAATTTCGACGAATACGAGCATCGCGAGAGGGAGGTTTCACATAGAGACGTTTCTTCGTGTGAATCTCACTCGGTAAAGAAAACTCATTAACATTGCTGAACGCCTCAAGCGTTGCCAATAATTTCGGGGAAAACCACTCGTAACGGATCAGTTTTTCGAAAACTGCCGCTTAGAGTTACTTATGAATCATGATGCACCACAGGAATTTCCGGAAAACAATTTCAAATAAATTTTCTATTCATTTATTGTTTTTTTTTCTTTTTCATTCATTCACCATACAATTAGCAGACGGATAAGGACAACGTTATCGATTTAAATTAGACATCATTCCTACAACAATCTTCTATGGACATGAGTAGATTAATGAAAAACAAAAACGAAAATAATAATAATTATAATAATAATCTGGTTTCGAACACGGGGATCAAAAGATTGAAACTGCTACCCTAGCCATTGTGCCATCTCTTCGGTTGAACTGTTTACTCGCTAAAAGGCAGATAAAGCAAATTTTTCTCGTCGTATTCTCAGAGACGTCGAGTATCTACCATAAGCCGAGACAAGTGTTCGCTTATTTTGAGTCCTCTTCCACCGAGCGAAGTTTCTGGGAAATTGAGTTATGGCACATGGCGTGTTCTCCTCGGGAGACCATTGCGCAACAAGAGAGGCGCGTTGTCAGAAGAGAGTAAATGTTACGGGTTTCCTGCAGATACGGTTCTAATGCAGTGCTGTTAACAGCTACATCACATTGTAATAGTGAAATGCCACGGCAGCTGAAAACATATTCAAAAGTTTAAGAACGTGGGCCAGTACGATTCACGACGACAAATCACCTAGGTCCACTGTAAATTTGTGGCGGTATATGGACCAAATGCCATGTGACGTTTAGGCATAGTAAAACGGTGCCATCAGTTTGACCAAAGGCGCACAGATTATGTCTGTGTGTCACTTTGAAGTCTACTGCAGCATTCACTTAGTTCCTTGGTCTGCTATAATAATGTGTAGCTTACGTTTTTAAGTTCCCTCCTATTCATTGTTTGTTAGTTGGGAACCTGCAGTCACCAAACAAAAGCGATTGCTTATAATGCGCTTATACAACATGTCCCGCAAAACTGTTCAAATTTGAGGGATCTACGCCAGGAGATATCGATCTTCTACTCAAAACTCTTATTTGACCTAAGACCTCTAGAAAAACGCCTTGGGAGAGTTCAATAACCGATTTTCACGGCATTTTTGAGTTGTTCACGTCTCGCTGACGACTACGTCATGACAGACAAAGTACAAGCTCCCACTGAGGAAAGATGGGGAAGGAAATTAGCTGCGCCCTTTCAAAGGAACCATCCCGACACTCGCATTTAGCACTATAGGAGAATCACTGAAAACCTTGATTTGGATAGCAAGTCGTGGCTGTGAACCACTGTCTCGATAAATATGAGTCAAATGTCTTACCACACCACTACAGCACTCTGTTGTAGAGACAAAATAAAAGTAGTGTGTCGTACAAGGAATCACAAACAAAAAAGAAATGTGAAAAAAACCTTAACACCATCTGCCATGCACTTTACAGTAATTATATTTCAGGTATGCGTCTCCTTCCATCCACGCAAGATAATGTTAGCGATAGAAATAACCGACCAGTAAAACTGACAGTGATATTTTAGTTTCGAATAACCTCTATTTTCGGTATATGTTCGGTCTCAGTTGTAACAGTTTTTTTATTTTTTTTTTCTAATAACTGTGTGAAAAACTGTCAAATCAGTTCGACGTAGAAGTGGTGCTAAAATATTTGGTTTTTAAATAAAACTTTTTTTAAAAAATGCTGAATGTTTACTCATTAGATTTCCATTGCTTTGGAACGACAGATTATTGCAGAAAGTGGGAAATGCGATCAGAGCTATAGAGGACATTGTACGTCCAATGCCGCACAGGAGACGGTACGAGTACACAGCGTATACACGCGTACCATCTAACAGGCAACACCACATGGTAACAGGTACATTATTATCCGATGAATGTTGGACAAGTTCTTAGGCAGTGTGTTTGTTGCTCGTTTCTGTAGCATTGTTGTTAAAATAGCACTGATCGCTCTTCACATTTTCTATAATAACGCAACGTTTCAAAGCAATGCTAATTTTGCGAATAAGAATTACTTGTTCTTTAAAAAAAAGTTTGTGGAGACGTAGAACAACTGGCTCTACCCGCAATAATATCGCTGCTCTACCACAGCAAAAACAACTGTATCTTTGGCAGATCAGTTTTCTGTAGTACGCGCTCTATGCTACACGCACTGTGTATGTGGTACCGATAGCTACGATACCACGGCGTAGATTGGCACTACTAGAGCGGACGATATACACCGACGACAGCGCCCTCTAGCCGGCGCTGTGCAGGTCTACGAGCGCTGCTCCATATACTACCCATTTTGATGCCGAGCAGACGGCCAACCAACATTGTTTCATTTTCATTGTGGGCGAGCCACTACAGAGTTTTGCCTGTGTAACTTCTGTTAGCTATGGCTCTCAGCACTATGGGACTTAACTTCTGAGGTCATCAGTCCGCTAGAACTTAGAACTACTTAAACGTAACTAACCTAAGGACAACACACACATCCATGCCCGAGGCTGTTAGCTTTGATACATCCTGATTCACACCTACGTTCTCATCATAGCCAAATTATGTAACCATATTTTATTACTTGTCTTACCTAGAGTAAACACCTTTTACTTTACTTATAGTACCGACGTATTTGTACATCACCTGCTCCTCCTAGCTTCCTACATTCGACCTACCCTCCAAATTACAAGAGCAGACCCACGCGCTGCCTTCCAGGTGGGATACAAAAGTATATACGCTACGATAGTAAAAGTATTCGTAATAAGTGACGGTTGTGCGTGTGATTATTTACTGTCAAAACCACCACGCCCGTTCCCCCTACCTATAGGTTTGCTAAAAAACGAACAATTCTAGAACTGCTGCTGTGACTAGTTGACGTTTCGGTTTTTCAACCGGTTATTATTAAACAATAAAACCACCTTTTATGATTGAGAGCAAACAAATACCAAAAAATTCATACTTCCCTACCAAAACTAGTATATAAAGCTGCCGGGTTTGCGAATCCCAACTCTCGGAGAACATCACAAGAATTCACAGAGACGCTCGGACAAACTATTGACGATCGGCATCCCCTTTTTGGCAGTGAGGGTAAACCCGGGTGATTGAAATCTCGTAAAAGGTTCTTAGCCACGATAATAGAAGAACCACGAGCTGATTACCCACCTGTCCCGGAAGTGTCCAGTGGATTCAGCGCGAACTGGAAGACATGGGGGAACTGAACCGAATAAGGACAGGGGTGGCCACAGTGAAGACAAGTATGATCAGGTTGTGTCTTGGAACCACGGATGACAAGTGTGACTGTGGCGCTGTGCAGGATATGGACCATCTGCTCGCCTGCCCGAACTGCCCTTATTGGTGCAACCCCGACGATTGATGGCTGGACAAATACACTACTGGCCATTAAAATTGCTACACCAAGAAGAAATGCAGATGATAAACGGGTATTCATTGGACAAATATGTTATACTAAAACTGACATGTGATTACATTTTCACGCAGATTGGGTGCATAGGTCCTGAGAAATCAGTACCCAGAACAACCACCTCTGGCCGTAATAACGGCCTTGATACGCCTAGGCATTGAGTCAAACAGAGCTTGGATGGCGTGTACAGGTGCAGCTGACCATGCAGCTTCAACACGATACCACAGTTCATCAAAAGTAGTGACTAGCGTATTGTGACGAGCCAGTTGCTCGACCACCATTGGCCAGACGTTTTCAATTGGTGAGAGATCTGGACGATGTGCTGGCCAGGGCAGCAGTCGAACATTTTCTGTATCCAGAAAGGCCCGTCAGGACCTGCAACATGCAGTCGTGCATTATCCTGCTGAAATGTAGGGTTTCGCAGGGATCGAATGAAGGGTAGAGCCAGGGTAGTAAGACATCTGAAATGTAACGTCCACTGTTCAAAGTGCCGTCAATGCGAACAAGAGGTGACCGAGGCGTGTAACCGATTGCATCCCATACCATCGCGCCGGGAGATACGCCAGTATGGCGATGACGAATACACGCTTCCAATGTGCGTTCACCGCGATGTCACCAAACACGGATGCGACCATCATGATGCTGTAAACAGAACCTGGATTCATCCGAAAAAATGACGTTTTGCCATTCGTGCTTCCAGGTTCGTCGTTGAGTACACCATCGCAGGCGCTCCTGTCTGTCATGTAGCGTCAAGAGTAACCGCAGCCATGGTCTCCGAGCTCATAGTCCATGCTGCTGCAAACGTCGTCGAACTGTTCGTGCAGATGATTGTTGTCTTGTAATCGTCCCCATCTGTTGACTCAGGGATCGAGATGCGGCTGCACGATCCGTTACAGCCATGCGGATAAGATGCCTGTCATCTCGACTGCTACTGAACGAGGCCGTAGGGATCCAGCACGGCGTTCAGTATTACCCTCCTGAACCCACCGATTCCATTTCTGCTAACAGTCATTGGATCTCGACCAACGCGAGCAGCAATGTCGCGATACGATAAACCACAATCGCGATAGGTTACAATCCGACCTTTATCAATGTCGGAAACGTGATGGTACGCATTTCTCGTTCTTACACGAATCATTACAACAACGTTTCACCAGGCAACGCCGGTCAACTGCTGTCTGTGTATAAGAAATCGGTTGGAAACTTTCCTCATGTCAGCACGTTGTAGGTGTCGCCACCGGCGCCAATCTTGTGTGACTGCTCTGAAAAGCTAATCATTTTTATATCACAGCATCTTCCTCCTGTCGGTCAAATTTCGCGTCTGTAGCACGTCATCTTCGTGGTGTAGCAATTTTAATGGCCAGTAGTGGAAGATGCCTTGGACGTCGCCCTGTACTGGGCTGCAAGAAAGTGACCTGGTTTCCGGCCACGAAAAAGTAAGTAAGTACTGGTTATTCCGAACAAAAGTACCAGCATCGGTTTTAATCGGCTAATTTTTCCCATCCCTAGTTGGTGGTCTGAAATGGTGATCAATAAGAACCCGTTTACTCCCCGATATAATCAGCACTGCCGATATCCCGGGATTGGCAATACTGGAAAGCAGGGTGCGATTTGTGCTTTTACCACGGGGGGAGGGGGGGGGGGTTGTCTTAGGGGGTCAGTAGAATTATATATGTTACTAGCTTGCACCGTGGCGTTACGCATGGTTAAACAGCTATTTGTAAATAGATGTTAATGCCGAAACCCACTATTGACACGTATGCACTATCAGATAAGCCATCCCTTGTTATATCTTTAAAAGTACATTATAGGTAAAGCTTATTTACAAAATCATCTACATACGGGTACAGTTATACGAGGGGTATTCAAAAAGTAGAGGCACTTTTGTGAAAAGTTGTACTTATTCTGATGATAGAAAAATGAAACATATTAATAGTAAGACTTATTAAAAACTTTCAGTGTTCGGCTCCACAAATTTAAATTATATGTAAAGTTTTACTCCAGTGCGTCGGAAAAACATCCCAGGTTGGGATGCATAAACTAGAACCAGAGGAGAGGATGTTCTGATGCTGCGGGGGGGGGGGGGGGGAGGGGGGGGGGGAAATCCCCCCTGCAAATCGCACACTGCTGGAAAGGCACATAGGACGCCGACGCGAACAGCTGACGGAGAGCACGTGGCGGCAGCGGTGCCTGACCCTCACGGCCGCGCTCCCTAATTACATGTTAATGACGCCAGGGCGCGCCGCGGCCACAATAGGCGCAGTTTATGCGGGACGCGCGCGTTAACAATACACGGCCTCTGTTTGGGCAGCCGCCCGCCTCGGATCCAATTCCGTTTTAATTGCGTGAGTGCGGCGGGTCGCGTGCCAGGCGCGCGGCCGGCACACTGCGCTAGCGCGCTCGGGGGAGATCGTGAAGACGGGCTTCCGCCGAACCTGCTGATGACGGAGGGTTACTCACAGTGCGACCCGTAGGTTCCCGGACTAAGGAATTATAAATTCAGAATCAAAGCCGTAAATACCTATGACTTCTCTTTTGAGTCATCAGTCTTCTGACTCGTTCACTGCGACACACCACGAATTCCTCTCTTTCCCAACCTCTTCAATCGAAACCTACGTCCTCGACGATGTTTGGTTTGTGAGGCGCTCAACTGCGCGGCCATCCCATTTCTTTTCACACTCCAATGTTTTACGCAGTCCAATCTAGCCACTATCACGAATGATAATGATGGTGAAATGATGAGGACAACAAACACCCAGTTCCCGAGCAGAGAAAATCCCCAATCAGGCTCGGAAATCGAACCCAGGATCCCGTGATCAAGAAGGAGCAACGCTAACCACTAGACCACGAGCTGCGGACAAACCTGATACCTAGGACCCCAAAACTTACGCCCTCAATTACTCACTGGATGTATCCCAATCTCTGTCTACAGTTTTTACCGTCTACAGGTTCCTCTGTAGTCCGTGAGAGGAGTGACTGGTATTAAGAGTTTAGGCGGGCAGGCACTAATGTAGCCGAACGTGGCTAACGGCACTCCGCCACCGGTTTCTATTTGTACGCGTGCTCTAGCAACAGAAACTCTGCCTGGGGTCACTTGCCTTGCAACAGCCACTGCCGGTCCCAAGCCCGGATAAAGGAGGAGGGTTGGGCATTGGGCTAACAGCCCAATCCTGTAAAAAACTCTTTGTTGCGAAAAACAAACTTGCCTCAAAAAATGGTTCAAATGGCTCTGAGCACTATGGGACTTAACTTCTGAGGTCATCAGTCCCCTAGAACTTAGAAATACTTAAACCGGGCGGATTCGGCCCGGGGCCGGCGCGCCAACCCGAGTCCAGGAAGCAGCGCGTTAGCGCTCTCGGCTAACCTGGTGGGTCTGGCGCACTAGCAAACCCTCTCAGCCCCAAAACACATGAACTCCATAACCAGAAACTTGCAGGGCGAACTGAAACTTCAAACTCATTCATCAGTGATGCCAATACCCGTAACGGGAAAGCATATTGTCCAAGCAATAAACGTGCCCTATGGAGCGGTGGAAGAAAGTCATTTGTTTGGATGCCTCTCGTATCACACCGTGTTCAACTTCCGGCCGAGTTTACGTCCTAGTAATTGAACATGGCGGAGGTTCGGTGATGATTTCGACATCCACATCGTGGTGTTCTATAGATCTCATGGTTATTCCGCAGTTTCGCATTACTGCCAAGGGTTGCCCAACCATTTTGGCTGATTAGATCCATCTCATGATGCAATGTTTGTTCCACAATGGTGTCGCTGTCTTCCAAGGCGACAGAGCCCCTGCTTACACAGCTAGCATCGTCCAGCACTGTTTTTATGAGCACTAGGATAAACATTCGCAACTCCACTGGCCACTACAGTCTCGAGATCTCATTATTATTGAGCCTTTTTGGTCTATTTTGGAGAGAAGGGTGCATGGTCGCGATACACCTCCACCATCGTTACCCCAACTTGGTACAATTTCGTAGGAAGAATGGTACCAGATTCCTTTGCACATCATACAGGACCTGTATTTATCCATTACGAAAGGACTGGAAGCTGTTTTGAATGCCAACTGATTTTCTACACCGACCCTTGCCTCGTGATGAGCTTAAGCTGACGTCACATTAAGTGGCCACACCTACAACGCGAATTGGCTCATGCTCAAACATTCCTCAGGTTATCCTCCATTCAGAGGCTGTTGCACGCAGCGACTGTTATATTGACTTGTAAATAATGGATTTCAGCTATCAGTCGTCCTTTGGAATTTTTATTGGCAGATCTAGATTTCAACTAGAAACTAGCCAATCCCAATGCTAAGAACACAACATGTACATAGTTAGATGATGTATTAAAAAAGTTGCAATTAATAGTTAACTCATATGGTTTATATTTTACATACCACTATCATTTTTGGCCAATGCATGTAATGCCTGTTGGTCAGGCTTTGTCCACAGTTCATTGAATACTAATGTTTGTGCAAGGCGGGCTGCGTGGAGAACACATCGGTTGGTTACATGGCGCAATCTATGTGAACTACATATAAACCTCAATGGAAGTAAACCACTTCAAATTTAATTACATAAAATGGACAATAAGTAAAATTCTTACATTGTCGTCCGACTTATTTCATATTTATCATCTACTAATAAAATTTGCATGTTTACTCCTTGTGAGTCCATTATTATTAGTAAAACATTTAAATTACATCTGGTAGGTAAAATTTTTTAACTTTTAAAAAACATTTTTTAAATTTATAAAACACCGGAGGACGTGCTGTATACATCTATTGGTTGATATGGCTTAAATATATTTATTTTTGTATTATAGCTTCCTATATTAAAGCCTAATAGATTTTATTACACGATAATAAATATGAAATAAGTCGGACGGCAATGTAAGAATTTTACTCGTAATTGAATTTGAAGTGGTTTACTTCCATTGAGGTTTGTATGTAGTTCACATAGATGGCGCCATGCAACCAACCGATGTGTTCTCCACACAGCCCGCCTTCCTCAAACATTAGTATTCAATGAACTGTGGACAAAGCATTACATACATTGACCAAAAATGATAGTGGTATGTAATATATAAACCATACAAGCTATTAACTGCAACTTTTTTATTACATAATCTAACTATGTACCTGTTGTATTCTTAGCATTGAGAATGGTCAGTTTCTAGCGGAAATCTAGATCTGCCAATAAAAATTCCAAAGGACGACTGATAGCTGAAATCTATTATTTACTAGTCAAACATTCCTCCCTCTTAGGATCGATAGTCAACGAAGCGAAGAACTTCTATCTACTAACACTGTTGTTCTGAAGTTGTGATACCGATTACGTATTCACATAGACGCTGCGAATCTATTATTGCAGGAGAGGTGTAAGAATGGTGATAGTTTGTGAACATACAGTCACCTTCAGGGCTTACTCGTTGAATATATGAGTCATCAAAAGGCTTTGAAACATTTACATCCAGCAGTGCACCAGACAGAAAGTAAGTGGATCTTATAAACAACTCTTATTTGCATGATCTGTCTGATCACAGAAATCCGACGAACGAGTATTATCTTTAACACTGTGCAAAGAGAAAAAACAATAGACGCGAATTAGCGACGAACTTTTAAATCGCTAGTCATAGACAGAATGAAGTTCCGTCTTCTCCTCAGCCTATCGACGAATAACGCGACCGTGATTTTCACACAGTCAGATGCCCCCTCGCGCCTGCAACTTTCCCGTTCTGTAGCCCGGGGCGGAGCGTGGGTGGTGAAGTTAGCCGGCAGCGACGCCGCGAAATATTAATTTAATCCAAAGTGGCGTGTTTTGCAGCGGCGGGTAGTAAATTAGTCTGGAAGCGCTACTAAGCCCGGTGCCCGCTAATCTGCAGTCCGTCCTAACAAAGATTAATGGCGCTGTTCTGCGCACGCGCACCGCTACTTGCCGCACCGCACCTGTATATCTCACTTGCTGCTGCCTCCGCATCCTATGGGGTCTTAGACGAAGTGTCTTAGAAGGATGTCACTTCCGCAAGTTTACTTCCATAGCTTCTACTTTTTATTTTTTCGGTCACCAGTCTTCTGACTGGCTTGATGCGGCACGCCAAGAATTCTTCTGCTGTGTCAACCTCTCCATCTCAGAGTAGCACATGCAGCCTACGTCCTCAATTATTTGAAGCATGCGTTGCAATCCCTGTCTTCGTCTACAGTTTTTGCCCTCTACAGCTCCCTCTAGTACCATGGAAGTCATTCCTGATATCTTAACAGATGTTCTTTCAGCCTGTCCGTTCTCTTTGTCAGTGTTCTCCCCATATTTCTTTCCTCTCCAATTCTCCGCAGAACATCCACGTAATTTTCAACTTTCGTCCGTAGCAACACCTCTCGATTCTCCTCTGTTCCGGTTTTCTCACAGCCCATGTTCCACTACCACACAATGCTGTGCTCCAAATGTACATTCCCAGAAATTTCTGACCCAAATTAAGACCTATGTGCGATACTAGTAGACTTCTCTTGGCCAGCAATGCCCTTTTTACCAGGCTAATCTGCTTTGTTGTCCTCCTTGCCCCATCCGTCATTGGTTATTTTGCTTTCTTTGTAGTAGAATTTCTTAACCTTATCTACTTCGTCACCATCAATCCCGATGTTTAGTTTGTCACTGTTCTCATTTCTGCTATTTGCCATTACTTCGTCTCTCTTCATTTTACTCTCAATCCATATTCTGTACTCATTGGACTGTTCATTCTGTTCAGTAGATCATGTAATTCGTCTTCGCTTTCACTCACGATAGCAATGTCATCAGTGAATCGCATCATTGACATCCTTTCAGCTTGAATTTTAATTCACCCTCTCCCCCCCCCCCCCCAATGGACCCTTCTTTTATGTCCATCATTTCTCCTTCGATGTGCGGATGGAACAGCAGGGGGGGAAGGCTACATCCTTGCCTTGCACTGTTTTTAATCCGAGCACTTCCTTCTTGGTCGTCGACTGTTATTATTCCCTCTAGTCTCATGTACATATTGTATATTTCCGGTCTCTCCCTATAGCTTACCCCTAGTTTTCTCGCAACTTTGCACATCTTGCGTCATTTTACACTGTCGAACGCGTTCCGCAGGTTGACAAATCCTATTGAAGTGCCTTGATTTTTCTTTATCCTTGCTTCCATCATCAGCCGCAACGTCACAGTTGCCTCTCCGGTACCTTTACATTTCCTAAAGTCAGACTGATCGTTGCCAGATACATCCTCGTTTGTCTTTCCCTTTCCTCTGTATAGTATTCTTGTCAGCAACTTGGATGCATTGGCTGTTAGGATGACTCTGCGGTAATTCTAGTACTTTTCAGCTCTTGCAGTCTTCGAATTGCATTTATAATATTTTTCCAGAAGTCAGGTGCTATGTTGCCGGACTCATACGTTCTACACACCAACGTGAACAGTCGTTGTGTTGCAACTTCCACCAATGATTTTAGAAATTCTTATGGAATATTATCTATCCCTTCTGCCTTATTTGATATTAACTCCTCCAAAGCTCTCTTAAATTATGATTCTAATACTCAAGCCCCTATCTCTTCTAAATCGGCTCCAATTTCTTCTTCATCACATTAATCAAATCTTCCCCCTCATAGAGACGTTAAGTGTAGTCTTTCCACCTAACCGCTGTCTCGTCTGCATTTAACAGTGGAAATCATGTTGTACTTTTAACGTTACCACCCTTGCTTTTAATTTCATCGAAGGTTATTTTGACTTTCCTGTATTCAGAGTGAGTCCTTCCGACAACCATTTCTTTTTCCATTGCTTCACATCTTTCATGCAGCTATTTCGTCTTAGCTCCCTTGCACTTCCTTTTTATTTCATTCCTCAGCGACTTGTATGTCTCTATTCCTCAATTTCCCTGGACGTTTTTTACCTCTTTCTTTTATCGATCATCTGAATTATTTCTTTTTTACCCATCGTTTCTTCGCAGTTGCTTTCTTTACAGCTATATTTCTTTTCCAATTTCTGTGATTGCCCTTTCCGGAGATATCCATTCCTCTTCAACTGTACTGCCTATTGAGCGTTTCTTTATTGCTACAGCTCTAGCTTTAGAGAACATCAAGCGTATCTCGTTATTTCTTAGTGCTCGTACTCCCGTATCCCACTTCTTTGCGTATTGGCTGAAATGGCTCTGAGCACTATGGGACTTAACATCTATGGTCATCAGTCCCGTAGAACTTAGAACTACTTAAACCTAACTAACCTAAGGACATCACACAAAACCCAGACATCACGAGGCAGAGAAAATCCCTGACCCCGCCGAGAATCGAACCCGGGAACCCGGGCGCGGGAAGCGAGAACGCTACCGCACGGCCACGAGCTGCGGACCTTTGCGAATTGATTCTTGCTGACTAATCTCTTAAGCTTCGGCCTGCTCTGCATCACTACTACATCGTGATCTGAGTCTATATCTGCTGCTGGGTACGCCTTACAATCCTGTATCTGTTTCTCTGTCTGACCATGATGTAATCTAACTGAAATCTTCCTGCGTCACCAGGCCTTTTCCAAGTATACCTCTTCCCCTTGTGATTCTTGAACAGAATATTCGCTATTACACCCTGAAATTTATTGCAGAACTCAGTTACTCTTTCTCCTGTAACCTTTTCTTCTGCTCTTTTCCCTACATCTGCATTCCAGTCTCCTATGACTATTAGATTTTCATCTCCCTTTACGTACTGCATTATTCTTTCGATAACCTCACGTACTTGCTCTATCTCTTCATCTTCAGCTTGCGACGTCGGATTGTATGCCTGGACTATCGTTGTCGGTGTTGGTTTGCTCTCGCTTCTGGTAAGAACAACTCTATCACTGAACTGTTCACAGTAACACACTCTCTGCCCTACCTTCACATTCATAACGAATCCTCCTCCCGTCATACCATTTTCTGCAGCTGTTGATGTTACTCTATACTCACCTGACCCGAAATCCGTCTCTTCTTCCCATTTCACTTCACTGACCCCAGCTATATCTAGATTGAGGCTTTGCATTTCCCTTTTCAGCTTTTCTAGCTTCCCTACCACGTTCAAGCTTATGAAATTCCACACCCCGACTCGTAGAACATTATCCTTTCGTTGGTTAACCAATCCTTTTTTCATGGTCGTCTCCCCCTTAGCAGTCCCATCCCGGAGATCCAAATGGGGGACTATTCCCGAATCTTTCCAATGGCGACATTCACGCACGTATACACATATAATAGATCTTCAAGACAAATATAAGAATAACGATAATGTTCACCAGTATGCACGTGACAAACGGCCGTTGCCCTGGCCTGAGTGAACGAAGCAAGTCAACAAGACTTCATCGACAAGCATAAACTGTTAATAGTTGCACCATAGAAGAAATTCTGAAACTAATTTGGATGTTTTAGTCAGAGTATCAGTAACGCTTCGCAGAATCGGCGAACACGTGGTCGCCACAAATAAAAATTCTGCATAAGACGAGCGGTAAAATTCAGAACAACTTGTCACATGGGACAGGATACATTACTGTGAGTCACGATCTGCGAACTTTTGGCTCTGAGATCCGTACTTAACATGTGCTGAGACAACAAAGACATGTCGAATCTAGATTCCGAACTGAAATCGAAATTAGCGACGTCTCAGAAATCTTTTCAGTTATATTATACTCATGGGATCAACAAGGAACTAAATCAGACTGAACTGAAAAGATACATCACACTGTCGACATGTTTGAACAGACGTAGGGCAGAAAATGGCTTGCAAGCTTGGTCAAGTGGAACTGGTTATAATGTTCCGAAAGTAACCAGAAAAATTCCGTCTAGCGCACAAGGAGCAATGAGCGTTGAGAGCATGACGTTAATTTTGACTGGAGCTGAAATCTACAAAAATTAGATAATGAATTAGGTATGAGCAGGTACACTCACACTTAGTCGGTGTCGCCCGCCTCGCGTCTCCCGGAACACAGACGAGCGAACTCTTTTGAAACGACGTCTACCGTTCGTCCGGGAGTGCCCAGTGAGCTCCCTATCGTGTGGTGCCTACCTGTACAAGAGCATCGTCAAAGACGAACAGAAACCTCTTTGCTATCTGGTACGTGCCTCATAGGGTTGGCTGATCTGCTGCAGTAACAGTCCACTTTTACTCTCACACATCTACACACTGATATTTATCTTGTACACTCTCAATGATGTTTTTCATTCATCAGGTGAGAGGAAGGAAGTGTGTATATACTGGCATACTGCACACAGATGTACTGAACATGCGAGTGGGGCTCCGATAATTACCAAAAACTTAGTAAAATATGAGGTGAAATAAAGGTAATATACCTTGTGGCCACTATAGACACACTCAGATACTCAGTCTTTTTTATTTTTATTTTACCAGTTCACGGTTTGCGCCCAGAATTGAGGTGCCAGAGGTAGGTACATTAAGCTAACTGTTAAACAAAATGATGAAGAGGCTCATTCACAGTTCCCTGAATGGGTGTTGCATTATTTGGATGCTGATCAAAATAAAATGAGATAGCGACTTCTCAGTAATATATGGATGGTTTTAAAAACAATCCAACTACGTTTTTGCGCCCACACGGTACTGTTAAGTGTAGATTTACCACTTGATGCGAATAATGAAGCAGCCGTCAAAGTAATGGCTGGAAACAGGTGGCCTGCCACAGGAATGGGCTGCGGCTAAGGTTTTCTACTGCGTAAGAAGTAACTAATGGATACTATCCAAACAAACGAAAATTCTGGGAACGTTCACTTTGTTCACTTAATTTTAAATCGATTTACACACGTTCCTGTATGGAACGAAGTTTTTTGATTGATAAAATTTATATAAACACATCAAAAAAAGTTTTACATCACTCCGGTTTCCAGAAGTCCTCAAGATAGACGTTGACTGTGGATGTTGTACCACAGACACAGTCCCCTTGATTGTTCAGAGAAGCCACTAAACCCGCCCAAAGGAGTAAACAACCATGCACGAGCAGCGCCTATTAGACGGAGGGGGTCCGACAGCCGATCAGCTCCAGTCATTCCACCAGGAAGCAGGTACACGGCTCGTGTCGTCTGTAGTTCAACCATGCCTAGACGGTCAATATCACGGATCGATCGCGTCCCCATTGTTACTTTGTGCCAGGAAGGCCTCTCAACAAGGGAAGTGCCCAGGCGTCTCGGAATGAACCAAAGCGATGTTGTTCGGACAAGGAGGACATACAGAGAGACAGAAACTGTTGATGACATGCCTCGCTCAGGCCATCCAAGGGCTACTAATGCAGTGGATGATCGCTACTTGTGGATTATGGCTCGGAGGAACCCTGACAGCAACGCCACCATGTGTAATAATGTTTTTCGTGCAGCCACAGGACGTCGTGTTACCACTCAATTGTGCGCAATAGGCTGCATGATGCGCATCTTCACTCCCGACGTCCATGGCGAGGTCTATCTTTGCTACCACGACACCATGCAGTGCGGTACAGATGGGATCGACAACATGCCGAATGGACCGTTCATGATTGGCATCACGTTCTGTTCACCGATGAGTGTCGCATATGACTTCAACCAAACAATCGTTGCAGACGTGTTTGGAGGCAACGGTCATGCTGAACGCCTTAGACACACTGTCCAGCGAGTGCAGCAAGGTAGAGTTTCTCTGCTAGTTTGGGGTGGCATTGTGTGGATCAGACGTACGCCACTGATGGTCATGGAAGGCGCAGTAACGTCTGTACGATACGTGAATGCCATCTTCTGACCGATATTGCAACCATATCGGCAGCATACTGGCGAGGCATTCGCCTTCATGGACAACAATTCGCGCCATAATCGTGTACGTCTTGTGAGTGGCTTTCTTCAGGATAACGACATTGCGTGACTAGGGTGGCCAGCATATTCTCCATACATGGACCCTATCGAACATCCCTGGGATAGATTGAAAAGGGCTGTGTATGGACGACCTGACCCACCAACTGCTCTCAAGGATCTACGCAGAATCACCTTTGAGGAGTGGGACAATCTGGATCAACAGTGCCTTCATGAACTCGTAGATAGTATGCCACGACGAATTCAGACATGCTTCAATGGGTAATAGAGGTACCTGTGTTTAAAGCACTGTGGACCATCACCTCTGAAGGTCTCGTTGTATGGTGGTACAACTTGCAATGTGTGGTGTTCATGAGCAATAAAAAGGGCGGAAACGATGTTTACGTTGAACTCTATTCCAATTTTCTGTACAGGTTCCGGAACTCTCAGAACTGAGGTGATGCAAAACTTTTTTTGATGTGTGTACTAGGAAGAGGCTTTGAAAACCGTAGACATCTATTTCTCAGATCTTTCAGGATCGCATGCTCTAGTTACTGGAAACGCGTTGGCCGAAGCTCGTTGATGTGAAATTGGACTAAAGTGTGTCATATTTAGAAAAAAGTCGGCATTTCAGCAAAAAGTTGGGAACTATTCATCTCGTCATGTATTGGTGCTACGGCTTCGATATCACAAGAGTCTGTGAAAAAGAGTATGGTCTATCCTCTCCGTATCTCAAAGACTGACATAGTCTGCTGTCGATACGTTTCAGTGCAGTAAGAAACTATGAGGAAACCCTTCTTCTACTCCGCTCCGGAGGAACATGGAAATGCGCTATAAGAGCGTTCCGCGGAATAGATGTAAAAGAGAGTTGCGCAACGAAGACGAAGATTCGATTAATTTAACGACGGCGGGGCGGGGAAGCCGGTGTAATTAAGAACGCGCGGAATTCGAGTCGCAGCGCGCGCAGAAATGGCTGCGAAATGCCATTACGACCCTTGCGCAAGTCCACTTTAATTTAACTGAAAACTTAAAGGGATTCTAAGTTGCTGAAAATGTTAATCCCACTCAATTTCGCCGAATTTATTCTCGCCCGCGATATCGTTCGGTGCCGTCAAATTAGCGGAGCAAGTTTTCGGAAGTTAAATTGGTGCCTGTTGTGTTAACAAGGCCGGTCGCCGCGGTGAGCGGCCCGGATGCGGTAGCTGCGACGTTAAAGCAGTCCGCTCTCGGTCCGTCCTCAGGAGTTACTTGTGAGTAGCTGTCGCTTTGACGGACTGTGGACATGTTTCCTGCGACCCTAAGTGAAACTAACTTTCTTGTTTTCTTTTGCAACAACAGTAATGCTAGAGTACGTAAGGCGGTGTTCACTTCCAACTTCTTTCCGTTCAAGCAAAGGTTTTCCTTTCTGTTTACTCAGTTGTTACTTACAAGGGGAGTGTAAACCTAATGGGTCACCGACTTTGCTAATCTTTCAAAAGGTTTTGGTACATACGTAGACGTGACAAGCATTTCTCTTTTTCTAGGAGTTACGAGGAATCGAAGCTTGGAGTTCGAAGAGCTTGTTGAAAACATGAGTGCAGACAGAGAAGATTTAAAGATAAAGATAATTGTAAGCATGCGAGTGTCAGTTCACATTCACGGAATTTGTACACTGGTTAACTACTCTCCAGCAGCGAATACCAGCGGTGACATTCCAACGCTCGCTTGACTATCATGCCGTTTCTGGAAACCCAGAAACTACTCTGTAGGAATCAACATGGATTCCGGAAACAGCGATCGTGTGAGACCCAACTCGCTTTATTTGTTCATGAGACCCATAAAATATTAGATACAGGCTCCCCGGTAGACGCTATTTTCCTTGACTTCCGGAAGGCGTTCGATACAGTTCCGCAGTGTCGCCTGATAAACAAAGTAAGAGCCTACGGAGTATCAGACCAGCTGTGTGGCTGGATTGAAGAGTTTTTAGCAAACAGAACACAGCTTGTTGTTCTCAATGGAGAGACGTCTACAGACGTTAAAGTAACCTCTGGCGTGCCACAGGGGAGTGTTATGGGACCGTTGCTTTTCACAATATACATAAATGACCTAGTAGATAGTGTCGGAAGTTCCATGCGGCTTTTCGCGGATGATGCTGTAGTATACAGAGAAGTTGCAGCATTAGAAAATTGTAGCGAAATGCAGGAAGATCTGCAGGGGATAGACACTTGATGCAGGAAGTGGCAACTGACCCTTAACATAGACAAATGTAATGTATTGCGAATACATAGAATACATAGAAGGATCCCTTATTGTATGATTATATAATAGCGGAACAAACACTGGTAGCAGTTACTTCTGTAAAATATCTGGGAGTATGCGTGCGGAACGATTTGAAGTGGAATTATCATATAAAATTAATTGTTGGTAAGGCGGGTACCAGGCTGAGATTCATTGGGAGAGTCCTTAGAAAATGTAGTCCATCAACAAAGGATGTGGCTTACAAAACATTCGTTCGACCTATACTTGAGTATTGCGCATCAGTGTGGGATCCGTACCAGATCGGGTTGACGGAGGAGACAGAGAAGATCCAAAGAAGAGCGGCGCGTTTCGTCACAGGGTTATTTGGTAAGCGTGATAGCGTTACGGAGATGTTTAGCAAACTCAAGTGACGGACTCTGCAAGAGAGGCGCTCTGCATCGCGGTGTCGCTTGCTGTCCAGGTTTCGAGAGGGTGCGTTTCTGGATGAGGTATCGAATATATTGCTTCCCCCTACTTATACCTCCCGAGGAGATCACGAATGTAAAATTAGAGAGATTCGAGCGTGCACGGAGGCTTTCCGGCAGTCGTTCTTCCCGCGAACCATACGCGACTGGAAGAGGAAAGGGAGGTAATGACAGTGGCACGTAAAGTGCCCTCCGCGACACACCGTTGGGTGGCATGCGGAGTATAAATGTAGATGTAGATGTAGATGTAGACGTTTGAATTTCTACTAAGTTTTGCCTTTTGACATTTCAGCGGACTTCTGTGAAACGACAGTGTAACCGTATTCACTCCTCGGCATTTCTGAAGCATTTTATTAAACCACGTTGGGTCTTTTTTGTCCCTTACACACTTACAGGGCATGTAGTTCTCCATGTGTCTCGTTTTGGTTTCACTGCCCTTTATAAATACTAGATCTTGCTATTCGCCTATAACTATTGTAATTTTTGTTACACTATGGTCTGTGCGGCTGGTCCCGGCGGAGGTTCGAGTCCTCCCTCAGGCATGGGTGTGTGTGTTTGTCCTTAGGATAATTTAGTTTAAGTAGTGTGTAAGCTTAGGGACTGATGACCTTAGCAGTTAAGTGCCATAAGATTTCACACACAGTTGAACATTTTTTTTTTTTTTTTTTTTTGTTACACTATGTATTGAGGTGTGCTGAGGCGATTATATTTCAAATACTGGACACGTTTCAGACGTTGTTCATTAGCTAGTTACTTTGTTACGTGTTCCATTGATCAGTCTCCCGGCGTAACCGTCATATGTGGAACGCGTCAAGTGCATAAGAAATGCACACAATGAATCAACGGTTTCTTTTAAGCTTAAAATTTTTATTACCTACAGCACCCTCTTAAATGGCACAAAATGCGCATATTGTACCTATAGATTTATTTATTCCTAGTCAAGAATTCATCTATGGTATACAAGGAGTTGTCAGGGAGATATGATTTTAATTTATTTTTGAAACTATTACTGCTGTCCGTCAGAAATTTTGTTTCATTTGGTAATTTATCGAAAAGTTATACAGCAGCTTATTATACCGCTTCCTGTGCTAAAGATAGCTGAAGTAGAGGATGGGGTAATTCTTTCTTACTTTTCGTATTATAATTATGAATGTCACTGTTGTTTTTAAATCAGTCCATATTGCTGAGAACAAATTTCATTGCTGAGTAATGGTACTTGAGGCTGCTGTAAGAATTCCTAACCCTTTAAACAGATGCCTATAAGATATGCGACTATGAGCCCCTCGCATTATTCTGACCACTTTCTTTTGAGCAGTGAACAATTTTTGCCTAAACGTTGAGTTATCCCGAAGTATTATTCCGTACGACATCAGAGAGTGAAGTCTGCAAAGTATGTTAGCTTACTAATTTCTATATCCACAAAATTGACAATTATTCTGATTGCAAAAGTTGCTGAACTTAGCCTTAGGACATCCAAAATATGAATTTTCCAATTAAGATTCTCATCTATAAGTACTCACAGAGACTTAGTATTCTATCCCTGGCTGCTGACTTCTGTTGATGTGTTATATTTATTTAAGAAAGTTTAGTTCTTGCAGCGGAAAACTGTATGTACTGTGTTTTTTCAAAGTCCAGGACAAGCCTATTCGCAGAAAACCAATTAATAGCCGACCGCGGTGGTCTAGTGGTTCTAGGCGCTCAGTCCGGAACCGCGCGACTGCTACGGTCGCAGTTTCGAATCCTGCCGCGGGCATGGATGTGTGTGATGTCCTTAGATTAGTTAGGTTTAAGTAGTTCTAAGTTCTAGGGGACTGAAGACCATAGATGTTAAGTCCCATAGTGCTCAGAGCCATTTTTGAACCAATTAATAACATTTCCAAAGACATGTATTAATTTCTATTGGAGTTCCTTTTACTAGATTAATAATGATGCTTGCATCATCAGTGAACAGTGTCAGTTTAGCTTTCTTCTTTTAGACAAGAAGGGAGGTCATTAAATCACTTAAACCATACAGAGAAACTTTTTGCTTCCTGTTCTGTAGATATGACTTAAACCACTCATATGCTGTTCCACTTATACCAAAGAATTGTAATTTCTGTAATATAATGTTATGGTACACACAGTCAAGTGCTTTGGATAAGTCGCAGGAAATTCCTATTGGACACATTTTACTATTTAAAAGACTTTATTATGTGGACAGTGAATTCGTATATTTCTGTCTCAGTGGAACAGCATTTTTGAAATTTGAGCTGTGATTTACTAAGTATGCCACTACCGTTGAGATGGCTAACCACTCTTGAGTACATTACTTTCTCAACGGTTCTCGAAAATGCTGTAAGCAAGGATACTGGCCGTTAATTATTGACATCTGTGGTGCTCTTTTTTTGTAGAGAAACTTGACAATGGCATATTTTAACCTCTCTGGTAAAGTACCTTGGCCGACCGATGTGGCAGAGCGGTTCTAGGTACTTCAGTCCGGGACCGCGCTGCTGCTACGGTCTTAGGTTCGAATCCTGCCTCGGGCATGGATATGTGTGATGTCCTTAGGTTAGTTAGGTTTAAGTAGTTCTAAGTTCTAAGGGACTGATGACCTCCGATGTTGAGTCCCATAGTGCTCAGAGCCATTTGAACCATTTGAAAATACCTTGAGTTAGTGATGCATACATATGTGACTCATAACATCAGCTGTAGCTGATCCACATTGTTTTAATATCTTCTTAAAGATGCCATCTATACCAACAGAACATTTATTTTTCGAAGGTTTAATGATTTTCCTTATTTCACACGAGGTTGTTAAGGGTGAAAATTAATCTAAGATTTCTCAAAACTGACTCTTCCATGTACTGCTTGGCTTTTTCTCGCACATTTTTTCACCTACACTTAAGAAATGGCTGTTAAATATATTAGCTTGTGTGCTGTTGGTTAAGATGGTCTCATTCTCTTCAATAGTAATCGTACCTATCCCAGTGGCTGTCTTCCCTGTTCCCCTTCTAACAACGGAACCTCCCCATCGCACCCCCCTCAGAATTAGTTATAAGTTGGTACAGTGGATAGGCCTTGAAAAACTGAACACAGATAAATCGAGAAAACAGGAAGAAGTTGTGTGGAAATACGAAAAAATAATCAAAATATACAAACTGAGTAGTTCATGTGTAAGATAGGCAACATCCAGGTAACTGTTAACCCATGAGCGACGTCGTCCCGTGGTTAGCGTGTGCAGCTGCGGATCGATAGGTCCTTGGTTCAAGTATTCCATCGGGAGAAAATTTTAATTTTTTATTTTCAGAAAATTATCAAAGTTCAGGCACTCACATATAATCAACATCGCTCTCCAAAATTCCAGGACATGTTCAGATTTGCTTGGACATATGCAGGATTTGACGGTCTACACACGGAAAAATTTGAAAACGTTAAAAACATATGTTTTGACAGAGCACAGACAAAACTGTGCGACTGTGAAACTGTTGCATTCATTTGTTGCAGTTTATGTGACAAACTCTTATGTTTTCACACTTTTTTGGGAGTGATTATCACATCCACAAGAAAACAATCTTTTTACCCATTCACCAAGAGTACAAGTTAGGTGGGTCGACAACATATTCCTGTCATGTGACGCACATGCCGTCACCAGTGTCGTATAGAATATATCAGACGTGTTTTCCTGTGGAGGAATCGGTTGACCTATGACCTTGCAATCAAGTGTTTTCGGTTTCCATTGGACAGGCACGTCCTTTCGGCTACTAATCGCACGGTTTTGCGGTGCGGCCACAAAACACAGACACTAAACTTATTACACTGAACAGAGACGTCAATGAACGAACGGACAGATCATAACTTTGCAAAAATAAAGAAAGTGAAATTTTCACTCCAGGGAAGATTTGAACCAAGAACCTCTCGTTTCGCAGTAGCTCACGCTAACCACGGGACCACGGAGCTCCTGAACTCTGACTCTCCTAGATGTTGCTTATCTTGCACATGGACTACTCAGTTTGTATATTTTGCTTAGTTTTTTCATAGTTCCACACAACTTCTTCCTGTTTTCTCGATCGATCTGTGTTCAGTTTTTCAAGGCCTATACATTGTGCCAACTTATAACTAAATCTGAGGGGGGTTCGATGGGGAGGTTCCCTTGTAAGAACATTCCATGCTGATTTGATTTTATTGCCCGACTTGTTAATTTCATCTCTAACATACATATTTCTTGATTTTCTGACAACTTTTCTCATTATGTTCCACGAATTTTCATGGAGTAAAATTGCTTCTGGGTCATCAGACTCCTAGAAAGAAATAAAAGTGCGGACCACGTTAGTTCGTTTGCATCAGCCTGCAGATATTTCTACTATGTACGTCTAACCGGTCCGCAAACAATAAAAGTAGAGGGCGCTTCACGTACGACGCAACCACTGAGCTTGGTGATGTGGGGCGGTAGTAATGCTTGTGAAACTCAACCGATGACCGCATAGGTTCCAGTCCATTCCTGGCACAATGGTTTTAGAGAGACTTGACTAGCCTCTTTGTGAGTTGGAGACAGGGATTTTTGATCATAAGTACTGTCCTAGTCGAATCTACAGTGTGTTCTCCTGCAGCGAACTGCAAGAAATAACTGTAGGTCTTTTCGGTGGCTGATAGTTCCCTGAAATAAGATTGACATGAATTGTTCCCATGCCCATCAGAAGTTATAGAACGTCTAATAGGCTGTGTAGCACTAACTGCATACCGCATTCCTGTTTTCACGTAATGTGGAGTCTTTTGATACAACTGAAGAGATTTTTCAGAACACTAGTGTTAACTTCTGTGAGTTCACGTGTGTCGACTTATGCAGCCATGTTTCATGAGAAACAAAGAATGTTTCAGGGTCACTCTCTCAGTCGTGCATTGACTGCAATACCCATATGTAAACTGACGTCGAGGAACAGTATCTGAACTGGTGTATGGTTGCACCAGTCTGAAGTGTAACGTTTACTTAGAACTTCTCTCGAAGGCCGCTCGTGACTCGTCTGCTCCGGCTAAAACCGTTTCCCCACCTACCATGTGAGAGGAACGGGCCGGAGCGTATGCAGCAATAGGGACGTGCCTCCCCGGTATTGGTTGTCTAGCAACGCCGGGCGCAGATCTTACATCGTAGGTGAAACACATTGTATAGGGTGTTGTATTTCGTATGTATTCGTTATTGACTAAAGCGTTTACGGTGAGACTGGATGTAGCGTTTCGTTACTGCCTGAAGCGTTTCGTTACTCGCATCCATTCTTCTCCGCATGCAGTTTGTGCCCTACTCGGGTCGAATTGCAATGTCTGTATTTCTTCAATTCAGTAACCTTAGTGGACTCAGAGCAACGTAAATGTTACGCGCCTGTTGTGTTTCACGCATTCGGATTGTGGCGGTAGTTTTTGTATTCCATGAAATCGTTAACCACAGTGGACCCGGATGAACGGAAATGTTTAGTTACTCGTCTGTTTTCTTTCCCACACGTTCGTGCCATTCTTTCTCTTATTCCCTCAGTTTACTGTTCTCAGGGGAGCAGGCTGTTAGTGATGTATTATCTCTAGTCGACCTCGACTCTCCACGACCCCATGAACTAAATCATGCCAATTTCTTCTGCCGTGCGTTATCTCCCGAAGCCTTTCCAGCTTGGAATTCATTACTTCTGTGAGGCCATTAACCTATCTAATTCTTTGCCGCCCTTTTCTCCTTGTGCCTTCAATCTTTCGCAGCGTTAAGGTATTTTTCAGCGAATTATGTCTTCTCATGAAGTGCCAAAAGATGGTCAGTTTTTGTTTGTTTAGCAGAACTTGCGAGTAGCAATCTGATTTGCTGCAATACTGTCCTATTCTTCCTCTTTGGAGTCCATGTGTGGCGGGGCTGTGTATTGCAAAATCTATGAAGTTCCACTCATCTCGTGGTGAATATTTTCCATCACGTACTCCTCCTTGAAGTTTCTGACATGCAGTTACCAGCCGCAAAAAGCTATAGAAAAAGCAGCTGCACACGTCGTAATTACAAGTCGCACTAAAATTGATTTGTCGGTGGAAGGAATAGTTAAATAAAAGTATTTATGTGCGTAATCTTTCACTCTATTATGGGAAGATTCATACAGCAGTTACTACCAAGCCTTACTCTAAACTGTAAAATGCCTGAAATGTCCTTAGACACAAATGATTCATAATGATTCAGAACGGTGCCCAGTTTATGGTAATTATGAATTTCCGAAAGTTTACAAACGAATTTATTTATTTATTTATTTTTAGAATAGCTCCCTTAAATATTGCTACGATCAGTTCATGGAACAAAATGTCCAAGTTCGCGAGTAAACATCACGCCACGCGGAATTTAGTGATTTTAAGTGACACCAAATGTTCTGAATTTCACACTGTGGTTTAAATCACGCTCTCAGCAACACTTTACTGCACTTGTGAAACATTTTGGTACCCAAATACCACAATATTAATCATTTTCAACGCAGCGCTTGTAAATAGGTCTGATCACTTTGAGATCCAAGCCCCGACTCTCCTCTCTCTACACAGCAGAAGTTTCTAGTTCCCCATAAAACGAGAGAATATGCTCTTTTCTGATTGGCAGGGAAGCATCAGAGCCAACCGAAAATTAGCATCCAGCCCGCTCAATCACCCGCATGTATTCAGAACCAATCAAAATTTGTCACTGAATCGGAACAGTAAATTACCCTAAATAGATTTAGAAAGTCGACAAACGCAAAATTAATTCCTATTAACAAAACTACTCTACCGAAAAAATAATCTCATCTCATTTCCCCAGTAGCCTAAACTGACTGAATAGTTTATAACCAATTCCCCGGTACCGGCGACTAACACAGAAGTCATTCTCGAACATACCTTACGTGAGCAATTACTTCACTATACAGTATAAAAGCTTTACATAAAAAACAGCGTACCACATTCACACATTCATTTACTCTCATAACTAAGCACAACTATAGTAATAATTAATACACAATTAGAAAATCAAACAGAACCGGAAATAAAATTGACAGCATTTTGACTGCAACTCAGTGTCCATCAGCTAGTGACCTCAATCAGATCGCATAGAAACTACACACACTCGAGCAATAAGACGAGACCTGTCCTGCGCGTGACTCACGCTGCACTTCTGATCTCTGCTGTAATGTCCCGTCTAAATACGTACGATACAGCGGCGCTACACCTCACATGGAACTCCGAGGAGTTTCCTCCGAAACTGCATTTCAAAAGAGTCTAATCTAAGACGGTTAGCCTTTCTTATGTTCCAGAAACACCATAGCCGTTACTACATGGATCTTTGTTGTTAAAGTTATGTCTCTACTCCTTAAAACACTGTCAGGGTTGAACACTGCTTTTCATCCAGGTAACGAGCATCTCCTGATTTAGTGGCTGCGTCAGTACCCCACAACCCCGGATCTACGATATTTCCGAAGCGGGGCCAAAATTTGATAGTGGCGCCCCCTCCTCCCCCCCCCCCCCCTCTACACCCGCGCCCCTAGATCGTTTGAGATGCGACGTCAAAAATTAAAAAAAAAAATTGATTTTTAAAAAATATTTTCATTTTTAGCGCACATCTTTAAGAAGAGTTTGATGTATATAACACACATGTTCGAGGAAATATAAGGCATGTTATTTGATCTAAGTGTGTCAAAATTCAGTGCAACGCCTGCATCCTTCTGTCACACGTCACTGTATTTCGCTGTGTGGAATTCGAACGTGTACATTTTGTAATGGAATCCATCAAACCTATATTCGGGGCAATAGAAATTAAAACGTTGTGAGCTGCCACTCCAGCTCCCAGGCGGCCGGTTCGACAAAGTACCCTCGTTAAAAAGAAGCTCACAATTAGTACTGGGTGGGATTATTTGTAATCGGGAGGGTAAGAACTCTTTATGGCCTGTCAGCTAATACCTATTTGTGGGACATAAAACTAAATGTAAAAAACATAAAACCAGTGAAGACAAGACACAAGCATGACAGCACACATTTCTTCAGTCCTTAGATTCCATTATTTTTTAGTGTTGCATGGGGGCTTAATTATTAATAATGAAAATACTTTTTTAAATTTTTAGTAGCTGTATGTCCGATTACGCTGTATCTCGTAAACGGTTGGCCCTGACTAGTATTATTATGCTATCTGACTGCATAGAACAACAACAAAGAATGAAATGAAAATTTTCGTTAACACAATTAATTAATTAAGTCCCCAGCAACTATAAAACCTACGAAACCAAAGCACAAGTGTAATTGTTCTGTGTGTGGGAGTGTGACTCAACGTACACATCTGGCACTGTTTTTCTTCAACAAGACAAGAAATTTCAAATATCATTTATACTGACGTGACAAAAAAAATTAGAAATACTATAATTGCGCAAGAAACCCAGAATTACACTCTAATACAAGAACACACGCCAGATGCTTTGTTGACTGAACCTGTAATGACGCATTATTCAGGACACTGAAATAATGAGAGAGAAAAAGAAAAAAATTTTTTTACCTTCATTTATATTGATGGAAAGCACTCTAAACATTACAATATCTCCACACCGACTTGCCACTACCACATCTCAACAAGAACTCTTCAGTATCACATCTCAGCAAGCACTCTCTGCTAGCACATCTCAACAAGCACTCTCTGCTACGAGCTCTTAACAAGCACTGACTACTACGAGTCCTCGACAGGCACTGCCAGTGGAGGCGGCTGAATCATACTCTTTGGCGCAATCTCTGGCGCCGTGGCTCAGTGTAGCCACCTTTCGTATGCCCCTCCTCCACGGGCCAGAATTTGATGGTATTTTTGCCAGCATTGGTGGTGAAAATACCACCAAATTCGTCCACAAAAATAAAAGATAATATTAATACCTAAATATCACATAATTAGTTAAAATTTTGGCTTTGCACTGTCCTTTCAATAATCTAATATATGAAATACAGTAAGCAATACAAATTCTTTCATACATGTTGCTTTATATAATAGTTTACACAATACACAAAAAATCAGTTTATACAAATGTTCACATAAAATGCTTTCAATGATTAGTTCCAGTAGTAGCACCCAGCGATGGTCAACAGGTGCAAACATCAACAAGTGACATCATTTTAGTAAAAGCAGTTTCATCAGTGGCACCCAGCAATGTTGAACAGGTGCAGACACCAACAAGTGACTTCATTTCAGTAGAAGCAGTTCCATCTGTGGCACCCAGCAATGTTGAACAGGTGCAGACACCAACAAGTGACATTATTTCAGTAGAAGCAGTTCCATCAGTGGCACCCAGCAATGTTGAACAGGTGCAGACAGCAACAAGTGACATCATTTCAGTAGAAGCAGTTCCATCAGTGGCACCCAGCAATGTTGAACAGGTGCAGACACCAACAAGTGACATTATTTCAGTAGAAGCAGTTCCATCAGTGGCACCCAGCAATGTTGAACAGGTGCAGACAGCAACAAGTGACATCATTTCAGTAGAAGCAGTTCCATCAGTGGCACCCAGCAATGTTGAACAGGTGCAGACACCAACAAGTGACATTATTTCAGTAGAAGCAGTTCCATCAGTGGCACCCAGCAATGTTGAACAGGTGCAGACAGCAACAAGTGACATTATTTCAGTAGAAGCAGTTCCATCAGTGGCACCCAGCAATGTTGAACAGGTGCAGACAGCAACAAGTGACATCATTTCAGTAGAAGCAGTTCCATCAGTGGCACCCAGCAATGTTGAACAGGTGCAGACACCAACAAGTGACATTATTTCAGTAGAAGCAGTTCATCAGTGGCACCCAGTAATATTGACAGGTGCAGACACCAACAAGTGACATTATTTCAGTAGAATCAGTCCTTCAGTGGCACCCAGTAATGTTGAACAGGTGCAGACACCAACAAGTAACATCATTTCAATAAAAGCAGTTCCATCAGTTGCACCCAGCAATGTTGAACAGGTGCAGACAGCAACTAGTGACATTATTTCAGTAGAAGCAGTCCATCAGTTGCACCTAGCAATGATGAGCAGGTCCAGAGAGCAGTCCATGATATTCACTATCACTGATCATACTGTTCATCAGTAGAAGCAGTTCCATCAGTGGCACCCAGCAATGTTGAACAGGTGCAGACAGCAACAAGTGACATCATTTCAGTAGAAGCAGTTCCATCAGTGGCACCCAGCAATGTTGAACAGGTGCAGACACCAACAAGTGACATTATTTCAGTAGAAGCAGTTCATCAGTGGCACCCAGTAATATTGACAGGTGCAGACACCAACAAGTGACATTATTTCAGTAGAAGCAGTCCTTCAGTGGCACCCAGTAATGTTGAACAGGTGCAGACACCAACAAGTAACATCATTTCAATAAAAGCAGTTCCATCAGTTGCACGCAGCAATGTTGAACAGGTGCAGACAGCAACTAGTGACATTATTTCAGTAGAAGCAGTCCATCAGTTGCACCTAGCAATGATCAGCAGGTCCAGAGAGCAGTCCATGATATTCACTATCACTGATCATACTGTTCATCAGAGTTTATAAGCAGAAATTAAACATGTCCTAGTGGCACCAATCATGTAGAAAAAGTACAAGTAACAGTCCATAATATTCACTATCCTAATCACACAGTTCATCAGCAGAAATTACTCATTTCTAAGTGGCACCCATTATGTTGAAAAAGTGCAGGTAACAGTTCATAATATTCACCATCACTAATCAGACAGTTCAGGCATGAACAATAGTTTGAATCCACATACAAATGCTTTTACAGTAAACGTACAAATCATAACAAACACACAAATGATGTCAGATAATTGTCACATTAACTATTACAAATACACAAATATCAGTAAACCTATAATATTTATGGGTGTCAGTGCAAGCCACTACAAACAAATAAAATAATATTTAAGAGATAGGTTGGGACTAATTATTTGGGATTAGGAAAGGAAAACACACAAAACACACTCACTCATCTTTCATCCACATTAAGTACTACTGTGTAATTGAATAGTGTTAACTGTGTAAATGCAATTCTGTCAAAATTTGATGTACATCATGTGTATCAAGTAGTAGTGGCAGCAATGTATAACAGTCAATAATAGTTAAGTCAACGTCGTAGTCATCATGTCAAGAGCAATGTTTGCCAAGCCAGATCAAAATGTACGGTTGCTGAACAACTGTCAGTGTGCCAAGATATGCAAATACTTCCTCTCTTCAAAAAAAAGTATATACTGCTTAGTGATTTAACAAAGTGTGTGTAGACAATCTTCCTTCCACTTTAGTGTTCTAGTCTGCTATCTTCAGCCTCCTTGTTCCATATAGACCAAAAAAAAAAAAAAAAAAAAAAAATACACCTCACTTACTTTACCTCTTATCCACCAAAACTCCAATAATCATCAGCATCACATAATCTCAATACTTCAATAATACCTCTTACGTCGATACATATAAATCTTATCATTAATAGCATTTACCTTACCTCTTGTCCACAAAAACTCCAATAATCATCAACTTCATATAATCTCAATACCTCAATAATATCTCTTCAATACGTCGACACATATAAACCTTATCACCAATATCTTTTCACTTCCATAACAACTCTTTCCTCTAGTCAGTCTCCTCGAACAAGTACAGATAAAATCCTAATGCAAACCTCATCATCCCATACAATCCGAAGACACACTGTCAACACACAACCTCTGTGTAATCCATCTGAGCCAAATCTTCTACTCATTATGAATTATAAACAAAAGAAATGCATACATGACCTCTAACAGACCCAGTTCGAATAACCCTCAGTAATTAAGTACGATTACGGAGTGTGAATGATCATAATATTTCACAGTGTGTACACCACTTCAAGAATTATGGCAAACAGAAGCAAACATGTGGAGTATTTCTTGTGTCAAGTGTCACTTCCTATTTCAATTGCTCACGAAAAATGCAGTGTAAAAACTGTCAATGGTCTAAACCTAGTTTAGGTATGTCATGTCGTTAGCTTCCTTTCTATTAGCATACATTTATACAGCTTTCATAAAACCTCCAGCTCATGTGACTTCTATGAAGTTTCTTGTACTAATGTCGTTCGTCGGATTATAGCAGTTCATTTTCTTATCTTAAAAATATAAGGCACTGAGCGTAAGCAAAACATGCAATAGCGAGTAAATACACCAGTAGTGAACAGAATGTCAACAAGTGGATGCAGCACAATTCTTACAACGAGGCTCTGCCAAGCGAACCATCTGTAACTAATACCATAGTGTAACCTAAACTCTATGTTCGTACACTGTACATCAGCATTGCTATATACCAAATTAAAGAGTAGTTATGACGACAAACAGAAATGTATAAATATGCAATCCATACGCATAGCAGTAAACATATATCTTACGTAATAAACAGGTCATTAGCATCATATCAGCATAAGCAAATAAATGTTCATATGCCATCTTAATAAGTAAACATGAAGGCGCAAGCAGATAAATCACAAAGTACAACTTACATACATATCAGCACAACTAATCAGGTGACAATTATAGTTTAAATAAATAAGCACAGCAGGCACATAATAGAAAAGTATGACATCAGTGAAAAAGCATTGCAGCCAAGCGATGCATAATATATACAAGTTACAACCCAGTTCATTAATAATCATTGTCAAAATCAGTTAACGTACGCAAGCACGTCGCTTCACAAGTAAATTCATAGAACATGAAATTAGCACGAAGTATGAATCACGTAATTGCGAGCAGCAAATTACGTCTAAAGTACGTACCTAAGTGGAAATATGTTACCTGAAAAATAAACTCAATTAATAGTTACCTTTTTAGTTTATTACTTTCTTCTTGGAAATTACATTCTTCCTGAAAATTTCTCGATAGCAAGTCGTCTTAACGTCGGAGACACACAGAATTTACCTGAAGTTTTTAAATATTTTATAGAACCGTATCCTGAAAAATACTGAACGTTAATAACATAATTCATCAAGTCACTATAGCTTTATACTGAATTTAATCGGAGAAATTAAACTGTGTATTTGTTTACAGCTGTCAGTGCATTCGCACTGAGCGCTCGATCAGCTGTAGGAGCGTGACGTGGGAAGCAATTGTTTGCGGTCAACGACTGCCTTGTGCGGCGCGCAGACTTGACTGTTGCTTTGAGTATGTGCCGCCGCCAAAACACAGCGCGGTATCCTTGTATTCTCTGCATGTTTACATGTAGCTGTTAGTTTCTCAAAAGTATGTCATTCCACAAAAATTTTAACGTTAGATATATGATGTATTCCCTTAGAGCGTCGTGATTTAAGAGTTTCTACTTCAACAGTGTTATCATGAATAATTTTGCGAATTCTATATGGACCGTTATAAAGCAGAAAAAATTTGCGACACAAGCCTTTTCCTTTGTGAGACAAACGACGAGACTTAATTAACACTTTTTGACCAACTGACAAGATTTTTAAACGACCAGGACGTTTAGATGATTTCTCTCTTCTAGCAACTGCAGATGCAATATTTTGTAGAGCCAGGTTGACAACTTCAGAATGCCGCAATTTCCGTGAAGGCGGAAAAGGAACGATTTCAGATATGCGATTTGTCGGTGCTTTGTTTTTTAACATCAGTATAGGCGGTAAAGAAGTTGAATCATTAGGGAGTTCATTGAGAATGTTTTGAAAAATATGAAGATACTGATCCCACATTCTGTGATTCTGATGACAATAAAGACGACACAATTTATTGATTTCCTTCATCCATCTCTCTGAAGCATTAGATTGAGGGTGAAAAAGTGAAATGAAAATTGGTTTAATTTTACGACGCCGTAGAGCACGAAGCCAAATTTTAGAGCGAAACTGTGATCCATTATCTGATATAACCTTATCAACATGACCAACTTCTTTAAGAAAATGGTTAATGAAAGCATTAGATACTGAACGAGCTGTTGCTTTGCGTAAAGGTGTAAGACACACATACTTTGACGTCAGTTCCACTGCTACGAAAATGTACGCAAAACCATTAGTAGAACGAACCACTGGACCGAACAAATCGACTGCAGCCATGTCCTTTAATTTCGCTGGAATGATAGGAAACAACGGTGCTCTGTGAGAAATTGTTGGCGGCTTACCCTTTTGACATAATTTGCATTTGGCCAGAACAGATCGAATACGTTTTTCCGTATTACTGAAGTAGCAATTTTCCGTAATTTATGAAAGCATTTTCTGCGACCAAAGTGTGAATAACTGAAAGGCGTATACCAAATCAGCTTATTAACCCACTCATCAGGAATACAAACTAACCAAACAGAGTTGTCGACCGATTTTCGTTTAAAAAGAATGTCATTGCGAACTGAATAGCATCTAGTTTCTCTGGATGAGGAAGAATACCTTCTGTAGAAATAATGTGACCGAGAAATTTCACCTGAGAACGACCAAACTCAGATTTTTCTAAGTTCACTGTAATGCCAACTCGTGCAAGAATACGTAATAATGAATCCAAAATTTTGTTGTGCTCACTCCAAGAACGTTTAGCAATAAGAATGTCGTCAACATATGAAATAATATTGTCACGAATATAAACAGGTAAAATTTCGTTTAAACTAGGAATGAATGCTGCTGAAGGTACAGTAAGTCCAAACGGTAATTTCCGAAATCATTTTTGGGTAAATAGTCATATCCGGTTATTGTTTATCTACTGTCTAGGTAGATTGATAGTCGAAGAGTTGTTTTGACAGATGCAAAGAATAGTAAAAGAGTAGGCAGCGGTACAGAAAACTAAAAGGGAAATAGCACCACTACAGCTCGGGGCCCTATGCACGCTACTGCACATATTCACTTAGAGTAGTGAATCCCCTGAGGACATTAATAGCCGCACATAATTTCCAGTTTGTGTCTTAGTGGCCAATTCGGTGGAAGTGCGTACATAAATTGATCTAGCCATGAACATGGATGTATGTCATTCTTAGAATTACGAAAGATCTTAAATTTCCGAACAGTCAAAAAGTGTTTATAGTCAAAGTTTTCTCCTCGTGGCGACAAAGACCTACCGCGACTGTTCCAGCCCGAATGTCGATTATTGTAAAGTTCACGCGCCTGGCGCTCTCTTGTTGCATCCCGTAAATGAAACAGATTATTTTCTTCAAACCCCTCTGGTATCTGTGATTCTAAATTTCTTTTGCCGTCTTTTCCTACGATTTCGCCTTCAATTTGTTTGACTTGCTTTCGTAATGCCTCAACTTCCCTTTTAACGCGTTCATTAAATTTTCCCTGATTTTCAACATGTTTGTTTATGTTCTGATACTCTTCGGTTTCTGCAAATGGCAATGGTGCTGTATCATCTGAATCTCTGTCCCCATTTAAACTAAGACTTGTCAATTTATCTGAAATCTCCTCAACTCTTTCCGATAAGTCACCTATTTTTTCTTTCTGTTTATTTACGTCTTCCGTAAGTGTCGCGACTCGGGTTTCAGTATTGACACATTTGGTAGTTAACTGTTCATATTGTTGTGTTAGGTTATTTATTCTGTCATTTGGTACGGATTCCTCGATTCTCTCAAATATTTCTTCCTTATCGTGCGCACGTTGTAAATTCAACTCTGAAAATTTCTACACTACCACACGATCTCTTTCTTCCTGTTCTCTATCCTGTTCCCTTTGTCTAATCTCTACTGCAATTAATCTATTACTGTGAGAATTCAAAATCGGTTGCACTTCTTCTCTAATTTCTTTATTTGATTCGTCTTTCATGTATTTGAAACATGTCCCTGTTCGTGAGCCTAACTGTGTTTCCATTGTTCCCATATCAGTTTCTAATTCAGATCGTAACTGTGATCCCACTGCTTTCATCTCGGTTTTAATTGTTCCTATTTCTGTTTTTAATTCAGATTGTAACTGTGATCCCAGTGAGTCTACCCGTGTTTCCATTGTTTCCCTATATGGTTTTAATTCAGATCCCAAATCCAGTATAGCACCCATCAACTGCTCCATTTCTTCTGTCGTTAACCACGCAATCTGAGAATTTTTCGATTGTGAAAAATTTTGAACTGTCTCCGGACTACATTATTTATGACACTGTTTTCCTCTGTTGGCGAGTTCGCCATGTTAACAACTTCGTTATTCTCACTATACATCATTTTCGCCTTTTTCATCGATCGCGTAATCATTTACAAAACATACAAAACTCGTCACTGTACGAAAATTACACATAATGACTCTTTATCTCCAACAATACCATTTACACGAAATGTTTCCCTCAAACACGATTAATCGAACAATTGAAATAAATGCACTAAATTGTCAAACCCGTAGACAAGACAACACAAATTAAATTTTGAAAAATACCATTAGAAGAATGACAATTACCAAATCTACACATGCAATACAGACTACAATTACTAAACTCAAATTACTACAACAATACTACTGTCTACTATTTTTCCAATCAGAAGAATTCCAAGGGACGATCGGAAGCAGCGGTCGCCACGTGCATGGGGGCTTAATTATTATTAATGAAAATACTTTTTTAAATTTTTAGTAGCTGTATGTCCGATTACGCTGTATCTCGTAAACGGTTGGCCCTGACTAGTATTATTACGCTATCTGACTGCATAGAACAACAACAAAGAATGAAATGAAAATTTTCATTAACACAATTAATTAATTAAGTCCCCAGCAACTATAAAACCTACGTAACCAAAGCACAAGTGTAATTGTTCTGTGTGTGGGAGTGTGACTCAACGTACACATCTGGCACGGTTTTTCTTCAACAAGACAAGAAATTTCAAATATCATTTATACTGACGTGACAAAAAAAATTAGAAATACTATAATTGCACAAGAAACCCAGAATTACACTCTAATACAAGAACACACGCCAGATGCTTTGTTGACTGAACCTGTAATGACGCATTATTCAGGACACTGAAATAATGAGAGAGAAAAAGAAAAATTTTTTTTTTTACCTTCATTTATATTGATGGAAAGCACTCTAAACATTACAATATCTCCACACCGATTTGCTACTACCACATCTCAACAAGAACTCTTCAGTATCACATCTCAGCAAGCACTCTCTGCTAGCACATCTCAACAAGCACTCTCTGCTACGAGCTCTTAACAAGCATTGGCTACTACGAGTCCTCGACAGGCACTGCCATTGGAGGCGGCTGAATAATACTCTTTGGCGCAATCTCTGGCGCCGTGGCTCAGTGTAGCCACCTTTCAGTGTCTAATCTTGCTATCGCTTTACAAAGCGAGATCTCCCTTCTACGAAAGAATCTGTTATATCAACAAAGTTCGTCACACGTTTTGCTGCATGAAAACTCAAAATGTCATTGTCTAATACTGAAAATGCTCTTAATACGAGTAGTACCCAAGGCTGGTGTGGTTTCTCGTTTTGACTGCGTCTATTTTGTCACTGTGTGGCAGGTAAAACGAAATAAGCCTTTCTAATATTGGAGCAATTGTAACACATGCAAAATAAGAGAGACAGTTTTGGCAAAATAGTCATTTTTATCTACCTCGTTTACATAAATAACATAGCAAATGTAATTCACAAAGTACCATTATCAAATGCCTATTAGGTCTATTACAAGCAAAAACTTTTATGTTAGGAAATAGTTTCACATTTCATTCACACGCTACAGTTTCTCAAACATGAGATCCAAAAGCAGCAGTACGAAACTTTTATATAAATTTGGAGTCTTCATATTCTTCCATATAATTTGTGTTATTTCCCCGTTTTTTCTCTCTCCTCGCTCTAACGAACAACCTAGTCATCACTAATCCTGTAACTATTCCTGCCATTGTCGAAACTTATTCTGTAGTTAACTTCACTTATCCAGCCAGAATCACCAGTTTAGTTGTCCCGCGTTTATCCTCTGCTTAGGCGTTATTACGTGTTCGTACGACGCGTTTTCCTTGCTATTGCGAGAACAGAATTTAAACGGCTGCTGACTGGGAACTGTACAACTGTCCCTTAGTAGTGTAGCAATATGGCAAATTTTTTTTGTCTAAATTTCATTTTCTTGGGTACACCCAGAAGATAATATGTAATCTTTATTACCTGTTATTCCTGTTTATCGTTTGTTTCCACTCTGGTAGTCTGAATCTACGGATTTCGCTGGTAATTATAACAACGCTTATCATTCGCACACCCAATCAACTACATTGAAAAACAGCGATTACCATTAACCCGTTCGGATTTATTCGGTTCAGCTCGTATAGCCCCCCTTTTGTCTGCGGGAAAGTCTTCTATTTCCCATGCAACACACATCACATACATTATGCACACATTCAAAAATCAACCCATGACTCCTTCAGAAATCGACTTAGAATATGTTCAAAAACCAACAGGGATGAGTTTCAAAATTATGAGAATAATCGGTAGACCAACGTGCGTTGGATGCTAGGCACTTTGTGAAACAAGATTTTTTCTTCAACAGTACGAATGTGGCGCCCCCAATTGCCGCCTTGGCCAAATACCTCGGTTTGCCCCTCCCCCCCCCCCCCCCTTCCTCCGCCCTCACACACACACACCAAGATCTGAGCCTGGTATCGTATTCGTTTTTTCACTCGCCGTGTTTTGTTTTGCTACATGCAATATTCGTATCCGACTCAGGTGGACTCACCAGTATTCATAATCCTCGAATTCTCTCTTTTTTTTTTTAATCAGACGTTACGGCTTTCGCTGTACAACAGATGGCCAGCTTTGAGATTAGCCTCAGCTTCAGACACAGTTTTAACAGTGCTGGAGCACCTGGCCGAAACGCAGATCCTGCCGCCCGCTGCAGCACAGCATACCACGGCTTGCCACGGCAGAAGTCTGCGGCATTACCGTGACTGCCTATACTGAGATGCGCGAGATTGTGGCGTGCCGATTCAGTTCGAAATTATTTTGATTTTACAAAGGGTTTAACTCTTGTACCTTCAACTGTTAATACCTTCAACTGTTAACGTTAGTTTCAGAAATGAGTATAGCTATGGTGCCTTTACATTCGTATCTGTTCAGGAAGGAGATCCCGCTCAGATGGCACATTCACGAACGCAGTTGTACCCACAATTTGCTAGCTTAGAAAAAATAAAATAAAAATAAAAAAATATGGAGAGACCAGTTGGCCGTAGATCTTCACATTCTTGGAGTAAGGAAAGAAGGTACCAAGGACAGGACGCTCTGGGGGGAAGGTGGGGGAGGGGGGAGCGTAAGTAAGTGTGTGATGGCTACATAGGCAATAATGTTCGCTTACGAAAGTAACGAGTAACGACGACTTCGTAAGGTTTATGTGTCGGTATTAGGCGTTCGATCCCTTGTATAAACTACAACTTCATCATGAATGTCTTGTCGACCCCTGTTCACGAGTCTGAGTATTTTGACATTGGCCTCTCAATATATATATTCATTACTGTAATTTCTTGTCAACAATGTTAATACTCGGCAGAAACAAACCTGCATTTGGATCGGACTTCCTTAACTCTTGTGCAGAAAGGTGTGGAGTATACTGCTGCATCCATTTTCAATAAGCTACCACTCGAATTCAAAATTCTTAGCAGCAATCCACACGCTTTCAAATCGAAACTCAAGAGTTTCCTCATGGGTCACTCCTTCTATTGTGTTCTTTGAAAAAATAAGCTGATTCTTGTTGTATTGTTGATTGCTTTTACTTAAACTTATGGCTTGACTTTTTCGGGTTCATTAACATTTTATTTTTATCTGCTGTTAATTTTATGTTGTTATTTCATGTACCGTCACGTTCCATGATCTTGGAGATTTGACCCTCAATTTGGTCCTACGGAACTTGACATGTAAATAAAATAAATAAATGAAAATCATTGAGACAATCTGTAGTTCTCCTCTAATATATTGATTCCTTAGTCTGTGCCGACCGCTGTGGCCGAGCGGTTCTAGGCGCTTTAATCTGGGACCGTGCGACCGCTACGGTCGAGGTTCGAATCCTGCCTCGTGCATGGATGTGTGTGATGTCCTTATGTTAGTTAGGTTTAAGCAGTTCTAAGTTCTAGGGGACTGATGACCTCAGATGTTAAGTCCCATAATGCTCAGAGCCATTTGAACCTTAGTCTGTCTTCGATTGTGCAATCTTGAACTCTTTCAGGAATTATATTTCTTCCTTTCTTGTAATGCTTTTTTGGAACCACCCAGATCTGGTTTCCATAGAGCTATGTTGGTATACACCAACATTTTTTTCACCTCACCTAGGTGAATTAAGTGGCTTACTTTCTCTAAAGTCTTCTGCTCTACCATTGTTTTCGTTTTAATGTGATCTTTTCCCATGAAAGTCATCGCCTTAGTTTTTTCTGTTGAGATCCCCGTATTCGTACTTATTTGTCCCAGTAAGTAAATTCCTTTCTGTAGGTTTCCTTCTTTATCTGCTAGAACCACTGCATCATCAGCATATAGTAAATTATTTAAGAGGGTTCTCTAGTCTAGGTATATACCTTTTCGAAATTTTGTTCGCCATATACGCAGTATTTCGTGTGTGTAAATGGTGCCCAAAGTTTGGAAGATACAGCGGCCTCGTCCATCTCCTTTTCTCGTTGCTATTTCATTCATCATTTCTCCGTTGAGATATAGAGGGGTAGTTGTGTTTTGATATAAACTTATTATCGCATTTATTAGATCTTCCAGATATCCGCAATTCATCATTATCTTCCAAAGTTTCTGTCCACTGATATTGTCAAAAGCTTTTCTTTTAAAATCAAAAAAGCAAGATGTGCTTCTTTATTATATTCCCTGCGTTTCTGTATTACCTGCTGCAAAATAAAAATTCCGTTCATCGTAGAATGCCCTTTCCTAAAACCCATTGGTTTCTCATGCAATATTACATCCTTTATGTTTCTAAGTCTTGTGTTTAAAATCTTAGCATTTATCTTGTTCACTGGGTCCAGTAAACTTATTCCTCTATAGTTACTGCATAAGCTTTTATTTCCTTTTTTACAAGCTGATATCGCTTGAGCGATCTTCCAGTATTTGGGGATACTCTTGCTCTTCCAACATTCGCTTTAGGGATGTAGCAGTCGCAGACATAGCACCTTTCCTACATATTTTAGCAATTCTGCTTTATTAATACCATTGCTTGCAGTTGCTTTCCTGTTCTTAAATGATACGTGTTATTTCCACAAACTATACTTCATCTAATCCCTTCTCATCTATTGGATCAGTTTCAGTTTCTTGTGCTGTATCATGGTACCATAATCCTTTGCAGTGATTTACCCACTGTTTTTCTTCGATAATGCTTATTTGTAACTTCTCTTTTCCAATTCTGTTTGAAGTTCATAAAACCTTATATGCTGTCAATACAATTCTCGACATTAAAAGTAAATCCGTGGTTTGTTTCTCGTACTATACATGTAGCGATATTTATCTTTCTCTTATAATATTTGTTCTTCTCAGCTGTGGAGTTCGTTAAGTATTTCGTAAATGAAGCCTGTTTTTGCTGAACAGCTTCCTTTATATCCACATTTAATGACATTTTCGACATTTTCTTTTCCTTATTTTTTTATTGCCGTGAGCTTCGCCTGCTACTCTATAACCACATTCTTTAGATTTTGTTATTCCTCTTCTGTATTCACTGTATCTTGCAAGTTTTCTATCTCTAATACCAAATACATAAATGGTTCAAATGGTTCTGAGCACTATGGGACTTAACTTCTGCGGTCATCAGTCCCCTAGAACTTAGAACTACTTAAACCTAACTAACCTAAGGACATCACACACATCCGTGCCAGAGGCAGGATTCGAACCTGCGACCGTAGCGGTCGCACGTTTCCAGATTGTAGCGCCTTGAACTGCTCGGCCACCCCACCAAATACATAGAGTACAAAATTTAGTCGTTACTTTTACAGCTTATTCTGTGCAAGAGGAATATCAGAAGTCCAGTCCCTTTATAATGCATATACTGTAGTTTCAAGTAAGTTTAGGTGGGGACCGTATCCACTGTAAAGTATCTGAACGGTATGCTGATCCACTTATACTTCGTATTGGTTCTCGCTGTGAGCTAGTAGCCCATCTGCAACGACCCAAACGTGGACGACATATTTATCGGTCCTTCCTAATGATTCTAAATCAGTTTAAATTAGGTAAATAGTATATGATGTCACGTGTGATGTGAGTATATCATTATTAAGTTTCGTAAAGATTTACGCCCATCATAGTCTTCTCGAAAATCACGAATGTCTCAAGCACATCTGTTTCCGCTACTGAACACGTTTTAGCCAAGAAGCGAAACCTAACGGCAACTATTTCTTCATTTCTATGGCCCAGCAGTGTTCACTTGAGGCAAACAGTCACGGATACCTAACTTCCTGGAAGATGTATAGAGTCGCTTTTGTCGGCATGTGATGGTCCCTTCCTCGCGGTCCGTCACGTTCCTGGCTCCAGAAGAGCCCCATGACGACGTCAACTGCATCGAGCCTTTCATTAAGTGAACGACGACGTGTTGTCTGAAAGCCAAGCAGCAACTGGCCCCGGGGAAACGAACGCATATTGCTGTCCAGGAGAGGAGGACACAAAGACGAGAAAAACAGAAGAATCGTGGACAGACTTGTCGTTAGGTAAGTAGGGTTAAACAAAGTATGAAAGGCAGCGCCGAGATTAGTCGGATGACGGATGTGAGTAATTTACTGCTCGTCATTGTGTTGAAGGCCATTGTCTCCGGCGATCCGTCTCTGTCGTACGCTGCTCTCGCCTCTGCCCTCAGAATGAGAGATGGAGCGCGCTGCCGCCCGCTCACCGAGCCGTCACAGTGTCTGGGGAAGCGGGTGGACGTCAACTCAGCTTCAAGTAACTCTTGACTTATTCCCACAACGTTTTCTGGAGACTGACAGATAAGTGTTATTACCCTTATACTACAAGAGACAGGACAAGACGTATTCATAATAGACCAATGGAAAAATTCTTCAGTCGGAGCACAAAAAAATGCGGATATGCTCCTGTTTATGTACAAGACTCTTGACTGTAAAGCGGGGTACCAACAGCCTCATTCTACCTTCCTCAGCACGTTCAAAACGGGTAAAAACATGAAGAAAGTTTTCAAGGTCGTTCGAGATCGTGATCTTAGGAATACATCGTAAAACTAACAGCAATCTGCTGTGCGTAGCCATCGTGCAATCTTTGGCTGGGTTTTGATTCGCTGATGATAGCGAAAATACAGTAAACAAAAAAAGTTTCTGCGATTTTCCGAGGAAACACCCATGAACTAGCCGGCCGGAGTGGCCGTGCGGTTCTGGGCGCTACAGTCTGGAGCCGAGCGACCGCTACGGTCTTAGGTTCGAATCCTGCCTCGGGCATGGATGTGTGTGATGTCCTTAGGTTAGTTAGGTTTAAGTAGTTCTAAGTCTAAGGGACTGATGACCTCAGATGTTGAGTCCCATAGTGCTCAGAGCCATTTAAACCATTTGAACCCATGAACTAATTGTGCCTCTGTAAGTCTCATCAAGAGCGCCGTAGACCACACCAAATGCAAAGAGAACCAACCGAGTTTCTCCATTTTCCTTAGCAGGAACAAGTTTACAATATTCATACTAAGACCCTGTATAGTAGGATAGTCACGCAGTCTTTTGGGTATACAAATGGTCCCTAGCTCACAGGGTGCCCAAAAAACTGGAGAATATCTTTCTATCACTGATGGTATCCGAAGCGCGAACGCTAGAAAATCGCTTTTTTATGTTGGTGTTTTGGTAGATATTAAGAAGCATGCTTGCTGTCGCTTGCACATCGATTAAACCAAAACTTGTATTTTCAAACATAATACGACAAATCCTTGAGCTGTAAAAGCCTCTATCCAACAGATCAGCACCGCTCATGTGAAACTTTCCTTGTCTTTCCTCGCACTATATCTCGCGAACAACGTGTGAAATGCACCAGGCGGACATTGTATTCCCAGATTTCGGGAAAGCATTTGATTCAGTTCCAGGCTGCAGACTGTTAACGAAGGTCGGAGGATACGGAATAGGTTTTGCAGATACGTGAGGGGCTCGAAGATTTTGTGAGTAATACAGGGTGCATCGAAAAGTGTGTTACATGGAACAGTGATTGGTAGATGGACGGCATGTGAGCATATTGTGTTAATGCATTCATACTCGAAAACTCTTCGTTCGTGTACTAGCTTCTCTGAAATGTATTGGCGGACGTAGGCAGTCTCGATCACACATGCTAGGCAAGGAGTATAGGACGCAATGTACATTTCTGTCAGGAACCACCAGTTTAATTCACTTAAAGAAGGTGCTCGATATGACCGCCACCAATTCTGATCTATTAGGTTGGTGCATGAGTTCGTAGCATTTTTGTTTTGCATGTTGGTATTCTGGTTGCTAATGATTTGCTTAACCATTGTCATCTTTTATTTGTAGTTCTTTGTTGCTATTTGAGTTTACATATAGTAATTTTGTCATTTGGAGATAGTGAGTGGAGCTGTGGACGGTAGAAAATGGGGTGCCAAGTGAAGGATTCGGAACGCTTCCGACATATTCTTCGGTTAAAGATCAGTAGACTGTGACAACGAATTTAATCAAACAAATTGCTGTTGAAAACTACTACAAAACATACATCATAAACAAACTCAACAACAAGGTAAAACGGAAACATGCAGTGCACACAGACAACACAGCAGACCACACCACTTCAGAAAAAAGAGAGAGACAAATTCAGCAACGCTGGGATATACCAACTCACTTGCAACTCATGTCAGGCCCACTACATAGGACAAACAAGAAGAAACTTCCGTTTTTTTTTTTTTGTCATCAGTCTACTGACTGGTTTGATGCGGCCCGCCACGAATTCCTTTCCTGTGCTAACCTCTTCATCTCAGAGTAGCACTTGCATCCTACGTCCTCAATTATTTGCTTGACGTATTCCAATCTCTGTCTTCCTCTACAGTTTTTGCCCTCTACAGTTCCCGCTAGTACCACGGAAGTCATTCCCTCATGTCTTCCTGTCCCTTCTACTTAACAGTGTTTTCCACATATTGTTTTCCTCTCCGATTCTGCGTAGAACCTCCTCATTCCTTACCTTATCAGTCCACCTAATTTTCAACATTCGTCTATAGCACCACATCTCAAATGCTTCGATTCTCTTCTGTTCCGGTTTTCCCACAATCTATGTTTCACTACCATACGATACTGTACTCCAGACGTACATCCTCAGAAATTTCTTCCTCAAATTAAGGCCGGTATTTGATATTAGTAGACTTCTCTTGGCCAGAAATGCCTTTTTTGCCTTAGCAAGTCTGCTTTTGATGTCCTCCTTGCCCCGTCCGTCATTGGTTATTTTACTGCCTAGGTAGCAGAATTCCTTAACTTCAGTGACTTCGTGACCATCAATCCTGATGTTAAGTTTCTCGCTGTTCTCATTTCTACTACTTCTCATTACCTTCGTCTTTCTCCGAGTTACTCTCAAACCATACTGTGTACTCATTACTGTTCATTCCGTTCAGCAGATCATTTAATTCTTCTTCACTTTCACTCAGGATAGCAATGTCATCAGCGAATCGTATCATTGATATCCTGTCACCTTGTATTATAATTCTACTCCTGAACCTTTCCTTTATTTCCATCATTGCTTCCTCGATGTACAGATTGAAGAGTAGGGGCGAAAGGCTACAGCCTTGTCTTACACCCTTCTTAATACGAGCACTTCGTTCTTGATCGTCTACTCTTATTATTCCCCCTTGGTTGTTGTACATATTGTATATGACCCGTCTCTCCCTATAGCTTACCCCTACTTTTTTCAGAATCTCGAACAGCTTGCACCATTTTATATTGTCGAACGCTTTTTCCAGGTCGACAAACCCTATGAAAGTGTCTTGATTTTTCTTTAGCCTTGCTTCCATTATTAGCCGTAACGTCAGAATTGCCTCTCTCGTCCCTTTACTTTTCCTAAAGCCAAACTGATCGTCACCTAGCGCATTCTCAATTTTCTTTTCCATTTTTCTGTATATTATTCTTGTAAGCAGCTTCGATGCATGAGCTGTTAAGCTGATTGTGCGATAATTCTCGCACTTGTCAGCTCTTGCCGTCTTCGGAATTGTGTGGATGATGCTTTTCCGAAAGTCAGATGGCTGGCTCTGAGCACTATGGGACTTAACTACTCAGGTCATCAGTCCCCCAGAACTTAGAACTACTTAAACCTAACTAACTTAAGGACATCACACACATCCATGCCCGAGGCAGGATTCGAACCTGGTACCGTTTCAGTCACGCGGTTACAGACTGTAGCGCCTAGAACCGCTCGGCCACTTCGGCCGGCGAAAGTCAGATTGTATATCGCCAGACTCATATATTCTACACACCAACGCGAATAGTCTTTTTTTTCCACTTCCCCCAATGATTTTAGAAATTCTGGTGGAATGTTATTTATCCCTTCTGCCTTATTTGACCGTAAGTCCTCCACAGATCTTTTAAATTCCGATTCTAATACTGGATCCCCTATCTCTTCTAAATCGACTCCTGTTTCTTCTTCTATCGCATCAGACAAATCTTCACCCTCATAGTGGCTTTCAATGTATTCTTTCCACCTACCTGCTCTCTCCTCTGTATTTAACAGTGGAATTCCCGTTGCACTCTTAATGTTACCACCGTTGCTTTTAATGTCACCAAAGGTTGATTTTACTTTCCTGTATGTTGAGTCTGTCCTTCCGAAATTCAATTCTTTTTCGATGTCTTCAGAATTTTCCTGCAGCCATTTCGTATTAGCTACCCTGTATTTCCTATTTATTTCATTCCTCAGCGACTTGTATTTCTGTATTCCTGATTTTCCCGGAACATGTTTGTACTTCCTCCTTTCATCAATCAGCTGAAGTATTTCTTCGGTTTCCAGAATGAGATTTTCACTCTGCAGCGGAGTGTGCGCTGATATGAAACTTCCTGGCAGATTAAAACTGTGTGCCCGACCGAGACTCGAACTCGGGATCTTTGTTTTTCGCGGGCAAGTGCTCTACCGTCTGAGCTACCGAAGCACGACTCACGCCCGGTACTCACAGCTTTACTTCTGCCAGTATCTCGTCTCCTACCTTCCAAACTTTACAGAAGCTCTCCTGCGAACCTTGCAGAACCAGAACTCCTGAAAGAAAGGATACTGCGGAGACATGGCTTAGCCACAGCCAGGGGGATGTTTCCAGAATGAGATTTTCACTCTGCAGCGGATTGTGCGCTGATATGAAACTTCCTGGCAAATTAAAACTGTGTGCCCGACCGAGACTCGAACTCGGGACTTTTGCCTTTCGCAGGCAAGTGCTCTACCATCTGAGCTACCGAAGCACGACTGACGCCCGGTACTCACAGCTTTACTTCTGCCAGTGTCTCGTCTCCTACCTTCCAAACTTTACAGAAGCTCTCCTGCGAACCTTGCAGAACCAGCACTCCTGAAAAAGAGCTTCTGTAAAGTTTGGAAGGTAGGAGACGAGATACTGGCAGAAGTAAAGCCCGCGAAAGGCAAAGGTCCCGAGTTCGAGTCTCGGTCGGGCACAATTTTTAATCTGCCAGGAAGTTTCATATCAGCGCACACTCCGCTGCAGAGTGAAAATCTCATTCTGGAAACATCCCCCAGGCTGTGGCTAAGCCATGTCTCCGCAATATCCTTTCTTTCAGGAGTGCTAGTTCTGCAGGTTCGCAGGAGAGCTTCTGTAAGGTTTGGAAAGTAGGAGACGAGGTACTGGCAGAAGTAAAGCTGTGAGTACCGGGCGTGAGTCGTGCTTCGGTAGCTCAGATGGTAGGGCACTTGCCCGCGAAAGGCAAAGGTCCCGAGTTCGAGTCTCGGTCGGGCACACAGTTTTAATGTGCCAGGAAGTTTTATTTCTTCTGTTACCCATGGTTTCTTCGCAGCTACCTTCTTTGTACCTATGTTGTCCTTCCCAACTTCTGTGATGGCCCTTTTTAGAGATGTCCATTCCTCTTCAACTGTACTGCCTACTGCGCTATTCCTTATTGCTGTATCTATAGCGTTAGAGAACTTCAAACGTATCTCGTCATTCCTTAGTACTTCCGTATCCCACTTCTTTGCGTATTGATTCTTCCTGACTAATGTCTTGAACTTCAGCCTACTCTTCATCATTACTATATTGTGATCTGTGTCTGTATCCGCTCCTGGGCACGCCTTACAATCCAGTATCTGATTTCGGAATCTCTGTCTGACCATGATGTAATCTAATTGAAATCTTCCCGTATCTCCCGGCCTTTTCCAAGTATACCTTACCCTCTTGTAATTCTTGAACAGGGTATTCGCTATTACTAGCTGAAACTTGTTACAGAACTCAATTAGTCTTTCTCCTCTTTCATTCCTTGTCCCAAGCCCATATTCTCCTGTAACCTTTTCTTCTGCTCCTTCCCCTAGAACTGCATTCCAGTCGCCCATGACTATTAGATTTTCGTCCCCCTTTACATACTGCATTACCCATTCAATATCCTCATACACTTTCTCTATCTGTTCATCTTCAGCTTGCGACGTCGGCATGTATACCTGAACTATCGTTGTCGGTGTTGGTCTGCTGTCGATTCTGATTAGAACAACCCGGTCACTGAACTGTTCACAGTAACACACACTCTACCCTGCCTTCCTATTCATAACGAATCCTACACCTGTTATACCATTTCCTGCTGCTGTTGATATTACCCAATACTCATCTGACCAGAAATCCTTGTCTTCCTTCCACTTCACTTCACTGACCCCTACTATATCTAGATTGAGCCTTTGCATTTCCCTTTTCAGATTTTCTAGTTTCCCTACCACGTTCAAGCTTCTGATATTCCACGTCCCGACTCGTAGAACGTTATCCTTTCGTTGATTCTTCGATCTTTTTCTCATGGTAACCTCCCCCTTGGCAGTCCCCTCCCGGAGATCCGAATGGGGGACTATTCCGGAATCTTTTGCCAATGGAGAGATCATCATGACACTTTTTCAATTACAGGCCACATGTCATGTGGATACACGTTACGTGTCTTTAATGCAGTGGTTTCCATTGCCTTCTGCATCCTCATGTCGTTGATCATTGCTGATTCTTCCGCCTTTAGGGGCAACTTCCCACCCCTAGGACAAGAGAGTGCCCTGAACCTCTATCCGCTCATCCGCCCTCTTTGACAAGGCCGTTGGCAGAATGAGGCTGACTTCTTATGCTGGAAGTCTTCGGCCGCCAATGCTGATTATTTATCAAAATTTAAGTAGTGGCGGACCGAAGACGTTTTGATTATAAATCAAAGACGCTACCGCTAGACCACGGGTACTCCGTATGGTCGGAGAGAAAAATGGTTCAAATGGCTCTGAGCACTATGGGACTTAACATCTATGGTCATCAGTCCCCTAGAACTTAGAACTACTTAAACCTAACTAACCTAAGGACGGCACACAACACCCAGCCATCACGAGGCAGAGAAAATCCCTGACCCCGCCGGGAATCGAACCCGGGGACCCGGGCGTGGGAAGCGAGAACGCTACCGCACGACCACCAGATGCGGGCAGGTCGGAGAGAAAAATGTAATAAACGAAAACGGAACACTTTGCTAAAACACACTCTTTACCGCTTTGAGAGAACTGACCAAGGACGCAGAATAGAAAGCACACACACGCAAAAGAACCACTTCCCCATTCGACACAGAGACATAAATAATGAACAGACGTCGTCGTATGCGATACACCTCTTGCGAGACACGCGAACTGTAAGATGACGTAATATTCTGGATCAGAAACAAAGTGCGAAAGTTTTGTTTTTCTGTGCATAAAAGCAGCTATATACCATGTAACGAACGTGAGTACATATATAATATATATATGGCTATGGGGAGCTCTCTTTCCCCCATTGTCGCCAAACTTTTTATGGAAGATTTTGAAGATATCACACTCAGGACTTCTTCTTTTCAACCTACATGTTTTTGAAGATACGTGGATGACATTTTCATTGTTTGGCCACGTGGAATGGAAGCTCTTAATCGGTTTTTAGTTCATCTCAACTGTCTTCATCCAAGCATAAAATTTTGGATGGAAATTGAAAAAGATGGCAAATTGCCTTTTTTGGATGTTTGAGTACACAAAAAAGAAAATGGTACCTTGGGATATGGCGTGTATTATAAACCCACACATACGGACCGCTATCTTCATGCTACGAGCTGTCATCCACCACATCAGCGCATGCGAGTTCTACGTAAATTGGTCAAGAGAACTTATGCCATTTCTGATTCAGAAAATTTGACACAGGAACAGCATCATCTTAAGGCCGTCTTCAAGCTCAACTGATATACCGATGATCAAATTAATCATGCTTTTCAGTTTGGACCATCACGTCAACCAGCGCCGGATACTAGTAAATCAGTTGCTTTTGTACCCTTTGCTGGAAGTATTTCTTCAAAAATTTCTAGAATTCTCAGGTAATATGATATTAAAGGTGTTTTTTTGTCTTTGGCCAAGACTAGAGCCCTGTTCGTATCTGTTGAAGATGATTTGGGATTGAGAAAGGCTGAAGTTTATAAAATTCCTTGTCATTGTGGAAAGGCTTATGTTGGACAGACTATTCGCACCGTTCATGACCGATGTGTGGAACATCAGCGTCACATACGGTTGCTCCAGCCTGAAAACTCCCGTCGCCGAACATTATCTCAACGAAGGGCATAACATGTCGTTTAAAAAGACACAAACTGTTGCTCCGGCTTCTCGTTACTGGGATTGTGTACTCAAGGAACCTATCGAAATACGATTATCCGGGGACATTAGAGGTTTTCCTTTGCAAGATATGGAACCCTATTTTATCTTATACAAAGCAACTACGATCTGGTTTTCGACCCGCCACATTTTAATTTGCGGTTTATCACTTTCGCCAGTTTCTACCGCCGGCGGCACTGCAATTCTTCGCTTCGCAGGGGGCAATTCTTCCTCTTCTCGCGCAGGCACAGTGGCCTTGACCCGGGGATAAAGGAGCCGCCGTTTGAGCTGTTTCTTCAGTTCCGGCGGAGTTGTATCTCGGTGATCGCACCCGAAGATGGTGGCTAGGTGGGTTGACGACGGTTGTATTCGGCAGTATACCCGTGAAGAGCATAGTTATTGAAAAGATTTTGCTAATGTCTGAAATTATGTCCAAAGATTTTGACAAGTCACTATGTGCTGTCACTGTTAATTACTGAATGACAAAAGTATGGCCATTCGCGTGTCTTGGGCTACATTTCTTTTTCACCCCACCCTCACCCCCTTGATAGGCACAGTATGTGATCAAAAGTATCCGGACACCCCCAAAAACATACATTTTTCATATTAAGTGCCTTGTTCTGCCACCTACTGCCAGGTACTCAAGCGACCTTAGTAATCATTAGACATCATGAGAGAGCAGAACGTGGCGCTCCGCGGAACTCACGGACTTCGAACTGATTGGGTGTCACGAGTGTCATTCGTCTGTCGCCAGATTTCCACGCTCCTAAACGTCCCTAGGTCGACTGTTTCCGATGTGGTAGTGAACTGGAAAGATGAATGTATACATACAACACAAAAGCGTACAGACGGACCTAGTCTGTTGACTGGCAGAGACCGCCGAAACTTGAAGAGGGTCGTAATGTGTAATAGGCAGACATCTATCCAGACGATCACAGAGGAATTCCAGACTGCATTAGGTTCCACTGAAAGTACTATGACAGTTAGGCGAGAGGTGAGAAAACTCGGATTTCATGATCGAGCGGCTGCTCATAAGCCACATATCACGCCGGTAAATGCCAAACAACGCCTCGCTAGGTGTAAGAAGCGTGAACATTGGCCGACTGAACACCGGAAAAACTTGAAGTGCAGTAACGAATCACGGTTCACGTTGTGGCGATCCGATGACAGGGTGTGGGTATGGCGAATGCCTGGTGAACGTTGTCTGCCAGCGTGTATAGTGCCAACAGTAAAATTCAGAGGCGGTGGTGTTACGGTGTGGTCGTGTTTTTCACGGAGGGTGCTTCCACCCCTTATCGTTTTGCGTGGCACTATCACAGCACAGGCCTACATTGATGTTTTAAGTACCTTCTTGCTTCCCACTGTTGAAGAGGATTGTGAGTGCAACTTTCAACACGATCGAGCACTTCATCATAATGCACACCTGTGGTGGAGTGATTACACGACAATACCATCCCTGTAATGGTCTGGCCAGCACAGAGTCCTGAATCCTATAGAACACCTTTGGGATGTTTTTGAACGCCGACTTCGTGCCGGGCCTCACCGACCGACATCGATACCTCTCGTCAGTGCAGCACTCCGGGAAGAATGGGCTGCCATTCCCCACGAAACCTTGCAGCACCTGACTGAACATATGCCTGCGAGAGTGGAAGCTGTCATCAAAGCTAAGGGTGGGGCAACACCATATTGAATTCCAGCATTACCTATGGAGGGAGTCGCGAACTTGTAAGTCATTTTCATTCAGATGTCCGGATACTTTTGATCACGTAGTGTAGGTGGTTGTTACCACAGCAGCGGTGATTTACAGACAGTAAGTGATATTTGTATCAAATTTCGTTGAAATCGCTCTGACAGTTTAGGACGAAATCTGGAATGTAGATACATGCATACAAATCAGTATACAAACCATTTTTATACGTATGGATTTAAGTTATTCTGCTACACCAAGGATATCTGCTTCCAAGTTACTCATGTTGGCAGCCTCCACCAAGGCAGAGAGATTCCCTGCCGTTTAGAAAGTAGCACACAGGTACAGACAGAATAGATGCTGTGAGAGCGGGATCTAAGGCATGACTGGCTAGCTCAGTTAGTTAACGCATTACACGCTATATGGAAGGTTCCGTGATCGATATTCAGGACATAGTTTTAATCAAGCAGAAAGTTGCAAAACAATACACAGCTGCAGAGTAAAAAATCTATCCTCATAAATAACTTAGAGTGGCTGTCATATTATATCACGCCTCCTTTCCGCATCTACCTTCAAGCTTTATCAGTAATATACCTGTCAAAGTAGACATTAGCACGATTTTATTGTGGATGATGATAAAGGTGAGTTTCATAGATTGTATTTGACAATATTTGGTCTTCCTAATCTTCGGCATATGCTTTTCCTTGCCTCGTATAGTCTGGAAAAGCGCTGTTGGGTATGAGGCAAAGGACATTTTTTTTAAAAGTACATGATAGTTTGAGAGCTGGCATGAGCCCCCTCTCATATTTCTGTCTTACGATTTTCGTCTCTAATTGCATGCGGTGAAAAGTTGCTATTCCATCACACGCGGACTTCCCACGGAGCGTCTCTCGTTACCTGGGCGGTCCGGTGACAGGCGGGCTCTCCTGATCTGGAAAGGGTTAAGCCAACGGGTGTGAGGAAGTCTAGTCAATGCTTTGCAGACGCCGACATGGTCAAAAGACACGCCCGGAGGGGTCTGAAGTAGCGGCTGGGCTAGAGGTTCCGTTACTTTGCAGAATCTTAGCGGAAACACTTTCTGGCGGGCTACCAGCGAGGCGTGGGAATGACTTGTGTACCCAGGCAGTTGTGGCGGGAAAATTCCCGCGCTTTCTGCAAAATAGTAACTGTGATTGGCTGGCTCAGGGCATAGCTCCGTGATGTAGCAAAATCAGCGCAGAAATTGGCGCCAAGAATCTCCATTGGTGGAATTGTAGTGCACCCGGCAATGGAGTGGAATTTTCCGCCAGTTTTCGAGTTGATGATTGGAACGTTTAACCACGGCCACTGTCGTGGGGACGGGAATGTTGTGTGTTCGGCCTGTACGGGTGCTCTAGGTAGTCGGCTCTCGCCTTTCGGTCGAGGACGTCGAAGCAACCAGCCATCGCCTCCGGTACGCCAGATCGTGTTCTGGCAGTTAAGAAGACAGTTTGGTAATGTATGTCCGCAGCACCGGCAGATAGGGATTTTCCTAGGTGATAATCAGAGCTCAGCAGAGCGCGCCTGTTCGTATTTTTCTAACTTTGTTCTGTCTTGAGTAGCAGCAATTAATGTTGGGTTAGCTGTGTGTCTCTCTTAAGATTTGAGTGGCAAGGAATTGGCTCCACATGCCACTTCGTCATAAACCTCACAATCTAGTTTAGGGACAACTTCACCTTCACAGTGTTTGTTTGAGTATCCAATTTGAGCCAATTTGATGTATTATTAATGTTTCATGTGTTTTTGTTTATTATTTTGTGTTTAGTCTTAATAAATCATATTGTTATTTTGGACAGAACTTTCAGTCTGTTAGTCGGTAAAACAACCCATCATTTCTCACTACGTTAATGAAACCTTCCTTTATTTAACTGATTTATCTAATTAAATTATTGCAGGTGCCAAACTCTTTTCTACTCCACTTGCTGGGTTGCTTACAGTCAGTTCGTGTATATTTTTTAATCCTTGTGCAATAGCAAAAGTCGGAGTTAGAATAGGGGGGGCTTAGAGCATCATTTACATATGTAGCTTCTAGAATTTAGTGTTAAATACACTGCTAGCCCCGGCACCTCGCAAGTTGTCTCTCGGTCAACAGACACAGTGTGGAAAAACCACAAGTTTTGCATTCCATGTCACTGTCGCTTGTTTGTCATACCTTTATCACATGTGGCATTAGGAAGGCAGTAGACGTCTTTAAAAGTTCGTACGTTCGATGACTTCTGTGGTGGGTACAGCCAGGTTTTGTACTAAATGAACATCTTCAGGTGTCCTGTTTAAGAAGACATAGACTAGCTAAAGGCACTGAAACATCCACGTAACGTATGATGTGTAACTCACATCGAAAATTCACCAACGGTCTTCGTAGATAATTCTCAAAAAGCTGCAAAGACGTTCCGGTGTCATGACTCAAAAATGTCTAGTCGACATAGATGACGTTAAGAGGTTAAAGATACAAGGGTTTTTAGTGTTATGTATGACGAACACTGGCAAGAGAAGGGAGCAGCATGACAGGACATCTGTTAAGACGTGAGGGAGTAACTTTCATGTTACTAGACAGACCGTATGGTAAGATAGTGACTGAAATATATCTAACAAAGGGCTAAGTTCGTTGCGTACTGTTTTGTAGGGAGCACATTGCGCTCATGTGGGAGTGATCTAGATGCTTGTAATACAATAAATTGCAAGAATTCTTTGCTTACTACCCTGAGATGAAGACACTTGCACAGGAGAGGAAGTAGTGGCTGAGTGCATCGAAGCCACCAGAGGAGTGATGAGCAAAAAGATAGCGCTTAGATTTGTACACATTTCTGACACTTGGTGAGAATTAGTTACAAAAACTATTGGTGAATTTTTGACGGCGTTGCATATCATACTTTTTGATAATGCTTTAGTAGCTTTTAGTCTTGTCTGCATCTTCAGTTCAACTGAAGTTGATCCGAAGTTACTTGTTTGGAAAGAAAACAACTCAGCTGTAACAAAATCACCGGAGTTAGGCTGTGGTTTTTACTAACATTACATTATTCATCTGCGGAGGCACAAAAGAATCAATATTAGTTGCCGTCATCATTCGTGCAAACCACCTTGTTTTGTAGCCGTTCGGTGTACGTTGTTAATCCAAACTCATACACGTGTAATATTTTATTCTTGGGCGTACAAGCGTTTTACATCTGACAGACCGAACGTTATGCGGAGGGCGCAGGAAAAACACCGCATGTAACGTGCAAAAGCTCCAAGACGTCTGATAGCTGGAAATACTCCAGTTAACTGGCACTAAGCGTCCCTTCTAAGGTGCACATACAAAACTTTCGTGACAGCCACGTCGAACTTCACATTTTACAGCTTCATTATTTCACATCGTATCTGCCTCCATAGTAACGTCGTCTAACTTAAGTTGGTAGAGGAAAATAAGTTTGAAGTTGTGTCAACAATGAAGTCATTAGAGAGACTGCAAAGTTCGGACTGTATTAGGAATTCGAGTGCATAGTTTCCAGAAGAATCACCCTGTCCATTGCGTTAAGAAACGCGGGAAACGCAGCCTAAATTCGTAAAAACTGTCGAGGAAGTGTACCCGGTATTCCGAATGCGAGTGCCTTAAATTTGGCGCTCGATCCGGGAAGTACCCTGATCGATCTCTGGAGTTTTCCTCAGAAGTCTGATTGTGTGGTGGTCATATTCGAGAAAAGTAGGCTTTATGCCACCAGGTTTCACCCTCTCGCTTCCTTTCTTCTCATACTTATTGATGAAAATAGAAACACATGAGTTCTGCGTAAGCGCTAATCGCATTCATCAACACCTGACGATTCATTGACAGGTCACATGAAGACACTAGCAGATCAGTCCTGGTAATATAATACTTCCGGCGTTATTGTCATAACCCACAAAGGATCTTGACTGTAAGAGCCACCTGAATTGAGATCTTAGTACCATTATCATCATGTAACTCTTTATGTACATCTTTACACACAAACTTTGTCAGCGAGGATGCAATAAAAAGGAAATAACTGAATCGAATATAAATCGTGGAAGAGCTGTTCATAGTAAAACTCTACGTATCAGATGAGCCCTCTTTCAACGTAAGTGCATGTAACTTTTTTCTTAGTGCTGTAGGTATTACATGCAAGAGTTCGCGAAGTACTTGTACTATTTACAAATTTTCACATATGTACTCTTCTCTGTGCCCACTATCTGCATTCTGTTTTCTTTCATTTTTCTCTGATTTCTGTTTGAGACAGTTTGCTGGGCTTACCTAATATGTTACGTCTTCACCATAAGATATATTTTTTGTCTGCTTCTGTCATTCGCTCTCTTTCTTTGTCTTCTCTGCTTTCACTACTGACTGCTGTCCAACAACTTGGGTCAGTAGAACCTCGCCACTAGCACTAGTACGTCGAGACCTTGTTATTTCTGTACGCCGAAGCTCATATGCGATAATCTCTTCAGTTTCATTCTAATTTGTTCGGTAGAAAAGTCGTGCAGCCATCTACAGATGTAGCTATCCCCAGAAATCTCAGATTGGTATCTATTTATTTAGAGCTCGACTGTCCCTGAAAATTTTATTGAGTCCTATTTGTTTTACTGTCATTTATTAGAACAACGTAACCTCTGTTAGCGGATAGAGACAGCACATACTTAATTGCAGTTATATTAGATAAGATGTTCATTATTTTCTTTATAGAAAGGTTAAACAAGGAAGGTGTTTTAATTGATACCAAATTATTTCGTATTAACTCAAAAGATTCTTTCGGGTTATCTCGATCCCATCTCCTTAAATTCCTGCCGTTTTGCAGTTTCTTCAGTTTTAATATGCAGTTCATAACCAATAAATTGCGCTCAGAGTCCACATCTGCCCCTGGAAATGTCTTACAATTTATAATCTGGCTCCTAAATCTCTGTCTAACCATTGAATAATCAATCTGAACCTTCCGTTGTCTCCAGGTCTCTTCTTTCTCTCATGATCCTAGAACCAAGTGTTAGCTATGATTAAATTATGGTCTGTGGAAAATTCTACCAGGCGGCTTCCTCTTTCAGTCCTTTCCCCCAGTCCGTATTAACCTACTACATTTCCTTCCTTTTCCTACTGTCGGATTCCAGCCCCTCATCACTGTTAAATTTTCAGCTCCCTTAACTATCTGAATAATTTCTTTTATCTCATCATACATTTCCTCGATCTCCTCCTCATCTGCAGAGCTAGTTGGCATAAAAACTTGTACTACTGTGGGTTTCGTGTCTATCTTGGCTACAATAATGCTTTTCACTATGTTGTTCATAGAAGCTTATCCGCGTTCCTATTTTCTTTGCTCATTATTAAACCTACTCCTGCATTACCCCTATTTGATTTTGTGTTTATAACCCTGTAGTCACCTGACCAAAAGTCTTGTTCCTCCTGCCACCGAACTTCACTAGCTCCCACTCTATCTAACTTTAACCTATCCATTTTTTACTTTATAAGTTTTCTAGCCTACCTGCCCGTTTAAGGGATCTGACATTCCATTCTTCGATCCGCAGAACGCGAGTTTTGTTCCTCCCGAGCACGACGTCCTCCTGAATAACCTCGGCCTGGAGAATCGAATGAGGGACTGTTTTACCTCCGGAATATTTTATCCAAGAGGATGCCATCCTCATTTAACCAAATAGTAGAGCTGCGTGGCCCTAGGAAAAATTACAGCTGTAGAGTCCCTTTCTTCCGGCCGTTCGCAGTACTAGCCCAGCAAGGCCGTTTTAGTTAATGTTACAAAGCCAGATCAATCAGTCATCCAAACTGTTGCCTCTGTAACTACTGAAAAGGCTGCTGCCTGTCATCAGGAACCACACGTTTGTCTGGCCTCTCAAAAGATACCCCCACCGTTGTGGTTGCACCTACGGTACGGCCATCTGTATCGCTGAGTCGCTCAAGCCTCTCCACCAACGGCAAGGTTCATGCTTCATCGGCAAAAATGCAGTAAATGAAGTCGGCAAAAGTGAGTACAGACATCTAAACAACAGAAGGTGCAAAATGGCTAAGCAGTAATGGCTAAAGGACAAATGTAATGTTGCAGAGGCATGTATCACTAGGGGTACCATAGATACCGCCTACAGGAAAATTAAAGAGACCTTCGGCGAAAAGAGAATGAATTGTACGAATATCAAGAGCTAACATGGGAAACCAGTGCTAAGTAAAGAAGGGAAAGCAGAAAGATGGAAGGAGTATATTGAGGGTCTATACAAGGGAGATGTCGAAGAGGTCGTAGAGGGAGATGAGTAGGTAGATATGATACTGCGTGAAGAATTTGAAAATGCACTGAAAGACTTAAGTCAATACAAGATTTCGTTAGAGCTACTGATAGCCTTGGGAGAGCCAGTCCTGACAAAACTCTTCCATGTGGTGAGCATGACGTATGAGACAGGGGAAATACCCTCAGACGTCAAATGTAATAACCCTAAATCCAAAGAAAGCAGGTGCTGACAGGTGCGTAAATTACCGAACTATCAGTTTATTAAGTCACATATGCAAAATTCTAAAGCGAATCCTTTAAAATAGAACAGAAAAACTGGTAGAAACTGACCTTGGAGAAGATCAGTTTGGGGTCTGGGAGAGATAGATGTAAGAACATGCTAGGCAATACTGACTGTACGACTTATAAGATAGGTTAAGAAAAGGCAAACCTACGTTTCTAGCATTTGTAGACTTAGATAAAGCTTCTGACAATGTTGACAGGAATACCCTCTTTGAAACTCTAGAGGTGGTAGGGGTAAAATATAGGGAGCGAAAGGCAATTTACAATTTGTACAGAAGCTAGATGGCAGTTATAAGAGTCGAGGTGCACGAAAGGGAAGCATTGATTGAGAAGGGAGTGAGACAGGGTTATAGCCTACCCCCGATGTTATTCAATATGTATATTGAGCAAGCAGTAAAGAGAGATAAAAGATGAACATCAACAAAAGCAAAACGAGGATAACGGAAAGTAGGCGAGTTAAATCAGGTGATGCGGGGGAATTAGATTAGGAAATGAGACTCTTAAAGTAGTAAATGAGTTTTGCTATTTGGGAAGCAAATTAACTGATGATGGTCGAAGGAGGATGGATATAAAATGCAGACTGTCAATGGCAAGAAAGGCGTTTCTGAAGAAGAGAAATTTGTTGAATCGAGTATAGATTTAAGTGTCAGGAAGTCCTTTCTGGAAGTATTTGTATGGTGTATAGCCAGGTATGTAAATGAAACGGATGGTAAACAGTTCATAAAAGAAAAGCATAGAGCATAGAAGCTACAGAAAAATGCTAAAGATTAGATGAGTAAATCGCATAAGTATTGAAGAGGTACTGAATTGAATTGGCTCGAAGAGAAATTTTCGGTACAGTCTGACTAAAAGAAGGGATCAGTTGGTAGGACACAGTCTGACGCAGCAAGGGATCAACAATTTGGAGGCAAGCGGGGGAGGGGGGGGGGGAGGAGGGATTAAAATCGTAGAGACCAAGGGATAAACACAGTAAGCAGATTTAGAGGGATGTAGACTGCAATAGTTGCTCGGAGATCAAGGGGTTTGCACAGGATAGAGTAGCACGGAGAGCTGCACCAAACTGGTATTTGGTATGAAGACCACAACAACAACAACTCGAAAGATAAGGTGTATATGCGAAACTTAATTTCATATTTAATATTTTTTTTTTTTTATTTTCTTCTCCAAATTTCTTCCTTTGTCATCATTCATCTCCTCTCAGTGTTCTTTGCTTGCTTCCATTTGTTTGTTTTAACTATTGTTTCTATTTTTTCCTTTGTACATAAATGAAAGAGTGAGGTGTATAAATGCCAATCCAACAGGCCATAGATTTATTTCACAGTTTTGACATGTCTTAGTAACAAAAAAAAACCGGCAAACAATAGCGGTGGAATAGAAGGGAAGAATCTATATCAGTGGACGTGCAGTGGCTATACTTCTAAGAGTAAAGCTCTAGATGTTTTCGCAGGACAGTTTTCGGAGAGAAATACAACAAACTGGAATAAAAGTTGGCTGCACTGCGTAGACATGGCGGAAGAAAGTTATGCACGGAACAATAACCGAGTGGTGGGAGGCGCCTTGGCAGTAAGATGCCAGTGTGGCGCCGTGGACAGCCGGAGTCGAGCGGCGACCCCCGCGGTAATAAATAGCGGCGCCACGGCCCACTGGCCGCCGCTGCGGAGCAGGCCGGCACAAAGGACGGGGAACCCCCGACCGGCCATTGTGGCGCGCAGCACAACAAAGCCGCGCCTCCATCACGCTCGCCGGCAGTCGCACTTGGCGCAGGGTTCGGCCGTATTAAAATTTCATGGCTCAGTGACAGCCGAATATAGTGGCCAGTTTCATCCAGATTAGTGGACCGGAAAAACGAAGGGGAACCTGATCTCGGTTCCAAACTGACAGATCGCGCAACCGTAGGTGTATTTGAATAGCGTCTAGTGTCTCGCAAGCTCCGTTTTAGGAACACTTTGCGCTTCACGCAGATCACTGCAACACTCTCAATGTCCGTGTTCGGTGGCACCAGGCCGTAACTCATGCTGATGGGTGTTATATTAGTGTTTCATTTGTCTCCGTCATCAGCGATCAGATGATGCTGTGGAGATCAGTTTTTGCGCCCTGTAACACTGCTGAATTTAGAGATCAACAGTATGCACAACATTCATTCTAGGATAAAACCGTGTCCGACTCAAGAGTTCATACCATGGTGAACAATTTCAGCCATTTGAGCAGGGTCACACTGCTGGTCTTCTGGAAGCTGAGCGGACTTATCGACGGACTGCTGCACATATTGGGCACAATATAACGGTGGTTTGTCGATGTTTTCAGCTGTTGTATATGGAATATTCCCGCATCCATAAACCAAGTTCTAGACGTCCGCATAGCAGAGGTACATCAAGATCGACGCTTTGGGAGAGGGATAGTGGCCGACCGATCATTGTCCAGGAAATAATGTGGCCACCTGTTGTATTTGATGTGTCACCAAGGACCATTGGCAATCGTTTGCTTCCGGCGGGACTAAGATAATAACTGCCCTGACCTGCAAGATAACCAGATCTCTCACCAACTGAAACTGTATGAGACATCGTGAAATGGGAGCTTAGTCGCTCTCCAGAGTCTTCAAGAACTGTTGCAGAACTGCAACAAAAGGAAGGTGCTCGGGACAGTCTGTCGCAGGACATCATTCGGCACCTTTACCATTGTTTGCATGTGAGAATACACGCCGGTATTTCCACCAGAGGGGGGTACACTGTGTAATGATGTGACTGTTTGGGCGCACTTTACTGTGACATGTGTGTATCATTTGCTTACATTACGTTATCATATGCTCTTACAGTGATGAACTACCTGTCACACCAATTGTGAATAAAATGACCTAGTCCTTGAGGCTGTCGCATATCTTTTTTCGGCAGTGTATGTAATGAATACCATACAAGATCTACGTACAATTTTCAGGCAGTCAAGTTACATGTAAATGTGAACTGGAGCCAAGAATACGTCTAGACTATAACGTTACCTATGCCTAGGGTCGCTTAATGTCCCAGCCCCCTTTCAGTGTAGCACCAGTACGCTGCAAATACAACGTAATATAATGAATTTTATGGCTGCAGGTGATTCCAGTCTCCGGTCCTGAAGTTAACTCTTGCTGTCAGGTTTTATAGTTGTGCGAGGCAGGAGTTTTATATACCGTTCGCCGTTCCTAATCTGCATAAACGGTTCAGAAGACAATCGAAGAAGTCCTCTTAATTTGTTTCAGCCCTCTTACATTTTTTGTAGGTGATACTGCCGCCTACTGTGTAGTGAAATCATCAGAACATAAAACTTAAATAATTTAGGCAAGATATCTGTATGGTGTGAAAAGTGACAACTGATCTCAAATAATGAAAAGTGTGAGATCCTTTGTAGATAACAGAGCCCGTACGATAGTTTGTTGGGGAGAGGGCAAGACCTGGGGCCATCGAGTTTCTGCAATATTTTGGAAGACGAATGGCGACTTGCATGTAGCCATTAAAAAGCTCCGGCTCCGACCCTGTTAAATACCTATGGTATACCGACTTTTCAATCATTTTCTTGAGTGAAGACCACCCGCTGCATTATATTTTTTTCTCTAATAGCTGTGGAGGGGAAGGGGGGGGGGTACGCTCCCCCTTACCCTCGGCCTTGGACGCCCTTGCTTATAGGATCCCAAAAGGAAAAGCTACTGTTGAGTTACCGCTGCGCGAAAAAGACACAAATTTAAAGGTTTTCAATTCAACTAGAGTCTAGGTTTAAAATTACGAGCAATTTACACTGGAAGCAACGTAAGGAACTCGATGTAGGGAAAGCGAACCAAAGATGGTGTTTTATTGGCAGATCCTTAACAAAATTCAAGAACGTTTCTAAAAAGAGTCTATCTACACTACACTTGTCCACCTACTTCCGAGGAACTACTGCGCAGTACAGGATTCTATTCATATAGTATTGACGGAAGACGTCGAAATACACTCGTGGAAATTGAAATAAGAACACCGTGAATTCATTGTCCCAGGAAGGGGAAACTTTATTGACACATTCCTGGGGTCAGATACATCACATGATCACACTGACAGAACCACAGGCACATAGACACAGGCAACAGAGCATGCACAATGTCGGCACTAGTACAGTGTATATCCACCTTTCGCAGCAATGCAGGCTGCTATTCTCCCATGGAGACGATCGTAGAGATGCTGGATGTAGTCCTGTGGAACGGCTTGCCATGCCATTTCCACCTGGCGCCTCAGTTGGACCAGCGTTCGTGCTGGACGTGCAGACCGCGTGAGACGACGCTTCATCCAGTCCCAAACATGCTCAATGGGGGACAGATCCGGAGATCTTGCTGGCCAGGGTAGTTGACTTACACCTTCTAGAGCACGTTGGGTGGCACGGGATACATGCGGACGTGCATTGTCCTGTTGGAACAGCAAGTTCCCTTGCCGGTCTACGAATGGTAGAACGATGGGTTCGATGACGGTTTGGATGTACCGTGCACTATTCAGTGTCCCCTCGACGATCACCAGTGGTGTACGGCCAGTGTAGGAGATCGCTCCCCACACCATGATGCCGGGTGTTGGCCCTGTGTGCCTCGGTCGTATGCAGTCCTGACTGTGGCGCTCACCTGCACGGCGCCAAACACGCATACGACCATCATTGGCACCAAGGCAGAAGCGACTCTCATCGCTGAAGACGACACGTCTCCATTCGTCCCTCCATTCACGCCTGTCGCGACACCACTGGAGGCGGGCTGCACGATGTTGGGGCGTGAGATGAAGACAGCCTAACGGTGTGCGGGACCGTAGCCCAGCTTCATGGAGACGGTTGCGAATGGTCCTCGCCGATACCCCAGGAGCAACAGTGTCCCTAATTTGCTGGGAAGTGGCGGTGCGGTCCCCTACGGCACTGCGTAGGATCCTACGGTCTTGGCGTGCATCCGTGCGTCGCTGCGGTCCGGTCCCAGGTCGACGGGCATGTGCGCCTTCCGCCGACCACTGGCGACAACATCGATGTACTGTGGAGACCTCACGCCCCACGTGTTGAGCAATTCGGCGGTACGTCCACCCGGCCTCCCGCATGCCCACTATACGCCCTCGCTCAAAGTCCGTCAACTGCACATACGGTTCACGTCCACGCTGTCGCGGCATGCTACCAGTGTTAAAGACTGCGATGGAGCTCCGTATGCCACGGCAAACTGGCTGACACTGACGGCGGCGGTGCACAAATGCTGCGCAGCTAGCGCCATTCGACGGCGAACACCGCGGTTCCTGGTGTGCCCGCTGTGCCGTGCGTGTGATCATTGCTTGTACAGCCCTCTCGCAGTGTCCGGAGCAAGTATGGTGGGTCTGACAGACCGGTGTCAATGTGTTCTTTTTTCCATTTCCAGGAGTGTAGTTCAAAGAAGGGCAGATCTTTTTATACTGGCGTGAAACGGGGGAAAGAGCGCCTTGGATGTGATACGCGAGTTGGGGTGGCTTTCGTTAGAAACAAAAGCTCCCACCTACAAAGGGAGAAATGACCATCGTGATAAAATAAGAGAAATCAAAGCTCGCACGGATAGAATTCGATATTCATTATTTCCAGGTGCTGATCTGGTGTGGAACGGTCGAGAAGTGGATCGATGAACCCTATGCAAAGCACTTAACTCTGAAGTGCAGAATAGTCACGTAGACGTAGTATACCGAAAAATAAAACATGTCTTCACACTTCATCATATATTTTCTAAATAACTACTTCAAGACTTACATGATTGATGTCCGACATATTTGTACACTACTGCGAACCTATTTTTGGTTGGATTTCACAAACATAAAAACACTGCACATTTACATCACCAACTGCAACATCAACGCACCCTTAATTTGCTTGCCGTCTCCCCAAAATGTATTCAGTGGCAAAGCTCTGCCCACCAGTTTGCGGAATGTGATGTCACAAAACCAAGTATCAAAACGCATATTACAATATACGCAGCCTGAGGACTTGCTTTTCCTGTTTTATGTTAGAATCGCCTTATACGAGTAATAATTTTTCTTTTGTATGTGAAATCTCTTTCAGTTTATATTAAAGTCGTAGCAACGATAGTTGAGTCCACTGTTATATCCTGATACCTGTCCCACTTTAACAAAATAAAATAAGTCAATTAATTAAGAAATTTAGAAGGAGCGAAAATGAAGCGTCGCATATTAAGGGAATTTTCAGCTGATTCCATAACTACTTTTTGGTTATAGGAGTCCGTAATATTTAGTTATGGAGGATTTAAGATTTGTTTGTGAGACAGAAGGATGTTATCAGAATGAACAAGGATTGATGGATGCGTGTACATTGTTAAGACATGTGGGGTCTATTATGATGACTCTCCATCGAATAGTATTTTTCTGGATTTTATCTTGAAACTCTTCCTTTGGTCCGTGTTTGCATAGAAAAACAACAATATGGGATTGCGGGTCCACCATGATGCAAAACCATTTTGTTATTATATATGTTTTTGAATGGGGTCTGCCTTACCAAAACACAATTTTGTTTTTTATCCAAAACATGTTTCACTGCAGTTGCAGCATCATCAGTAGGCTTTTATTTTATTGCTATTAAACATAAAGAATGTTCTTTACTGTTTATATACATGTAAATATTAGTTTTTAACATCGTAATTTCAGATTTCTGAAGAAGTCATAAAATTATATAGTCATACCTTTTTACCAGATGGTATGGTTTTCCTGATGTATTATGTTTTTATAGCGCCTGTTTTCTTTCACACTTTGTCATCTGCAACCATATACAACTTAATATACACAAATTACTTCAGCAAAAATTAGAGCAGTAAAGAGTGTGTTGTTATAAGGTGGTGTGTTTTCGTTTATTACGTTTTTTCCTTCCACTATAGCTTTTGTATTTTATAATTCTCTTCTATTGTTAGCGTTTCACGATGTGCAGATCACTTTCGACATTAGTGGGACTGTGTTTTTGCTCATTAGGACTTCTGCGAAATTGAAATGTGTGCTGTCACTCTTTACAGCTGTCATGTGTTCTCGTTCGGAAATTTCTGCTTGTTTCCCCTCTGTACTGGGCTTGACAGGCGTTTCATGTGAGTTGGTATATTACAGCATTACTGAATTAGGTGGAAATTCTTTTATCTGGTCTTAGCCATTGTTGCACTGTGTTAATTGTTCTAAATGTTACTATGATCCCTTGCTTTTTCAATATGTTTCCAATTCTATGTGCTATTTTATTGTTGTATATTAGTGTGTACCATCTGTTTTTTTTCCTGATTTGATGTGGTCTACTGTGTTGTCCGTGCGTTCTGCCTCTGGATTTTCAGATCCTTTGGTTGTGCTCTAGAGTGGATGGCCACTACTATTGCGTTTCATTTTTGCCTTGTTGTAGAGCTTATTTATGGTGTCTGTTCTGTAGTCGTTTTCAGTACCAGTTTGTTTGATTACTTTTAATTCCTGTTTGTAGTTTTCTGGTTTAAGAGGTGTAATGTTTAACCTGTGAAGCATGTGTGTGGTGCTGGCGTATTTATGCACTGTCAAATGGTTCAAATGGCTCTGAGCACTATGGGAGTCAACATCTGAGGTCATCAGTCCCCTAGAACTTAGAAGTACTTAAACCTAACTAACCTAAGGACATCACACACATCCATGCCAGAGGCAGGATTCGAACCTGCGACTGTAGCAGTCGCGCGTTTCCAGATTGATGCGCCTAGAACTGCTTGGTCACAACGGCCGGCTTGTGCACTGTCAGGTGGTTGGATGAGCTATGGATAACAGAGCTTGTGCATGTGGGCTTTCTGTAAATAGGAAATTCGTAATGATTGTTGTTTCTTGTAATTTTAAGAGCCAGGAAATTTAATAGCTTTTTTCTATTTCTAGAAAAAAACGTAATAAACGAAAACACAATACTTTGCAACAACGCAGTCTTTACTGCTCTAAGAGTACTGAGACAGGTCACATAACAAGAAAACGCGCACACACAATCACTTAACCACCATGCACAGAGACGTAAATAAGGAACAGAAGTTGTCAGAATTCCCGCTACAGTTTTCATAATCTTCTTGCAATATGCGATACATTTCTATCAACACACGTGAACAGCAAGATGCCGTAATGTTGTGTCGGCAGCTCGTGGTCGTACGGTAGCGTTCTTGCTTCCCACGCCCGGGTTCCCGGGTTCGATTCCCGGCGCGGTCTGGGATTTTCTCTGCCTCGTGATGACTGGGTGTTGTGTGCTGTCCTTAGGTTAGTTAGGTTTAAGTGGTTCTAAGTTCTAGGGGACTGATGACCATAGATGTTAAGTCCCATAGTGCTCAGAGCCATTTTTTCGTAATGTTGTGGATCGCGAACAAGGTGCGGAAGTTACGTTTCTCTGCGTCTAAACGTAACTGCAAGCCGTCCAGTGAACGTGAGTACGTAACAAACTACGTAACAACCTAGTACGCACCAAAATTGTACCACAACACACCACAATCCCAACTGTGTAACGCTGATGTACGTAATCTCACGTTTTTGTATACCGTTGCAGCTGACATGATGTTGCCGAGAAAAAACGGCAACATGGAAACACAAAAAATATGCCGGAGCAGCGTCAAGAACTGTAAAATCATACTATGACGTATAGTATATAAGGTACTATGAAATTGTTGATAAAAGAGTAGACATTTGATAATGTTTTACAAAATTTTATAAGTATGCTATTTCTGCATGTTCTAGAATCAAAGAACCCACTGATGATGGCGATATTGGTCACTGAACTAATTTGCAAGAATAAATAAGCAAGAAAATTGTTTTGCTTGACGCACCCACAAATCCATATCGTTATTTTTCGGGGTTGAGAACAAACAGGCAGTTTGCTCACTCGATAGAAAATCATGCAGTGAACGCTTAGGACTTTAAGGCCACATGCAGGTTTTAGGGAAAAGAACATCTAGAAGCACCTACTTGGGACAGAATGCTGGGCCCAAAAATATCTGCCACTGTGTGCAGACAATGCGTTCGGTCGACGAGATGGAAAAACGGCCCACTTGGACCTACCTGTTAGGTGCCTCTTGCCGCAGCAGAGGCCTGGGGTGAGCGAGAAATGTATCAAGTCGCCCAGCTAACGCGTTACGACAGTGGCGTAAACGCTCTTCGTGAACTAGGATGACAGTCATAAAATTTCGCAGGTTTCCTTGTTCACTGCGGACGGGATCCTATTCAGGGAGCCGTCAGATCGTGTCATGCCTCAGCCTGGAGAGTTTTTGGGAAGCCGCAGGCCCTCAAAACAATTATAGAAGGAATGCAACATTTATGGCGGCTCTGAAATGATCTATGTTGGGACGCAAAAGCACTTCTCTTGGTTTAGCTGGGGCCCCAGGTCAGACACGTTGAGACTGTCAAGATAATTATCTCCATGATAAATGTGTTTTTCACTTTAGAGCTTTATGGAAACTCGAAATAACACCCTGGCTAAAGTGGCTATGGGAAAAAAAAAACAAGTCGGGAGCTAAACGTCTCCTCCTCTCAGTGCAGGAGTCAAGGATTGACTGCCTCTCCTGAAAAGAGAAGAATGCTGTTAACTTTGATTAGGAGTGGCCAATGAGTACTGCAGATGAGTTAGAGAGGAGACATGGACCTCATGGTGTCCTGTGATTGGTATGAAACCCGTGTGGGGGCAGCTGCGGGAGTGCTTTTGCAGAGTTTACTCAGGTTCGATGGAAAGTGAAGAGAGGGGATAGTGGGTCCTCCAATTCACATTCCGTGCTGGAGTGCATCTTCTGATTCAGACTCCTTCTCATTCAGACTGTGGCCTGGAGAGGATACAAATATTGACTTTTTGTTCTGAGTGGGGAGCCTGTGGTGGGGCTTAGCTTTACTGACAGTTTAGACTTCAATCATCTCAGACAACTCGCTGCGTCTACCACTTTGACGTTTGATCTGCTTGTGCACACTGCTGTATAACTGAGTCAAATTGGTCCGTGATACGAATAGCGAAAGGGAGTGTCACACGCTGGAATCTGCCGAGATTTCTGGGCTCCGTTAGAGAGTAATTGGTAACAGATCGCTAGCAGGAACTTCTCACATTTCACGCCAGCGATAGGGAATTACAGTCGTTCTGTAGATGCTTGAACCACAACTGTCACCTGAGACAACGCCACACATCGAAAAAGGGGAGACTGCAATGTTGCTCTGGCTTCTTAAGGAAAACAAGGTCACAGTTTCGCCACTTGCTCTCAGCTGCACCAACTCGCCGTAAAACTTCCATGTAGAATAAATTCATCAAGGTCTATTCAGTATTAGATAATTTCAGATTGCGTTATTCACTTTTAGAGCTGGAGTAAATAGTCAAGTCAGACAAACCCGAGTCTTTACCAACCAGCCACCACACACGTTTGTCAACTGTTTGTTACATGTTTGTGCTACCATAAGATCATATTTATTTTTGTCGTCATGCTTAACATGCATTTTTGTCCAGCTTTAATCAATAAACTTCTGCCATAATTTTTGTAAAGTATCAATCCCGTGTTGATATATTAATCAACAACTGACAAATATAATGACAGGGCCATGATTTCACCAACATTATTTCGGCATTGGGGCTCATTTAGATTTTGTTAACTATGATAACCACTAATGCAGCCTACCAACAACAAACCCAGGTAAAGGGCAAAATCAGTTTAGCAGACGCATGGGGCAGGTAGTCAAAGGGGAAGGTTTACTGGTTAAAGTGACTGCTGTCAGGGCGGTAACTCGACAGTCGCCGTCGCCGTCCAAAACATACCACAAGTTCAGAGTAATCTTGCAATCTACGCTACTGTGAAATGCTTGTGTTCTACTAATATGTGCTCACAGCCCTTAAGATATGCATTTAAGCCCATATTTTCTAGATAATTTTTTTTGTTTTGTTCTATACTATCCTTCCCAAAATATGGAAAACAAAGAGCTTGCAGTTGAACAGATTCATTTCAGAGTATCGAAGATGAAGAAGTGCTCATAGCTCTGTAGATATGCATATTGGAGCCCACGTTTACTATTTTGCTTCGAAACATCCCTGACATACTGGCTATTCCTTTTGGAAAACACCTGTAGATTATCTTACGACTATAATCCTCAGTTCAAGGTAGCAAAGTATGGAGTAAAGTATTAAACCGGTATCAGAATTTGAAATGTTATATCGTTACAAGATTCCTAAAATATAGTTTCGGAAGGATTGCATTGGAATCACCAAGCAATCAAAAAAGAATCTCACAGGGTGTAAAATTTTTGGTTACGTTCTAGAAGTTTGTCGTTAGACGTCGCAATTGACTCTGCTTCTGTAATCGATTATAGAATTTTACGACAATACGAATAAGGGAGAAGCGTCGCAATTCACTACGTGGCACCAAAAGTACTGAATAGAAGCAAATTTGCGCTCTACAGCCAACGGACGACTCTTACACTTACGATAGGTCTACAAAACCACCTGGTTTACGCGGTTTCTAATGCTTGATTCCAACCCCTGCTTGCAAATTTATAAACAGAAAAAAAAAATTTTTGAACTTCCAAGTCAGAGAATGTAGTCAAGCATACACTGGGAGTGCTTCAGAAAATCAAATGTCACAAAAGTGTGCTGCATTTGGCGGTGAAAACGTCAACGTCAGTTTTGACGGACTACGACGATCTGGTTCCAACAATGCGGTCCGTAAACTGAAAAAATAATTAGGGGGCAATAATTTAGGAATCACCTGAAACTTCTTGTCAGATTAAAACTGTGTGCCGGACCGAGACTCGAATTCGGGACCTTTGCCTTTCGCGGGCAAGTGCTCTACCAAATGCGCTACCCAAGCACGACTCACGCCCCGTCCTCACAGCTTTTTTACTTCTGCCAGTATCTCGTCTCCTAGTCTCCTACCTTCTAAACTTTACAGAAGCTCTCCTGCGAACCCTGCAGAACCAGCACTCCTGAAAGAAAGAATATTGCGGAGACATGGCTTAGCCACAGCCTGGGGGATGTTTCCTGAATGAGATTTTCGCTCTGCAGCGGAGTGTGCGCTGATATGAAACTTCCTGGCGGATTAAAACTGTGTGTCGGACCGAGACTCGAACTCGGGACCTTTGCCTTTCGCGGGCAAGTGTTCTCGGCCCAGCACACAGTTATAATCTGCCAGGAGGTTTCATATCAGCGCACACTCCGCTGCAAATCTCATTCTAGGAATTAGCTGTTCATGCAATATTACTCGTAAAATATAATGCTGGTAGAATAGCTTCATCATGGGGAAGATGGATGTGGAAAGTTTTGTCTAGAACGTGTCATTTTTCGTTTTATTCTGCGACACCACAAAATTTGGTAATTAAAGCAATACCTTCTCACAGTGAATAAGGTGCCAATACTTAAGCCTGAATTCGAAAGAGTTTTTCAGATGTACAAGGTTCTTAAATCTCTCTTCATGTCCGAACATAATACCCCAGTACAACTAGGCTTCCCCTGGAAAAATCCTCTGGCTGAATGATACCTATGGTTTATTCATAGTATCTCCAGTTACCAGCGCAGTGACGTCGAAAAAAAAAGTCTGTAGTGGAAGTGTTTTCTATTCTTAGCGGTACTGTAACATGTTTGTAAGACAGGGCTACAAATAATTTAGTTCATCTAATAGTAAGAGATGTCAGCTCTAAATGTCACAATAACCAGCTAGTTAATGTGTTGAAAAAAGGTACGAATGCTTGTTATTCCGTTTGTTTATCATCAGTTACAACTACTGAGGTCTCACGGTTTCTCAACACTTCGATAGCAAATGGATGAGGCAGTACGATCAATTGTTTCGACTGGTTACCTTTTAGGAAATAATTGAATGAAAAATTGTGAAAAATTTTGTTGCTTGTATGAGAAACAGAAACGTTCTTGTGGATGACACTGAACTCTTTGATGAAGTAAATTGCCTAAAAATGCTTCTAACTGAACAGCTCACACAGGAAACCAGATCAACATTTTTAGAGAAAACTGTGTAAGATAGTGTGATCTTACGAACAATCCTTCTGAAATTGATCATCAGAACTTTCGAAAACTGGGAAATATTTTTTGCAATCCCTGTCCACAATGGACTGTGAAAAGGATATTTTCCTCATTAAACTAGACAAATGAAAGAAAGAAATTATCTTACAAAGCGTAAAAAATTTGTTTATCATCAGTTATAACTACAAAGGTCTCACGTATTCTCAATACTTCGATAGCATAAACCCAAGAGTGAATTGTTGTTGTTGTGGTCATCAGTCCAGAGACTGGTTTGATGCAACTCTTCATGCTACTCTATCCTGTGCAAGATTCTTCATCTCCCAGTGCCTAGTGCAACCTACATCCTTCTGAAACTGCTTAGTGTATTCATCTCTTGGTCTCCCACTACGATTTTTACCCTACACACTGCCCTCCAATACTAAATTTGTGATCCCTTGATGCCTCAGAATATGCCCTACCAACCGATCCCTTCTTCTAGTCAAGTTTTGTGACAAATTTCTCTTCTCTCCAATTGTATTAGGTACCTCCTCATTAGTTATGTGATCTACCCATCTAATCTTCAGCATCCTTCTGTAGCAGCTCATTTCGAAAGCTTTTATTCTCTTCTTGCCTAAACTATTTATCGTCCACGTTTCACTTCCATACATATCTACACTCCACACAAATACTTTCAGAAACGACTTCCTGACACTTAAATCTATACTCGAAGTTAACAAATTTCTCTTCTTCAGAAATGCTTTCCTTGCCATTGCCAGTCTACATTTTATATCCTCTCTACTTCGACCATCATCAGTTATTTTGCTCCCCAAATAGAAAAACTCATTCACTACTTTAAGCGTCTCATTTCCTAATCTAATTCCTGCAGCATCACCCGATTTAATTCGACTACATTCCATTATTCTCGTTTTGCTTTTGTTGATGTTCATATTATATCCTCCTTTCAAGACCCTGTCCATTCCGTTCAGCTGCTCTTCCAAGTCTTTTGCTGTCTCCGACAGAATAACAATGTCATCGGCGAACCTCAAAGTTTTTATTTCTTCTTCATGGATTTTAATACCTCCTCCAAATTTTTCTTTTGTTTCCTTTTCTGCTTGCTCAATATACAGATTGAACAACATCGCGGAGAGGCTACAACCCTGTCTCACTCACTGCTAAAGAAAATTCGAGGAACCGAGGAACACGCTTTTGTAAAAAAAGAAAAAGTAGTCATTGTGATCCACATAAACACATTTTGTAATACCCTTGGCTTTTTCATTTGGATGTATCGTAACCTTTATATACGAGTATATCTATCCTCCGCGAGTGGAGAGCACATTGGATAATATCGCAGTGCAGCGGAGCAACACATAAACATCAAGTTTTGCTACATACTAAACTAGGTTGAAACTGCGATACCTGCACAAACAGTGTAACGCTGTGCGCTCTGGGTTGCAAGGTCAGAGGGTGAGGGTCCTGCATGGACCAATAGGAGCGCGGCCTGTTTTAGGCAATCTCTCACGCTCGTTTAGGTTACTGCTGGTCCACATTGTTCGTCTTAGAAAATACGATACGCAAAAAGCTAAAACCAGAATGAAAAATACTGTGGATAGTGGGGATGCGAAAGAAGGAACCAGCTTTTCGAGCTATCTGGCAGCCTCAAAAACGTTTAAAAGAAAACATCTTGGCTTATTCGTATTTTTTTACTTGTTAACATTAGTACCTGTGTTATGTAATACAGCGCATCGTATCAAGTAAAGTACCATAACAAGTCATGTCACGTAACATCTTTTCGCTCTTACGCACATCACCGTGCATGTAACAGGTTCTGAGTCTAAGAGAGCTCACTGCGCTGGGGAAGTAAGACTAATCGTAAAAATGCTCGAATGTTTCGAGATGTTTTAATTTAAAAGTCTTTGAAGCTGGCAGATAACTCTACGAGCTAGGTCGCTTTGTTCACATCCCCAACTCTGCCCAGGACATATTCACCTTTTTTGTGCTGCAATATGAGCAATTTTCATTCTGGTCTCCAACTTAAATTCTACCATAACTTTGAACCTAGACCGCCATCGCTTAGCAACCGATGTAGATTTTGATGACTCAGGCGATGGTTCATCCGATGTAGAAATTTTTATTGTCTTTCGAACCATGTTACTTATGTCTTTGCAATTGACAGAGATTTCACAAAACAACATAATCACCATAGATTACGTGAATCTGTCTACCTTCTCAGAACATTTGAAACGATACGCAGAAGTTTGGAACATAGAGGTGCCGTTTTTAAAAAAACACAAGAAGCATATTTTTTGCGGGTAAAATCTAAGTTAAGCTAGATATTGTAAAGGGAGTTTTCAATTTTATAGTAAGAGTATAATTTTTTATTGATTTGATTCACTTGAAATCCTTTCCGTGCATTCACGTAAGAACGAATTTTACTCGTTGCATTCAGCTCACCTTTAAACCATCTATGATTGTTCCATATTTAATCTGCAGATAATTGCGGAGACTCTACGCTTAAAACAAGCTCGAGGCAGATTTACTGTCAGTGTGTTTTCCTAGCCTGTCCCTAGAAGCTAAACGTCGACAGTTTCCAATCAGTTGGCGTCTATTAAAACAATGAGACGGTTCCCTTCAAAATTATTAAAACATTATTTTTTATTTTTATTTTTCAGACAGCCTAATGCTGAAACTTTTAGGTGACACATTAAATCTGCGCATTTAACAACGTCACCTAACGTCCATATCTTCTTTGATTTAGGCAGGCTGTTTCATTAAACAGTTGCATACCCTTGTACACTGCAATTTTTGGCGAGGAACTGTGTGGCAATGTCTTCTTATTTTGGTATGCCTCGCTTTTAATCGTAGGTGTATAACATTTTGCGCTCTGTAAGATAACTACTTCTCGTTTCCGTTTCTTTATGTGACAGATTCATAGTTGAAAATCGTCAAATGATAAACAAACAAGTCCGAGTATTACATTGTCTAGTTATGGTCGCAGATTCTTTTAATGATTTTGTAGATTGACCGTAGTTCAAACTGGTATTTACGCCTACCATAAATAAAGAGCCCAGCAGATACATTTATGTAAACATTACTGGCTAACATAAATACATGCAACTCTCTCAGGCCAATACTCATATCTCACTACTCTCACTCTCTGCACAGTCCAAAGATCGTTCTCTTCTCGTGGCAGAGGGTCTCTGGAGACTGCGTCGAGCTCGATACTGCCACAATTTTATGTCAATCATTCTCATAATAGGAACCAGGTTTCAGAACAATCCTTAGACAAGAAAAATGTTGTCGAGAATTAATATCTTTGTTATAGTGGGATATTAACTTATCGTCAACAGTCCTTTTCCGTTTTTAAGCCATGGTCAGTTGATACATACTGTCTACATATCTTCTAAATTTTGTCAAAAGTTTGACGACTCTAATGCAATCATGGAGTCAACGTCCACCAAATTCTTAGTGGCTGTGTTCGCTTCATAAGGAAAATGATAAGAGGTGGTTGGCGAATGGCAATATTTTGGAGTATATGAATACCAGAAAAATGTGGGATGAAGAATGAGTGAAGTGTAACATCTTTTCGATTATTAGATATTGAGGAAAGAAATAGTAGAAAACCAAGGTTAAGAAACTAAAACATGTTACTGTAGGTTCTGACTGCAGTATACGTTGGGCATTGAAAGGAATAGACCAAATTAGATATAATTTAATGTGATATCATACCATTTGAAACAATGACACAAGAGGAATATGAAGTGACGGGAGAGAGGTTGCAAAAAAAAAAAAAAAAAAAGGCGTAAGCTTTATTTACACGTTTCGCCGTTTTGAGGCATCTTCAGAAATCCTACACGCTAAGTTTGCTGTTTTACCGTTCTTGGGTAGAATTTCCTATCAGATCACTAGGATATTCAGGACCTATAATGTTAAAGTAGCTTACACCACTCATGATAAGATCCAGTATCACTTTATGCATAATGAACAGCCATGTAAAGACAAGTTCTCTCCTTCCGGCCTTTATAAACTAACATGTGCTCGGAGTTGTATGAATCACATAGAACAGACTGGGAGGATGTTCAGAACACAATTTTGGGAGTACATGCTCACTAAAAAAGTGGTTGTTAGAAATAATCCTTCATTCGCTGAGCATTTAACAGCTAGCGGGCACGCAGAACCTCTACTAAGATCGCTCCAAATTTTGCATCGTATATACAAGAGCAAAAAACTGAATTAACTGGAGCAATTGGAGATTGTGAAACGCTTTATGTACCTAAAGAATTTAAAGATGTTAGTCTCAACGACCAGGTGATTACCAAGAACCAAACATTTTATGATTCAAAAATAATAATTTGTGATAAGGTCTTTGGGACCAAACTGCTGAGGTCATCGGTCCCTAAGCTTACACACTACTTTATCTAACTTAAACTAACTTACGCTAAGGACAACACACACATTCATGCCCAAGGGAGGACTCGAACCTCCGACGGGGTGAGCCGCGCGAACCGTGACAAGTACACGGTGTTTCAAAAATGACCGGTATATTTGAAACGGCAATAAAAACTAAACGAGCAGCGATAGAAATACACCGTTTGTTGCAATATGCTTGGGACAACAGTACATTTTCAGGCGGACAAACTTTCGAAATTACAGTAGTTACAATTTTCAACAACAGATGGCGCTGCAACTGATGTGAAAGATATAGAAGACAACGCAGTCTGTGGGTGCGCCATTCTGTACGTCGTCTTTCTGCTGTAAGCGTGTGCTCTTCACAACGTGCAAGTGTGCTGTAGACAACATGGTTTATTCCTTAGAACAGAGGATTTTTCTGGTGTTGGAATTCCACCGCCTAGAACACAGTGTTGTTGCAACAAGACGAAGTTCACAACGGAGGTTTAATGTAACCAAAGGATCGAAAAGCGATACAATAAAGGATCTGTTTGAAAAATTTCAACGGACTGGGAACGTGACGGATGAACATGCTGGAAAGGTAGGGCGACCGCGTACGGCAACCACAGAGGGCAACGCGCAGCTAGTGCAGCAGGTGATCCAACAGCGGCCTCGGGTTTCCGTTCGCCGTGTTGCAGCTGCGGTCCAAATGACGCCAACGTCCACGTATCGTCTCATGCGCCAGAGTTTACACCCCTATCCATACAAAATTCGAACGCGGCAACCCCTCAGCGCCGCTACCATTGCTGCACGAGAGACATTCGCTAACGATATAGTGCACAGGATTGATGACGGCGATATGCATGTGGGCAGCATTTTGTTTACTGACGAAGCTTATTTTTACTTGGGCGGCTTCGTCAATAAACAGAACTGGCGCATATGGGGAACCGGAAAGCCCCATGTTGCAGTCCCATCGTCCCTGCATCCTCAGAAAGTACTGGTCTGGGCCGCCATTTCTTCCAAAGGAATCATTGGCCCATTTTTCAGATCCGAAACGATTACTGCATCACGCTATCTGGACATTCTTCGTGAATTTGTGGCGTTACAAACTGCCTTAGACGACACTGCGAACACCTCGTGGTTTATGCAAGATGGTGCCCGGCCACATCGCACGGCCGACGTCTTTAATTTCCTGAATGAATATTTCGATGATCGTGTGATTGCTTTGGGCTATCCGAAACATACAGGAGGCGGCGTGGATTGGCCTCCCTATTCGCCAGACATGAACCCCTGTGACTTCTTTCTGTGGGGACACTTGAAAGACCAGGTGTACCGCCAGAATCCAGAAACAATTGAACAGCTGAAGCAGTACATCTCATCTGCATGTGAAGCCATTCCGCCAGACACGTTGTCAAAGGTTTCGGGTAATTTCATTCAGAGACTACGCCATATTATTGCTACACATGGAAATATGTGGAAAATACCGTACTATAGAGTTTCCCAGACCGCAGCGCCATCTGTTGTTGAAAATTCTAACTACTGTAATTTCGAAAGTTTGTCTGCCTGAAAATGTACTGTTGTCCCAAGCATATTGCAACAAACGGTGTATTTCTATCGCTGCTCGTTTAGTTTTTATTGCCGTTTCAAATATACCGGTCATTTTTGAAACACCCTGTATGATTCAATGATGACAATTTTTCGAAGAGTATAATGGAACACTGGCATAACTTTTCTCGTAAGTATGTAAATTTATATCTATATCCTATGTTTTACGCACAACTTTTGGAATTTTGTACATAACTTGTTTCTTTCGTAAACAAGTTGTTATGTTCATATATTTCTCACGGACTTTTTGTCCGTACTTTTGACACAAGCAGATTTCGCCACGCTTTAGATACTTTGTCTCTAATTGTTTGTATGTCTGTTATACGAGGGTCAGTCCATAAGAAATGCACACTATTTTTGTAAAAATACATTTTTCATTCTGCATGTGTGAAAGTTTTACAATGTGTAGATTCATCCTTCCCGCTTGTTTTCAAACTTAGTTCAACCTGTTCCCGTGAGTGGCGCCATCAGAGCATGTCTTCAAGATTTGACGTTCCTCAGAAGCAACGTGCTGTCATAGAATTCCTGTGCTGTGAAAACGAGACAGTGGGAGACATCCACAAGAGGCTGAAAAAGGTGTATGGAGATGCTGCTGTCGATCGCAGTACAGTTAGTCGGTGGGCAAGCAGGTTACGTGATGAAAGCGGGCATGGCAGTATTGAGAATTGTCCTCGCAGCGGCAGGCCTTGTGCTGCACACAATGCAGACAATGTGCAGAGAGTTAACGAATTGGTGACTGCTGACAGACGCATCACGGTGAACGAATTGACACGCTACGTTGGGATAGGGGAAGGAAGTGTTTCCAGAATACTGAAAGTGTTGGCTTTAAAAGAGGTTTGTGCCAGGTGGGTTCCCAGGATGTTGACAGTGGCTCACAAACAAACAAGAAAAACGGTATGCAGCGAACTTTTGGAACAGTACGAGAATGGTGGAGATGAATTTCTTGGAAGAATTGTGACAAGTGATGAAACATGGCTCCATCAATTTTCACCAGAGGCGAAGAGGTAATCAATGGAGTGGCATGCAAATCCACACAAGAAAAAAAATTCAAAACGACACCTTCTTCTGGAAAAGTTATGGCTACAGTGTTTTTCGATTCTGAAGGACTCTTGCTTGTGGACATCATGCCAAGTGGAACCACCATAAATTCTGATGCATATGTAACGACACTGAAGAAACTTCAAGCTCGACTGAGTCGTGTTCGAACACATCGCCAAAAGCAGGAAGTTTTGCTGTTGCACGACAATGCACGACCACATGTCAGTCAAAAAACCATGGAAGCGATCACAAAACTCTGATGGACAACACTGAAACACCCGCCTTGCAGTCCTGACCTGGCTATCATCTCTTTGGGAAACTGAAAGACTCTCTTCGTGGAACAAGGTTCGAAGACGATGACTCCCTTGTGCACGCTGCCAAACAGTGGCTCCAACAGGTTGGTCCAGAATTTTACCGTGCGGGTATAGAGGCGCTGGTTCCAAGATGGCGTAAGGCAGCTGAGAGGGATGGAAATTATGTTGGAGAAATGAAAATATTGTTCCTAAAGGATGTATCTACACACTGTAAAACTTTCAAACATGTACAATAAAAGATGGATTAAAAAAATAGTGTGCATTTCTTTTGTAGTGACCATCGTAGTTATCACCTATTTTAAATCTGTTTTTCACTTTGATGGACATTCTATCTTATTCTTATTTACTGTACATTCAAACGTGTAAACTCTACCTATCGAAGCTTGCGTCCACTGCGTCGGCAGCGTCATGCCTGCCAATGTCACGTAGTGTGCGCACATGTGGTCATGTATTTACGGCCACTACATTTTGTATACCAACATTTGTGTCAAGCTTTGAAGTGTGGGCGCCTCTAATCATAGCTACGTGCCTTCGCCGAAGATAAGCATCGGCGTCACATTCACTTTTCTACTAACGGTTTACCATATGGCCCTTCGTTGCGCGTCTCTGTCAACGCTTTTTAAAAAATTATTTTACTTTTTCACTTTAAGTGCACACCAGAATTTCTGCTACTTATTACGCGTTTCCCACAGTTTCTGTATGTACCTCCTCTTCACTCTGTTGTTTAAAAGTATTTTTAAAAAGTTTTCAGCGCCTTCTTATGCTGGATGTGACCATACGACTAATCTGATTTTATGTATTTACGTAGGAGTTCTGAAGATAGGTAAGAAAGGCGAAACGCTATTTTTGCAACCTAGACTGTATTTTTTTTTTTTTTTTGTGGGTCATGTCGAGTGTCTGCTTGTAACGACAGAACACAGTATTTAGCCACAACGTCCGAGCTTCGCTGTGTTGTAGTAAATGCACTGTACACTGCGGCTGATTCCCCTGTACGGAGATCGGAGCGTCTACATGACTAAGCATTCGTCGGCTCGGTATTTATTACTCGTTGTTGCCGGCATGAGCCACGGGTGGTACCTGAACGCTTACCTCGGTTGCAGCAACCGACGCACGCCAACACAAAGGACGGAGGGGAGGGAGAGGAACTTCAAATTGAGAAATCTGTGCAACAATTTAACCGCTTAATGCACACAATACGGCAATGGGACGAACAATGGGCGATTGTACTGGCGCGGCGTCGGTCTGTGTGTGTGTGTGTGTGTGTGTGTGAGCGAGGTAGACGCTACGCCAGCCGGTGAGCGTGGCACGGAGCCTGGGGGATGGGACGGGACTCAGTGTAAATTACCGCACCGCCTCTCCCCGGGTATCCCTCACTCTTCCTCGGAGCATTCCCCAAATAGCAACGCCGCATCGCGTACAGCACGCACATAAGGCAACCTGTCCTCGGTAATGACGCCCACTTCTAGGTACGTGTATGTAGGCGCCACTATCCTGCTAATCAAGGCAGTGTTTCCTCTGCGCTACCCACTATCTGACTCGACAATATTACATTTCACTCTTGCTAATTCGAACCGAGGTAAATCAAATTTCTCGATAAGCTTTATAAAATTGAAAACACCTCGACAAAAGAGGATCACAGTCGTATTGAATTTTTTTAAAAAACTTTCGCTATTGATTGTTCATTTCAACAATTTCCGTCCCAGCGAGCTCGCAACTTGTATGAGGTGGAAGAACGGTATTTTAAGTACAAGTATCTTACTGCACTATTTATACACTGAAGCACCAAGGTAACTGGTATAGGCGTACGTATTCAAATACAGAGATATGTAAACAGCCAGAATACGGCACTGTGGCGGGGAAGTGGGGGTGGGGGCTACACCTAACTCGCTTACTCCTGCTGCAATGGCAGGTTATCACAATTTAAGTGAGTTTGAACGTGGTGTTATAGTCGGCGCACGAGCGATGTGACATTGAATCTCCGAGGTGGCGATGAAGTGGGGATTTTCCCGTACGACCATTCCACGGGTGTACCGTGAATATCAGGAATCGGGTAAAACACCAAATCTCCGACATCGCTGAGGCCGGAAAAGTATCCTGCAAGAACGTAAAACGACGACTAAAGGGACTCGTTCAACGTGACAGATGTGCATCCGTTCTGCAAACTGCTGCCGATTTCAAAGCTGGGCCATCAACAAGTTGCAGTGTGCGAACCATTCAACGAAACATCATCGATATGGGCTTTCGGAGCCGAAGACCCACTGGTGTAACCTTGATGACTGCATGACACAAAACTTTATGCTTTGGCTGGTCCCGTCAACACCGCCATTGGACTGTTTATGATTGGAAATATGTTGCCTGGTCGGGCGAGCTTCGTTTCAGATTGCATCGAGCGGATGGAGGTGTACGGGTATGGAGACAACCTCATGAATCCATGGACCCTGCATGTCAGCAGGGGGCTGTTCAAACTGGCAGGGGTTCTGTAATGGTGTGGGGCGCGTGCAGTTGGAGTGGTATGGGACCCCGATACGCCTAAACACGACTCTGACAGGTGACACGTAAGTAAGCATCCATTCATGTCCGTTGTGCATTCCGACGGACTTGGGCAATTCCAGCAGGAAAATGACACTCCCCACACGTCCAGAATTCCTACAGAGTGGCTCCAGGAACACTCTTCTGAGTTTAAACACTTCCGCTCGTCACCAGACTGCCCAGACATGAACATTATTCATCATATCTGGGATGTATCTGGGATGTCTTCCTGTTCAGAAGAGATCTCCACTCCCTCCTACTCCTACGGATTTATGGACAGCTGTGCAGGTTTCATGGTGTCATTTACCTCCAGCACTACTTCACACATAAGTCGAGTCCATGCCACGGTTTGTTGCCACACTTTTGTATGTTCACCGGAGCCTTTCATGGTATTAGGCAGGTGTACCAGTTTCTTTGGCTCTTCAATGTATAAACTTACGCTTCCGCGGACATTGTCACAGTCAATCAGATTTCTCTGGGTTTGTGACCGCATTGTGTATATGTAAAATTACAGGCGTTTCGGTCACTGTTACAAGTGATCTTCTTCAGGATCAACAATGTGGTCACAAACCCAGAAAAATTTTATTGACTGTTAAATTCTCGTCGCTCATTTGGAATAACACCTCATCTGGCTCTCATCTAAAGACTGGTGGGGATAAAAGTTTCATCTAGTTCCCAAAATGTGGGGCACGAAAAATTGTCTGAAAAGTTCTATTATTGTTTGTGATTACATCTTGCGTCTTTTCTGTTTCATGTTGAAAAAAAGAATCGTGAAGCGATATAATATAATATCTGAAAGAACACCCATGGATTAATGCATGTACTAAGAAAAAATTCCTTGAAGGTGCTGCATATTTTTCCAGTAGTGTGCTATGAATCCTTTCACGAACTTACCGCCCTGCAGCAGTTCGCGTGAAAGGTGTATGACTCCTTGAAACTAAATAATCCACACGCCCCATACACTTGCCAGCTTCTTCCTGTATCTTGTGTCCTGACTATTGTAGAAATATGTAATGTCAGCCTTTTTTGTAACTTTATTTAGGCAAACAACTTTGTCTTTACGAAAGTCCTCGAGGCAAATGTATGAAATCTTAGAAACTTCAGGTTGCTGAGATTTGTGTAAGGTCAGATCAACAAAGACAGGAGAAAGCGTAGGATGCACGAAATACTACACCAGCACAGTCATCGTGGGGCTTTACCCTGATTAACAATGGTCACGAACATGAGCTCTCAAACACGCGACCGTAATCACGGGTTGATTGTCCACATAATCAGTGTGCTGATAAATTTGACAGGGAAATTTCCCCCACAAAGGTAATTTTCAGTTTCAACCAATTGAAGGGCGATTTCCAAGGATAAGTACCACAGAACAAAAATATCAAGATAATTTTGAGATAGTTGGTATCAGTTTATTAAAATAACATCAATAAGGTGTGTTCATTAGAAAAGAAGAAAGCTGTTGAGTTTAAACTTGCTTCCCAGCCACGTCGCCCCGGTAGAACACCTTTTTTCCCCGTGTCTCTGGATTGGCGCTACTCTCACCTAGCCATCGTAAGAAACGAGCCCCCTTTCCACTCGCGGTAAAAGGGCAGAAGAGGTTAACTGTCTCCTCTTTAACGTTGGCATTGAGGAATACATTTGGTTAAGCGAGACGCAATGAATTAGACAATACGAGGCCGTGCTGAAAAGCTACTCAGTCAACTTAACTGCTCTTTCACTCGACCTCCAGAATGCCTATGGGCGTGTATGGCATTCCGGGCTCCTTTTCCAGCACCAAACCTACGCTCTTCTTATCAACTTGCATCCTTCCTCTCACACCGTCCTTGCTATGTCGCCATCCATAATACCAATTCCCATACCTTCTACCCTACCACTGGTGAGCTTCAAGACTCCATCTTTTCTCCTCTCCTACATCTCCTTCACATCGCTGATATGCCCAAACCACCCCCACCTGTCAATCTCCTTCAATACGCTGATGACACTGCCTTCCTTGCCCTCTATCTACCATCCAGCACAAAGCTCACAATAGCCTGCCCTCCTGAAACTCCTGTCCAGCTGGACATGGGGACTGCATCCTTCCACTACCCTCCATACCTATAAATCCTTGATCTGTCCCATTATTTGTTATGCCAAAGTCGCCTGGGTCTCTGCCCCTCCTAAATTCTATAATGCCCTCCAAATCCTTGAACACCATGCATTCCACCTCAGATTCCAAATCTGTCTCCTGTCCCCATGAAGAACCTCTATGACCCCATCCTTTCCTGCATCTCCTCCTTTTACTCGAACTCATCTGTATCCTTAACCCCTTCTGCTGACTCAATCCTCGTCAACCCTTGGTGTCTCATTTCCTCTCCACTCCCCATCCATTGCAGCACTTCTACTGATGTGTTTCACCCTCTATGCATCTCCATACCCTCCATCTCCTCTCCCAACGAAATTTTCAGCATCTCCCCAACTCAGATGATGACCTTTGGCCCAATATTTATCTTCCTTCCAACTCTGACCCTACTCTTTATGGCTCCCTCCCTTTTCCCTCTCCCTTTGCTGGTTCTAACCCCCCATGCCTTTCTCGCTTCTCTTTTCCCAGTCTTTGTGCTTCTTCCTGTATTGCTCCCTTCCCCACCCTCCCCATCTCCTGTCCCGTGGTGTGTTACCAGCTTTGCCCCCTCCCACCCATTCTGTCCCCACCTCCTTCAATGGCTCCCCTCCTTTCCCTCCTACGTCTCGAGGACCCACCTCAGTGTTGCTGTGGTTCTCACTTGTCTGTGGTACACAGCTCGTTGGACTGGTCAATTCAGCAACCCTACGGCGGGCTTTTAACCTTCCCACCACACTGCCCATGGATTTGCAGAAAATAAATGCATGGTGTAGTGACTGGCAGTTATCTCTTATATTTGTAAGTGTAACCTACTGCGCATAACAAGGCGAAAATCCCCATTAATGTACGAGTACAAAATAAATGCCCAGTCTTTGGAAGCGGTAACATCCGTAAAGTGTGACTATTCGAAATGATCTCAAATGGAATGATCAGATTATACAAGTAACAGGCCAGGCGAACTCTAGATTGCGGTTTATTGGTCGAATCCTGAAGTGATGCAGTCCTTCAACAAAGGAAATTGCTTACAATACGTTAGTTCATCCAGTCTTAGGTGACAATGCCTCGGTGGCTGGTCTAGTACTACGTTTTCTTCGAGTGGGAGGTTTTATCACACAGTCTAAGGGTGGGCATCTGGGCTTCTCTCTTAGGCCTTCACCCTCCCTCTTTTTAACGCTCCCTAACTATTTCTTTGCTCTTTTTTCGCCTTGGTGTTCGTTTTTTCCCTATTTGTGTTAATCTAGCTTCGCATTTCTCGGCTGGACATTTTAGTGTGTTGCAGACTGGCTGGCTCAGACTTTTTTATTCTTGCGATCAGCCAGCTCAGACCATCTACCATGTTATTTTAATCTCTTCCTTTTAGTGTACGTTTTCCCCTTTTGGTTATCTTCTCTCGTTTTCTCTTTCAGTAAAGTTTCCCATTAGTTTTACGTCCTTTTACTTTTCCTGACTTCTTTTGGGAATGGTTTTAACCTGTGCCCTGTTTGCATAAGGAAATAGAACTGATGGCCCTGTAGTTTGGTCGCTTTATCTCCAACCCAACCAACCAACCTCCTCTCCCTCCCCTTCCCCTCCTCTCTGGCATCCCCTCCCTTGGCAGGTTCTTCCAGTTTTAATCCAGTTTACTCTGCATCGTGTTTTGATGCTCGCCGTCTGTGTTACTTAAGTGCACTGTGTTTTAAGTTTTGTCGCCTCTTGTGACGATTAATACAGTGGACACAGATGTTTCTCATGTTTTCAGTGCCACTAGTGTTTCTGTACTATGTCTTCGTCGATTTTATTTATTTAACCCCAATTGTTTCCCCTTATCATGTTCACCTTTTCTGCACCGTATCGTCTGTTTTTAACGTTCTCCTGTGTTATCTGTACAGTCTCTTGGCTTAAGAACGGCAAATTGTGCCACTGCTAGCGCAACGCTGTTCGCATGGGGCAGAGGTATGAAATTACAATAAAGAAAAACAAAAAAACTTATCCGCTTCGCTGACGCAAGTTGCAACCCTCTGCCACTAGATGGCTCCGAAATGTAGCGTGTAACATGGTGTTACGTAACTATGTCTCTGCTTGAGAAACAGCATGCTGTAGTATAATTTCTAGCCACAGAAAACTTTATTCACACATGGAGCACTCTCTCGTTCAGCATGATAGTGCCAGACCACACATCAGCGCTGCGACGTCTGCAACAGTCCAGTGCTTTGGGTCCACTGTCATCGATCGTACTCCATACAGTCCCGGCTTGGTTCCATCCGATTTTGATTTGTTTCCAAAACTTAAGGATCAGTTTCGAGGACTTGACAGTGTCGAAACTGTGCGAGCATAGTTGAGGCTTTGGCTCCATCAACAGCGTCAAATATTCTACAGTGACGGTATGAACATATTGATTTCTTATTGGGGGAAAAGTGTTCATCGCTAGGGTGACTATGTTGGGAAATAAATATATAGACATGAAGAATAAAGATGTAGATTCTTAATAAATTTCGTTTTATTTCAAAAAGTTTCAGAGCGTTTACATAAATATTCGAAGGCACTACTTTTCAGCACGTGAAAGGTTTATACATTTAAAAATGAAATGGTAGTAAATAATAGTATGTTTGATATGGTACCACTTTGTGCATGTCTGAATACAAATCCAATGCAGGTTATCAGTTTATTCGGAATGTTGTCGCTTGAAACATCTTTGCATGCTTAACACATGAGTGATACGCAGTGTCTGGTGCCCAGCGGTTGCATTATTGTGTAGGACTGCGCACACAAGTAGGTAACAGTAGAATCGAGTCGGCAATAGTAGTTCCTGAGTCGTGCAGAGAGGGTGTTGAGTGATGGCAGAAAGAGGAGCTTGGATAGCTGACATATTGCACGGATATTTTGATCTGAGATGTTGCATTAAGTGTAACGTGAGGATGAAGGATGAATTTTTAGAAGACATTGGGGAGAGAGACGATGGAGATTGTCCATATAACTTTAAATTTACTTTTATGTCATGAAAAGAACTAACTATAATTTCCAAGTACTTGCCTTTATCATTTATAAATATTTCACGAAGCATGTCCCCACTGTTGAAGGCAAATGTTCGGTAATTTTGCAGTGTCGCGCTTTGAGCTTTTGCATGGACAATAATTAATAATTTTGAAAAGAGAATCAAAAACTAATTTACTAAACCAGCAATTTAAAATGAAGTAAGAACAAGAAAGTAAACTGTTGTACAGTGATTTATTTGAAGTCATCATTCTGGTAGTCCAGCCAGAGCAGAGTCGTGTTTTCCGTTGAAGGTCAGAATTGGTTGTAGAGCCTAAATGAACATTTTTGTCAGAATATTAGGAACAGTTTTCATTTAGCGAAGTTTCATGTAAATTCAGTAGATGCGTTTCTGTAATAGGGCATGCCGATAGTCATGGGATACCTCCTACTATCTTGTCGGACCTCCTTCCGCGTGGCGTACTGCAGCAGCTCGATGTGACAAGGACTTAATACGTCATTGAAGTCTCCTCAAGGAATTCTGAGCCATGCCGGCTCAATAGCCGCCATAATAGCGAAAGTGGTGCTGTTGCAGGATTTTGTGACCAAACTGACCTGTCGATTACATCCCATAAATGTTCGATGGGACCCATGTCAACGATCTGGGCAGCCAAACATTCGCCTGAACTGCCCAGAATGTTCTTCAAACCAGTCACGAACAACTGTGGCCCGGTGACACGGCGAATTGTCATTGCTGTTTGGGAAAAAAATGTTCAATTGTGTGTGAAATCCTATGGGACTTAACTACTAAGTCCCTAAGCTTACACACCACTTAACCTAAATTATCCTAAGGACAAACACACATACACACTCATACCCGATGGAGGACTTGAACCTCCGCCGGGACCAGCCGCACAGTCCGTGACTGCAGCGTCTTACACAGCTCGGCTGCTGTTTAGGAACTTGAGAAGTCCGTGTACGGCTGCAAATGGTCACCAGATAGCTGAAAATAACCATTACCAGTCAGTGATCGGTTGAGTCGGACCGGAGGACTCAATCCATTCCATGAAACGCAGTCCATTCCATCTTGAAGCCACCACTAGCTGGCACAGTCTTTCGTGAGTCCATGGCTTCTTGGGTCTGCGACACACACGAACCCCACCATCAGCTCTTGGCAAATGAAAAATGGTTCAAATGGCTCTGAGCACTATGGGACTTAACTTCTGAGGTCATCAGTCCCCTACAACTTAGAACTACTTAAACCTAACTAACATAAGGATATCACACACATCTATGCCCGAGGCTGGATTCGGACCTGTGACCGTAGCGGTCGCGCGGTTCCAGACTGTAGCGCCTAGAACGGATCGGTCACCCCGGCCGGCTCTTGGCAACTGAAATCCGGTTTTATCTTACCAGGCCGCGGTGTCCTAGTCGTCTAGAGTCCGACCAACATGGTTACTAGCGCAGGAGAGGCGCAGCTGGCGATTTTGTGTTATTAACAAAGGCAGTCGTGCCGGTCGTCTGCAGCCGTACGCAATTAATATCAGATTTCGCATCACTGTCCTAACGGATATGTTCGTCGTATGTTCCACATTGATCTCTGCGGTTGTTTCAGGCGATGTTGCTTTTCTGTTAGCACTGCCAACTCTATTATCACTGACAACACTACGCAAGCGCAGCTGCTCTCTGTCGTTAAGTGAAGGCCCTCAGCCACTGCATTGTCCATGGTGAGAGGTAACGCCCGAAATTTGGTATTCTCGGCGCACTCTCGACACTGTGGATAGCGGGATATTGAATACCCTAACGATTTCCGAAGTGGAATGTCCCATGCGTGTAATTCCCGTCATGCGGCCATAATCACGACAGATACCTGTTCACAAGAGTCACCTGAGTACAAATGACAGCTCCACCAATCGCTTCCCTTTTATCCCTTTTATACGTAATAATACCACCATCTGTATATGTTCCTATTGCTATTCCATGACTTTTGTGACATCGTTGTAAATTACATAACAGTTAGTCATTCTGAGCATTTTGTACACCGCGTGCAACATATTTAACTAATAAACTGCCTTGCTGATTCTGCTGCTCCTTTTATGACATCCTCAGCTTCCTTTCACTTGATGGAAATTCTCCTTTTGATACGGGATTTATTCTGTAATGTCTTTGAGGAGAAGTATATTTTCATCTCTTGTCTCTTGGAATCCTTTTGCGCTAATACCATCCAGATACGGAGCCACGCTCCTATTTATACATCTTGTGATCTCTTCTACATCTCCAAAGAGGATCATACAGCTCCCATAAATCAAGTATTGCTCATCTAACTACTGTCTTAGCTGATCAGAACGCACTTTGACGTTATTGCGGGAAAGTATTTTGTGTTTCATGCCGTGTCATAATGTAAAAGAAAAGTATAGTGGAGAAACCAACGTTTCGGTGACGGTTACAGTGGCCTTCTTCTTTTTTTACGCTACGTCGTGGTCCGATGCTCAGCAAAATGTCGTAAGGGGTTGAAAAAAATTACAAAAGCAGCGCCAACTTGGGTGAAACATAGAGCCACAACTGAATATTCGACCAGCGCCGCTGCAGTTTGCATCCTACATTCGTAAAAGGCAAGGGACGTTTGATATTGGGGCGAGAGTTTTTTCTGAGGAAGTGAGGGAGAACTCAAATAACAAACAATGTTGAATGATGAAGACAGACAAAATGGTTTGGTTCATTGTTTATTTATATGGACTGGAACAGTATCGGGATATATGCCAATCTCCAGCAGTTCACAGATTCAGGTTCGGTTACCTTGCACTTACGTGTAATGGGAAAATTTGGAAATTTGTGTTAGGGTCTTATGGGACCAAAATCCGGAGATCATCGGTCCCTAAGCTTACGCACTACTTAATCTAACTTAAACTACCTTACACTAAGGGCAACACACACCCATGCCCGAAGGAGGACTCCAACCTCCAACGGAGGGAGCCGCGCGGACCGTGACAGCCTGAGACCGCGCGGCTACATGTAATTATTCTTGTGCTGTCATAAAATTTTCATATTTCATATTTGTATTTGAAATGAAATGATCGTGTGACATTGTTGGCCAGGAGGCCCCATCCGGTGAAGTTCGGCCGCCGAGTGTAAGTCTTATTGCCGTCGACGCCACACTGGGCGACTTGTGGGCCGGTGATGAGGATGAAATGATGATAAGGACCACACAGCACCCAGTCCAGGAGCGGTGAAAATCTCCAAGCCGCCCGGGAATCGAACCAGGACTCGCTGCATGGTAGGCAAGCACGTTGCCATTCAGCTAAGCAGGCAGAGTGTTTCTTAAAAATTTTCGTTAACTTTTAGGCAGCTTTTAGCACGTCCTCAGTTACATACAATACAGATTTCAGCTGCAAAGATTTCGTGCGCCAAATGAGGCAGCGAGTTTTACAATATCAGCAATATACTTTGTAGTGAAGCGTATCGGTATTGCAGTTTAATAATGCTTTGAATAACGAGCGTATGGTTTTCTGTGACTTAGGTGATGTGTATATCAGTTTTATTTGTATGGTTGTGACTTGCCCAACACCGGTCCGATCTGTATAAATAAACAATAAACACACACACACACACACACACACACACACACACACACAAAGGTACGGCCAAACTTTCAGGAAACATTCCTCACACACAAAGAAAGAAAATATGTTATGTTGACATGTGTCCGGAAACGCTTACTTTCCATGTTAGAGCTCATTTTATTACTTCTCTTCAAATCACATTAATCATGGAATGGAAACACACAGCAAGAGAACGTACCAGCGTGACTTCAAGCATTTTGTTACAGGAAATGTTCAAAATGTCCTCCGTTAGCGAGGATACATGCATCCACCCACCGTCGCATGGAATCCCTGATGCGCTGATGCAGCCATGGAGAATGGCGTATTGTATCACAGCCGTCCACAATAGGAGCACGAAGAGTGTCTACATTTGGTACCGGGATTGCGTAGACAAGAGCTTTCAAATGTCCCCATAAATGAAAGTCAAGAGGGTTGAGGTCAGGAGAGCGTGGAGGCCATGGAATTGGTCCGCCTCTACCAATCCATCGGTCACCGAGTCTGTTGTTGAGAAGCGTACGAACACTTCGACTGAAATGTGCAGGAGCTCCATCGTGCATGAACCACATGTTGTGTCGTACTTGTAAAGGCACATGTTCTAGCAGCACAGGTAGAGTGTCCCGTATGAAATCATGATAACGTGCTCCATTGAGTGTAGGTGGAAGAACATGGGGCCCAATCAAGACATCAACAATGCCTGCCCAAACGTTCACAGAAAATCTGTGTTGATGACGTGATTGCACAATTGCATGGGGATACCTCGTCAGCCCACACATGTTGATTGTGAAAATTTACAATTTGATCACGTTGGAATTTAGCCTCATCCGTAATGAGAACATTTGCACTGAAATGAGGGATTGACACATTGTTGGATGAACCATTCGCAGAAGCGTACCCGTGGAGGCTAATCAGCTGCTGATAGTGCCTGCACACGCTGTACATGGTACGGAAACAACTAGTTCTCCCGTAGCACTCTCCATACAGTGACGTGGTCAACGTTACCTTGTACAGCAGCAACTTCTCTGACGCTGACATTAGGGTTATCGTCAACAGCACGAAGAATTGCCTCGTCCATTGCACGTGTCCTCGTCGTTCTAGGTCTTCCCCAGTCGCGAGTCATAGGCTGGAATGTTCCGTGCTCCCTAAGACGCCGATCAATTGCTTCGAATGTCTTCATGTCGGCACACCTTCGTTCTGAAAATCTGTCGCGATACAAACGTGCCGCGCCACGGCTATTGACCCGTGATAATCCATACATCAAATGCACATCTGCCAACTCCGCATTTGTAAACACTGCACTGACTGCAAAACCATGTTCGTGATTAACGCTGACCTGTTGCTGCTACGTACTGATGTGCTTGATGCTAGTACTGTAGAGCAATGAGTCGCATGTCAACACAAGCACCGAAGTCAACATTACCTTCCTTCAATTGGGCCGACTGGCGGTGAATCGAGGAAGTACAGTACATACTGACGAAACTAAAATGAGCTCTAACATGGAAATTAAGCGTTTCCGGACACATGTCGACATAACATCTTTTCTTTATTTGTGTGTGAGGAATGTTTCCTGAAAGTTTGGCCGTACCTTTTTGTAACACCCTGTATATATATATATATATATATATGATGGTCCATTGACAATGACCAGGCCCAATATCTCACGAAATAAGCATCAAACGAAAAAACTACAAAGAACGAATCTCGTCTAGCTTGAAGGGGGAAACCACATGGCGCTATGGTTGGCCCGCTAGATGGTGAAAGAATTGGTCCAACTAAAACATTCATATTTCTTTACGTACTACACGAATACGTAATTAAAAGTGGGGGTGTTCCTATATAAAAAAAACTCAGTTGATATCCGTTTGACGTAAGGCAGCGCCATCTAGCGGACCAACCATAGCGCCATCTGGTTTCCCCCTTCAAGCTAGACAAGTTTCGTTCTTTGTAGTTTTTTCGTTTGACGCTTATTTCGTGAGATACTTGGCCCAGTCACGATTAATGGACCACCCTATATATATAGTAATAGTAATAGTCAGGAAGAATCAATACGCAAAGAAGTGGGATACGGAAGCACTAAGGAATGATGAGATACGTTTGAAGTTCTCTAACGCTATCGATACAGCAATAAGGAATAGCGCAGTAGGCAGTACAGTTGAAGAGGAATGGACATCTCTAAAAAGAACCATCACAGAAGTTGGGAAGGAAAACATAGGTGCAAAGAAGGTAGCTGCGAAGAAACCATGAGTAACAGAAGAAATACTTCTGTTGATTGATGAAAGGAGGAAGTACAAACATGTTCCGGGAAAATCAGGGGGTAGCCTCTTTGATTCAGAATCAAAACGTCTTCGGTCCCGGGTTCGATCCCCACCACTGCCTAAATTTTGATAAATAATCAGCATTGGCGGCCGAAGACTTCCGGCATAAGAAGTTAGCCTCATTCTGCCAACGGCCTTGTCAAAGAGGGCGGAGGAGCGGATAGAGGTTCAGGGCACTCTCTTATCCTAGGGGTGGGAAATTGCCCCTAAAGGCGGAAGAATCAGCAATGATCAACGACGTGAGGATGCAGAAGGCAATGAAAACCACTGCATTAAAGACACGTAACGTGTATCCACCGGACATGTGGCCTGTAATCGAAGAAGTGTCATGATGATCTCTCCATTGGCAAAAGATTCCGGAAAGTCCCCCATTCGGATCTCCGGGAGCAGACTGCCAAGTGGGAGGTTACCATGAGAAAAAGATTGAACAATCAACGAAAGGATAACGTTCTACGAGTCGGGGCGTGGAATGTCAGAAGCTTGAACGTGGTAGGGAAACTATAAAATCTGAAAAGGGAAATGCAAAGGCTCAATCTAGATATAGTAGGGGTCAGTGAAGTGAAGTGGAAGGAAGACAAGGATTTCTGGTCAGATGAGTATCGGGTAATATCAACAGCAGCAGAAAATGGTATAACAGGTGTAGGATTCGTTATGAATAGGAAGGTAGGGCAGAGGGTGTGTTACTGTGAACAGTTCAGTGACCGGATTGTTCTAATCAGAATCGACAGCATACCAACACCGACAACGATAGTTCAGGTATACATGCCGACGTCGCAAGCTGAAGATGATCAGATAGAGAAAGTGTATGAGGATATTGAAAGGGTAATGCAGTATGTAAATGGGGGACGAAAATATAATAGTCATGGGCGACTGGAATGCAGTTATAGGAGAAGGAGTAGAAGAAAAGGTTACAGGAGAATATGGGCTTGGGACAAGGAATGAAAGAGGAGAAAGACTAATTGAGTTCTGTAACAAGTTTCAGCTAGTAATAGCGAATACCCTGTTCAAGAATCACAAGAGGAGGAGGTATACTTGGAAAAGGCTGGGAGATACGGGAAGATTTCAATTAGATTACATCATGGTCAGACAGAGATTCCGAAATCAGATACTGGATTGTAAGGCGTACCCAGGAGCAGATATCGACTCAGATCACAATATAGTAGTGATGAAGAGTAGGCTGAAGTTCAAGACATTAGTCAGGAAGAATCAATACGCAAAGAAGTGGGATACGGAAGTACTAAGGAATGACGAGATACGTTTGAAGTTCTCTAACGCTGTAGATACAGCAATAAGGAATAGCGCAGTAGGCAGTACAGTTGAAGAGGAATGGACATCTCTAAAAAGGGCCATCACAAAAGTTGGGAAGGAAAACATAGTTACAAAGAAGGTAGCTGCGAAGAAGCCATGGGTAACAGAAGAAATACTTAAGTTGATTGATGAAAGGAGGAAGTACAAACATGTTCTGGGAAAATCAGGAATACAGAAATACAAGTCGCTGAGGAATGAAATAAATAGGAAGTGCAGGGAAGCTAAGACGAAGTGGCTGCAGGAAAAATGTGAAGACATCGAAAAAGACATGATTGTCGGAAGGACAGACTCAGCATACAGGAAAGTCAAAACAACCTTCGGTGACATTAAAAGCAACGGTGGTAACATTAGGAGTGCAGCGGGAATTCCACTGTTAAATGCAGAGGAGAGAGCAGATAGGTGGAAAGAATACATTGAAAGCCTCTATGACGGTGAAGATTTGTCTGATGTGATAGAAGAAGAAACAGGAGTCGATTTAGAAGAGATAGGGGATCCAGTATTAGAATCGGAATTTAAAAGAGCTTTGGAGGACTTACGGTCAAATAAGGCAGAAGGGATAGATAACATTCCATCAGAATTTCTAAAATCATGGGGGGAAGTGGCAACAAAAGGACTATTCACGTTGGTGTGTAGAATATATGGATCTGGCGATATACCATCTGACTTTCGCCGGCCGCAGTGGCCGAGCGGTTCTAGGCGCTACAGTCTGGAACCGCGTGACCGCAACGGTCGCAGGTTCGAATCCTGCCTCTGACATCGATGTGTGTGATGTCCTTAGGTTAGTTAGGTTTAAGTAGTTCTACGTTCTAGGGGACTGATGACCTGAGAAGTTAAGTCCCATAGTACTCAGAACCAGCCATCTGACTTTCGGAAAAGCATCATCCACACAATTCCGAAGACGGCAAGAGCTGACAAGTGCGAGAATTATCGCACAATCAGCTTAACAGCTCATGCATCGAAGCTGCTTACAAGAATAATATATAGAAGAATGAAAAATGAAATTGAGAATGCGTTAGGTGACGATCAGTTTGGCTGTAGGAAAAGTAAAGGGACGAGAGAGGCAATTCTGACGTTACGGCTAATAATGGAAGCAAGGCTAAAGAAAAATCAAGACACTTTCATAGGATTTGTCGACCTGGAAAAAGCGTTCGACAATATAAAATGGTGCAAGCTGTTCGAGATTCTGAAAAAAGTAGGGGTAAGCTATAGGGAGAGACGGGTCATATACAATATGTACAACAACCAAGGGGGAATAATAAGAGTGGACGATCAAGAACGAAGTGCTCGTATTAAGAAGGGTGTAAGGGTAGGGGCGAAAGGCTACAGCCTTGTCTTACACCCTTCTTAATACGAGCACTTCGTTCTTGATCGTCCACTCTTATTATTCCCCCTTGGTTGTTGTACATATTGTATATGACCCGTCTCTCCCTATAGCTTACCCCTACTTTTTTCAGAATCTCGAACAGCTTGCACCATATTATATTGTCGAACGCTTTTTCCAGGTCGACAAATCCTATGAAAGTGTCTTGATTTTTCTTTAGCCTTGCTTCCATTATTAGCCGTAACGTCACAATTGCCCCTCTCGTCCCTTTACTTTTCCTACAGGCAAACTGATCGTCACCTAACGCATTCTCAATTTCATTTTTCATTCTAGACCACAGGTGCAATCAGCCTATAGTTTCTCCATCATGGGACAAGTTTTCCCCCAGGAAGTGCCGCAGTCTACAGTGTTGCCAGATTGTGCAGATGACCGGACTTAGAGAATTAGCGAGTTGGCCAGTTTTATTGTCCCATGTCGCGATCGGCGCGGACTTAGCCTCTGAAGCGGCCGGCCGCCGGTCAAGTTTTATGTCAAAGAGTGTACATCGAGGAAGCAATGATGGAAATAAAGGAAAGGTTCAGGAGTGGAATTGTAATACAAGGTGACAGGATGTCAATGATACGATTCGCTGATGACATTGCTATCCTGAGTGAAAGTGAAGAAGGATTAAATGATCTGCTGAACGGAATGAACAGTCTAATGAGTACTCAGTATGGTTTGAGAGTAAATCGGAGAAAGACGAAGGTAATGAGAAGTAGTAGAAATGAGAACAGCGAGAAACTTAACATCAGGATTGATGGTCACGAAGTCACTGAAGTTAAGGAATTCTGCTACCTAGGCAGTAAAATAACCAATGACGGACGGAGAAAGGAGGACATCAAAAGCAGACTCGCTATGGCAAAAAAGGCATTTCTGGCCAAGAGAAGTCTATTAATATCAAATACCGGCCTTAATTTGAGTAAGAAATTTCTGAGGATGTTCGTCTGGAGTACAGCATTGTATGGTAGTGAAACATGGACTGTGGGAAAACCGGAAAAGAAGAGAATCGAAGCATTTGAGATGTGGTGCTATAGACGAATGTTGAAAATTAGGTGGACTGATAAGGTAAGGAATGAGGAGGTTCTACGCAGAATCGGAGAGGAAAGGAATATGTGGAAAACACTGATAAGAATAAGGGACAGGATAATAGGACATGTGCTAAGACATGAGGGAATGACTTCCATGGTACTAGAGGGAGCTGTAGAGGGCAAAAACTGTAGAGGAAGACAGAGATTGGAATACGTCAAGCAAATAATTTAGGATGTAGGTTGCAAGTGCTACTCTGAGATGAAGAGGTTAACACAGGAAAGGAATTCGTGGCGGGCCGCATCAAACCAGTCAGTAGTCTGATGACAATATATACGTGACCGTGAATGACATTGAGGTGTAATTAACTGGACGAATGGCTAAGGAGAATCTTCTGCCTATTAGTTCAGGAAGGGGAAACTGTTTGGTAAAATATTCATTGTTCTGTTGTTCACAGATTATAACATCAAACAGTTCTACACGTAGTGCATCCATAGCTAAAATAATTATACCTACTGAAAGGAAGACGGAAACAAATGTATCGAGATGTTGAAATGCTAGTAAAACTGATTGAGAGTCCAATTTTCCGCGTTAGCTGTTTTGTTGCAGTCGCTCAGAACTGGTACAAAGGGTTTCCTACCATGCAGTTGTTTCCTCACTAGTATTTCAGCATAAAATTCTTATACAAAAGTCTATAAGAGGCGTACTAATTACTTACCGAGTTCAGAATTTTTGATACTAATATGATTAAAACCATGGCATGCGAATTAATAACGAAAGACATAAGCCACTGTCATAAAATTGCTTAGAACATGTAATGATCCATGTTATCTAAGTGGCTTAACGTGTGCTCCAAAATGCACTGAGGAGCGCTAACAGCCGCAACCACCAACGATAGTCAAAATTAGTACAGTAAACTTGTCACTGATAGTTTAGCTTCGGAGAGAAGCGTCAGACGTCCATGTGGTAACGTGAAACCGTCTGGATTCTAGACTGTTGACTGCCGAACAGGTGTGTTCACCGCTGTCATCTCAAACTCCAGGTGTTCTAGTGTCTAGACGTTTCACCTTACCAAATCGATGTCTGGCGTTCTCCGAACGTAAATTATCAATGGCATCTGAGCTTACTGCGTTTCGTTTAACTACCGTTGGTGGTTGCGGCCTTTACTCCTATTCAATGCATCCTGTAACACACACTAAGCCATTTAGATAACAAGGAACACTATACCTTGTAAGCAATTTTATGAGCGGCTCATGTCTTTTGTTATTATTCACGTGCCATTATGTTCGTTATTTAGAATGAAGAATTTAGAATTTACTAAGTCTGAAGTACCACTCTTACATAGTTTCCTAGAAATTTTTACGCAAAAATACACCTGAGGATATACCTGCCTAGTGCGAAACCGCTTGTATCGGTCTCTGAGTGACTACGATAAAACAACTAATAACTAACGCTGCAAATTGGACTCTGTCACTTTTACCAGCATTTCAACATCTGATTATATTTCTCCTGATTGAGTCTTCTTTTCAGTACGCACTGCAACATTAATTTACAGATATAACCAGAGGCTCGGCGTCAAGTGTGGTCTCTGAACGACGGCCAATGACTTTGTATGTATCAGTCATCGATATTCTCTGCTTGCTCTAGAAAAAATAGAATCGTTAAGTCATCCCATCCTCTCGTTGCTGAAAAACAACGCAATGGTACCTTCGTGTACCGTGGGTGGAAAGTTTCATGAACACAGTGTGTAATGAAACGAGCATCCATTTACGTAGCGCTCGCCAGTCGCTATAGTAGGCGGTGTTTGCACTATGTACACTAATACGTAACTGCGCTGCGGATCAATGGGACATCGTTATCTTTGCAGATGATTCCAAACTTAGCTTGCAATGTGACAGCACGCTAATTCATTTGGCGATAAGGTTGACACGGTTATCATTCGTCAAACACACATGATAGTGCGACTGGTGTTTTCGGATGACGCAACGTCGTCCGTGACATGTACTCTCCGGCTGACCTCTGATTATCTCTACTCATGTAGAATTATTACTGCGTAAGTTTATGGAAATCATACACGCAGGTACTTCAGAAGGTAAGTTACACAAATCATTTGACGCTATGACCATTGCTCAACAATTGTGACGCATTGTCAGAAGAGAGTACTTATTAGAGTCTTCCTGCAGACACAGTTCTGCTATTTTTCGGGGGACAGATGCATCACGTGCGAGTGAAATATCGCGGCAATTGGAAATGTACTCATACGACGAAGTCCTATTGTTGTGGGGGAAGCGTCTAAGTTGTAGAGAGCTTCACCGCGAATTCTAGCAGTATATAGACAACATCAGTGCCGCTTACAGCCGTAGGGAAATTGTGTCAACAATTTGTCCAAGGCAGTACACATGTGCGTGATGTTGGTCGGGAAGAAAGGCTGTCGACATCGACAATACATGACAATGTCCAGGCAATCGACGAACTGCTTGGCAGCAGTAGCAGAGTGAATGTATGGATATTGCTAAACGGATGCGCGCCTGAAGAGGCAGTGCTTAGTTCAAATGGCTCTGAGCACTATGGGACTTAACAGCTGTGGTCATCAGTCCCCTAGAACTTAAAACTACTTAAACCTAACTAACCTAAGGACATCACACACATCCATGCCCGAAGCAGGATTCGAACCTGCGACCGTAGCAGTCTCGCGGTTCCGGCCCGAGCGCCTAGAACCACGAGACCACCACGGCCGGCGGCAGTGCTTAGTCCATTGTCTAAGATCGCCTGCGCTGTGGGAAAACGTGCTCACGCAGAGTTCGTTGGTTAAACAAGAGGCATCAGGCTGATGGCGTCTCAGGACTTCGCTGAGCGTTACTACGTGGAAAACAATGATTTCTTAAGTCCAATCATTACAGGCGGTGAACATGGATCCATCACTTCACATTTGCAACAAACAGAGCCTCTATGGAATGGAGACACACCTCCTCATCTTCGTGGAAGAAATGCAGAATTAGCCATCAACAGGGGAGATCATGGCCACCGTTTTCTTTGATTGTCAAAGAGTTGTCTGCACGGAGTTAATGGCAAATGGCACAGCCGTTTATGCCGATTGGTTCTGTGCAACACTGACATATCTGCACAACTTTATAAAGAGCAAGAGGCATGCAAAATTAAGCACTGCACAAGTCCACGATACGCATCCGTCACTGGTATTTGACGCATGTATAAGTTTTAGGTATGACGAAATAAATATATTTAAATTTTATAAGTAACCGTTTAACTTTGCGCGGAATAAATAAAAAAGTTTGTAAGAGTGGGAATCGTACCTGGGCTTACAAATTGCCAGTCAGCGCAACTAACCACTTTTTTCTTTTTTGTTTTTGTATTTCAATTTGTTCGATATTGTTCGTTGTATTTGTTCTGGGTGGATGCCCATTTTTTTTCTGCAACCATCCTTGAAAACCCAACATACTCTATGCACACGCAATTTCAAATAAAAATATTGACGTGATGCTGCGTGCAACATAGTGCTCGAACTGCCGGAAGGGATCACATCACATCAGAACATGACATCACATTAGAACATTCGCAATCGAATACAGACAGCTGCATCCCTTGTCTGAGTTCATCGTAGTGCAGCTAGCCATCATTTCAGCTCTCGACACTGGTTTCTAGCTATCGTGGAGAGAGCGCTACAAAACGCGTTTCCGTCCGTTTTATCTGCATATCAGCAGACATGCGAAGAGAAATGGCGAAATGTAAGGGCGATTTTCGGCTGTCATTCAAAGAGAAATGGAGTAATCTCAGTGCGTTTTCCGACTCGCGTTCAAAGAGAAATAGCATAATTTTAGAGGGATATTTACAATGTGCTGTAGCATATTATCACACGATAACCGGCTTTTAGTCCATTTGTCCGTATCTCACTTTTCGTTTAGCTCCGAAAACTCGGATAAGTATGTTCCCACAAATAGCTAATTAAATATTCCTTTGTTACCCTGTTTACTTTCAAGCAAATTAAATCCGTTTTATTTTTTAAAACTAGAGCTCACGTTGCTCAGTCTGATACCCCATTTTTTCATTTCCGATTCTTCGTTCGGCTATGAAGTTTCGGACAAAAATCCATTGTGTATCTTTCGAATTACTAATTAAGTTTTTCTTAATTGCCCTGATTGCAGTCAAATATTTGTTTGGAAAGTTAGACCTCGCACTCGTTAATTTGACACCTCGTTTGTACGTTTGCCACACTTTGTTTGACTCTGTACATTCGGACAAACATTTTTCCCTAAAAGAATAATTAAATTTTTATGAATTTCTTTGATTATTTTCAAGTAATTATATCTTTCTTTGTGAAACTAGACCTTACGACCCATTTGTCCGTTCTACACGTTTCATTTCGCTATGAAAATTCGGACAAAAATCTACAGTGTAATACCTAGGGAACGTTGTTTTCGCTCCACTACAATTGGTCGAAACACTACTGAAACGTATGGCTTTCACTCAAGGCGATGTTAAGAGATAAGAAGGCAGAGCAATTTTATTTTTCCTATGGTGACACTTCAATTTTCAATTGAGTTTCAGTTACATTTACATCTATGTGACTACTTTGCAATTCAGACTTAAGTGTCTGGCAGAGGGCTCTTCGAACCACATTCAGACACTTCCTCTGCCGCCCACTCTAAAAAAAATGGTTCAAATGGCTCTGAGCACTATGGGACTCAACTGCTGTGGTCATGGTCACAAGTCCCCTAGAACTTAGAACTACTTAAACCTAACTAATCTAAGGACATCACACACATCCATGCCCGAGGCAGGATTCGAACCTGCGACCGTAGCGGTCGTGCGGTTCCAGACTGAAGCGCCTTTAACCGCGCGGCCACTCCGGCAGGCCCGCCCACTCTCTATTAGCCCTTGGGTAAAATATTCAGATCTTTCCATTTGAGCTATGATTTCTCTTATTTACAACAATGATCATTTCTTCCTTCGTTGGTTGGCGACAGTAAAATATGTTCACACTGAGGGGAGAAAATTGGTGATTGAAATTTCGTGAAAAGGCCTCTCTGCAGCGAAAAACTCTTTTGTTTTAATGATTAGCATCCCAACTCTCTTAACACATACGTGACACTCTCTCCCATATTCCGCTATAATATAACTCGAGATGCCCTTCTTTGGACTTTTTCGATGTCCTCCGTCAGTCCTATGTGGTAACAATGCAAAACCGCAAGGCAATATTGTAGCAGAGGACGGACAAGCGTAGTGCAAGCAGCCCTTATGAAATAAATAAATCTATGGATGCAGCTCATGCCTCCGTGAGTTTTCTGCTGAAATTTGGGTTACGGGTGGTACAGATCGCAGCCATCAATACTCAAGCGTGCCATTTGTACTGACGAGAGCAAAAACAATTGAGCCGCCTACAACTTCGTGAAATGAGTATTTCAGTTAATCTTTCATAACGACACCAATTCGCTAAGACTTACACTTCCACGGAAATTACTGTTTTTTTATGTGGTGAAAGAATTTTTTTCTGAAATAATACGAAATCCAGAACGTAAGCGAATCTCACTTCCAAGAATGACTCAGGTTGCCTACTGTTACAACAGGAAGAGGACTACAGGATGTCCTTAGACTTAAGTCTCCAAATGACTCCGACTGTTGAGGTTAATTAACTACAATGAAGTAAATGAATAGGGTCCGTAATGTTTATTATAAGAGGTACAAAATCTTGAACTAGAGACGCATCTGAGGCGCATGTGGGACTAATGTTTCTAAACTGTTTGTTTCAAGACAATGGCTTAATGACAATTGATTATCAAGCCCAGTTCTGCACGGTGGATGATCTACTGTTTCTCTTATTACGAATGAGAACCTACTATGATGGTGTTTGAACTATCGCAATAGTGATGTATGGAGTGACCAAAACACATACGCCAAGCTCTTCGGATTTCCAGAAACGAATACCTATCATCCTCTGGGGCGACGTTGTACAAGATTAACCAGTAAGGTGTTGTTTGCAGACAACTCAGGTGAAAACTGAACACTGCGTGGTGTTCCTTTATATGTGCTGGTAGAGTCGTGGATCGAACCTTTTCTAATTCGCGAAATGACGTGGTTATAGCACGACAGTGCACCAATACATTTTCGTATTAACGCTCACAGGTCGGGATACCGCATTCCGTAATTGTTTTAACATTTTTAATAAAATTTCACCCAAAAATTTGTCCCTGTAGTGTAAGTGACTTCTCAACAAATGTTACAATCATATTTTCAGTTTTAGGACCCTTCTTACATAAATACAGGGTGATTTTTTCCACCCTGTACAAACTGGAGGATTGATTGATGAGAGGATACGGAAAAAAACAGATCTAATGAACTTATGTCTCGAAATGCATGGTTTCCATACTAGAGATTGTTTGTTCAGTCGTACATTGTTACAGAGACTGCGATCTAATACGCGCTGTAGCATGTAGCCACTGTTACAGTATGTGCTGAAATTGGTTTCTACATGCCTCAACGCATGCATGTACGCGCCATAGCATTTTCTGTCTCACACGTTCACACTGGCCAGGCTGCATCCGAATAGTGTCAAAGGCGCTATGACTACGCTGCCCCAGTGTCTCCACATCTGGAATGGGCTCTTCTTATACGATGTCCCCACAACCAGAAATCGCACGGTTCGAGATCGGGTGAACGAACAGGACATGCAACTGGACCCCGTCGTTCTGCCCACCGACGAGGGAAGACACGACTGAGATGCGTTCGCACTTTAAAGGCGAAGTGGGCTGGAGCACCATCATGTATCAGCCACACAACCATTCGAACTATCAATGGCACTTCTTCCAGCAGGGGAGGCAAGGTCACCCACAGGAAACGCAGATAGTTCTGGCCAGTCACGCGACGTGGAAGGAAGACTGGTCTCAAAATACGGCCATCAATTACCGCTGTTAACACATTCCAGCTGTACTGACGCTGATGATTCGCTGTCACCATACCCGGAGATTATGCACACTATTCCACAGATGACTGTTTTGAAAGTTGAAGATACCACACCGCGTAAAGGCGACCTCATCTGTAAATAGGATGGATGCCACAAATCCCGGAATCGTGGATGCTTGGTGAAGAAATCAGTGACATAACCGCTCCCGATGTGGAAAGTCTGTCGCTAGTAAGTCCCGCACACTCTGTATTGACAACTGTAGAAACAGTTGGCATGGAGAATGTTCCACACGGTCGTCTGGTTTACCCTGTACTGGCGGGCCAACTTCCACAGCGTTAATCACATTTTGCTCCAAGTTCGGTGTCGGAGCATTTTGGGTACGTCCTTCATGATGTCCTGTTTCCTGAAATGACCCTATTTAAGACAAACGGCAAACACCGTTGCAAATATTGAATGCTGTGGTTGTTGTCGGCGGGGATAGGTCTCCGGATACAACCTTGCTGCCCGCCGCCCGCTGCTCTTTGCTTTTCCGCAAGTAAACACCACATCGGCAAGCTCCCGATTCGAATACGGAACCATTGTGTACAACGTTGTATCACATCCACTGCCAAGTGAATAAGCGAGAGACACAACATAACCAATTGCTATAGCAGGAGAGAGCGCTAGGGTATGACGTCTGAGGAACACTACTACCTTCTAGGAGGGAACCATGCATACTATATCTGTGGCTACATGATACAGCGCGTGTTACAAAGCAGTCTTTGTATCAAATTATGATTGAATAAATGGTCTCTAGCATGGAAACCACGCTTTTCCGAACATAGGTTGAAACGTCCCCTTAGCAAAATTTATGAATTACTATGCTGATAAACTTCTTACATTATTTGCTTTTCAAACAGCCGAGCAAAACTGAACGTACTCAAACATTCACTAAAGTGACACACAATATTTTTAGCGCAACGCAATCTGACTTTCAATAATCCCTACAAAAGAATGGCCCTGACTAATATTAACCTATACCTTTCACAAATCACTTACCTCACAAAAATCTTCGTTACTTGAACTACTGCAATACAGCGAGCGCCACTACTGCCAGCTAAATAAAAGATTCAGACTACGGAAGGCACTAACTACTGATAGGCATAGTTAGCAAATGAAAGATTTTGATAGAGAACAAACAATGTATTTACCTCAATAGTGTTCAAAAGTCATAATGTATATAGCAGTTCATGATATCCAGTGTTACAAATTTCAAAACTCCGCCATCTCTCTCCCCACATCCACCATTGCTGGCGGCTCACCTCCAACTGCGCAACACTACGCGCTGTTCACATCCAGCTGCCGCTGCGCAACACTACAATGGCAGACAACAATGCAAACTAGCCACAGACTGCACACAGCACAGCCAGTGATTTTCATACAGAGCGCTACGTAACGTTGCCAATAAGAAAACATAAACAGCCTACTTACATAGCCCCCATGCTCCCCACAAACAATTTTACAAATTGTTTTGGGCAGTGGCCAATAATGATGTGATAAAATTTTTCATAATTACAATAACAAAGAAATCAAAGGCACACACTTATTGATACAATGTTGGTCAAAAGCTAAAATTTTCTCACAGTCCATAAAGACAGTCCTGATCGTTCATCACAGTAAAACTGCCGTTTCTTTTCTCAAAGTCTGAGCAGTAAAAGACAATGCACACGGAACTAGTGGATTTCCATGCAGTATTGAACAAGTAGTGTTGTCCTTCCAATGGAAAGACAGTGCTGACTCTTGACTTGCAGACAGGTAATGGGCCACAACAGAGCGAACCCACCACAGAGTCAGTCGAAGTTTTGAAGAATATTGGTAGGTATGTCATCACAGAACAGACCACTGTAGTCTTGTTAGAGATTACAGTATTGGTGGGCCACCAGAGGTGCAGACCCAGTGCAGTCCTTGTAGAAATAATGGTATTGGTGAGTCATCAAAGGTGTAGACCCACTGTAGTCCTTGTAGAGATGGCTAGCAGCCATCTGTTGTGACTGTGCAGGTGCACAATCACCATTGAAGAGTCTTGCGGATAATATAGCAAGTCCATAACCACCACTTGTGCACTCACAAAGTTTTTGGAATTGTCCTTAGAACCAGCAATGCTGTTATCCAGTCCGTTGCTGAATTATTAACAGACGTGTAAACACTAACAGTCCCTACTTCTTACATATTGTCCATATACTATGACCAACAGAAACGTGTGCAGTGAAATGGAACTTACAAGTTAATAATATGATGAACTGGTGACAATTACAATTTTATAACATAAGAATACAATAACAACGGTACAAAATACATCATTAAAAACATAATAATACAAATAACATTTGTAGGAATAGAGCCTTTGCAAAAGAATAGAAATAAACATATACATCAGTGTTACAGGAATTATGACATAAGTAAATAAATAAAAGATCAGAATAATTACTGAAACATCAACTTCACACATGAGCATTAAAACAAAACAATAAATAATGTCTAAACATCTTTACAAAGTAAATAACATATTATTAGATAATTCTACAACATAATTCTTATTAGCTAAACACATAAAGACAGGAAAAACACAGATATACAAGAGTACACAAACACATAGGGGGATAACACAATGGAAAGGGCAGGGTTCGTTTTCAGTGTAACATTTGGTACAGCAGTCCAACCCAAAACTTCATTCCATATATCGTCCTTCTTATTTCGACATTTGCTCCAGCCAAAAAAAAAATCCTATCCAAGCATGCTTTCTGTATTCTGTTCACATCCTCTTTCAAAAATAGTTTTTCTCCACTGTGCACTACTTTTTTGGCCAAACCATTTTCTTATAGCTTCTCAATGCATTTCTTCCGATTCATCATAGTTAGTTTCTTATATAGTCTACCCCCTCTTAAGCTAACTTAAATCTACTGAGCTCAGATATATATACCAAGGGACGAGGCAATGCAGCAGCACATAGCAAATTAACACAAACAGCAATGACAAAAAATTCAAATTGGCAAAGCAATTGCAATATTACAACTAATATAAGGCACTGTGCAGCAAACAAGAAAAATAAATCCGTAGTAAAACTGGCTTAACAGCGTAATACAAAGTCAAATTCAGTAGCACTATGCCTGGCACACAGCAGCAGCAAATGCAATAACTTATATCTAAACATAACAAAGCTCAAGCAGAAAAAATATTATACTAAAGACAACAATGCCGATAAGGGAAATGTCTATTCACATCTTAATGTCTATGTCATTAAAGTGGTGCACCACAAGAAGTTATTCTACCAAAAATATTACCAAGTAGTTGAAAAGAAAATTCTGTATGCAATTCCTGTGAAGGGAAATGCTCCTTCGTTATTTTTAATAGATTATAAAATTATTTACTGGATCTGTAGGCATAAAATATTTATATTAGTACATCTATTAAATTTTATTTTAACCAATGCTGCAGTGCAGCTAGAAACTAGATATTAAACAAAATGAGTAAATAAATACATAAAGCAAGCCATATGGCAATTCTTTCAACTAGCAAGACAATAGCCGTGAAATGTTTCTCTTCGTTTCATTAGGCATTTTAGTAAATATCATAAATTAAGAGCTCCACAGTATAATCATATATTTTCAATTTTGAGCGTGTCGTATTTGCGATGCTTTCTACAAAGGAATGTCAATAGCGAGGATAATGGCCTCCCCTTTTTTTTTCTACCTGTGCCTCTGAAAAGGCACACACTAATGGCTTTTTCTCCAGGCATCTGACACAGCTGGGTGCCCACGACGCATTACGTGCAGGTGGTCACTTAACTTTCTTATGGAAATATTTACGACAGCAGTTTCCACTACAGTGGCAGTCTCCTATAAAAATACTTCACAGGTCAAGAATTTGCGTTACAAATCTGTAGAAACAAAATCCTATTGATATAACAGAGTCCAAAAAATTTTCGGCGGCATTGTAATACATTCACGCATTTACATACATTTCATAACTCTTAACGTACGATTCCTGGTTTCCAACAACCTTTTTCACAAACCAGAGTGCCTAACCACTACTCATTATTCCTTACCTTATTCGTCGACACTTCTTCAATATTTCATCATAACAGATATGTAGCATAATCAAATAACTCATATAGCATCAGCTTATTGATCATAAACATACCGCAACAGCATAATACACATCATCATCGTAATAATAACATCATAAAACCTCAGCCAAATCTCAAAATCGTCGTAGCTTCCTCCAATAGTTTCAAAACCTAAAAAAATTCTCTGCTCATGTCAGTAGTGTCATTTACCTCAAACTTACTTTAAAAATCATGCTCCCTTACCAAATACATCATTGAAAGCTCTCATAGTATCACAATGGTTCCAAAAAATTATGAACAGTTCACAAAGGACAGACAAAATGCAATTTCATAAGTGTGAAGTTACCCAACTGTGTAATTGCGTAAACATGTGTCACTGATGTAGTAAAAAATTGTTTGTTTCTCTGTTTAAATGATCAGATAGCTGTGTAATTTGTGTGTTAGAGAAATATGGTACCGATGTGTAAAATTGTATAAGCAAATACCATATTAGCTAGGGCTCCTTGTGCTTGCAATACACATGGTACACAAAGTAAGTGTGTACCCCCCTGAGGATTAATGTAATTATACCCTCAGGTGTTACAGATTACAGCAATGGAATGAAATGTATCACGGAAAACCCTTGTATCATTGTACTTCAAATATCTTTAAAAAATTAATGTTTTAAGTGCGCAATTAATCACTCAAATACGTGTACTGTAGCGCTAAACTGTGCGTCATGTTGTAAGATAATCTCTGTGGAAGTCTCGTAGTTATCGTCCTCCGAAAGCTAAGTTCTGCAGCAGTCAATGTATTTACCTCATGATAAACGAAAGTGAAATGCTTTGTGTATAGATATCTTACTTATTACGCTTATTGCCGTGATGAAGAAAGTACTGTGCTGTAACGTATTGTTGTGCTACGGAAAAGGCTGTCTCATTGTAGCTATACCACAAAAATTACTACTAAAACATGTTTTACTTTCCAGAATAATTCAGAAAAACTGTGCAGATATAAAACAGAAACACCGCAAAAGCAACATTGTAAATTGTCACTCATTAGTAGCGTCGTGATAAAATCGTGTAGGTGTCACATAAACTAACCACTATGTCATCTGGTATCTCACTGAAAGTATTTTAAATCCAGAATGTATTTTCAAGTAAACCAAAATGTTGCATTAAAATCTCATTAGCAGTACCAGTATGTGTCCTAAGTATGTAAGCCTGATAGTCGTTACGTAATCGTGCAACTAACAAGCAAGAATGTACAAATACAACACCATGTCGTCTGTTCACTATAACAATGCATTCGTAATTTCTGTTTAAAAATGTTCCCTAGGTTCTAGACTGGATATTTAACTTCAAACATTGTTGCATGTTAACAGTTTCTTAAGTATGACAAAGCATACTAGAAATGTGAAGTGAAAAGTTTTATGGCAAAGACAAAGTAAAAAAGCAGATTATCTATCAATAAACGGTTTTACATGTGAAATGTGGTGTACACCTTTACTCTTCCTAGTACACAGAGTTTCAACTTTAACGCAATTATCATGTGGTATACGTCGGTAAAGAATACTGGAATTTTTCCCAAGGTTAGCGTCTATGTTATTTTTCCCTGAGCCAGCGGGCGCACGAGGCTGCCTGCGGTGCGAGTCATTGTCTGTTTCTTTGTTGGCGAGCGTCGTTACTGGGATTATGAGACCTAACTTCTACAAATTCACCTTGTCGAGAGGGCCCTGCTCTGTTTGAATCCCGAAAGTTCTGATGAAGTTCAGGTCTGTCGTTATGATTATATCGTCTGTCATCATGTCGGTAGTTCCTGAAGTTTCTTTATTGTCGGTTAAGTGGTGAAGAATTTCTCCCTGAACTAGCACTGCACTGTAGACCATTGCGTCTGAAGTTACTCTGTCTCCCTTGATAATAATTATTTTCGTTCCCATATTGTCTGTTTCTATGGTTATCTCTGTCATATTCATTACCACGGAGAGGTGATCTTTCCCTGTAATTATTACTACTCTGCCAATGGTTGTCATACGGGTGGTGTCTGTTTTGGTCACGATTTGTGTTGTAAGAATAGCCTTGTTGTGTCCAGTTAATACTTCTTTCATCTCGGAATTGCGACGGATGTGACCTGTAATTGTTGTGTTCCTGTTTTCACGTTCCGCGATTGTCAGTGTCAATTTCTAGTTCTTGTAACAGTCCCTGAAAAGCTTCAATGTCGTCTTTGCTACGTCCTGCTAAAATACTATGTCGTAAATGTTCAGGCAGTTTGATTAAGCAAATGCGGATGAGTTCTGAGGGGGTGTATGGGTTACACAGGTACTGATTCTTATGCAACATGTCTTCAAAATATTTCATAAGACTAGAAAATTCAGATTGTTCGAAACGTTTCATCATTATGATGCTATGTTTTACTCGGTCTTGTGTGGCTTGAGACCAATATGCTGAGAGGAAGGCATGGTAAAACTCTCCTTCACTGTGGCAATCGTGAATGACCGATCGCATTCTTACAGCTGGTTCATTCTCTAAGTAGCCACACATAAATTCTAATCTGTGTTCTAATGACCAGTTGGGAAGAAAACAATGAGAGAATTGATGATGCCACGCTTGTGGATGAATGTCGTTGCCGGAATTCTTAAATGTTTTGAATTTACGTGTAGTAATGAACAGCTTATAGCCAAAATCATCATGTCGGCAATAGCTCGCCTCAGGAATCCGAAATGACAGGACACAATCTTGCAAATACTGTAGATTCAGGTTTTGCGTCCTCACCGTTTTCTCAAATAAGACACATTTTCTGCTTGTCAAAATGTGAATGTTGCCAGTGCAAATGCACTGCCGAAAAGTGTAGAGGAACAGATTCCAGACACTAATGCATTATTATTACAGCTAATGCAACAAATGGAACAAAATCAGAGACAAACACAGCAAAAGCTTCAAAAGTTAGACAATGGAACAACACTAGAGACAAACACAGCAAATACTTCAAAAGTTAGACACAATGGAACAACACCAGAGACAAACACACCAACAGTTACACGCAATGGAACAAAATCTGCACACCACGCTTGAACAAACACGTGAAGATTTAACTACTGAGTTACATAACATTGAATCGAAATGTCAAAAAGTCTGTAATGACGTAAAAACACAAATTTGTGACCATTTTCAACCTATTTCTTCGCGGCATGAAAATGCATTACAGAATCACGAAGCAGCCATAAAAGAACTGCAAACCATTGTTCATGAACATCATGAGACCTTGTGGGCTAAAATTGACTCACTTGCATCTACCGAGTCGGTTACACAACTTGCAAAAACTCAGGAAAACTTAAAGGACACAGTAGATTCGATTTTAACACAAATGGACACTCTGAAACTTGGTTCAGAAAAACACACTGAGGAAATATGTTCACTATCGGAGAAAGTAGCCGAACTTTCGGATCAGGTCACTAACTTATCTACAAAGGTAGATGATGATCCGAATGACACAAGACCCGTAGCCTTCACTGACACAGAAGAGTATGAACAAATTAGAAAATTCAAACAAAATCAAAATCAAATCAATACACAGTACAAAAGAGAAATCCGGGAAGTACAAGATCAGTTGACGCAGGTAATACAAGAATTACATATTTCAGAGGACACTCGCGCCCCAATACGGGAAGAGGGACATAGAAATACGGAACAGCCACAAAATAATAACACAGGGCACTTCGGAAATTATGAAAGAAATTGGCAAGGTACACCGAATTTTGAGATGGAACCGCCGAAACGACGTAACAATGACCGACATGCGACTCGCCGACATGATGATTTTGACTATAATCTGTTCATTACTACACGTAAATTCAAAACATTTAAGAATTCTGGCAACGACATTCATCCTAAAGCGTGGCTCCATCAGTTCTCTCATTGCTTTCCTCCCAACTTGTCATTAGAGCATAGATTAGAATTTATGTGTGGCTACTTAGAGAATGAACCAGCTGTGTTTATGCGATCGGTCATTCACGATTGCCACAGTGAAGGAGAATTTTATCATGCGTTCCTCTCAGCATATTGGTCTCAAGCTACACAAGACCGAGTAAAACATAGCATCATGGTGATGAAACACTTTGAACAATCTGAATTTTCCAGTCTTGTCAAATATTTTGAAGACATGTTGCATAAGAATCAATACCTTTCAAACCCATGCAGCCCTTCAGAACACATCCGCATTTGCTTAATCAAATTACCTGAACATTTACGACATATTATTTTGGAAGGACGTTGCAAAGACGACATTGAAGCTTTTCAGGGACTGTTACAAGAACTAGAAATTGACACTGACAATCGCGGAACGTGAAAACAGGAACACAACAATTACAGGTCACATCCGTCACAATTCTGTGACGACAGAAACAATAACTGGACACAACAGGTCTATTCTTACAACGCAAATCGTGACCAAAATAGACACCACCCGTATGACAACCGTTGGCAGAGTAGTAATAATTACAGGGAAAGATCACTTCTCCGCGGTAATGACTATCACAGAGACAATCAGAGAAACAGACAATATGGGAACCAAAATAATTATTATCAAGGAAGACAGAATAACATTAGACGCAACGGTCCAGTGCGCAGTTACGACTCAGGGATAAATTCTCCACCACGTGACCGACAAGAAAGAAACTATGGAATCTACCGACATGACGACAGACGATATGATCGTAACGACAGACCTGAATTGCATCAGAACTGGCGGGATTCAAACAGGGCAGGGCCCTCTCGTCACGGTGAATTTGTAAAGTTAGGTCTCCAAGTCCAATAACGACGCACGCCAACAAAGAAACAGACAATGACTCGCATCGCAGGCATCCACCTGCGCCGGCTGGGTCAGGGAAAAACACCATACACGCTAACCTTGAGAAAAATTCCAGTATTCTTTACCGACGTATGCCACTTGATAATTGCGTTAAAGCTGAAACTCTGCGTACTAGGAAGAGTAAAGGTTTACACCACATTTCACATGTAAAACCGTTTATTGAAAGATAATCTGCTTTTTAACTTAGTGTTTGCCATAAAATTTTTGGCTTCACATTTCTAGTATGCTTTGTCAGACTTAGAAACTGTTACCATGCAACAATGTTTGAAGTTAAATATCCAATCAAGAACCAAGAGAACTTATTTAAACAGAAATTTCGAATGCATTGTTATAGTGAACAGACATCACAGTGATATTGTGTGTGTACATTCTTGCTTGTTAGTTGCACGATTATGTAATGACTATAAGGCTCACATACTTAGAACATTTACCGGTACTGCAAAAGAGATTTTAATGCAACATTTTGGTTTACTTGAAAATACATTATGGATTCAAGGTGCTTTCTGAGAGATACCAGGTGACACAGTGGTTAGTTTATTTGACAGATACATGACTATATCACGACGCTACTAATGTGTGACACAATTTACCTTGTTGCTTTCGCGGTGTATCTGTTTTATATCTGCACAGTTTTTTTGAATTCTTCTGGAAAGTAAAACATGTTTTAGTAGTAACTTTTGTGGTATAGCAACAATGAGACAGCCTTTTTCGTGGCACAACAATACGTTACTGTACAGTAATTTCTTCATCACGCCAATAAACATAATAACTACGATATCTATTCGCAAAGCATTTCATTTTCGTTTATGATGAGGTAAGTACATTGACTTCAGCAGAACTTTGCTTACAGAGGTCGATAACTACGACACTTCCACAGAATTATCTTACAGCAAGACGCATATTTAGCGCTACAGGACACGCATTTGAGTGATCAATTTTGTACTTAAACCATTTATTTTTCAAGGTTTTTGAATTACAAAGAAAGTTTTCCGTGATACATTTCATTCCATTGCTGTAATCTGTAACACTTGAGGATATGATTACATTTATCCTCAGGGGGGTACACGCTTACTTTGTGTACCATGTGTTTGGTAAGCACAAGGAGCCCTAGCTAATACGGTATTTGCTTATACAACTTTACACATCGGTACCATATTTCTATAACACATAAATTACACAGCTATCTGATCATTTAAGTGAGAGAGATAAACATTTATTTTACTACATCAGTGACACATGTTTACGCAATTACACAGTTGGATAACTTCACACTTATGAAACTGTATTTTGTCTGTACTTTGTGAACTGTTCATATTTTTTCGGAACCATTGTGATACTATTAGAGCTTTGAATGATGTGTTTGGTATGGGATCATGATATTTAAAGTACTTTTGAGGTTGATGACGCTATTGAAATGAGCAGAGAATTTTTTTAGGTTTTGAAATTATTGGTGGAAGCTACGACGATTTTGAGAGTTGACTGAGGTGTTATGATGCTATTATTACGATGACTATGTGTATTATGCTGTTGCGGTATGTTTATGATCAGTAAGCTGATGCTATATGAGTTATTTGATTATGCTACATATCTGTAATGATGAAATATTGAAGAAGTGTCGACGAATAAGGTAAGGAATAATGAGTAGTGGTTAGGGACTCTGGTTTGTGAAAAAGGTTGTTGGAAACCAAGAATCGTACTTTAAGAGTTATGAAATGTGTGTATATGCGTGAATGTATCACAATGCTGGCAAAAAATTTTTTGGACGCTGTTATATTTGTAGGATTTTGTTTCTACAGATGTGTAACCCAAATTCTTGACCTGTGAAATATTTTTATATGAGACTGTCATTGTGGCGGAAACTGCCGTCGTAAATATTTCAGCAAGAAAGTTAAGTGACCACCTGCACGTAATGCGTTTTGGGCGCCCAGCTGAGAGGTAGTTGTCTGACAAAAGAAAGCGATTAGGTGTAAAAAAAAAAAAAAGAGGCCATTATCCTCGCTATTGACATTCCTTTGTAGAAAGCATTGCAAATACGACATGCTCATTACTTGGAAAGATACTTACATCTGCATACCTGATTATGACAAGCGTCTTTCTCGAGAATTGAGAGAATTTTTTACTACCTTATGAAATGCCATATGGCTAATGAATGATGTTTCATGCCTTCCTTTGTACATATTTGCTCATTTTCTTTAATATCTAGTTTCTAGCTGCACTGCAGCATTGGTTAAAATAAAATGTAATATATGTACTAATATAGTTATTTTATGCCTAAGATCCAGTCAATAAGAAATTTATGATCTACTTCCAAGAAAACGAGGGCACATAAATAGACATTTCCCTTCACAGGAATTGCATAAATAATTTCTTTACGATTTGGTAACTTATCTGCCAGTGTAAGTTCTCGTGATGCATCACTCTAGTGTTAAGATGTGACGTAGGTATCAGACATGGCCATTTTTAGTGTAATATCTTTTTTCTGCTTGAGCTATGTCATGTTTAGATATCTGCTGTTTGCCAGGCATAGTGTTACTGAATTTGACTTTGTATTATTCTGTTAAGCCAGTTTTACTAATGATTTATTTTTATTGTTTGCTGCACATTGCCTTATATTAGTTATAATATTGCAATTGCATTGCTAATTTCTATAATGCTGCTTGCTTCGCAAATCTGCATTTTTTTCATTGCTGTTTGCGTTAATTGTTTTGTGCTCCTGCATTGCTTCGTCCCTTAGTTTAGCATCTGAGCTCAGTAGATTTAAGTTAGCTTAAGAGAGGGTAGACTATATAAGAAACTGATTATGGACAATAGGGAAAAATGCATTGAGAAGTTATATGAAAAAGATTTTGGCCAAAATGAGTATTGTACACTGAGAAATAATTATTTTGAAAGAAATATGAATAGAATACAGAAAGCAGGTATAGATAGGACTTTCTAGGAATAATGATGAATGAAGGGAGATCTCCAAGAAGTAAAGAAAGTTTTGTTTGCAAGATACTGCAGTAAAACAAACCCTGTCCTTTCCCTTTCTGTTATTCCGCTGTGTTTGTGTACTTTTGTATATCTATGTTCTTCCTGTCTTTATATGTTTACCTCATAAGACTTATGTTGTAGAATTTTTCTCATACTCAGCTACATGAACTATGATGAGGAATACTGTTATCCTCAAATATAATTTGCATTAATAATATGTTATTTACTTTGCAAAGGTGTTTAGACATTATTTATTCTGTTTTGTTTTAATGCTCATGTGTGAAGTTCATATTTCAAAAGTTATTCTGATCTTTTATGTATTTACTTATGTCATAATTCCTGTAACACTGATGTATCTATTTATTTCTATTCTTTTGTAAAGCCTGTTTTACTACAAATGTTATCTGTATTGTTATGTTCTTTAATGATGTATTTTGTACCTTTGTAATTGTATTCTCATGTTATAAAATTGTAATTGACACCAGTTCATCAAATTAAGTACCTTGTAAGTTACATTTCACTGCACACGTTTCTGTTGGTCATAGTATATGGACAATGTGTGAGAAGTAGGGACTGTTAGTGTTTGCACGTGTGTTAATAATTCAGCAAGGGACTGGATAACAGCATTGCTGGTTCTAAGGACATTTCAAACAAATTTTTTGTGAGTGGACAAGTGGTGGTTTATGGACTTGCTATATTCTCCGCAAGACTCTTCGATGGTGATTGTGCACCTGCACAGTCGCAACAAGTGGCTGCTGGCCATCTCTACATGGACTACAGTGGGTCTGCGTCTTTGCTGACTCACCAGTACCATTATTTCTACAAGGACTTCAGTGGGTCTGCACCTCTGATGGCCCACCAATACTGTAATCTCTACCAGGACTACAGTGGGTCTACTCTGTGATGACTTACCTACCAATATTCTTCAAAACTTCGACTGACTCTGCTGTGGGTTTGCTCTGTTGTGGCGCATTACCTGTCTGCATGTCGAGAGTCAGCACTGTCTTTCCGTTGGAAGGTCAACACTACTTCTTCAAGACTGCATGGAAATCCACTACTTCTGTGTGCATTTTCTTTTACTGCTCAGACTTTGAGAAAAACACTGCAATTTTACTGTGACGAATGATGAGGACTGTCTTAATGGACTGTGAGAAAATTTTAGCTTTTGACCAACATTGTATTAATAAGTGTGTGCATTTGATATCTTTCTTACTGTAATTATGAAAAATTTTTTCAAATCTGTATTGGCCAGTGCCCAAAACAATCTGTAAAATTTTTTGTGGGGAGCATGGGGGCTATGTAAGTAGGCTGTTTATGTTTTCTTATTGGTAGCGCCACGTAGCGCTCTATATGAAAACTCACTGGCTGTGCTGTGTGCAGTCTGTGGGTAGTTTGCATTGTTGTCTGCCATTGTAGTGTTGGACAGCGGCAGCTGGATGTGAACAGCGCGTAGCGTTGCGCAGTTGGAGGTGAGCCGCCAGCAGTGGTGGATGTGAAGGTATATACATCGTTTGTTCTCTATTAATATCTTTCATTTGCTAACTATCCCTATCAGTAGTTAGTGCCTTCCGTAGTTTGAATCTTTTATTTAGCTGGCAGTAGTGGCGCTCGCTGTATTGCTGTAGTTCGAGTAACCAAGATGTTTGTGAGGTAAGCGATTTGTGAAATGCATAGGTTAATGTTAGTCAGGGCCATTTTTTTTGTAGGGATTTTTGAAAGTCAGATTGCGTTGCGCTAAAAAAATATTGTGTATCAGTACAAGGACAGTCGTGTATAAATTTTTCTAAGGGGACGTTTCAGAAGTAGTTGCCAAGGCGTAACTGATGGAAACAAATTAAATTTCAACCAACGGAAATTTTATTCATAAAAGCCTTGTCAAAAACAGATTTAAAATTTATAACAGAAAAGCACCCTTTATTTTTTTTTTACAGTGGGAGCCTCGGGCTCAGAAGCTTCCGCTCCCTTTCAACACTGCCGTAGTCACGACCTCTCACAACGACCTCTGAAAACTACACTGGTGCAAATCTGCAACACACCAGTTTACTTTAAACTAAAATTTTTAACAACTCACACAAACACATTAACAATGCACCCCGTAAGAGGGATGGAAATGGTACAAATTATTTTCCACCAAAAGAGCAATTTGTTTATAAAAGTGCTCTTACGGTGGAAGGGTGGCAACTCTATAAAAATGACTGTTTAAATAAAACCCGTGAAATTCAGACTTGCATAAAGTGTACAACATGCTCTACATTACACATATACCGCCTCGCAGGATGATAGGCAAGATAAAAACATATTTCAGGAATTCGGCCTTTATCTTAATTCTATAAATTCGTTAATACCGAATCCGACAAACATGACAGAGGCAGCTATTAACGTACGGCAGTCGACAGACAGACAGACCGACACTAACTGCCTAACAAATGCGGACGAGAGACAAACGAGCAAGCTGGGGACGAGAGACTGACCAACAACACAAGTAGAATTTACAAAGTAACTGAAACAACATATCACTAATCACTCAGCTTCTAATAACTGCGATTTCTGGCGAAGACCTAGAGCAGCACCCCCAAAACGCTCTACCGAACCGTCCGCTGCCAGCTGCTTCAACGGACGCAGGAAGGCGCGCCGACCTCCCGTCTCAGGGCGTCGCAGCTCGCCCCGGCCAGACCGATGTCGTGGGTTGACTCCTGTTGCTCTCGTCAGCCGCGAAGCCACTACCCTTGGTATACGGCGAGGCCCACTGGACTGACGTGGCACCCTCACATGCGCCGACCCTCAAGACGGACAAGTCATCCTGTGTCCAAGTGCGCGACCGACCACCGATCGATCCGACCGCCAATGACGGTTGCCCTGAACAACTTAAGCAGACTGGCGGCCTAACACATACTAGCACTCCGGATAACAGACAGACACTGACTGTCCCACACTGATCTGGCTGACCAACAAACCAGACTCGCCGAGACTGACAGACTGACACTTCTCAGACTGAATGACTCAGACTGACTGAGTGCCCTGGCTGACCAACTGCCTCCGACTGACATACTGACCGACTGCCGAGCTCATGACGGCCCTTAAATGCACGTGAGCAGACAACTTTTCCCTTTTCCCACATGAGGGAGACACAAAAGCTACGATTGCCACGGTGGCGCCACCGCCAGAAACGGAGGGCGGCTACTTCACACAACGCGCTGCGGCACGCTCTTCAAAATAGCTATTTTTACCACGGCTCCAACGTAACGGATAAGAAAAGGTTTTTCCTGACTTTGCGGAAATGTAGCCTATGCCATTTGCCTAAGTAAATTTTGCGTGTGAAATTGGAGTTTATGGTTAACAACATTGCTGTCTCAGATTGGGTAAAGTGGATTTTTTAAACATGTTCCCATGTCAGGGTAGAATTGGTTACAACTAATGTATGTGTCCATGCTCCATCTGTTTGTTTCACAGTGCACCACAGCAGACTGCAGGAGCGTTCGTGAGGAGTTGGTAACGGAAGTAATGGGTTAGCTCAGCCTGTGATGGGTGGTTAGGTACAAGAAATGCACGCACCTGTCTGATCGTATCTGTGGTAGTGTGGGCTAGCAAAGTGGCCAATGTGCCAGGTGAGTGGCGACAGATGCGGACATGTGTGTTGCGTGAGGAATCATTCAAAAGATGCGTGTTTGCACTGGATGTACTGATAACTTGTCAATTCCTACCATCAGCGCCGGACTCCTTCCATAGTTGGTGTAGGTGCAGTCTGGCACAGTCGCGCGTCTGCTAGTGTGGCTGCGGCCGCAGTGGTAGCTTTCACTGACCTCATGGTGTTGGTGCTGGCGGGGTATGAGGGATTGGCACTCTGCATGTGGACGACTGGGCTTGAGCACATGGGATGTGCGAGTGTTCCAGCGATTTCCGACATCTAGCCATAACAGCTGCTGCTATGAACTGAATCATATTCTAAGTGTGTCGTATTCAGTGTTTCTCAACACATCGCTGTGTACTTTATCTTGTAGTGGTATTTGTTGTTGTCTATCCTTTCATGCAACAAAACCTTCGTCCACCTCCTCCATTTGAACGTAGTGGAGAGAACCAATTAAGAAATTCTGTAGAGTTTTAAAAATCCAGTCGCGACATTAACTTCCCATACGATAACGATCTCTGACATCTGGTCTCGTGAACTACTTCTACTATGGGTTGGATCGTGATTTAAGTGTGTCGTGTACATTACAGTTGTAAGTAGGCTGTATGTAAGTAGGCTGTTTAGGTTTTTTTATTGGTAACGCCACCTCTGTATGAAAATCACTGGCTGTGCTGTGTGCAGTCTGTGGCTAGTTTGCATTGTTGTCTGCCATTGTAGTGTTGGTCAGCGGCAGCTGGATGCGAACAGCGCGTAGCGTTGCGCAGTTGGAGGTGAGCCGCCAGCAGTGGTGGATGTGGGGAGAGAGATGGGGGAGTTTTGAAATTTGTCATGAACTGGTATATTTATATATGATGATGTCAAGGTAAATACATTGTTTGTTCTCTATTAATATCTTTCATTTGCTAACTATCCCTATCAGTAGTTAGTGCCTTCCATAGTTTGAATCTTTTATTTAGCTGGCAGTAGTGGCGCTCGCTGTATTGCAGTAGCTTGAGCAGCGAAGATTTTTGTGAGGTAAGTGATTTGTGAAAGGTATAGTTTAATATTAGTCAGGGCCATTCTTTTGCAGGGATTCTTGAAAGTCAGATTGCGTTGCGCTAAAAATATTGTGTGTCAGGTTAAGCACAGTCATGCATAATTTGTTAAAAAGGGGATGTTTCATATGGCGACCATGCCAGGATACCTCACTGGAATCTTCTGATTTTTTTCTTGTAGTTTGTGTAATTAGTGTAGATTTTGTTTATTGCTAGTGCGTAATTATAGAGAGAATTTCCTTTGTAGTTGTAGTTTTTCATTGTTGTTCAGTAAAACAGTTGTGGCATGCATGTAGATTTGCAGCAAGTATTTCGCAGCTGCAATTAACTAGATATTATTTTCAGTGCTACGTTAATGTGTTCTCTTATTCTTGATCTTCAAATTGTGTTTTTCTGTGTTGTCGTGTGAAATACTGTGACAATAATGGCGTGTGAAAAACGTAATACTAGGCTCCAAAGTAAACTGAGAAATGACAGCGAAAATGAAAGCAGTATGTTAGCGCCACCGAGTAATGAATTAACTGATGTTCAAAGTAGTAATTTGGTAATTGTGCATAGGGAAATGGAGCGGGCGGCAAACAATGGCGTGGACAGTAAAACAATTAGTGAAGAGGGAAGCATTATCGATCGATCGGTCGGCAACAGCTCGCCTCAGGAATCCGAAATGACAGGACACAATTTTGCAAATACTGTAGATTCAGGTTTTGCGTCCTCACCGTTTTCTCAAATGAGTCAAGACACATTTTCCGCTTGTCAAAATGTGAATGTTGCCGGTGCAAATTCACTGCCGAAAAGCACAGAGGAACAGATTCCAGACACTAATGCATTGTTATTACAATTAATGCAACAAATGGGACAAAATCTTCAAAAGTTAGACACAATGGAACAAAATCAGAGAGAAACACAGCAAAAGCTTCAAAAGTTAGACACAATGGAACAACACCAGAGACAAACACAGCAACAGTTAGACGCAATGGGACAAAATCTTCAAAAGTTAGACACCACACTTGAACAAACACGTGAAGATTTAACTAGTGAGTTACATAACATTGAATCGAAATGTCAAAAAGTCTGTAATGACGTAAAAACACAAATTTGTGAGCATTTTCAACCCATTTTTTCGCGGCATGAAAATGTATTACAGAATCACGAAGCAGCCATAAAAGAACTGCAAACCATTGTTCATGAAAATCACGACACCTTGCAAGCTAAAATTGACTCAGTTGCATCTACTGATTCGGTTACGCAACTTGCAAAAACTCAGGAAAACTTAAAGGACACAGTAGATACTCTGAAACTTGGTTCAAAAAAACATACAGAGGAAATAATTTCACTATCGGATAAAGTAGCCGAACTTTCAGATCAGTTCACTAACTTATCTACAAAGGTAGATGATGATCTGAATAACACAACACCTGTAGCCTTCACTGACACTGAAGAGTATGTAGAAATTAGAAAATTCAAACAAAATCAAAATCAAATCAATACACAGTACAAAAGAGAAATCTGAGAAGTGCAAGATCAGTTGGCACAAGTAGTACAAGAATTACGTATTTCAGAGGACACTCGCGCCCCAATAGGGAAGAGGGACATAGAAATACGGAACAGCCACAAAATAATAACACAGCGCATTTCGGAAATTATGAAAGAAATTGGCAATGTGCACCGAATTTTGAGATTGAACAGCCGACACGACGTAACAATGACCGACATGCGACTCGCAGACATGATGATTTTGACTATAAGCTGTTCATTACTACACGTAAATTCAAAACATTTAAGAATTCTGGCAACGACATTCATCCACAAGCATGGCTCCATCAATTCTCTCATTGTTTTCCTCCCAACTGGTCGTTAGAACACAGATTAGAATTTATGTGTGGCTACTTAGAGAATGAACCAGCTGTAAGAATGCGATCGGTCATTCACGATTGTCACAGTGAAGGAGACTTTTACCATGCCTTCCTCTCAGCATATTGGTCTCAAGCTTCACAAGACCGAGTAAAACATAGCATCATGATGATGAAACACTTTGAACAATCTGAATTTTCCAGTCTTGTCAAATATTTTGAAGACATGTTGCATAAGAATCAGTATCTTTCAAACCCATACAGCCCCTCAGAACTCATCCGCATTTGCTTAATCAAATTACCTGAACATTTACGACATATCATTTTAGCAGGACGTTGCAAAGAAGACATTGAGGCTTTTCAGGGACTGTTACAAGAACTAGAAATTGACACAGACAATCGCTGGATGCGAAAACAGGAAAACAATCACTACAGGTCACATCCGTCACAATTCCGTGACGACAGAAACAATAACTGGACACGACAAGTCTATTCTTACAATGCAAATCGTGACCAAAACAGACACCACCCATATGACAACCACTGGCAGAGTAATACTAGTTACAGAGAAAGATCGCATTTCCGTAGTAATGAATATGACTGAGACTTCCATAGAAACAGACAATATGGGAACAAAAGCAATTATGATCAAGGGAGACAGAATAACTTCAGACGCTACAGTTCAGCGCGCAGTTACGATTCCGGGAGAAATTCGCCACCACATGACCGACAGACAAGTAACTACAGGAACTACCGACATGACGACAGACGATATAATCATAACGACAGACCTGAATTTCATCAGAACTGGCGGGATTCAAACAGGGCAGGGCCTTCTCGTCAGAGTGAATTTGTAGAAGTTAGGTCTTCTAATCCCAATAACGGCGCGCGCCAACAAAGAGACAGACAATGACTCGCACAGCAGGCAGCCTCGTGCGCCCGCTGGCTCCGAGAAAAATAACATAAGACTCTAGCCTTGAGAAAAATTTTAGCATTCTTTACCGATGTATACAACATGATAATTGCTTTGAAGTTGAAACCCTGTGCACTAGGAAGAGTAAAGGTTTACACCACATTTCACATGTAAAACCATTTATTGAGAGATAATCTGCTTTTTAACTTCGTCTTTGCCATAAAACTTTTCACTTCACATTTCTAGTATGCTTTGTCAGACTTAAGAAACTGTTAACATGCAACAATGTTTGCACTTAAATATCCAGTCTATAACCTAGGGAACATTTTTAAACAGAAATTACGAATGCATTGTTATAGTGAACAGACGTCACAGTGTTATTGTGTTTGTACATTCTTGCTTGTTAGTTGCACGATTACGTAACGACTATAAGGCTCACATACTTAGAACATATACCGGCACTGCTAATGAGATTTTCATGCAACATTTTGGTTTACTTGAAAAGACATTCTTTATTTGAAGTACTTTCTGTGGGATTAAAGATGACTTACCACTTGGTTTCTTTGACAGCTACACAATTATATCACGACGCTACTAATGTGTGACACAATTTACATTGTTGCTTTTGCGGAGTATCTGTTTTGTATCTGCACAGTTTTTCTGTATTATTCTGGAAAGTAAAACATGTTTTAATAGTAACTTTTGTGGTATAGCTACAATGAGACAGCCTTTTCCGTAGCACAACAATACGTTACAGCACAGTAATTTCTTCATCACAACAATAAGCGTAATAACTAAGATATCTATATGCAAAGCATTTCACTTTTGTTTATCATGAGGTAAGTACATTGGCTTCTGCAGAACTTAGCTTTTGGAGGACGATAAATACGACACTTCCACAGAGATTATCTTACAACAACACGCACATTTAGCGCTACAGGACACGCATTTCAGTGATTAATGTTGTACTTAAAACATTTATTTTTAAAGATTTTTGAATTACAAAGAAAGTTTTCCGTGATACATTTCATTCCATTGCTGTAATCTGTAACACCTGAGGGTATAATTACATTAATCCTCAGGGGGGTATACGCCTACTTTGTGTACCATGTGTGTGGCAACCACAAGGAACCCTAGCTAATATGGTATTTGCTTATATAACTTTAGACATCGGTACCATATTTCTCTAACACACAAATTACACAGCTATCTGATCATGTAACTGAGAGACAAACTTTTTTTTATTATATCAGTGACAGATGTTTGCGCAATTACACAGTTGGATAACTTCACACTTATGAAATTGTATTTTGTCTGTCCTTTGTGAAATGCTCATATTTTTTCGGAACCATTGTGATACTATGAGAGCTTTGAATGATATATTTGGTAAGGGAGCATGATTTTAAAGTACGTTTGAGGTAGATGACACTATTGAAATGAGCAGAGAATCTTTTTTAGGTTTTGAAATTATTGGAGGAAGCTACGACGATTTTGAGAATTGACTGAGATGTTATGATATTATTACGACGACGATGTGTACTATGCTGTTGAGATATGTTTATGATCAATAAGATGATGCTACCGTATATGAGGAATAAGAAGTATGTTGGAAACCAAGAATCGTACTTTAAGAGTTATGAAATGTGCGTAAATGCGTGACTGTATCACAATGCTGACGAATATTTTATTTGGACACTTATATTTATAGGATTTTGTTTCTACAGATTTGCAACGCTAATTCTTGACCTGTGAAATATTTTTATGTGAGACTGTCACTGTAGCGGAAACTGCTGTCGTAAATATTTCCGTAAGAAACTTAAGTGACCACCTGCACGTAATGCGTCGTGGGCACCCACCTGGGCGACAGCCGCCCGAAAAAAAAAGCCATTAGCCTTTCAGCGGCACAGGTAGAAAAAAAAAGGGGGGGCCATTATCCGCGCTATTGACATTTCCTTGTCGAAAGCATACTGTGGAGCTCGTAATTTATGATATTTACTGAAATGCTTATGAATTGATGGGAAATATTCTTACATCTGCAAACCTGATAATGACAAGTGTCTTTCTACGAGAGTTGAGAGCTACTGACTTACGAAAAGCCACATAGCTATTGAATGATGTTTTTATGCTTTGGTTTGCGTAATTGCTTATTTCATTTGACATCTGTTTTCCAGCTGTGTTGCAGCATTGGTTTCATAAAATAAAATTAAATGCATTTGCTAATGTGAACACTTTCTGTCAACAGATCTATTAAATAATAATTTTGTGATCCACATTCTTCAAAAAAGGAGCACTTGGAAAGGAAAGAACAATAAGAAGGGACTAGTAACAGTAACTGCATACATAATATTCTTTTCAAGTGCATGGTAATATTTTTTTTACAATAAGTTGTTGTGGTGCACCACTTTAATTACTTAGACATTAAGATGTGATTATACATTTCCCTTATCTGCATTGTTATCTTTAAAGTACTATTTTTCCTGCTTGAGCTATGTCATGTTTAGATATAAGCTGCTGTTTGCCAGCCATAGTGTTACTGAATTTGACTTTGTGTTACTCTGCTAAGCCAGTTTTACTACTCATTTATTTTTCTTGTTGCTGCACATTGGCTCATATTAGTTGTAATGTTGCATTGCTTGGTAATTTAAATTTACTGTAGCTTGCTTTGCAAATTTCCATTTTTTTGTCATTGCTGTTTGTGTTAATTGTTTTGTGCTGCTGCATTGCCTCGTCCCTTAGTTTAGCATCTGAGCTCAGTAGATTTAAGTTAGCTTAAGAGGGGGTAGACTATATATAAGAGAATGAGTTGCGATGAATTGGAAGAAATGCATTGAGAAGTTAAACGAAAAAAGTACAGAAAGCAGGTATAGATAGTACTTTTGGGAATAATGATGAACAAAGGGAGATCTCCATGCAAAATACTGCAGTAAAACAAACCCTGTCCTTTCCCTTTTGTGTTATCCCACTATATGTTTGTGTACCCTTGTGTATTTGTTTTCTTCCTGTCTCTGTGTACTGTTTCATAGAACTTTTTTCTCTTCTAATACTAAGTTACATTCACTATGATGAGGAATACTGTTATCCCCAAATACAATTGGCTTTAATAATGTGTTATTTACTTTGTAAAGATGTTTAGACATTATTTATTCTGTTTTGTGTTAATGCTCATGTGTGAAGTTGATGTTTCGAAAGTTATTCCGATCTTTTATGTATGTACTCATGTCATAATTCCTGTAACATTGATGTATATGTTTATTTCTATTCTGTTGTAAAGCCCCTATTATCTACAAATGTTATCTGTATTATTATGTTTCAATGATGTTTTCTGTATCTTTGTAATTGTATTCTCATGTTATAAAATTGTACTTGACACCAGTTCATCAAATTAAGTAACTTGTGCGTTACATTTCACTGCACACATTTCTGTTGGTCATAGTATATGGACAATATGTGAGAAGTTGGGACTGTTAGTGTTTGCACGTGTGTTACTAATACAGCAAGGGACTGGATAACAGCATTGCTGGTTCTAAGGACAATTCCAAACATTTTGTGAGTGCACAAGTGGTGGTTTATGGACTTGCTATATTCTCCGCAAGACTCTTCGATGGTGAATGTGCACCTGCACAATCGCAACAGATGGTTGCTGGACATTTCTACATGGACTACAGTGGGTGTGCACCTCTGGTGGCCCACCAATACCATCATCTCTACCAGGGCTACAGTGGGTCTACTCTGTGATGACCTACCTACCAATGTTCTTCAAAACGTCGAATAACTCTGCTGTGGGTTTGCTATGTTGTGGCCCATTACCTGTATGCATGTCAAGAGTCAGCACTGTCTTTCCGTTGGAAGGACAACACTACTTCTTAAAGATTGCATGGAAATCCACTACTTCCGTTCCGTGTGCATTTTCTTCTACTGCTCACACTTTGAGAAAAACACTACTATTTTACTGTGATGAATCAGGACTGTCTTTATAGACTGTGAGAAAATTTTAGCTTTTGACCAACATTGTATCAATAAGTGTGTGCATTTGATTTCTTTGTTATTGTAATTATGAAAAATTTTTTCAAATCTGTATTGGCCACTGCCCAAACCAATTTGTAAAATTTTTTTGTGGGGAGCATGGGGGCTATGTAAGTAGGCTGTTTAGGTTTTTTTATTGGTAACGCCACCTCTGTATGAAAATCACTGGCTGTGCTGTGTGCAGTCTGTGGCTAGTTTGCATTGTTGTCTGCCATTGTAGTGTTGGGCAGCGGCAGCTGGATGCGAACAGCGCGTAGCGTTGCGCAGTTGGAGGTGAGCCACCAGCAGTGGTGGATGTGGGGAGAGAGATGGGGGAGTTTTGAAATTTGTCATGAACTGGTATATTTATATATGGTGATGTCAAGGTAAATACATTGTTTGCTCTCTATTAATATCTTTCATTTGCTAACTATCCCTATCAGTAGTTAGTGCCTTCCATAGTTTGAATCTTTTATTTAGCTGGCAGTAGTGGCGCTCGCTGTATTGCAGTAGCTTGAGCAGCGAAGATTTTTGTGAGGTAAGTGATTTGTGAAAGGTATAGTTTAATGTTAGTCAGGGCCATTCTTTTGTAGGGATTCTTGAAAGTCAGATTGCGTTGCGCTAAAAATATTGTGTGTCAGGTTAAGCACAGTCATGTATAATTTGTTAAAAAGGGGATGTTTCACAGTGGACTCTGTCCTGCAGAGGTATTTGTTGTTGTTATCACTATCCTATCACATAATAGGACCTTTTCAGTCCTTCTGATTGAAGCAGTTAGAACCAGTTTAGGAATTCTATAATGCTTTAAAAACGCAGTTGCGACATCTGATTCCCGATTGATGGTGATCTCTGACATCAAGGAATGACGACTTATTGCTGTGCATTGGATCGCAGTTTGAGGGAGCCGTGTTTAGTGATTCTAAATACATTGCAGTGGACTGTCTTGCAGAGGTATTTGTGTTCATTGTTGTTACTATCCCATCACGTGGTAGACCCTTCCCTCCCTCCATTTTCGTCCTGCTGTAATGGAGAGAACCAACCGGCCGCCGTATCATCCTCAGCCCACAGGCGTCACTGGATGTGGATATGGTTGACCATGTGGTCAGCACACCACTCTCCCAGACTTATGTCAGTTAACGAGACAGGAGCCGTTACTTTTCAATCAAGTAGCTCCTCAGTTTGCCTCACAAGGGCTGAGTGCACTCCGCTTGCCAACAGCGCTCGGCAGACGAGATGGTCACCCATCCAAGTGCTAGCCCTGCCCGACAGCACAAACTTTGGTGATCTGATGGGAACCGATGTTACCACTGCGCCAAGTCGTTGGCTTATCAGACCTGTAGTAGTCGGAAATTCCATAACTGTGACAGTACAAATTGACGTAGAAATTTGAAATTCCAATTATCATTTCATACATCATCATTTCTACATCTACATCATCTACATCTATACTCCGCGAGCCACCTTACGGTGTGTGGCGGAGGGTACTTATTGTACCACTATCTGATCCCCCCTTCCCTGTTCCATTCACGAATTGTGCGTGGGAAGAACGACTGCTTGTAAGTCTCCGTATTTGCTCTAATTTCTCGGATCTTTTCGTTGTGATCATTACGCGAGATATATGTGGGCGGTAGTAATATGTTGCCCATCTCTTCCCGGAATGTGCTCTCTCGTAATTTCGATAATAAACCTCTCCGTATTGCGTAACGCCTTTCTTGAAGTGTCCGCCACTGGAGCTTGTTCAGCATCTCCGTAACGCTCTCGCGCTGACTAAATGTCCCCATGACGAATCGCGCTGCTTTTCGCTGGATCATGTCTATCTCTTCTATTAATCCAACCTGGTAAGGGTCCCATACTGATGAGCAGTACTCAAGAATCGGACGAACAAGCGTTTTGTAAGCTACTTCTTTCGTCGATGAGTCACATTTTCTTAGAATTCTTCCTATGAATCTCAACCTGGCGCCTGCTTTTCCCACTATTTGTTTTATGTGATCATTCCACTTCAGATCGCTCCGGATAGTAACTCCTAAGTATTTTACGGTCGTTACCGCTTCCAATGATTTACCACCTATGGCATAATCGTACTGGAATGGATTTCTGCCCCTATGTATGCGCATTATATTACACTTATCTACGTTTAGGGAAAGCTGCCAGCTGTCGCACCATGCATTAATCCTCTGCAGGTCCTCCTGGAGTACGTACGAGTCTTCTGATGTTGCTACTTTCTCGTAGACAACCGTGTCATCTGCAAATAGCCTCACGGAGCTACCGATGTTGTCAACTAAGTCATTTATGTATATTGTAAACAATAAAGGTCCTATCACGCTTCCCTGCGGTACTCCCGAAATTACCTCTACATCTGCAGATTTTGAACCGTTAAGAATGACATGTTGTGTTCTTTCTTCTAGGAAATCCTGAATCCAATCACAAACCTGGTCCGATATTCCGTAAGCTCGTATTTTTTTCACTAAACGTAAGTGCGGAACCGTATCAAATGCCTTCCTGAAGTCCAGGAATACGGCATCAATCTGCTCGCCAGTGTCTACGGCACTGTGAATTTCTTGGGCAAATAGGGCGAGCTGACTTTCACATGATCTCTGTTTGCGGAATCCATGTTGGTTATGATGAAGGAGATTTGTATTATCTAAGAACGTCATAATACGAGAACACAAAACATGTTCCATTATTCTACAACAGATTGACGTAAGCGAAATAGGCCTATAATTATTCGCATCTGATTTATGACCCTTCTTGAAAATGGGAACGACCTGCGCTTTCTTCCAGTCGCTAGGTACTTTACGTTCTTCCAGCGATCTACGATAAATTGCTGATAGAAAGGGGGCAAGTTCTTTAGCATAATCACTGTAGAATCTTAAGGGTATCTCGTCTGGTCCGGATGCTTTTCCGCTACTAAGTGATAGCAGTTGTTTTTCAATTCCGATATCGTTTATTTCAATATTTTCCATTTTGGCGTCCGTGCGACGGCTGAAGTCAGGGACCGTGTTACGATTTTCCGCAGTGAAACAGTTTCGGAACACTGAATTCAGTATTTCTGCCTTTCTTCGGTCGTCCTCTGTTTCGGTGCCATCGTGGTCAACGAGTGACTGAATAGGGGATTTAGATCCGCTTACCGATTTTACATATGACCAAAACTTTTTAGGGTTCTTGTTTAGATTGTTTGCCAATGTTTTATGTTCGAATTCGTTGAATGCTTCTCTCATTGCTCTCTTTACGCTCTTTTTCGCTTCGTTCAGCTTTTCCTTATCAGCTATGATTCGACTACTCTTAAACCTATGATGAAGCTTTCTTTGTTTCCGTAGTACCTTTCGTACATGATTGTTATACCACGGTGGATCTTTCCCCTCGCTTTGGACCTTAGTCGGTACGAACTTATCTAAGGCGTACTGGACGATGTTTCTGAATTTTTTCCATTTTTGTTCCACATCCTCTTCCTCAGAAATGAACGTTTGATGGTGGTCACTCAGATATTCTGCGATTTGTGCCCTATCACTCTTGTTAAGCAAATATATTTTCCTTCCTTTCTTGGCATTTCTTATTACACTTGTAGTCATTGATGCAACCACTGACTTATGATCACTGATACCCTCTTCTACATTCACGGAGTCGAAAAGTTCCGGTCTATTTGTTGCTATGAGGTCTAAAACGTTAGCTTCACGAGTTGGTTCTCTAACTATCTGCTCGAAGTAATTCTCGGACAAGGCAGTCAGGATAATGTCACAAGAGTCTCCGTCCCTGGCTCCAGTTCTGATTGTGTGACTATCCCATTCTATACCTGGTAGATTGAAGTCTCCCCCTATTACAATAGTATGATCACGAAACTTCTTGACGACGTTCTGCAGGTTCTCTCTGAGGCGCTCAACTACTACGGTTGCTGATGCAGGTGGTCTATAGAAGCATCCGACTATCATATCTGACCCACCTTTGATACTTAACTTAACCCAGATTATTTCACATTCGCATTCGCTAATAACTTCACTGGATATTATTGAATTCTTTACTGCTATAAATACTCCTCCACCATTGGCGTTTATCCTATCCTTGCGGTATATATTCCATTCTGTGTCTAGGATTTCGTTACTGTTCACTTCCGGTTTTAACCAACTTTCCGTTCCTAATACTATATGCGCACTATTTCCTTCAATAAGAGATACTAATTCAGGAACCTTGCCCTGGATACTCCTGCAGTTTACCAATATTATGTTAACTTTTCCTGTTTTTGGTCTCTGAGGACGGACGTTCTTTATCAACGATGATAATGTCCTCTCTGGTAAGCCGTCAGGTATTTTATCGTTTCGCCCAAGGGGGGGTCCCTCTAACCTAAAAAAACCCCGTGTGCACGCCACACGTACTCTGCTACCCTAGTAGCTGCTTCCGGTGTGTAGTGCACGCCTGACCTGTCTAGGGGGGCCCTACAGTTCTCCACCCAATAACGGAGGTCGATGAATTTGCAACCATTATAGTCGCAGAGTCGTCTGAGCCTCTGGTTTAGACCCTCCACACGGCTCCAAACCAGAGGACCGCGATCGACTCTGGGCACTATGCTGCAGATATTAAGCTCAGCTTGCACTCCGCGTGCGATGCTGGTTGTCTTCACCAAATCAGCCAGCCGCCGGAAGGAACCAAGGATGGCCTCAGAACCCAAGCGGCAGGCGTCATTCGTTCCGACATGTGCTACTATCTGCAGCCGGTCACACCCAGTGCGTTCAATAGCTGCCGGAAGGGCCTCCTCCACATTACGGACGAGACCCCCCGGCAAGCACACCGAGTGCACACTGGCATTCTTCCCCGACCTACCAGCTATTTTCCTGAGGGGCTCCATAACCCGCCTAACGTTGGAGCTCCCTATAACTAATAGGCCCGCCCTCTGTGACTGTCGGGACCTTGCCGGAGAATCGGCCACTGGCCCAACAGGCGAGGCATCCTGTGGTGGCTCGGAAACGATGTCATCACCACTAGGAAGCACCCCGTACCTGTTGGAAAGGGGTAAGGCAGCTGCCACGCGGCCAGATCCCACCTTCGCCTTTCGGCCAGGCACGCGCGAGCCCACCACTGTCCGCCATTCACCCTGGAGTGATGGCTGACCGGTAAGATGCTCACTGCCGGAAGACGCAGCGACATCAGGGGTTCCATGTGATTCCAAGGCCACCGAAGTAGGCATAGGTCTCACCACAGTTACCCCAACGCCACTACGAGCCGACGCCTGCGCCTCGAGCTCGATGAGCCTAACAGACAAAGCCTCCACCTGCCCCCGAAGAGTGGCCAATTCTCCTTGCGTCCGCTCACAACAACCACAGTCCCTACACATGACTATGTTTACCCTACTCTATACGGTGACAAATTCCCAAGATAATCTTCTGATGAGCTACTCTGATAATCAAGAAACACTCACTGAAATACGAGACGCGAAAACTACGCTAGGTTTTCCCAGAAAAACTATTTAAAAGCTAAGCGCAGCAAATAAGTACAAAAACGCTTTATACAAACAGTACTCGCTGCTGCTGGTGCTCTCGCTCTGGCTGTCACAAGACAACTGCTGATTCAAGTGACTAGTGGCTAACGGCCGCGAAACAAACAAAAGACGGTTTTAGGGCGCTTTCTGTTCTAAACGATCAAGAAAACACTAAGAAATCTAACACGAAAACTACGTAAAGTTTTATCAAGAACTGTTAGTTACTATGCAGAGCAGATAAACACAAATAGAATCCCTTCCTTAGTGGAAGGTCGTAAACAAAATGCAAAATAAACGCTTTATACAAACAGTACTCGCTGCTGCTGGTGTTCTCGCTCTTGCTGTCACAAGACAACTGCTGATTCACCAAGTGACTAGTGGCTAACGGCCGCGAAACAAACAAAAGACGGTTTTAGGGCGCTTTCTGTTCTAAACGATCAAGAAAACACTAAGAAATCTAACACGAAAACTACGTAAAGTTTTATCAAGAACTGTTAGTTACTATGCAGAGCAGATAAACACAAATAGAATCCCTTCCTTAGTGGAAGGTCGTAAACAAAATGCAAAATAAACGCTTTATACAAACAGTACTCGCTGCTGCTGGTGCTCTCGCTCTGGCTGTCACATTTCCAGTCATGATGTCAAATAATAATATGCTTGGATTATTTAATGAATTTTTTTTGTCAAAAGCAATAACACTGTTGTTTATGCATGTAAAATACTGTGCACTGTCGACCTTTTTTATTTTGAATAGTTTTAAACTGTGTGACGCAAATTGCTAAAGCTCCTGTACTAATGATTTAATTAATATTTCCTGTAGCACATTTTATGAAGCAAAATTTGTAACATTTTCAACATGTTATATTCCGCACCAGGTTTGATAACTCCTGAAGCAGTTCGTGAAGTGTACTACAAGAAAGTACACCAGGAAAACTGGGGCGATTTAGAATCCATGGCGGAGTGAAATATCCCATGCTAGTTCCTATGCCGTCTGCAAAGCAAACTACATCTCACTGTCTCTTTTTCTTTCTTTGTAGGCAGTGATCCTTTTTAAATCGTAATTCAAGTCAGCTCCTACTAATTTTGTGACATTATCAATTTGTGTATGCACAAAGTAACTATTTCATCCACCTTATACTACCTACACCATGATCATGTGGCTGGAAATTAACTATTTGTTATCTTCAGCAATATTTCAGGATCGATTCCCAGTCTTGTATTTGCTTTGAAAAGAAGACATCTCTTGAGGGTTTTGGTATCCGACAGGTTGGTTCTCACATGCAGAAACAGGAACGTGACTACTTGAGATGGCAGCCGACAGCTGACAGGCGATGGTGGGGCGACAAGCCCAGTGGTGCTTCCAAGCCCCCTCAGTGCACCCCGACTCTTGGCAGCCCGCAGGTGTTGCAAGATGCAAGATCTGGGATGGTGTAATTATGTGTTTACTTATGCACTTGGAGTGAAAAAGCGCCACAGTTGTTTAAATGCTCCTTATACGTCCTTGTAGTGTTTATATGAAGAATATTCCACACATTGTCAAAATTGTTTAAACAATATTCGATACAGTGCAATTGACTTCTCGCGAAATGGCTGATCATCTGAGTCCTGTTCCCACTATTTTCTATGTCAGGGAGGGGAGAGGAAGAGTTTAGGGGGTTTTCCAGAAGGGGAGGGGTTAATTAATTGTTTTAATTAAAAGTCCATCAAACTAATACAAAAAATGTGCTTGTATCATGAGGGGAGTTCCAAGATTGGTCGGGTGGGAAGTAGGGGGATGAGGAGGAAGAGGGTGAGGGGTAGGCATGAAATGAAAAACCACTTAACAGAACAACATGTTGAGGACCTGTCAATCAAAAGGATGTATTATCCTTATGGGGTCATAATCCTCTTAGCAGAAAAATAGGTTAAGGGCTTGTCAGTCAAAAAGAGCAGCAGGTTTACCCCTGAATGTGTACTTGCCACTGATGTAAGCAAACTGCTATTTGAGGTGATACCTCTGTTGCACCACTACTCATATGATCTATGCTATCCTAGATCATATGAGGCTTTTCAACTGATGCCATGGTCATTGTATTCTCCGGGTCTGTCAACCATTGAAAAGTATGGTCATGGGTTCCCGAGAACTGACATGCCACAAACAGCAAACCAGTATGGCTGATGAACTCTGGCATAGAGTTGAAGGAGCGTGGAACGAAGGACTCCTATCTGTCATCCAAGCCCAGTTAGACTCTATGCCCAGTCAGTGTGGAGTCGTTGTCGCTGCCAGAACGCACAGCTCTGTGTATTAAATTTCAATCCTGTGTACTTCCAAATAACCTATAAACTGAACCATGTATCTTCCTTAGTATAGTATGTATGCGCTATAATATGCTCCAAGACCGAGAAAGGAAGCACTACGAAAGAATTATCCGAATGGGATGGAAATCTATACATGTGATGTACATGTACAGACAAACAAATACGTACAGTTAGAGAAAAAGTTGAAGATTTGTTCGAAAGAGCTTCAAAAATTGAACAAGTTAATAACGCGTTGGTCCACCTTTGGCTCTTATGCAGTCAGTTATTTGGTTTTCATATATTTGTTGGATGGCCTCGAGAGGGATATCATTCCAAAATCTGTCCAGTCAGCGCGTGAGATTGTCAAAATCCCGAGGTGGTTGCAGGGCCCTTCCCAACGTTCTCAGTTGGGGAGAGAACCGGCGATCTCGCTGGCCAAGAGAGGGTTTAGCAAGCACGAAGACAAGCAGTGGGATCTCTCACCATGTGCAAAAGGACATTGTGTTGCTGAAATGTGCCGTGAAGGGCAACAAAAGTGGTGTAAAATATCGCTGACGTACCGCTGTGCTGTAAGGATGACGCGGATGACAACCAAACGGGCCTTGCTATGAAATCAAATAACACTGCAGACCACCACTCTGGTGCGTCCTCAAACACGTCTTCGCAGGTCATCGAGGCCTGGAATAACATTGACGACTAGAACTGTCTTCAGTGGTGACTCGCCCTTCGAACTGAGCCCCGCCAATTGGACAGAATCTAAGCAGGATATCCCTCAGGACATCCAAGAATTCTATCAATTTATGCCAAACTAAATAATTACTTCCACAAGTGCCAGAGGTGGACCAATGCAATACTGACTTGCTCAATTTGTGATTTTCTTTTTCTTTAAAAATTAACAAAATTTTCTGAAATCATAATCACATCTTTATCTGTATATGTACGTCACGTCTTCCGCATTCTGACCCACTCGGATAATTCGTACGTGGTGCGTCGTTTCTGCTTTTTTTCCCTAGAATATAAAATCCTTGTTGATGTTTAAAATATAATCGTACGCCGTGATGTAGCGGCACAGAGCAGTTCCGCCCCGACTCTTAATTTGGCACCAACGTGGTAGCATATTACTCGCATTGACAGGAGGACACTGGTATAAAGGACATAGCCCGGGCCAGCGCCACACGGAATCAAAATGTTGGAGGCGGAGTGACAGCCAGCCTATTGGGGAGCAGCGGTTGAGCTTAGTCTGGAAACGTACTCAGGAGGAGTTGAGTGACAGCTGGTACCAGTCGACACCGAATGTTTTGCTGGTTCCCGGGAAGACTGTTCCCAAAGTTAACGAACTTGGCTTGATCATTCCTTTGTGCCCTGTACAAAGAATTGCTCAAGGAAGCTTTCAACAGTACAGTTAGCGAGCTTTGATACCTGTTACTGATTTCCTGGCTTACCACGGCGGATGTGTTTGGTGGTATGCTGGTTGTATTGTGTAATTGTGCGGCTGGTTTCTGTTTACTATGGGCGATTGCAGACGTCTACGCCTACTTTGATTAGTTGAATTGTTACTGCATGTGGGAAGGACTTTGGGCAGATCCATATTTATGCTGATAAAACAGTGTTCTTAGATTCTCAAGTTTTGAGTCTGCTTCCATGATATTTATCAGAATTGAGGTTTAGCTTCCTTAAGCACCTGAATAAGAGTTTTGAATATTAATGACTTACTGTATAATTCCTTTTGAATTGTGAGACTTGTAACATACACTGCGGAAAAGAAATGCAGGACTGCCAATGACTTGTTTCGTGGCAATATGGTATGAAAAGTGCGTACTGAAGGGTTGCAGTGCTAGTGATTAATTTTCGACTGCCATCGACTGTCAGATGACACTCTGGAGGTCTGTCTATGCGCCTTCTGTTTTAACTTTCCGGGCATCAACTGTGACGAGTTTAGATATGAACAGAGGGTGCAACATTCATTCCATGATGCAACCATGTCCCGCCGTCGAAGTAACCCTAGATTACTAAAGCCTCGTAAAATTTACGATTTCTGTAGGATGTAAAACAGGACATTTAATTTAGTGACTAACTTTCTAATGGAGACCTAATAACTGTAATTAATTCATGCATATATTTTGACTAAAGTTCAGTCTTGATCACTTCATGTATGTTTTAATGATACAGGTAACCGGTTTCGGTTCTTTCTACAAAACCATCATCAGACCTGTGGATAAATTTTAAGAAATACTAGATACCAATCTTTAAATAAGATGAAAGTGTCTAATGATGTCAAAATTTAACAAGAGAAAATAAAATTAATTATACCCATGGCTCGCTTAGGATGGTAGGCGGAGCTCTCCTCGCTGCTACGCAGACGATGGCGTCATATTATGAACGCTGATTGGTAGTTGTGAAGTAGTGTGACAGGAAGTAGGCGGAGCCTCTGCATATTTAAGCTCGTGCTCAGCACTCATAACCATCAGTTGACTGCGTAGCAGCGAGGAGAGCTCCGCCTACCACCCTAAGGGAGCCATGGGTATAATTAATTTTATTTTATCTTGTTAAATTTTGACATCATTAGACACTTTCATCTTATTTAAAGATTGGTATCTAGTATTTATTAAAATTTATCCACAGGTCTGATGATGGTTTTGTAGAAAGAACCGAAACCGGTTACCTGTATCATTAAAACATACATGACGTGATCAAGACTGAACTTTAGTCAAAATATAACAATTAATTGATCACTGCTTTCCAAAAATGTTTACCATAATTCATGCATAATCTGTAAATTATGATTTCGTCTTAATAAAATATGGAGTAGTAAACCTTAGGACGCTTTAGTAGCACTGTAACAGTTCTCTCGCTTTCGACATGGACTGTGCGAAAACCTGAGAGAGTCGAAGCATTTGAGATGTAGTGCTACAGAAGAATATTGAAAATTAGGTGGACTGACAAGGAAAGGAGTGAGGAGGTACTCCACAGAATCGGCGAGAAAAGGAATATATGGAAAACACTGACAAGAAGAAAGGTCAGGATAGTCCGGCATCTGTTAAGACATCACGGAATAACTTACATGATAGCAGAGGGAGCTGTAGAGGATGAAAACTGTAGAGTAACTCAGGGATTGGGATACACCCAACAAATAATTGGGGAAATGAGGATGTTGGTTGCAAGTGCTACTTCGTGATGATGAGGTCAGAACAGGAGAGTAACTCGTGGCGGGCTACATCAAACGAATCAAAGGAAAGGAAAAAGAAAAATAATAAAAAAAGAATGTTCTAGTCTAAAGCTGGAGAGGAATCATTAGGATGGCTGGAGGGACTGGTGACATGCTGATCACATATCCAACGATCATAGACCACTTGTCTCCTCGTACTGTCTTGTAGGCAGGAATCGGAAGTGGCATGCGACATAATTCCTGACCGGTATTCAGGGGTGATTCCATATTAGTCTCTGGTCGTTATATACACTTTTTATTTATATACTTTTCTTACCGCCTTATGCTTTCTCAAAGCCACCGGAGCGCATTCAGTATTGCGGTGGGCAGTGATTATGATTATGCTTTACCACACAGGTAAGATAAAAAAATTCCGTCTTTTGCAGCTGAATTTTTTGTTGAGTGTCTACCAAACATATTTCACACGAGCAGACGAGAGATGATTGTTAGACACGAACAAAACATTAATTGCAGAAGAATGAATTTTTTTATCTTATCTGTATGGTGATGAGTCGTAGCGTCAGTAGATTAAGGAAAGTCAAACCTGCGTTTCTGGCATTTGTAGACTTAGAGAAAGCTTATGACAACGTTGACTGCAATACTCTAAAATTCTGAAGGTGGCAGGGGCAAAATACAGGGAGCGAAAGGCTATTCACAATTTGTACAGAAACCAGATGGCAGTTGTAAGAGTCGAGGGGCATGAAAGGGAAGCAGCGGTTGGGAAGGGAGTGAGACAGGGTTGTAGCCTAGCCCCGATGTTATTCAATCTGTATATTGAACAAGCAGTAAAAGGAACACAAGAAAAATTCGAAGTAGGCCTTAAAATCCATGGAGAAGAAATAAAAACTTTGAGGTTCGCCGATGACAGTGTAATTCTGTCAAAGACAGCAAAGGACGGGAAGAGCAGCTGAACGTAATGGACGGTGTCTTGAAAGGAGGATATAAGATGAACATCAACAAAAGCAAAACGAGGATAATGAAATGTAGTCGAATTAAATCGCGCGATGCTGCGGGAATTAGATTAGGAAATGAGACGCTTAAAGTAGTACATGAGTTTTGCTATTTGGGGAGCAAAATGACTGATGATGGTCGAAGTAGAGAGGATAAAAAATGTAGACTGGCAATGGCAAGGAAAGCGTTTCTGAAAAAGAGTATAGATTTAAGTGTCAGGAAGTCGTTGCTGAAAGTATTTGTATGGAGTGCAGCCATGTATGGAAGTGAAACGTGGACGATAAATAGTTTAGACAAGGAGAAAAGAAGCTTTCGAAATGTGGTGCTACAGAAGAATGCTGAAGATTAGATGGGTAGAACGCATAACTAATGAGGGGGTATTGAACAGAATTGGAGAAAGAGAAGTTTGCGGCACAACTTGACTAGAAGAAGGGATCAGTTGATAGGGCATATTCTGAGGCATCAAGGGATCACAAATTTAGTATTGGAGGGCAGCGTGGAGGGAGAAATCGTGGGGGGAGACCAGGAGATGAATACACTAAACAGATTCAGAAGGATGTAGGTTGCAGTAGGTACAGGGAGATGAAGAAGCTTGCACAGGATAGAGTAGCATGGAGAGCTGCATCATACCAGTCTCTGGACTGAAGACCACAACATCGGTATGGTAAAGCACAATCCTGGGCAACTGAGGAAAAATAAAATCAAGTATTAACAATATTAGTGGCGATTACGATTTCGTTCATCATTGTATGTGACTGCAGTGTGTTTTATCGAATGGCTAGTTGTTAACCGCAGTTGCACTTGCATATTAATAGTCTTGTTATCACGAGTGGTTGTAAGTAAGCTGGTAACATCTAGGTGTATAGTGGCGTAGACATGTACATGTGTATGTGTGATGTATATAGTGCCAATACATAGGTACATAATGAATTCGTTTCTGTTATTTTGTTGTATGTTCAATCTTAGTTAAAAATATTAAAAAGTACAAAACCAATTTCTTATCAGTTATTTACTGCACTAGATTAATACAGTTCTATAAAAAATGTTGTTTCCATAGGCTTCTTTTATAAGAACAGGAAGATTTTGTGGTCTGCGTACACATGAACACGCCACATACACCTGGCCATCAGAAGAACACAGTTTTTCTAAAAGCACCAAAGCAACTTTGCTTACTTAATTTGCTAACACTTTCTTATAAAAAAATATATATTCACAGGACAAAAGGTCATGAAACAGAAACACAACAAACTGCTTATCAACTGCTTAATTTGTGACTATATTTTCAAAATTAAATGTAATGCAAAACTGAAAATTACAAAACATCTATTCCCTACTAAAAAACGTATGCCTGTTTCAAGGAATTAAGCTTGTTATGAGAACAATATGTGAACTTTCTAAAATTATTAAAAGGCGAACTGACAAAGAAACAAAGTAAATAATTTGTAGCTTGCTTCAGCGCAAATTTTAGAATATTTGTACATGCAATAGCATCAGCTACCCTCGCATGTCTGCCTATTTGGGTAACCACGTAAGCACATTTCATGATGTGCGCCCTTCCTCCCCATCCCTCTCCATAACCCAACTTCCACAGAGCACAACGATGTGACATACTTGTGATGAGAAGCGGGCTGGAGTGTGCATCTATGCATTGTGATATTGGAGTACATATACAGGTACGTTATATAGGTTACTTATAATTAAAGTGACGGAGTTCTGAGTGCTGTAGTGCGAGATGTGTACATTACAGGACGCTGAAACATCATAGGTATGTTCATTAGTTTCGCTTTCTGTCACAAGGTGGAAATATGACGCTGTAAGCAATCAGAAAATGATTTGGGTGCAGGAAAAGGGAGAGGAATGATCAAACACGTGATAATGGTGGTTCTGGCAGTTTTATTGGTATATGGTCACAAGTTACAACATGAACTGAGTGTGGTCTCCCTAATCGCCAATATGCAGCATCTGTAACATGGTGTGGTTGACTGTCGCTCGCAGCATATCCAGTTTAATGCGGGGTGATATGTCATCGTATGCGTTCCTTCAGCGTCCCGGATACATCCCTGATAGAGATAATGTTTTAGATAACACCACAACACAAGCCACATGAATATGGGTTGCTAAGGGCCCCCATCTTGAAATTGTCTGTAGAAGATGTGGTCATGACGAAAGGTTTCTGGGAGCAAATCTTTCACCTGTCAGGTCACATGTGGTGTTGCCTCATTTTGGATAAAATCAATGCTTTGGACACAGTTGCTTTCTTGCAAAGCTGCAATTACATGCGACACAAGGAGGTCCTTATAACTTGCAGACGTCACTGTACACCTAACAGGCCCATGAGGTGCCATCTCGTCGAAGAAAAATGGACAGTTGCTTGCGAAACCATCCCACAAGGTCACGTAAGCTGAGTGCAGTGGATGTTTTGCTTAATATGTGGCGGAATAGAACCCCATATGTGACAGTTCTGTGCTTTCAAGACGTTGTGAAGAGTAAAATATGCCTCATCTGTCCAAGGAATAATCCCCGATCACATGTCATCTCCCATGCATGCCACAAAGGGAAAGTCACGGCCTTGCAACCTGCCTTGGGGCTTTATGTGGCGTGCATTCTGAATCTTGTAGGGATACCATAATGAAATGCACACAGCTGGGGCACAGGCTGAAGAATCTGAGGCGTTAGCTGCATGGTCAGCTGTACCAACGGCAAATTCATCAACACCTGCCATGGGAATGAGCCACATCCTTCTCCCTGTTACAGCACCTAATTGACCTGTTTCGTCAAATTTCTTGATCATTTTCCTTAGCCCGTCTATTGACATTGGGCTTCTTCACAGTTGTTTCTATCGGTGATAATCCCGCAATACAGCTCTGATACTGGTGACGTTCTTATAAAACGATTTTACCAGCAGCGCAGGGTCTTTCTTCTGAATAGCTATCGGTTTTCCTACAGGAAACTTCAACCTTCTTAACCTTTACACCAACAGCCACTTCACAGAAGGAATTAACATGCATCGCTAATCGACAAAAGCATACAGACTGAAAACAGAAAACAATTCACGTTCTGCTACTGATGAAAGAACGTTAAAATATTATATTTGTCAGCATATTTCGATTAATGAACGTACCTGCAATATTTCAGCGTCCTGAGACATATAGAGCCTGCACTGCGGCACTGCGGAACATCGTCAGTGTAACCACCTGACACAATGCGCACGTTATATAATAAATTTTATAATTTTTAAAATTGTTTATGTTTGCTGATATAGGGATATCCCATTTAGGGATCGACTACATTTTTTTTTCTTTTTCTTTTTCTTTTTATTTTTTCAAAGTAGTTGCAAGTAGGCTGTTTAGGTTCTTATATTGGTAACGCCACGTAGCGCTCTGTATGAAAATCACTGGCTGTGCTGTGTGCAGTCTGTGGCTAGTTTGCATTGCTGTCTGCCATTGTAGTGTTGGGCAGCTTGATGTTAACAGCGCGTAGCGTTGCGCAGTAGGAGGCGAGCCGCCAGCAGTGGTGGATGTGGTCAAGTGAGATGGCGGATTTTTGAGAATGGATAATCTGGACGTGTGTCCATCAGAAACAGTACATTTGTAAGAATGGATGTCATGAACTGCTATATATATTATGAGTATTAGGGTAAATACATTGTTTGTTCTCTATCAAAATCTTTCATTTGCTAACTATGCCTATCGGTAGTTAGTGCCTTAGTTTGAATCTTTTATTTAGCTGGCAGTAGTGGCGCACGCTGTATTGCAGTAGTTCGAGTAACGAAGATTTTTGTGAGGTAAGTGATTTGTGAAACGTATAGGTTAATTCAGTCAGGGCCATTTTTTGTAGGGATTTTTGAAAGTCAGATAGCGTTGCGCTAAAAATATTGTGTGTCAGTTTAAGCACAGTCATGTATAATTTTTCTAAGGGGACGTTTCATATAGTCTATATACTTTTTCAGGGTTCATGCTATCACCATGCCGGATTTCGTCACAATCGGTTCCGCAGTTTAGTCCTGAAAACGTAGCAGACAGAGTAACTTTAGCATTTATACGAAGTATGTTGAGAAAGAATGTGTGATTTTTGTATTTTTTGTTGTTTTTTTCTTGGGGGGGAGGGGGGGCGGGGAAGCCTATTGAAAAAAAAGCAGATACTTGTTTATTTTTCCACGTAATCGCAATCCCGGTTAATACATGTGGTGAGCCATGCCGCAAGCTTCTTTATGCCCTCTTCGAAGAACAGTCCCACCAGCTCCTTCCACCACTTCAGAACCTCTGTCTACACCTGCTCCTCAGTTGAAAATGTAATTCCACTCATGACCGCCTTCAGGGAGGTGAAAAGGTGCCAACCAGAAGACACCAAGTCAGGGAAATGCGGGGGCGGTACAAAATCCAACCAAATGAGTCCAAGAGCGCCTTGATGGCTAAGGCAGTGTGAGGAACGGCGTTGTCGTGCAACAAGCGCACACTCCTCTAGTCAGCATGCCACCCCTTTTGTTTCGAATACTCCTTTTGAGTTTTTGTAGGGTCTCACAAAATCGTTGGGCATTGGTGGTCTCCCCCTGAGGCAGAAATTCGACGAAAATGACGAGGCCATAATTTTTTCCCCTAAAATTGTGGTATTTTTTGGCAGGTAGGAAATTGGTGTGACGCCATTGCGACGACTCTTTTTGCCTCTGGCGTGTAATGAGCCAACCTTGTTTCATCTGTACTCACACTAGAGGTCAGAAAATTTTCACCTTTCAGTTCAAGTCACTCAAGCAACTCGTGGTAGTTACTGAGCCGAGTTTTCTTGTGCTGCTCTGTCAGCTGTTTTGAGTCCCATATTGCGGGCAGTTTCTGTTATTCCAGCGTTTCTGATAGTGTCTCGTGTAAGAGAGTTCTAGAGAGCTGTGAAGACCTCACAGAAATTTCACTCACCTTAAATCGGGGGTCCTCACGCACGTTTTCTTCGATTTTTTTGCTCCAACTAATTAAAAATGAAAAGTGTTGCACTCCTCTGGTCGTCGTAAAAATTGTTCTGCCTCCACTAACTCCCTACACCACTTAAAGACCGTCGTTCTGTTCGTAACACCTTCGCCGTAAAGCACTTTTATTCGCGAAAAGCCGGCCTCTGTGGCCGAGGGGTTCTAGACGCTTCAGTCCGGAACCGCGCTGCTGCTACGGTCGCAGGTTCGAATCCTGCCTCGGGCACGGATGTGTGTGATGTCCTTAGGTTAGTTACGTTTAAGTAGTTCTAAGTCTCGGGGACTGAGGACCTCAGACGTTAAGTCCCATAGCGCTTAGAGCCATTTTATTCACGAAAAAAATTCGGTAGGTGTTATTCCTTCCACGAGCAGGAAGCAGATCACAGCACGTGGCTCGCAAAAGGCGGGAGTTCTTGCTGACATATTTCACGAAACTGGGCGCAACAACGTGAGTTCACATACTGTTGTGTTCTTGCAGTTCTCGCTCTGGTCAGGGTATCCCTGCTCTAACACTCAGTGTTGCCAACACTCAAAAAACAATAAAAACTGCAGCGTCTCATGGTCACAATACACTTACTTTTTGACACGCCACGTAGTATTAGTATGAATGGTAGAGGTTGGCTGGCATGAGATATCGCCCTCGCCCCCCCCCCCCACCCCTTCCCCGGCCCCATAGACTGGTAGCCAGTAAGGAACGCCGCACGGCTCCACTAGGCGGCACGTGCAGCCTCAGAGGAGAAGCGTGCTGCGCGTGTCTGCGCCTGCCAGAGCCACTGTGGGCAGGCACCGCACAGCACAGTAACAGGGAAGGGCAGAACATGACACGCGACGTTTGTTATCGGCGCGGAAAGCCCCGGGGCTGGCGCGGCGGCACGTGCTGGCTGATGCGTCGGGGTGGCATCGCTACGCCACGCCACGCCTCACTGCTGCAGCTCACCCACCGCCCTCTGTCCTCCCACACCACTGTCCATCTGCCACTGCAACAACTCACTCTCGCATTGTATGCAGCACTCTGAAAAGCAGGGGGTAGGCTGACGACGTGACTAGGAAAGGGCACTCACGTTCGAGGCATGGAATAAGCATTTGGAATAAATAGATCCCTGTCCATCTGCCACTGCACAAACTCACTCTCGCATTGTATGCAGCACTGTGAAAAGCAGGGGGTAGGCAGACGACGTGACTAGGAAATGGCACTCACGTTCGAGGCATGGAATAAGCATTTGGAATAAATAGATCATTGACACAATTTTCAGTTCTGAGCTAGGGAACTCAATGAATCATCTCTGTGAAACCTATTTCAGCACTACACTGCTCTCATGTTGTTTGTTATTGTGGTGTTCAGTCCTGAGATTGGTTTGATGCAGCTCTCCATGCTGCCCTCTCCTGTGCAAGCTTCTTCATCTCCCAGTACTTACTGCAACGTACATCCTTCTGAATCTGCTTAGTGTATTCATCTCTTGGACTCCTTCTACGATTTTTACCCTTCACGCTACCCTCCAATACTAAATTGGTGATCCCTTGATGTCTCAGAACATTTCCTACCAACCGTTCCCTTCTTCTTGTCAGGTTGTGCCACAAACTCATCTTCTCCCCAATTCTATTCAATACCTCCTCATTGGTAATGTGATCTGTCCATCTAATCTTCAGCATTCTTCTGTAGCACCACATTTCGAAAGCTTCTATTCTCTTCTTCTCCAAACTATTTATCGTCCATGTTTCACTTCCATACATGAATACACTCCATACAAATACTTTCAGAAACGACTTCCTGATACTTAAATCTATACTTGATGTTAACAAATTTCTCTTCTTCAGAAACGTTTTCCTTGCCATTGCCAGTCTACATTTTATATCATCTATGACCCTCATCACTTATTTTGCTCCTCTAATAGCAAAACTCCTTTACTACTTTAAGTGTCTCATTTCCTAATCTAATTCCCTCAGCATCACCCGACTTAATTCGACTTCATTTCATTTCCTCGTTTTGCTTTTGTTGATGTCCATCTTATATCCTCCTTTCAAGACACTGTCCATTCCGTTCAACTGCTCTTCCTAGTCCTTTGCTGTCTCTGACAGAATTACAATGTCATCGAGGAACCTTAAAGTTTTTATTTCTTCTCCATGGATTTTAATACCTTTTCCAAATTTTTCTTTTGTTTCCTTTACTGCTTGCTCAATATACAGATTGAATAACATCGGGGAGAGGCTACAACCCTGTCTCACTCCCTTCCCAACCACTGCTTCCTTTTCATGCCCCTCGACTCTTATAACTGCCATCTGGTTTCTGTACAAATTATAAATAGCCTTTCGCTCCCTGTATTTTACCCCTGCCACCTTCAGAATTTGAAAGAGAGTATTCCAGTCAACATTGTCAAAAGCTTTCTCTAAGTCTACAAATGCCAGAAACGTAGAGTTACCTTTCCTTAATCTTTCTTCTAAGGTAAGTAGTAAGGTCAGTATTGCCTCACGTGTTCCAGTATTTCTACGGAATCCAAGCTGACCTTCCCCGAGGTCGGCTTCTACCAGTTTTTACATTCGTCTGTAAAGAATTCGTGTTAGTATGTTGCAGGTGTGACTTATTAAACTGATAGTTCGGTAATTTTCACATCTGTCATCTCTCATGTTACTAATAATTTAATATCCCTGAACATGTGGAAGTTATTGTAGGTAAAATTTTCTAGGTTGTTAGGCTGCTTGGTCTGAAGAATTGGGGCTGTTTTGTAAAATTATTTCGGCTACTATTGGTGGACCATCGTTTTTGGATAGATAGCGAAAGAAGAAAAGCAAGAGAGGGGATTTTTCATTTTTTCTTTTGAGTCCTCTTCTGAGCCAACCTCTTCGTCTCAGAGTAGCACTTACAACTCACCTCCTCAGTTATTTGCTGGATGTATTCCAGTACTGTTTTCCTATAGAGTTTTTACTCTCTGCAACTCCCTCTAGTACCATTGATGTCTTAAACGATGTCCTTTCTTCCTGGTCCTTCTTCTTGTCAGTGTATTCGATATATTCCTTTCCTCGACTATCCTACGCAGAACCACCTCATTCCTTACCATATCAATCCACCTAATTTTCAAAATTTCTCTGTAGCACCACAACTCAAATGCTTCGATCCTCGTCTGCTACGATCTGCCCGCAGTCCATGTTTCGCTACCATAAAATTCTGTGCTCCAAAAGTACATTCTCAGAAATTTCTTCCTCAGATAAGGCCTATGTTCGGTGCTAGTAGACTTCTCTTGGTCAGGAATGCCCTTTTTGCCACTGCTAACATGCGTTTATGCGTCCTCTTTGTTCAATCGGTCATGGGTTATTTTGCTGCTTAGGCAGCACAGTTGCTTAACTTCATCTACTTCGCGACCACCAATTCTGATATTAGTTTTCTCACTGTTCTCGTTTCTGTTACTTGTCATTCTTGCTACTTATCAAAATACACTTCCTTCATGTCAGGCAGCCTCGAAACTGAAAGCTGATAGCCGTCTTTACTATTGAAATTATATTCGTTCTTAGAAATCGAAACCACTACCCGAACACAGCTTTTATAAATGTTGCTTCCTCGGATAACACAAGAACGTTCTTCAAATCATGGTCGCAATTTTCCTTGTGAAAGATTCAAAGTATATTGAAAATACAAACGACAACCTTCTTGGAAGCATCGGCGTAAAATCTTCAGTTATTTACGTCCCAGTAGGGGATAGTATGTAGACAATAGAGAAGAAAGTTGTTCCATAGGTGTGTGACCTAATCGAGCTGTCTATACATATTCTTGTGAGCTCCGTTATGCGGATGACATTCGATATACAACTACACAGCAAGGAAGGGTTTTGTAGATTCCACAATTTCTCAAATAAAATTCCACTCTCCCTCAAGTTCTCGTGCTTAATGATATCTTATACGCTATCCACAATGGCGATGTACTTCTGCCTGGGGCGAACAGTAACGTTGCACCAGTCGAAGTTCGAACAGCTACGCCCTCAGGAAAGCCGTTGCAGCACGACCGAACCATTGGTTATTTTCTCGTTTCAAGTGCCTTATAACGCAGAAGAATCTTAATGAAATTTACACCGGGTGCCTAAGTCAACTCATTTCTCTCACATACAGATGACATTACATACTAGAAAACAGTACGCAGTTTCATAAGTACGTACGTAACATATCTGCAACAAAACTGCAAGTTTCTGAAGAAAATTTTTTACGAGGAACAGAAAAAGTTGCCAGAAGAAACATTTTTAAGCTTACTTTTGAAGTTTGCATCTCTATCTGCCGTGTGCTCAATACCATCTGATAAGTGATGAACGATTGTGGTTTATATAGTAACTGAAACTTACCCGATCGGCTGATATGGACCAAGGTGACTCACATCGGCCGCATACTGGACTGACGTGATTCGTAAGTCGAGATGTATCCAGTATCCGTCAATGACAGGAATTTCATATTCCTGTGTTCCGGCGTTAGAGTTTGTGATGCTAGCCACCGGTTCTTCAACAACGGATTCTGTTGCCAGCGTTCCCCTGTGTTCTACTGGTTGCTCCTCGTTAAGTACAATCAAATTATCTGTTTCATTTGCGTCCATCATGTTGCCTGTTTTACTGATTAATGCAAATTTAAAAATTTTGTGGCTTATTTCCACTACTTACTCCTACCGTGCATGAGCTACTGCATTCGTAGCGGAAGGGTTTAGCTCGCTACGAATCTGCACAATGCAGAATACGTGCCAAGAACAATACCTGATTCATGTTGTGCTGTCACCAGTGTTGCCACGTGTAACCGTGTAACCCCCCCTCCCCCTTCCTAATCGGCCGACTGGTTTTGCGATATAGCCGACCGTGATTGCATATGCCTAATTAAATTTTACAGTGAGTAAGGCTGTCGTTATCGAAGGAAAATAACACCAGTTAGTTGGAGGAAAGTGTAAAAAATGGTTCAAACTGCTCTGAGCACTACGCGACTTAGCTTCTGAGGTCATCAGTCGCTTAGAACTAATTAAACCTAACTAACCTAAGAACATCACACACATCCATGCCCGAGGCAGGATTCGAACCTGCGACCGGAGCGGTCGCTCGGTTCCAGACTGTAGCGCCTGGAATCGCACGGCCACTCCGGCCGGTCTAGGCGCTACAGTCTGGAACCGAGCGACCGCTCCGGTCGCAGGTTCGAATCCTGCCTCGGGCATGGGTGTGTGTGATGTCCTTAGGTTAGTTAGGTTTAATTAGTTCTAAGTTCTAAGCGACTGATGACCTCAGAAGTTAAGTCGCATAGTGCTCAGAGCCATTTGAACTTTGAACTTTGCAGTGCCTAGAACCGCACGACCACTCCGGCCGGCGGGAAAGTGTACAACAGACTCTTCTGAAGGACGAATCTGTTACAAACTTAAGCTAAGTACTGATGATAATTTTGAAATAGATGTAATATAGTGCAATTGCTCACGATCCGCACAAGGGGAAAAGGGTGCCCTGATAACACAAAGAAAACAGCGATTAGCTAAAAAGAAGGCATAATCAAACGGTCGCCAACCCACTAGGGCAATGAATCTCCAGAATCTTGAGAAAGGCAACGGCAAAGAAATTTAATCAAATAATCACTGGCGTGGCAACATGAAGGTTGTCATGTTTTTCCGTAGCACAACAGTTCACGAGAAAATAAATGAATCAGAAAGCACTGAGTTGCAGTTACTTATTCTGAAATACTAAATTTTGAAAGTAAATTTAAATGGATTACTGGTTGAAGGAATGACTGGCTTAACTTAAGCTCTGTTATGTAAAAAAAGTGGCTTTCATTATCTTCATTATAACGTAATGGAAAACGTAGAAAAAGGCAAGTAATTCACTTGATTATTCAAAGACTGTACTGAATTTACTTTAAGCAAATGAGCAGTTGGTTTTACTTTTAAAATAACAACAATAAAATACATATCAACCCAGCAGAAACCACTCGCTAAGCTAAGTACAGAATAAATGAAATTGCGCACTCTTAATTTGGGTTGTATCCTTAGTTATTAGTTTTGCCACTGAACTTTAGTTCAAGCAGCCTCTGTTATGCAATACGAGAATGAACAGTTACTGTGGCAGAAATTTTTGACTGAAACTGGCAGTAATAAGTTAATCATTTTTCGTATTCTTAGGACACTTGGTGATTGCGTGGATAGGAAAGAGAACCCTGCTTGGTAAAAATGTCTGAGGACAATGACAACACAGGTGTCCTATAAGTTTTAACTACTGCAAGTTACTATTCAAGTTATTCATACTTTGAGAAAGAACTGCTGCTGGGAAAAGCCTCTACATTACTATGTTTGTCAGTTAACCGGCCTCTGATGATGTAGCCGTGCGGATAACGAAGAATGTAGCCGACGACAATGCTGAGCTGCCGTTGTTACTGCTGCTGTTCGATGAGAAGAACCCCGAGCCCTCTCCAGAGCCACGGATAGTTATGTGACAGGCAACAGCTGGGATTTCAAGTTCCTCTGCCTGTCCACTCCTACCGTGCTCTCAATACGCGCGGGATAACAGATCATGCGCGTCTGCATTGGCGCGAGCATAGCTGCACGCCGCGGCGGCGGGAGTGCCCAACCATTTCCGCACTCTTTCATGACTCAAACTGCTCTCCTTCCTCTCTGCGCGCAACGCAACAAACACTCCACACGCAAAGATAAACAACGGCACAGTTACTAGCATGTCGTCATTGCTATTGATATATTTCAATGAAGTTCCCTTGGCTATTACCCAACAGTTTACAATACTTTCATTGTATTTACAATCAATTATATACAGTCAAAGCTAAACACACTAGCACATCGATTACGTACTAAATTTAGTGTGTGTGATACAGCTTACGGCTTCAGAATCAAAAGTACAGTTCCAGTTATCAACAGATAATAAAGGGCGAAAATTTTGGATGGTGCAGAAGGTATTTTATCCGCCTTTTCCGTGTTACACTCATAAGGTGATAAATGGCTAACATTCGTACGCTTAAGGCACGTTTTCCTCACCCTTTCATTTCTGTTAACTGTAATATTAGTTAATGCACTCGGCTAGCAACCTTTCTTAATCCTGTCAAATTGCAAAGGAAGTAAAGTGTATAATTTTAGCTCTGTAATTCCACATTGTGGTCATTAGGCAATAGCATCCCACTGCACTTCTTGTTTGGTAAATTTGTTTCATTAGTGTCTCAACATCATTTCCGATATTTTTTCACAAAATTCGTAACCCAAAGTTGGTTTGGGTTTTACCAGTTTCAGTTGCAGACAATCATGTGGTAGGAAAGTGTAACATGTTTTTGTTCGAGTTCCGTACCGGATGATGGTTTGTAACTGAAACCGGTAGCTCAATAAATAGCCCATTACAGCTGGAAGTAATAAATTTTGTGAAACTTATTTCCGCTGTTGATTACTGCCTGAATAAAATGATTGTTATTCGGTTTAACCGATACTACTTTTGTGAACTCGTATCCATGGTGCTGGGAAAACTTTTGTATGTTGCCTATTCATAAACAGCTATGCTCGGTGTCCCTTCTTTATGACATAAGCTTTAAAAGTGTTTCGACATTATATCATACAGAGCACAAACTTAATTTAAACCATTTACAAAATGGGCAGATTTACAAAATTGGCACATGATCTTTGGCATCATCGTTATGTTCGTATTCGTGAGTAGTTTTGCACTTTGTCCCTGTCTCTTCCTCCTGAATAGATCTCATTGTTTTTAATATTCGTTTCACCATGTTCTACGTCTAATTAATTGCGTGTACCCAGTGTTCACCGAGACACTAGACGATAGATGTTCACAGCGAGGCATGTATGTTAATAGCAACTAGCAATGCGCTAGCAACTGTCGTACGTATGTCATCTTAATTCTTTGTTGCACGTTTATCCATACACAAAGCACCAACATCAGTCTTTTCTCCGCGATCTTTAAATGTGCACTGTCCCTCATTATCTTGTTCCTCCTGGAACACCCACCAGCCCCCCCCCCTCCCCCTCACCCAAATACGGGAAACATCTTTAGTTTCTTGTAAGAATATTATGTTTCCTGTATGTGTTTTTTAAACAAGTCGCAGATTGGTGATTTGACTTACTGTACATCCATATAAACATCCGTGGACGTACTCGATCAACTTCTCTAATTGTTCCATCTCTTCAGTGGTTGTCCAGGCAGTCTTTTGCTTTACAGTCGCCCATTTTTACAAATATAAACTAGTCTTGTGGGGTCCACTATTTCACATGATGCTTCCAATTTTTTCTCTTGTCTTTCTCCATTTGCTTCTATTTCACACTGATCCGTTACTGATAAATTTTTTTTCTTTTCCCACATGGTTACTCCTTGAATCTGTCGTAGTACCTTCATTTTCACTAGTGTTAACCTTTGTTTTATCTTTTCCGTTTCCGATATAATTTCTGCTCCTTCTGTCATAATAGGACATACCTTTGGTTTGTATATTTTTATCCTTTAGTTGTTACAAATTTGTTTCTCTATACAATATTTTGTAAGCATCCGGCTACCCTTATTCCCTTTGTCACTTTGTTTTTCACGTCCGTGTTCAAGTCTTTATAGCCGCTGATAATAGTCCCTAGATAAAAACCATCAATCGTTCAATTGACAAACCATCCACTTTTCCTTTACGTGTCATGGGTGTTTCTGATATTACCGTGGTCTCTGATGTTTTCGATGAGATTTCCGGGTTATATTGCTTATCTGTTTTATTGAAAAGGTTTAGTAATCTTTTTAATTCATCCTCAATATTTGCTGCCAGTACAGCGTCATTAAGATAACATATAATATTTACCACTTTATTTCCAATTCCATATCCTGGTTTCTTTCTTATAGCATCAATGGTGTGGTCCATTATCAAGTTTAACAAGGGTGGGCATAATGAATCTTCTTGTCTAGTTCCTTATTCTCTAACAATTTCATACGTCAGTCCTTCGTGTGTTTTAATTCTCGTTTTATTATCTGTATATCTATCTCCTATGGTTTTAACTACAGCCATTGGCATTATGTTACCGATTACATCCTTTTTTTCTAATCCTATCAAAGCATTTTGGCAACTCTGTGTGTCTTCGCTGTAGTTCTGCTTTTTCTACATAATTCTGCATTCTGTCTCTAATTACTGGTGTTAAGAGTTTCAACGTAGTATCAAGCAAGTGATTCCCAGTGATTGCATGTTTACCTCCTATTTTATTTACTTCAATTGTAATACTTTCTGTCTGTTCTCTAAATATCCTATCTTCCTTCACAACGCTGTCAAATAAAATACTTAGTTATTGGTATAATACTTCTCCCATACTTTGTTATGTATACCTTCCGATCCTGGATTTTTTTAGTCTATTTAGTACAGTGGATATTTCCTCCCTTTATAGGTCTATTTTGTCGTCATTTTCTGTGGTTTGGTATCTAATTTCAGTTTATATTTTTGTTACGTTCTTATACTGTAATTCAATATAATTTTCCCACTGAATTCTGCTAACATTCTTCATCTGAATGTGTCCATTTATATCCTTCTTTTGGTTTTTCTTTTATGTTCCATAAAGGCCTAATTTCATACAGTTTGTACATTGCTTCCAATAATCCTTATTATTTTTCGGATATCCGAGTTCACCCTGTTACGAATGATCTAATTAACCGTGTAATCGACTTGACTTTGATTGGCTTTATGTATCAGGAATGCTTTCTTTATCTGAGTAGCTACTGATTTAATCTTGAGTGGTGTTCTGACTTGTTACGTTTACTATCGTATTTACTCTTTTCGTACCTAAAGCTTCTCGTGTTGTCTTTTGTATATTCGAGTTAAGAGCAGCACATATAGCTTTTACAACTTGTTTGTCTAGACATTAGTTAATAACGATTTTCCCTTTTTTGATACAGGATCTCAGCACTTTCTTCATCTACAAAAATGTGCATATCATTAAAGGGTATAAATATTAATTTGGTTTCATCCTGTTCTTGTACCGAAATTCTAGTGATAACTTGTAACATATGATGGGTGAGGGGGATCGAGCTGTGTTATTTGTTAAAAGTTTTAAGCCATGGACGTAATAAAAATTTGCTGATTGCCTGTTTCGTTTGACTAACTATCATCCTAAGATAAAGCTTACTAAACAGTCAGTACCTATGTACAGTACTGGCCATATCATCACCGTTAGCAAGTGTAACTCGGACCATGCTTACTAATGAATTGGCACATCAGTACCAAACTGGCCCATCGTCGTTAGTAAGTGTATACGTGTTACACTTACTGACGATAATGTGGGCAACACTGCTAGGTGCCGATTGAGTGTGATCAGCAGGTTAACGTGCTATTGTCATCCTACTTTTTTAAACTTTTTCTATGTAGAATCTCTTGATTTGCTATCAGTCCACTTAATTTTCGACGTTTCTAGCTCCATATTTAAAATGCTTCGATTCTCTTCTTTCTCAATTTTCCCACAACCCGTAATTTAGTTCCAGACGCACGAGCACATTCTCAGATATTGCGTTCTCAGATGAATGTCTATATTTGTATGTAGTACACTTCTTTTTACCTGTACCAACCTTCTTTCGAAATTTTTCTTGCTTCCTAGGCTGCAAAATTTCTTATCTTTCTCTACTACGTGGTAAAAAATTTGTATACTGATTTTGACGCTAATCTCATTCCTAATACTTCTTAATACTTTCGTCACAGACAACAATCTGCGCATTGTAGTGGACTCGTTCGATTCAACTCGTCCACAACTCTCCCTCGCTTTCTTAGAAGGCTATGTTATTAGCGATTCTTATAATCAGTTGGACCGTTATATTAAAATCGTCTTGTTGGACGATGGGGAAGACACGTGATCTCTGAGCACGAATAAATATATAGGCTAGACATATGTTATACTTTGGTCTAGAAGTCGTGGAACCAATGAACTTTTAATGTGCCACGTTATGAAGGGGTAGAGCTGTATCGAGGGCTAAAATAGGTTACTGAAAGGTCTGGTCTTGTGTTACCTTGGATCGCAACTGTGGTCTGCAGGAGGTTCATATATATACAGGGTGAGTCACCTAACATTACCGCTGGATATATTTCGTAAACCACATCAAATACTGACGAATCGATTCCACAGACCGAACGTGAGGAGAGGGACAAGTGGAATTGGTTAATACAAACCATAAAAAAATGCACGGAAGTATGTTTTTTAACACAAACCTACGTGTTTTTAAATGGAACCCCGTTAGTTTTGTTAGCACATCTGAACATATAAACAAATACCTAATCAGTGCCGTTTGTTGCACTGTAAAATGTTAATTACATCCGCTTGAGTACCACTCCTCCGCTGTTCGATCGTGTGTATCGGAGAGCACCGAATTACGTAGGGATCCAAAGGGAACGGTGATGGACCTTAGGTACAGAAGAGACTGGAACAGCACATTACGTCCACATGCTAACACATTTTTATTGGTCTTTTTCACTGACGCACATGTACATTACCATGAGGGGTGAGGTACACGTACACACGTGGTTTCCGTTTTCAATTACGGAGTGGAATAGAGTGTGTCCCGACATGTCAGGCCAGTAGATGTTCAATGTGGTGGCCATCATTTCCTGCACACAATTGCAATCTCTGGCGTAATGAATGTCGTACACGCCGCAGTACATCTGGTGTAAGGTCGCCGCAGTCTGCCACAATACGTTGTTTCGTATCTGCTGGGGTTGTAGGCACATCACGGTACACATTCTCCTTTAACGTACCCCACCTGCACATTCCGCAATTAACGCTAGGCTGACCCTTGACAGGATGTTCGACGGGCGTTTCATAGGACGTGGAGGACGCATAAGTTGGCCAGCCCGTTCTCCTGATCTTACACCTCTGGACTTCTTTCTGTGGGGTGCTGTTCCAGTCTCTTCTGTACCTAAGGTCCATCACCGTTCCCTTTGGATCCCTACGTAATTCGGTGATCTCCGATACAAACGATCGAACAGCGGAGGAGTGGTACTCAAGCGTCAACTTCAGGATACAATATCTCCGGATGTAATTAACATTTTACAATGCAACAAACGGCACTGATTACGTATTTGTTTATATGTTCAGATGTGCTAACAAAACTAGCGGGGTTCCATTTAAAAAACGTATGTTTGTGTTAAAAAACATACTTCCGTGCGTTTTTTTTATGGTTTGTATTAACCAATTACACTAGCCCCTCTCTTCACGTTCGGTCTGTGGAATCGATTCGTCAGTATTTGATGTGGTTTACGAAATATATCCAGCGGTAACGTTAGGTGACTCACCCAGTATACTACGTCACCGCTCCGCACTTCGGTTTAACGTATGTTACTGGGTGCACGGGTTTCCAAGAAGCTAACAGCAACGGCACAGATGGCCCGAAGGTAGGAAATTGTCGTCTGAACAGTGCACACTGACCGATGAGGGGTCAATTGGACGCAACACTCCTACAGTCAGTAGGATACAGTTAGGCCGTAGTGCGGAGCTCAACGCAAGGAGACGTCTCAGCTCCTGATATATAATCACACAGCTGCTTCTCTTTGTTCCAAAAGTCTCTTTGATTTACCTGTAGGAGGCCTTTATCTTTCCCACGGTTACGCATGCTTCTACAACCTTGTGTTTCTCCTCTAGCCATTCTTTATTTGCCATTTTGCACAGTATCGCCTAGGTAACTAAGTTTTGGAAGCAGTGGAAGTGTTGTAAATGTGACAGGCGATTCCACACGGCTAGAAAAGTTATCTGTCACAAGAGAAACATTTGCGCTGCTGGGAAAAGCCAGTATCACATATTACTATCAGTCATATTATTATCAATGTGCTGCGCCGTTTTGGATAACTGGAACTTCATGACTGCCGCAGATACAAAAGAAGCGAAATGCATACACTATTGCAACAAAAAGCCTATATGTTTCCTGTAAGACGTATGTGTTGCCGGCGATGGGCGAGGCATGGCAGAATATCTGACCAGAGAGTAGTATGTAGTTAGTAGTCAGTCGTTAGTAGTAGCCAGTCCGTGCTAGTAAGCTGTAGTATGCAGTGGTCGGCGCGTGCCTGCGCGTGTCGGCAGTCTGCTCTGGAAGATGAGTATTGTTGTAGAAGGTAAAGAAGCAGCCTTGCGCATATCTAGTAATGTATATTAATTGTCATTTGATTTCTTTCAAAAAATGCCCCAATAATAATTTTTATAATATAAAGTAACTTTTTTAAAGAAAAGCATTCATTTCAATTTAAAGAATATTTCCAATGCATGATCATTCCTTCCAAGAATAAAAAAAAAAAAATATATGCCAGCATTGCACGAAGCTGTGCCAAAAAATTTCTACATAAGAGCAGATATATTCGCAGTTTTTATTGAGGTAAGAATCTTTGCCTTTTTTATTCAGAATACAGGGTCGAAGGGCAGCGCTGCTGTCCTCATAAAATTTACCAGGTTACCAACTTTTTTTTATTATTCTGGTGTATTAAATGAGAAAAGAATTTTGTGGGAACATTAAATGTGAATGCATTTCTGCACACAGATTATAAATGGGAGCCAATTTTGTTCAGAGGTTACATTAAAATTAATTTTGTTCAGAGGTTACATTAAAAACTAATTTTGTTCAGAGGTTACAATATAATTAAAATTCATTTAATAATTATTATTTTTGTGGGGAGGTTACACTTGGCGACATCCGGCCAGGATCGTATTTCTTTGTGAATCTTCTGATAAGTAGTCATATATCTGCTCTTATTTACTTAAACGTAGTTTGCATCTGGCGCAACGCATTTACTAATTGGTCACTCTTTCTTTCACAGATCATCGCCAATTTGTTGCTCTTTCTTGTATTTGTGTTTGTTGCATTTTGCGTTGTCCTTGTTTCATTTGTGCTTAATTTTGTTTTTTTTTTGTGAAAAATGCCGCGAAAAACTGTTAACAGTACATCGCGATGTGTAATGAGTGAAACAGCCGACTCGAATAATTTGACCGATAGTACTTGCGACACTCAGTGTAATGATGACAATCCTCCATTTACAGACAATCAGTGCGTACCGACCACTAATAGTGATTTTAATGTTAATAATGAGCAAACAAATTCAATTGTGTCCTCTGTTAATGTAACAATTGACGACGCGGCGCGTTCCGATACAATGAACGCTGCCCAGTTTGACACACTCGGTTTGCAAAATTTACGTAACGAACAGACAAATTTTTCTAACGAAAATGAACAGTGTAATCAAAATACGTCAGATTTATTTGATTCCGAGGTAGTGACTAACAGTGCACATCCGATTAGCAAACATTTTCAAGAATTACAGAATGACCAAATGGTTACAGAAAACGTGACAAATGCACAGACACCATCACACAGCACAGAGAATACAGTAGCTAATATTGGCATGGATCAAGTTATGGCATTATTGGCACAATTTAGTGGAAAATTTAAACAACTTAATGAAAAACTAGACGACAATTCCAAACAGCAGAATGAAAGACAAGACAATAATCACAAACAACTTAATGAAAATTTCAAGCAACTTAATGAAAAACAAGACAACCTTAATGAAAATTTCAAACAACTTAATGAAAAACATGACAACCTTAATGAAAAACTAGACAACAGTTCCAAACAGTTGAATGAAAAATTAGACAACAATTCCAGACAGGTTAGTGAACAGATTACAGCCGTTGCCGCGCAATGTCATGATACTAAAGAACAATTACGTGAGGAAATTGAGGCTTGTGCTAGGAAAAGTAGTGAAGAAATAAGATCTGTTGCTCAAGAATTAAGGAATACGCAAGCAGCTGCAACAGAATCACTTAGAGACGAAATTAGTGCAGTCGGTAAACAATGCTCTGAAAACACAACACAGTTACGCGAGGAGTTTAAATTAATGTCAGCAGAACTTTCACGCACACTGGATGCAAAAGTAGATGCGAAATTCGACCAAGAGAACAGTCAAATTGACGAACGCTTTAATCACCACCTACAAAACAGTGAAACGCGTTACCGTAAATTCCTACAGGAACAAAATAAAGTAAAACGACAAGTCATGGAAACAATTACCGCACAGAGACAGGAAGATAAACGTAAATTGTTTACGAAAGCAAAAACATACGTAGACAATAATATTGCTACAGTATCAGATGAAATTAATACTATCAAACAGTTGAACACCGAATTGCGCGATGAAATTTCCGATCTTAAATCAAAAACATATACACACACAGTAGACTTTCAGACAGTGACCGACAGACTTGAACAATTAGAACTAATATAGGATTCCGATGCCATCAAAGCAGACGTTAAAAAATTGAACGAAACCACACGTAGAATACAAAAACAAATTGATGCTTGTGGCACTAAAAACGATAATCAGGTAAAAATACTGACTGAAAAATATGATGAATTGACCAGTCGTATTGACGTTATTGAAAGTAATCATGACAGCAAATCAGACGATACTTCACCGATTTCGTTTAATCAAACACCTGAATTCCAAAATTTACAGCAGACGATCAGTGAGATAGATTCGTCCAATAATACATTACGTAGAAAATTGTCGACTTTACAGCAAGAGGTGACAGAAATAAAAAATATTTCAGTCAATAACACGTCACAGCATACGGCACATTCCGAATATTTGTCACACTCACACAGCCAGTATAATGTAGGTAATTTACAGAGAGTACGTGGCTTAGATTCCGAACAATCACAGACAAATAGATTCTCATACAATCCTGAACCTGTTCAGACGTACAGAGACGATAATTTTGATTACAAACATTTTCTATCAGTGAAAAAATTAAAATATTTAAAAATGACAGAACACAGATTAACCCCTTGGATTGGATACAACAATTTAGCTTTACCTTTCCACCGACTTGGCCTGTAGCGCACAAGCTTGAATTTATTTGCAGTTTTTTGGAAGGCGAACCGGCAACCCGTATGAGACCGATCGCCAGACAATGCTACTCGATAGAAGAATTTCAGAATGCTTTTCTGTCAGCGTATTGGTCGAAGACGACACAGCGCGGAATTAAGGATCAATTAATTAGTCTACCAAATTATGAGAACTCAAATTTTTCCACTGTTACGCAATTTTTTGAACACATGGTCCAACAAAACCAGTACTTAAGTGAACCATATAGTGAATCTGCACTTATTCAATTATGCATTTCTAAACTACCACGATCATTAAGAGTGTCACTTTTAACGGGTCAGCAAAAAAAAAAAAAAAAATATTTCGGCATTCAGAGATCTGTTACAGCTTTTGGAAGTGCAGCAATCGGATTATTCCTTTATAAACAAAAATTTTTCATATAATAACCAAGGTCAACAAACATACAGCAATTACGATCAGCCACGCAATTTCAATAGCAAAGCTAATAGACGCTTCAGGAACGACAATCACCAGAACTTTAATAACAGACAAAATTTTAATTATCAGTATCGTCAAAATTATCAGCAACAGGAACCACATTTTGGTAACAATAGACGTTTTTCACCGCAACAACATGAAAGCCAGCCGGTTAGCATACCTAACCAACAATGCAGTCTACAAGGTCAACCAAGCTTTAATGTTTCGCCGCCTACACGTATAGCGTCAGTTCCATCAAATAGTAATGCACAGCACCAAGGAAATCAGTACGTACAGAAAACCCATTATTTCAATTCCTATCGCAATCCACCGTATAGAAATGACTATCATGACAGACGTAAAAACAATGAGCACAATTTTCAGCGTACAGTTAATAACAGTCGGTCTTATCAGCAGCAAAATCATCCGCAACAGCATATTATCATGAATGAACCAGACAGTAGGTATCATCCAGAACGTAATACGTCAGGAAGAAATAATAGAACAGTACAAATAGTGGAAATGCCACAGCATCCTCCTGAAAATAATAACACATCAGATAGAATCTGACTAGATACAGTACAGGTTGCATCTTCCAGCAATGTAAGCGATACTTTTGACACAGAGAATCATGTTCACGAAAATGTTATTACTTTTGACGACATCCGAGACACTCTTTTGCAGGAAAAACCAGTTATTCAAAAAACCATTTCACACCCTGTCATTGAAATAAAGATTGGATCATCCAAATTTTCAGCAGTAATCGATTCTGGATCTCCTATATCTGTCATAAATGAGAAAACTTTCAACGAATGTAACAAAGAGAATACCTATCCTAGGTTACCTTTAGGCAAAACTAAAGTAAAAGGAGCAGTATCTGGTAAAGGAGTAGATGTAAAGTTACAGACACACTTATCATTTTGTATTGCAGGTCATACATTTCACTCAAATTTTTGGATTGTTCCCTTGTTGACGACAGACGTTATTTTAGGTACAAATTTTCTGGTACAACACGACGCAATTATTGACTTTCAAAATTCCTATTTAATGTTAAAGGATGAAAATGTACAACTGGCTTTAGAATTTCAGCACTCTTTATCTGCAGAAGAACAAACAATTAATTGTAGAGAGGTCATTTCCGCATCACGTAACATAGACTGTCATTCCACATTGTTAACAGATACGTACACAACTATAATACTCCAGACGAAGCCGACTATGACGTTATACAGATGATTTCTGATAAAGTTAAACAGAGCAGTGCAAATACATACGACGAACGCACACAACTACGCAAAATTCTTTTACAGCAAGCTCCAGTTTTTGACAACGTTCTTGGTGCTATGTCCGGTTTTATGTATGAATTTCAAGTTAAACAGCACGACACATTTAAAGCCAAGCATTATCCTATTCCGTATATTCACAGAGAACAAGTTAAGAAAGAATTGCAAGCTATGCTTGATCAAGGAATTATTGAACCGGCAGTTAGTCCGTACATAAACCCGCTCCATATTGTTAAGAAAACGGATGGCTCACTTCGCCTCGTACTTGATTCGCGTCACATCAATGACATTATTATTAATAAAACAGATCGCCCACAGACACTAGAAGAACTTCTACAAAAATTTCATGGTACTGCAATTTATTCCACATTAGATTTGAAATCGGGATTTTGGCAAGTTCAGCTACATCCGGACTGCAGAAAGTACACACGGCTTTTCTTTGTTTTGGTGACTGTTATCAATTTTGTAAATTACCGTTCGGTTTAACTATCTCTTCAGCAGCATTTATTCGCGGTTTGAATACAATACTTCCGACAGAACTTAAAGACAGAATCACAACGTATGTAGACGACATTCTTATTGCAGAAGCTAACTGGTCTGAACACAATCTGATTCTTGAACAACTGTTACGAACTTTTCGTGCAAAAGGACTCACAGTTAATCTCAGTAAATCGCACTTTGGCAAAACTTCTATAAAATTTCTTGGACATGTAATTTCAGCAGAAGGCATTGCACCTGCCCCGGAAAAACTTCAAGCTTTACGTGACATTACTGTTCCTACGACGAGGAAACAACTACGCAGTTTTTTGGGCTTAATTAACTTTTTTCGTTAATTTATTCATTATTCTGCTTTAGACACCCCTAGATTATGTCAATTGACAGATAAAAACACTATTTGGTCCTGGGATAAGCAAGCACATTCTGAATTTGAGAACCTGAAAGAAGCTTTGCTGAATGCATCACTTTTATCACATCCAGATCTTACTAGAAATTTTTCCATTGCCACCGACAGTTCTAACACCGTTTTAGGCGTACACATTTTTCAGGAAATTGAAGAAGATGGTTCTACAGTAATTAAAAACATAGCCTTGCGAGTCGCATTCTGTCACCTGCTGAACGCAATTATTCTGTTACAGAACTTGAAACATTGTGTTCTATTTGGGCATTTGCGAGATTTCGACATTTTCTTTATGGAAGACATACTACCGTTTACACAGACCATAGAGCTATACAGTTTTTACTTTCCGCTAAATTTACACACGACAGATTAAGTAGATGGAAACTTTATTTGCAGGAATTTAATTTTACTATTGTTCACATTCCCGGTACACAAAATATTGTAGCAGACGCACTATCTCGTTCTCTCAGCAACAATCAGCAAGACATCGCAACCAACTTCTGCAAAGCAAATTTCAGCGTCATGTACATTCAACAAGTTGCATTTGAAAATTTCATTTCGTCGTCATTACAAGACAGCACAAGAGCAGAGTAAAGACAAAGTGTGGAAAGAAATTAAACACCTTTGGCAAGTTAGGAATAATGTTACCATTAGAAACCATTACACTGTACGCAATAACATTCTGTTTCGCCGCTCTCACCCTGACAGCAACAATTGGTTATTATGCATTCCTGACGAGCTGGTTAACAAATTAATCTGGTATACTCATTTAAGTTACGCACATTACGGAGCCAGAAAATGTTTTCTTATACTGAGACAGAACTGTTATTTTACCAACATGGAGAAACGTATTCGACGAGTTTTAGCGTCATGTAAAATCTGCCAGAAAGCTAAATCAGACACGACTTCACATATTCCTCCATTACATCCCATTGTACCTGTTAAATTGAGACATATGGCCGCTGTAGATAGTTTTGGTCCGATTCCCAGAATTAATAGAGGTTTTTGCTACATCTTTGTCGCTGTTGAACTCACTTCAAAATTTGTTACCTTCACTCCGTTACGCAAAGCTACTGCTAAAACTGTTTCGAAAGTATTTGTAAAACATTTTCTATTTCATGTAGGGCATGTATTGAAAGTAATTTCCGACAATGGACCACAGTTTCGATCTGCTATATGAACACGTATGTTACGAGCTAGAAATATTTCTCTGATCTATATATCCAGGTACCATGCTTCTTCGAACCCTTGTGAACGATTAATGAAAGAAATTGGTAAACTGTGTAGAATATACTGCCATAAAAGACATATTGATTGGGACACACACATACTCTCATTCCAGGATGTAATTAATTCCATACCAAATGAATCTACTATGCTATCTCCGTCTGTTATACTGAAAAATGTTGAACCACCTAACAAAATTAAAGAATTAGTAACCTTTCCTACATCTCGTCGACTACGACACCATGAAATAATTGACATTGCGCTGAACAACATCAAACGTGCCGCAGAGCGGCGGAGAAGACAGCAAAAACAGGTTTGTACACGCCGTGACTTTCACATTGGACAGAAGATATTAGTACGTACACACTATTTATCCAACAGAGGAAAGAGTAGATGCAGTAAATTTGAGCTTCTATACACAGGTCCATATCGATTTCGCAGCATTCCTCACCCCAATGTAGTACACGTCGAAAGTTAAAGAACTAGAAAAACCAAAGGGAATCACCATATCTCGAACATCAAACCCTTTATTGAATGAACATACTTTATGATTTATCACACTGTAATGCCATTTCCTAATTTTTTTATGACCACTTATGCAATTATATACACATGAACACTTACTGATGATTATCGTATTTTTTCTTGGCAAGTGCCCGGCAAGGTAAGGTTAGCAGGTCGCTTTTCTTGTCGTTACACATCAGACCGTGCACATTTTTTCAGATAAACTTACGTATTTTATGAATAATTATGCAATTCTATCTAGTGACATATTAATTTTATCAAATTTTCTCTCCATTAAAGTCTTCAATTCTCGCCTCTATTAACTACACAACATACAAGCTGAACACAAACAAGGTCACTTTTCTTGTCGTTATATATCAGACCGTGTACGTTTTCCATTTTTTGTGTATGTATGATTGTTTTACTGTTTTGTTTGTATGCACTATGAAATATTTAAGATATAACAAACACCAGTTGACTTTGACATTTTGCCTTATGATATCTCAACATCATGACTATTTTACTCTTTTTGCTGCTACATTGTGATACTTTGTGTACATTTTTGCATCTGAACACTGTCTATGTTTTTGACATATTACGTTTTCTGTCATGCTGTGCTGTATGCTCAATTATATCACTAGAAACCAGCTTTTATTTAATGGGTATATGATTTAAATGCAAGACATTAATCATTGTTTATCATTTTCAGAAAGAAATAACGTGTAAAAGAAATAAATTAAACAGAAATGGGAATTTCACCTTCAGAATGAACGAAAGAAGATGCAATAGCTCATGATGAAGAGTATATGGATCAGAATTAACAAGCATTAACTAGAATATACTATACACATCGTAGAATAGCAGTCTTAACTAATTTTTTCTTTCAGAATACGAGGCGATTGATGCAGGCTGTCAGACAGAACTACACATCTTAGTTTTAGTGATGAAATATGCTAGAAATAAGGAACTCTACACTATGAATAGTTGTATAACGAATAATGAAGTGACTTTTTTGCAGGTGATAATGAATGGTGATGAATAGTGATGAAGAATATAGTGATATGGATAATGAAGTTTTTCTTTACAGGTGATGATAATAATGGAATTATGATGATATGGATAATGAAGTTTTTCTTTACAGGTGATGATAGCAATGATAATGAAGTTTTTTCTTTGCAGATGAAAATAATGATGAAGTTTATGTATTTACTGTTAGTTAAGAGATGCTATGTAGTTATTTAAGTATTCGTTGCAGTTCGTTTTGACAGTATGTCTTATGTCGCATAGTATGATGACTGAAGATTTTGGAAAGGACAACTAGAGAACATATATATTTTATACACATTTCACTACCTGTTAATTCGAAGTTCACTACTTTTCAGCATAATATGCGTTTCTTCTTTCAGTTTAATAACCCATTTTGTATTTTTTGCAGGAGAATTTATTCATGAAATTAATATGCTATAAGCAGTTGGTCATTAAACCTGTGTCATTTATGAATGTGATCACATATACTCTATTTGTTTCATAACCTTGCTACAGCTGACTCATGACGAATGACGTTAATAATCTTTATTTGCAGCAATAAGTCAAAAACAAATATTTTTATGCCCCAGTAATTAATTATCGATCTCAACGCGATGCACTGCTAGTATAAAAAATGTATTAACAGTCTCAAATAGTACTACCAGTTTAAGAGAGTTCTGAGTAATACTGAATAATGTTTTCTAATCACAGACCTTGAATAATAGTTACAGTATGTTACATGTTAAGTATGTCCTATGTCATTTGAATGATGAATTCTAAGTAATACTGAATGATGACTTATGGATTAATGCTATTCCAATAATTAACTCTTGTTTTGAATGATGACTTCTGAATAATACTGAATAATGTTTTGTAAAACTATATGAATACTTTGTAACTGGCCAATGAGTGCCAATAATTATTTTTAAATATGTCATATGTCACTTGAAGGATGAAAAATGTTTTGTAATAATCAATACTTGCTGACCAACGAATGCCACTGTTTCTTATACTTTAAATTTATATTATGTCATTTTCATGCTATATATGAATTAGCTCTTGTTTTGAATGATGACTTCTGATGATTTGTATCTGGCCAATGAGTGCCAATGTTCTCTGTAAACAGATAACTTATGAACATTATTCTGTAATACTTCATACATGGTACAGAAATGTTCAGTAACTGAGCGATGAGTGCCACCAATTACTCAAATCAGTTGTTAGACTAGTGTAATTCTCAATGAAGACTAGTATGTGATTTAATGTCCTTCATCTTCTGACCTAATTACCAGAAATACTGCAATATCCGCTTGTCCTGTCTATCCTCATGCTCATGGAGCACTATATTTGGTTTTTGCAGTAATTCTACGTTGGTGTACCTTACAAGAACGTGGTGTTGACACGACATGCTGTCCACCACCTTGAGCGATGGAGATGTTATTATGGTCCCACTGTTTGGTGTACCTAATGTACTACCAAAATGATAACATGGAATATTACTACGACATTTCAGTGTCTTGGCTACACTGATTAATACTTCAGGGAAAGAACTTCAGATTGTCTCACTTGGTGTTGTGCTTCTGTAGAAAGATATGGACATTCAGTGCACCTGCGTGCAACCTAATGTGCTACAACCATGATGCAATCCTTCCCATTCCTTTCCTAGTTCTTGTAAAACGATAATGACATATACAGTGCGTGTGCACTTTATTTCACTCCTTGATATGTTTATTTGTTGTAAAAATGCTAAAGAGCTTTACAGTGCATGCGCACTTTTGTCATTTTGTAAACATGCTTTGTATTCATTGCATATAGATTTTGTGATTTGCTGATATGTTCTGAACTACAATGCCTGTGCACTTTTGTCATTTGTTAATAAGATTTGTATTCATTACATATGTACTACAGTGCGTGTCCACTTTTGTCATTTGTTAATATGATTTGTATTCATTACGTATGTACTACAGTGCGTGTGCACTTTATGTCATTTGTTAATATGATTTGTACTCATTCCGTATACTTTGTGATTTACTGATATGTTCTGAACTACAGTGCGTGTGCACTTTATGCCATTTGTTAATATGATTTGTATTCATTGCTTATACATTTTGTGATTTGCTGATATGTTCTGAAACACCGTGCGTGTGTACTTTTGGCATTTGTTAATATGTCTTGTACTCATTGTGTATACATTTGGTCATTGCCTGATATGTTCTGTACTCAGTGCATGTGCACTATATTTTATTTCATGTTCTGTGATTGTAGACTTAGTTAATTAAGAAAAAATTTGTTGCTCATGGCAAGTCCAATTGACTCACCATCGCTGCCTAATTTTTACCCCCCCCCCCCCCCCCCCCCCCAGTGGAGGGTTATGTAAGACGTATGTGTTGCGGCGATGGGCGAGGCATGGCAGAATCTCTGACCAGAGAGTAGTATGTAGTTAGTAGTCAGTCGGTAGTAGTAGCCAGTCCGTGCTAGTAAGCTGTAGTATGCAGTGGTCGGCGCGTGCCTGCGCGCGTCGGCAGTCTGCTCTGGAAGATGAGTATTGTTGTAGAAGGTAAAGAAGCAGCCTTGCGCATATCTAGTAATGTATATTAATTGTCATTTGATTTCTTTCAAAAAATGCCCCAATAATAATTTTTATAATATAAAGTTACTTTTTTAAAGAAAAGCATTCATTTCAATTTAAAGAATATTTCCAATGCATGATCATTCCTTCCAAGAATAAAAAAAAATATATACGCCAGCATTGCACGAAGCTGTGCCAAAAAATTTCTACATAAGAGCAGATACATTCGCAGTTTTTATTGAGGTAAGAATTTTTGCCTTTTTTATTCAGAATACAGGGCCGAAGGGCAACGGTGCTGTCCTCATAAAATTTACCAGGTTACTAATTTTTTTTATTATTTTGGTGTATAGGAATTTTTCTGTTTCGAACTTAACATTAAATGAGAAAAGAATTTTGTGGGAACATTAAATGTGAATGCATTTCTGTACACAGATTATAAATGGGAGCCAATTTTGTTCAGAGGTTACATTAAAATTAATTTTGTTCAGAGGTTACATTAAAAACTAATTTTGTTCAGAGGTTACAATATAATTAAAATTGATTTAATAATTATTGTTTTTGTGGGGAGGTTACATTCTAAATGAACGATTTAGGACTGGTCAAGTTAAAATATTTGAAAGCTGACAAAATATTGGTGGCATGATATCTCGGTGCGCAAATTACCTTGCAGCGGCCAGCACTGCATTTTATTACGCGTGCTTCATTGGCGTACTACTTTCGGTTAGCAAAAGCAGTTACAGAACATATAAACTTTTCTTGACACATTCATTATGTTAACTGAAAGTCTTGAACCGGTAGTTGTATAAACTCGTTATATTGTACGACGCGTACGTGAACTATTTCAAGCCGGCCGTTGTGGCCGAGCGGTTGTAGGCGCTTCAGTCTGGAACCGCGCGACCGCTGCGGTCGCAGGTTCGAATACTGCCTTGGACATGGATGTGTGTGATGTCCTTAGGTTAGTTAGGTTTAAGTAGTTCTAAGTTATAGGGGACTGATGACCTCAGATGTTAAGTCCCATGGTGCTCAGCGCCATTTGAACCATTTGATCTATTTCAAGGAAAAGTAATAACAGGCTACTGATGCAAGGATAAACCTACTCACAGTTTTTGTACTTCTACAGATACATTTCTCTGAGACAAACTATCTTAACTACGGATGTGATGAATATCTTAACTGTGTCGTTCTGTAAAATTTGATTACCCTCCACAGGCCGAGAAATGTGAATCTGAAATTTATTTTTGCCTAAGGACGATGCATAGTTAATATCTGCATTACCGAGTTTACAAAGATAATTAGGAGCCTTGTGCATGACTGTTGAAGAGGTTAGATAGGTTAGTCAGTGAATTAATTTCGGTAAAGAGCAGAAGTGATTAATGTGAAGAAGTCTCTGTTGGAAGTAACAACTGAAGCCAAACGAGAACAAGCGTACTTGACCGCATTATTTGACAGAAGGGTGAGTACCTTGATCTGACAGTTATTTAATGTAAGGGTAGAAGCTCTACTTTTCAGTGGTGTCTTGGTGTGGCGTCAGATAATTGCAGGCTGCGCAAGCAGATGTTCTGGAATCAAGTCTTACTGGGTGAGTCAGATAATGAGATATCTTACGTGACGCTATCCCTTATACAGCTCCATACGCAATTTGATGTCATTGCGTAACAAACTACACAGTCGTTTGCTTTGATATTGTGTTCAATTCTTACGGACGGCATCCAGTCCTCACTGTCGCCTTTTGCATCCTCCCTGTTACTGATCTGTGTTTTTACTGGGAATTGAAGCCAAGGCGACGTCTTACATCTTCACAGACCAAATGTCTCACCTCTCCTAAAGAGTCTTTATCTTTATATTAAGGTATCTTGGGCTTGCAGCGAAATCTGTTAAACCAGCATACACTATTTAGCTTCTCCGAATTCATAACTTTTCCACGGAAATTACAAGCTTTATAACGATTTCAAATAAATTGTCGTAAAGAGGGTGTGATGTATTTCAAAAATGTGTTATCTTGCAAAACATTGCAAACGTTTTATTAATCTGTACTATTTATCTTAATACAGCAGCTGGCTCTACGACATAGATACCTGTACGAAAAACTGGAAACACAGAAGCCACATGGGTTTAGGTTATATAACATTAACTACTGGGTTTGAGGAAGTGCGTTATTACGAAGTCTCTACATTTTACCGAAGTCCAATGCAGACACTGATAACAAAATAGTGACTGTTTTGAACACGGATGACTCTCAGCAATCGTTTATATGTTTCAACAGAGAAATACCACAGCCAATGGGTTGCAAATAATTTTAATACATTGTCCTAGGTTTCAACACCTCGTAGGATGTCATTATCAGAATGCAATTTTAACAACCGTAAAGCGACGTTGCAAACGGCAATAGACAAAATTATGAGCAGACATGCTCAAGTTGAAAATTAAAATTACAAGTGTTCCAGCGTTTGATACGTATACCTTGTAGTAAAAGTCATACTCTGATGTTTACTACAAAGTTTACTTACAAAACGATATAATAATTTTGACTTGAGCATGTCTGCTCGTAATTTTGACTATTGCCTGCTCGCAATGTAACTTTATGACTGTTAAAATTTCATTCTGATGAAGACATCCTTAGAGGTGTCGAAATCGAGGTCAGTGGATGAAAACTTATAAGCAACCGGTTGGCTGTGGTATTTTTCCGTTGAAAGATAAAACAGTGAGTCGCAATCGCGTCATTTCTGATTTTAAGTGAAAATTGCTTCTGCCAGGAATTACAAGCAGTAATGCAGTTCTACGCACGATTTCAGATATGTGTTTTCTTCTGTACGGCCTCGTAAACCGACGTAGGCCAGGAGAGCAGTGTGCTGACCACATGCCCCTCCATCTCCGCCTCTAGTTACGCCTGTGGTTTGCGGATGACACGGCGGCCGGACGGTACCGTTGGGCCTGTTCAGGCGGAGTTTTTTCTGTAGTGTTTCATCTGAAATTGGTCCCGCTAAAGGAATGGATAGGTATAATGCCTCTATCTTTTCGGAGTAACAAGCACAGAATGAAAGGTGGCTAACACCAGCCCTGAAAGCTTCCCTATATCGTGTGAGCCTGTCTTCATGCACTGTCACTCCCCATAAGTAACAGATGGAGCTCTTTACCCCGTAGCAAACAAGTACAAGAGACGAGTAATGAAAACGACATTTCAGTCGTCCTATACTCGTCAGTGATTCCATGTTTTGAAAATAATTCATGAGGAAGTTGTTTTCACGGTTGTGGTACTGAACACCGGCATCTGTATTTTGATCTGAGGATGGGGATAACAGCCGAAACCAGTAATTTTTATTGAAAGTATTATGATATTGCCGGGCAATAAATTACTTACAAAAGACGAGTACATTGTATAGACAAAGGTCTGCACATAACAAAAATGAACGCACTTCAGGTTGAACGTACACTGTTGAGACCAGATTATGGTCTATATGTTGCCGTTGTGAGTGCGTGACGCGGTAACTAAGGTATATGATCGGAGAAGAGACGAATGGGAATGATTCTAGCGACGATACGGGCAGCAGTTGGATCAATCCACTGCAACTGATTTATTGCCAAATAAGGGAGGGAGTGCAGCGGCGCTTTTCGCTGGGACAACGCCTTCTAACCAACTTTCTCCTCACAGTGTAAAAATATTTTGTTGGCGCCCACCTACATAGGGAGAAATGATCGTCATAATGAAATTCGAGAGTGCAACGGCAGAGGAGTAGCTTAAAGGTGGTTCGATGAACCCTCTTTTCAGGCAGTTAACTGTGAATTGCAAAGTAATCGTGGGGATGTAGATATAGCAGTAGATGAAGGGCAGAACGTTGTGCCCGTCGCCTGGGTTCGGGCATGTCGGAAACGGATAAGATGGCCGGCTGTTCATCATGGTGACATCACAAGTAGGTGACAAGGTGTTGGAGTCTACGCCTTAACACAGAGCGTGCACATGGGAGGCTGTAAAGCAGAAGAAAGAACTCAGCACGATCATTGTGGTATCGTCCAGAGATCGTGGTGTCACGCTAAAGTCGAGAACACGGAGCGATACTACAGACGTTAGCGACGGCTCGCTGAAATCCGCAAAAAGCAATGGAAGACGCTCCTCAAGGCACTCCCTCAATCTCAGTATAGCAATACCTTCACGATGGGGTCAATACAATGTCGAGCACATAAAGGGCTCAGCTCCAGTTCGTGACCTCAGATGCAGCATCAGCATCATTGTGTAGGACAGTGATATCAAACTTCTAGTCTCATCGCTACTCTTTTGCAGAATCCAAGGTTCTTCTTCGACTCCCAAGGACAGCGTAGCAGATGGAGACTACAGAAAAATGACCTCCCGTAGGGAAGCCTGCTGGCTCCAGTTCTGTTCAATAGATAAACGAAAGACGAACCTATAGCACCCAATAGCAGGAGGTTCTTGTATACCGATGACCTTGCTCTATCCACCCTGAACACTTCGATCATCTAGAAACTTGTTTAAGGACATTCATTAGGGTGTTCACCATTGAACACTCTCATGAATGTCCTTAAACAAGTTTCTAGATAGTACAACGCAAACCAACTTAAAACATACCCCTCGAAGACACAAGTCCGTGCTTTCGTTTGAGAAACAGGTAATCTAGTCGTAAATTAAAGATAGTTTGGTCAGTTGTCGAACTGGGTCACTGTGAGACCCTAAAATACCTATGAGTGACGCTTGATAGATCTCCTACTTTTGAGCTCTTAATGAACTGCAAGTAAAATGTTCCCACAACACTAGGAGAATCATAGCAGGTTGCCTGGAAACCACTTCAGTCGAATAGCTTTACCGCCTCGCAGGAATAGCACCATCTCCTGTCCGGAGAGAAAGAGCTGCAAATGAGGAAAGAAAGACATTGGAGCAGGAGATAATGACTGAAGTCAAAGAGGAGTTTCCATAGAAACTTCCTTCGACGGCACATAAAACCACTGCTGAAAAAGCTAGGTTGCAACTATACGACCTACTTTTCCCCTGGCTGCAAAAGAGTTTCTCAAACTTTGTCTCCTGTCTCTACAGAGAAAAGGGACGCCTTGGATGTCCATGAGAAGATTGCGCTCTGGGTTAGACAGATAAAAGGGTTAGTTTGGCCAAGTGGGACTACACTGATTGAAATGATATTGATCATGACTGTGCAGAAGGCTACACTGTTCATCATATACTTCAATACCGACTGTGTACAGCCTCCTGCACAGATCACCAAGCAGCCGAAAGTGTCCAAGTTTTTGAGCAAAGCAATATGGTCGTTACACTGCTTAATATGTATGTCTCTCAGAATAGAATAAGAAAAACCTCAGGGTACATGTGAAGCTAATTTTACGACTGAAGATTTTTCTTCGCTACAAACGGCATGCTACATTCCATTTTCTGTGAAATATTCGATCTATTCACAAAATTAATTTTATATTCTCTGCGACCGCGTTTCTTTCATTAGGTGACACTGCGAAAATATAACAATGTAAGTTAAGGAAGGCAACATGAACCTTAACGACATTATTTAGGGCCGTCTGGGTCTTGTGGACGAACATGTAGTAACAGGCTCGTTGTAAGTAGGCTGTTTAGGTTTTTTATTGGTAACGCCACCTCTGTATGAAAATCACTGGCTGTGCTGTGTGCAGTCTGTGGCTGCTTTGCATTGTTGTAATACTCGTCATTGTAGTGTTAGGCAGCTGGCTGTGAACAGCGCGTAGCGTTGCGCAGTTGGAGGTGAGCCGCCAGCAGTGGTGGATGTGGGGAGAGAGATGGCGGAGTTTTGAAATTTGTCATGAACTGCTATATTTATATATGATGATATCAAGGTAAATACATTGTTTGTTCTCTATTAATATCTTTCATTTGCTAACTATCCCTATCAGTAGTTAGTGCCTTCCATAGTTTGAATCTTTTATTTAGCTGGCAGTAGCGGCGCTCGCTGTATTGCAGTAGCTTGAGCAGCGAAGATTTTTGTGAGGTAAGTGATTTGTGAAAGGTATAGTTTAATGTTAGTCAGGGCCATTCTTTTGTAGGGAATTTTGAAAGTCAGATTGCGTTGCGCTAACAAAATATTGTGTGTCAGTTTAAGCACAGTCTTGTATAATTGTTCAAAGGGGACGTTTCATATGTCGACCCTTAGCCGAGGATACCTCACTGGAATATTCTGATTTTTTCTTGTAGTTTGTGTAATTAGTGTAGCTATTGTTTATTGCTAGCGCGTAATTGTAGAGAAAATCTCCTTTGTAGTTGCAGTTTTTCATTGTTGTACAGTAAAACAGTTGTGGCATGCATGTAGATTTGCACCAAGTATTTCGCAGCTGCAATTAACTAGATATTATTTTCAGTGCTATGTTAATGTGTTCTCTTATTTTTGATCTTCAAATTGTGTTTTTCTGTGTTGTCGTGTGAAATACTGTGACAATAATGGCGTGTGAAAAACGTAATACTAGGCTCCAAAGTAAACTGAGAAATGACAGTGAAAATGAAAGCAGTGTGTTAGCGCCACCGAGTAATGAATTAACTGATGTTCAAAGTAGTAATTTGGTAATTGTGCATAGGGAAATGGAGCGGGCTGCAAACAATGGTGTAGACATTGAAACAGGTAGTGAACAGGGAAGCATTATCGATCGATCGGTCGGCAACAGCTCGCCTCAGGAATCCGAAATGACAGGACACAATTTCGCAAATACTGTAGATTCAGGTTTTGGGTCATCACAGTTTTCTCAAATAAGTCAAGACACATTTTCTGCTTGTCAAAATGTGAATGTTGCCGGTGCAAATGCACTGCCGAAAAGCGTAGAGAAACAGATTCCAGACACTAATACATTATTATTGCAATTAATGCAACAAATGGAACAAAATCAGAGACAAATGGGACAAAATCTTAAAAAGTTAGACACAGTGGAACAAAATCTTAAAAAGTTAGACACAATGGAACAACACCAGAGACAAACACAGCAACAGTTAGACACAATGGAACAAAATCTTCAAAAGTTAGACACCACACTTGAACAAACACGTGAAGATTTAACTACTGAGTTACATAACATTGAATCGAAATGTCAAAAAGTCTGTAATGACGTAAAAACACAAATTTGTGAGCATTTTCAACCTATTTTTTCGCGGCATGAAAATGCATTACAGAATCACGAAGCAGCCATAAAAGAACTGCAAACCATTGTTCATGAAAATCATGAGACCTTGTGGGCTAAAATTGACTCAGTTGCATCTACCGATTCGGTTAAGCAACTTGCAAGAACTCAGGAAAACTTAAAGGACACAGTAGATTCGATTTCAACACAAATGGACACTCTGAAACTTGGTTCAGAAAACACACTGAGGAAATGTGTTCACTATCGGAGAAAGTAGCCGAACTTTCGGATCAGGTCACTAACGTATCTACAAAGGTAGATGATGATCTGAATGACAGAAGACCTGTAGCCTTCACTGACACAGAAGAGTATGAACAAATTAGAAAATTCAAACAGAATCAAAATCAAATCAATACACAGTACAAAAGAGAAATCCGGGAAGTACAAGATCAGCTGACACAGGTAATACAAGAATTACGTATTTCAGAGGATACTCGCGCCCCAACATGGGAAGAGGGACACAGAAATACGGAACAGCCACAAAATAATAACACAGGGCATTTCGGAAGTTATGAAAGAAATTGGCAATGTGCACCGAATTTTGAGATGGAACGGCCGACACGACCTAACAATGACCGATATGCGACTCGCCGACATGATGATTTTGACTATAAGCTGTTCATTACTACACGTAAATTGAAAACATTTAAGAATTCTGGCAACGACATTCATCCACAAGCATGGCTCCATCAATTCTCGCATTGTTTTCCTCCCAACTGGTCGTCAGAACACAGATTAGAATTTATGTGTGGCTACTTGGAGAATGAACCAGCTGTAAGAATGCGATCGGTAATTCACGATTGCTACAGTGAAGGAGAGTTTTACCATGCCTTCCTCTCAGCATATTGGTCTCAAGCCACACAAGACCGAGTAAAACATAGCATCATAATGATGAAACGTTTCGAACAATCTGAATTTTCCAGTCTTATGAAATATTTTGAAGACATGTTGCACAAGAATCAGTACCTGTCAAACCCATACAGCCCCTCAGAACTCATCCGCATTTGCTTAATAAAATTACCTGAACATTTACGACATATTATTTTGGCAGGACGTTGCAAAGACGACATTGAAGCTTTTCAGGGACTGTTACAAGAATTAGAAATTGACACAGACAGTCGCCGGATGCGAAAACAGGAAAACAATCACTACAGGTCACATACGTCACAATTCCATGATGACAGAAACAATAACTGGACACGAAAAGGCTATTCTTACAACGCAAATCGTGACCAAAACAGACACCACCCATATGACAACCGCTGGCAGAGTAATAATAGTTACAGAGAAAGATCGCATTTCCGTAGTAATAACTATCACAGAGACAATCAGAGAAACAGACAATATGGGAACCAAAACAATTATTATCAAGGAAGGCAGAATAACTTTAGACGCAACGGACCAGCGCGCAGCTACGATTCAGTGAGAGACTCTCCACCACGCGACGGACAAGGAAGAAACTACGGAATCTACCGACATGACGACAGACGATATATTCGTAACGACAGACCTGAATTGCATCAGAACTGGCGGGATTCAAACAGAGCAGGGCACTTTCGACAACGTGAATTTGTAGAAGTTAGGTCTCCTAATCCCAATAACAACGCGCGCCAACAAAGAGACAGACAATGACTCGCGCCGCAGGCAGCCGCGTGCGCCGGCTGGCTCAGAGAAAAATAACAAAGACGCTAACCTTGAGAAAAGATTTAGCATTCCTTACCGACGTGTAAAACATGACAATTGCTTTGCAGTTGAAAGTCTGCGTACCAGGAAGAGTAAAGGTTTACACCACATTTCACATGTAAAACCGTTTATCGAAAGATAATCTGCTTTTTAACTTTGTCTTTGCCATAAAACGTTTCACTTCACGTTACTAGTATGCTTCAGAAACTGTTACCATGCAACAATGTTTGAAGTTAAATATCCAGTCAAGAACCAAGAAAACTTATTTAAAGAGAAATTACGAATGCATTGTTATTGCGAACAGACGACACAGTGTAATTGTGTGTGTACATTCTTGCTTGTTAGTTGCACGATTAGAACATTTACCAGTACTGCTAACGAGATTTTAATGCAACATTTTGGTTTACTTGAAAATACATTTGGGATTTAAAGTACTTTCTGTGAGATTAAAGATGACTTAGTATTTGGTTTCTTTGACAGCTACACGGTTATATTACAACACTACTAATGTGTGACATAATTTACATTGTTGCTTTTGTGGTGTATCTGCTTTATATCTGCACAGTTTTTCTGAATTCTTCTGGAAAGCAAAACATGTTTTATTAGTAACTTTTGTGGTATAGCTACAAGGAGACAGCCTTTTCCATAGCACAACAATACTTTAAGCACAGTACTTTCATCATCACAACAATAAGCGTAATAACTAAGATATCTCTACGCAAAGCATTTCACTTTTGTGTATTATGAGGTAAGTACATTGACTTCTGCAGAACTTAGCTTTCGGAGGACGATAACTACGACACTTCCACACAGATTATGTTGCAACAAGACGCACATTTAGCGCTACAGTACACGTATTTGAGTGATTAATTTTGTACTTAAAACATTTATTTTTAAAGATTTTTGAATTACAAAGAAAGTTTTCCGTGATACATTTCATTCCATTGCTGTAATCTGTAACACCTGAGGGTATAATTACATTAATCCTCAGGGGGGTACACGCTTACTTTGTGTACCATGTGTGTGGCAACCACAAGGAACCCTAGCTAATATGGTATTTGCTTATACAACTTTACACATCAGTACCATATTTCTCTAACACACAAATTACACAGCTATCTGATCATTTAACTGAGAGATAAACATTTTTTTACTACATCAGTGACACATGTTTACGCAATACACAGTTGGGTAACTTCACACTTATGAAACTGTATTTTGTCTGTACTTTGTAAACTGTTCATATTTTTTCGGAATCATTGGGATACTATGAGAGCTTTGAATGATGTATTTGGTAAGGGAGCATGATTTTAAAGTACGTTTGAGGTAGATGACACTATTGAAATGAGCAGAGAATTTTTTTTAGGTTTTGAAATTATTGCAGAAAGCTACAACGTTTTTGAGATTTGACTGAGGTGTTATGATGTTATTATTATGACGACGATGTGTACTATGCTGTTGAGATATGTTTATGATCAATAAGATGATGCTACCGTATATGAGTAATAAGAAGTATGTTGGAAACCAAGAATCGTACTTTAAGAGTTATGAAATGTGCGTAAATGCGTGACTGTATCACAATGCTGACGAATATTTTATTTGGACACTTATATTTATAGGATTTTCTTTCTACAGATTTGCAACGCTAATTCTTGACCTGTGAAATATTTTTATGTGAGACTGTCACTGTAGCGGAAACTGCTGTCGTAAATATTTCCGTAAGAAAGTTAAGTGACCACCTGCACGTAATGCGTCGCGGGCACCCACCTGGGCGACAGCCGCCCGAAAAAAAAGCATTAGCCTTTCAGCGGCACAGGTAGAAAAAAAAAGGGGAGGCCATATCCTTGCTATTGACGTTCCTTTGTAGAAAGCATCGCAAAAACGACACGGTCGAACTTGAAAACATATGATTACACTGTGGAGCTCTTAATTTATGATATTTACTGAAATGCTTATGAATTGATGGGAAATATTCTTACATCTGCAAACCTGATAATGACAAGTGTCTTTCTACGAGAGTTGAGAGCTACTGACTTACGAAATGCCACATAGCTATTGAATGATGTTTTTATGCTTTGGTTTGCGTAATTGCTTATTTCATTTGACATCTGTTTTCCAGCTGTGTTGCAGCATTGGTTTCATAAAATAAAATTAAATGCATTTGCTAATGTGAACACTTTCTGTCAACAGATCTATTAAATAATTACTTTATGATCCACATTCTTCGAAAGAGGAGCTCTTGGAAAGGAAAGAACAATAAGAAGGGACTAGTAACAGTAACTGGACACATAATTTTCTTTTCAAGTACATGGTAATATTTTTTTACAATAAGTTGTTGTGGTGCACCACTTTAATTACATAGACATTAAGATGTGAATATACATTTCCCTTATCTGCATTGTTGTTTTTACTGTAATATTTTTTCTGCTTGAGCTATGTCACGTTTAGGTATAAGTTGCTGCTGTTTGCCAGGCATAGTGTTATTGAATTTGACTTTACATTATTCTGTTAAGCATGATTTATTTTTATTGTTTGCTGCACATTGCCTTAGATTAGTTGTAATATTACAATTGCATTGCTAATTTCTTAATGCTGCTTGCTTCGCAAATCTGCGTTTTTCTTTATTGCTGTTTATATTAATTGTTTTATGTGATGCTGCATTGCCTCGTCCCTTAGTTTAGCATCTGAGTTCAGTAGATTTAAGTTAGCTTAACAGGGGGTAGACTATATAAGAAACTGACTATGGAGAATAGGTAAAGAATGCATTGCGAAGTTATATGAAAAAGATTTGGGCCCAAATGAGTATTGTACAATCAGAAATAATTATTTTGCAAGAAATATGAACAGAATACGGAAAGCAGGCTTAGATAGGACTTTTGGGAATAATGATGAACAAAGGGAGATCTCCATGCAAAATACTGCAGTAAAACAAACCCTGTCCTTTCCCTTTTGTGTTATCCCACTATATGTTTGTGTACCCTTGTGTATTTGTTTTCTTCCTGTCTCTGTGTACTGTTTCATAGAACTTTTTTCTCTTCTAATACTAAGTTACATTCACTATGATGAGGAATACTGTTATCCTCGAATATAATTGGCATTCATAATATGTTATTTACTTTGTAAAGATGTTAGACATTATTAATTCTGATCTGTTTAATGCTCATGTGTGAAGTTGATGTTTCAAAAGTTATTGTGATCTTTTATGTATGTACTCATGTCATATTTCCACTGATGTATATGTTAGTTCGATTCTTTTGTAAAGCCTGTACTACAAATGTTATCTGTATTGTTATGTTTTTAATGATGTATTCTGTACCTTTGTTATTGTATTCTCATGTTATAAAATTGTAATTGACACCAGTTTATCAAACTAAGTAACTTGTAAGCATTCATTTCACTGCACACATTTCCGTTGGTCATAGTATATGGACAATATGTGAGAAGTAGGGACTGATAGTGTTTGCACGTGTGTTAATGATTCAGCAAGGGACTGGATAACAGCATTGCTGGTTCTAAGGACAGTTCCAAAAACTTTGTGAGTGCACAAGTGGTGGTTATGGACTTGCTATATTATCCGCAAGACTCTTCAGTGGTGATTGTGCACCTGCACAGTCACAACAGATGGCTGCTGGCCATCTCTACCAGGACTACAGTGGGTCTGCTCTGTGATGACCTACCCACCAATTTTCTTCAAAACTTCGACTGACTCTGCTGTGGGTTTGCTCTGTTGTGGCGCATTATCTGTCAGCATGTCAAGAGTCAGCACTGTCTTTCCGTTGGAAGGACAACGCTACTTCTTCAAGACTGCATGGAAATCCACTACTTCCGTGTGCATTTTCTTCTACTGCTCAGACTTTGAGGAAAACACTACTATTGTACCTTGATGAACGATCAGGACTGTCTTTATGGACTGTGAGAAAATTTGAGCTTTTGACCAACATTGTATCAATAAGTGTGTGCATTTGATTTCTTTGTTATTGTAATTATGAAAATTTTTTCAAATCTGTATTGGCCACTGCCCAAACCAATTTGTAAAATTTTTTGTGGGGAGCATGGGGGCTATGTAAGTAGGCTGTTTAGGTTTTTTATTGGTAACGCCACCTCTGTATGAAAATCACTGGCTGTGCTGTGTGCAGTCTGTGGCTGCTTTGCATTGTTGTAATACTCGTCATTGTAGTGTTAGGCAGCTGGCTGTGAACAGCGCGTAGCGTTGCACAGTTGGAGGTGAGCCGCCAGCAGTGGTGGATGTGGGGAGAGAGATGGCGGAGTTTTGAAATTTGTCATGAACTGCTATATCTATATATGATGATATTAAGGTAAATACATTGTTTGTTCTCTATTAATATCTTTCATTTGCTAACTATCCCTATCAGTAGTTAGTGCCTTCCATAGTTTGAATCTTTTATTTAGCTGGCAGTAGTGGCGCTCGCTGTATTGCAGTAGCTTGAGCAGCGAAGATTTTTGTGAGGTAAGTGATTTGTGAAAGGTATAGTTCAATGTTAGTCAGAGCCATTCTTTTGTAGGGAATTTTGAAAGTCAGATTGCGTTGCGCTAACAAAATATTGTGTGTCAGTTTAAGCACAGTCATGTATAATTGTTCAAAGGGGACGTTTCATCGTTAGTAATTCAAAAAAATTCTAATGTTTCTCCAGGCTGACCTGCTCAAAGCTCCATCGAATGCCTTTGGCTGAATAAAAGTGTCTTCTGTGTGCCAATAAACTCCCCCAAGAATTCGGCAATAAGCATTCACCACATTCCACGAAGAAGGGAAGTAAGCGTAGTCCTCAGTATACTACATCTAATAAGCAGGCCTTCCTAGAGATTAAACGCTGTAATAGTAGGAAATGATATCCACCTGGAGCTGGTTACATACATGGCAATTTTGTAACGATAAGCGATGGTTGTCCGAAGATATTCACCTTGTAGTGGAATACACACTGGTAATGAATATGATGGGTCTCGTAGCCCAGTCAATATGCGAATCGGGCAGAATGTTCTAAATTAAGTACAAGAAGTGATGTTTTCCGCTGTGTTGGTAAGGAAAGGAGTATGCGGAAAATTATGCACAGAAGGAAGTGAATAACAGTAAATGTATTAAGATACCACGGAATAACTTTTACGGTAGTGGAGACAGTCGTAAGGAGCAAATAGACCTATTGCAGGGGAAGTCAGAAATTGGAATATATGCACCAGACAACTGAGTACATTGTGGGAATATGTTTCTCTGAGATGAAGGGGTCCGCACAGAACAGGACATCGTGGCGAGAAGCATCAAACCAGTCAGACGAGCGATATGCAAAAATAAATAAAAATAAAATTCAGCCAACGTACTATAGTTGATTTTGTAGACGACATACTGTTATTATTTTTAATCAACCTAGCTACGATTAGAAGCAGACTTGGAAACGTGTAGTGGTAATGATAAGTAAGAGGGGACTGGCTGGTTATTGTGCTGTCATCTCTGGCGTTGTCAGCTATAATTATTACATACACATAAATTGTCAAAGACAGCAGGCTGGCAATGTTTTAAAAAAGTAGCAGTTTTCCCTGACATTCTTTTGAAAATGGTGTCGCACAGGCTTTTAGCATGTCACTTGACACTTTTCTTCGTCTATCGTAGGTTTGGCGTGTAGGAAGTAGGATGGTTGGTGCTAACACACTGTTCGTGCATCCAGCATCGATCGACTGGGCTGCGTCAGCGGCAGAAAGCAAAGTCCCGTAGTCCGCCCCCGTGAACAGGCTCCTGTCGTGGGCGGACACACCACTGACGTCACCACCCCGTGTGACTTCTTGAGGCGACCCAAATCAATGTACTACTCTCTCTCTTTTTCGCTCTCTTTCTCTATCTCTCTCTCCGTCCGAACAGGCTTCGGAAGGCCCAATGGTACCAACCGTCGTCTCGTCCTTGGACGATAGACGTCATTGTATGCAATGGAGGGGCACGTGGTCCGCACACAGCACTCCAGGACGTTGTCTGTCTTCGTGACCAGTACCGTTACTTCTCAGTCAAGTAGCTCCTCAACTGGCCTCACGAGGGTGGAGCGCACCCCGCTTGCCAACAGCATTCGGCAGACCGGGACGGTGACTCAGCCGAGTGCTATCCATTGTTTACTAAAGTGCAATATGTCGAGCTACGCCATCCCTTTGTAAATGGTTGTGTTCAACAGTTCAAAGGTTGGAAGAAGGGAGGAGCATTTAAACTGCAATAGGACAATGCCTCTTAAAGTTCCGTGATTTTAAGCGAACCCATACTAGTCGCGGGAAAATTCTATAGCAAGTCAAACACGTTAGATGCTGATACACCCAGTATTAACAGGATCGCGACTGCTGGTTGGCACAGTACTCAGCTAGTCGTGAGGGTTAAACAGTCATCTGTAAATAAAAATAAAGTTACCAAATTAATTTTCTTCTTATTGAAAGCGAAATCTCTGCGCCACATTACCGTAGCACGCCGTAAGAGGAGACAAAACAAAATAGTGCAGCCCACTGATAAAATGGAATATCATTCGGTGCACGTTTTCTACATTTCATGGGAGAACAACACCGCAACAATTAATGTTAAGTTTGTGAATGTGCATCTGTCATTGTCAACCTTTCTGGAACCATTATCCCTGAGTGCAATCATATAGTAGCTAGTTCCCCCCACAATCATTAACATTAGCGCCTAAATAATTTTCAGAATGAAAAAGAAATTTCTTTGAACACTTTCATTTTTAAAAGACGTCGGGAGTGAAGTTACGCATCATGCAGCGTATTGCATGACGTCCTGTGGCTGCACGAAAAGCAACATGGTGGCGTTGCTGTCAGGTTTCCTCCGAGCCATAATCCGTAGGTAGCGGTCATCCACTGCACTAGCAAACCTTGGACGGCCTGAGCCAGGCATGTCATCGACAGTTCCTGTCTCTCTGTATCTCCTTCATGTCCGAACAAAACCGCTTCGGCTCACTGCGAGATGCCTGGACACTTCCCTTTTTCAGAGTCCTTCCTGGCACAAAGTAACAATGCGGACGCGATTGAACCACGGTACTGACCGTCTAGGCATGGCTGAATTACAGACAACACGAGCCGTGTACCTCCTTCCTGGTGGGAAGTCGGGAGCTGATCGGCTGTCGGACCCCCTCCGTTTAATAGGCGCTGCTCATGCATGGTTGTTTACATGTTTGGGCGGGTTTAGTGACATCTCTGAACGGTCAAAGGGACTGTGTATTATCAGTTTCAGCATCTGATAATATGATAATGTACTTGACACCAAGTAACCTTTTCTTAACCTAATGTAATGACTTGAAGATAGTTACCTGAGAGACTGGTTGTCGACTAATAAATATACGTCACAGCAGATTTTGATGGTTTCGTGGCTCCGTTGTTTAAATAAATTGAACATGTGTAGCGCTGTTTACAGAATATTCACGGTCGGCCGCCGTGGCCGAGCGGTTCTAGGAGCTTCAGTCCGGAACCACGTGGCTGCTACGGTCGCAGGTTCGAATCCTGTCTCGGGCATGGATGTGTGTGATGCCCTTAGGTTAGTTACGTTTAAGAAGTTGTAAGTTCAGGGGACTGATGACCTCAGATGTCAAGTCCCATAGCACTTAGAGTCATTTGAACCATTTTTTGAAGAATATTCACTCTCTGATCAAAATTTTCAGGACACCCCTATGTAGTGCGGAATTAACTACATGTCACGAGAGGATATCCGCCAATATTAAACGACACTGTGTAATCAGTAGAAAAGCAGAAACAGCAGCAAGAACTACTCAAAAGCGCTCGGTGATATCGACTGTGGACTAGACTTTGGATGTCACCTGAGTAACAAATCGATCATGGATATTTCAGCCTTTCCAAAGCGGCCTAAGCCAATTGTTGGAGATCTGAATGCGAAGTGAACACGCGAAGGAACAACTACAGCTAATTTCACAAGCTGCGACATCGTATATGTAATAAGTTTCCTTTAATTTACGTCTATGGTCACAATCTTTTCTGTTTAACAGATTACCGGTTTCGGTCTTTAATGACCATCATCAGATCTGTCTTATAAAAACCAAGTCCTAATCCACTATGGCGGCAGTGCATTAGGACTTGGTTTTTATGAGACAGGTCTGATGATGGTCATTAAAGACCGAAACCGGTAATCTGTTAAACAGAAAAGATTGTGACCATAGACGTAAATTAAAGGAAACTGCAGCTAAACCCGGAGCAGGCATAGCTCATGTATTGAAGGACAGGGCCCATCCATCGTTGCGGACGGTGGTTGTAAAACATGACATCAGCGGAGGGAATCACCCGAGAGTTCGAAATAGCTACGAGCAGTTCCTCATAAGTCACACATTTCTGCAGCCAATGGTAAGACGCTTGGGTGTAGAGAGTGACGACAGTGGACAGTGGATAGTTGGAAAACGCTATATCCTGTGGCAAAGCGGTGGAAGTGGACAGGACAGCAGAATAGTGACGCTTGCCACCAGTTATCAAGAGAACGAAACAGTTACTGTTAGAAGCAAACACAGCGTTGTACAATGGTAAATATCGGTGCCACAGCCCGTGGATCCTGTAAATAATCTATATCGATAAAAGGATGATGATGATGATGATGACGATGTTTGGTTTGTGGGGCGCGGATATCAGCGCCCGTACAAATTCCCGACCTTTGCTCCGTCCAATCTCGCCACTTTCATGAATGATAATGAAATGATAAGGACAACACAAACACCCAGTCATCTCGAGGCAGGCAATTCAAGGAGGTGGGAGGTGATATGTATATGCAGACTGGAGCGACGAATGAAAATTTGTACCCAGGTCGATATTATAACCCTGGTGTGTAACTTTTCAGATCTCTTGAACCTATTTTCATTTGTCGCTTCGGTCTTCTGTACACATCATAGACGTCAAAGACTTGAAATGGTCTTTGGATCCATATAGTTTCATTTGAAAAAAAAAAAAAAAGACCGTGACCGTAACATTCCTCACCTGGGTACATCTGTTTTCAAGTGGAATGATAGTAGCATAGTGATGCCTGCCTCCAATTACGCTCCAGAAATTAGAAATCAGCGTGAACTTCTTTACAGGTCTTCGTATGTTAATTACTGGTAAATAGATTTCAGTTGAGGTCAAGCAAGGTTGGTGTTTGCCACATAAAAAGTTACTTGACTAATTTTTTATCACCCTAGGGCACATTGTGGGGCGGCGGGTGGAAATGAAAGTTATTATTATTCCTATTATTTGTTGCCGTTCTCAATGCAGGCTCTCTAACTACAATGTTGGCAACCAGAAAGTGATTAGCAAAATCGTGATGCCTGTAATTAGAGTTTACTGTGCCCACTCTGATGGAGAAAAAGTTATTGATCATTGAAGATCATTACTCTGAGGATTTAGGATGATGCCTGGGATTCATAGAAAATACAGTTCACTATAACAATTTTCACTATATTCTGAAAACGATAAATCGTAAATTTCCAGACAAATGATTACCCTTATCAGCTATTGCACTATCAGAGCTTTTCAGAGTCTATTGCGCGGATCCTATTGCCCCTAGATAACGAAACTGTTCAATAATCGTTATCGATATAAATGTTCAAAGTATATGCTCGCCAAAATTTGATGTTAATACTTATCAAACGCCACGCTAGTAATGATAGAAGGTCTGTCCTGCGGCGACACGTGAAAATACGACATACGCTAACTGCGACTAAATCACTGGAGTCGTTCCATAATTAACACTTTACCCCAAAGCGAACTCATTGTTAAGTGCATATCGAGTTACGTAATAGGTATCCAAGGCTGTTCCTGGCAACTGCACAAACGCGACACGGCTTCCAGCACAGAGTGCGCGCTGATATGAATCTAGAAGAGAACTGGGGCCTTACTCCAGCTCGCACGGTCTTATTTACATAGCCACGGTGCGGTCCCCCGAAGGCGCAGCCGACAACATTTGCCTTCTTAACCAGCACCTCGGGCTAGTAAAACACCTCTTCATGTTACTAAATAATTAATTGCTTCATTCGCTGAAGGCCAAAGAAGCTCTCGATTTAATTGTGCAATCACCACACAGGTAAGTATCTGTAATAAAATTGTGATGTGGCTACATTAAATACTGTTGGCGAGAGATTTATTTTAGTTGTACTGCACGCAATAGATGAGCTCTGAACTTGCCCTTTGGAGAGACGCTACAGTTATAGTTTTATAGCTACCTTTTTGAAACTTCTCACCTCTTTGTTATTATAGCGTATCTCCATTCTACCTAAATCTAAACATCCTAGCTTTATCTAATCACTTATTTAATCCATATTGCTTCCGAACTTTTAGGACACAAAAACAGAAAATCATGAATTTCAAACAAAATATCACTTTTTGATCTCCAGCATGCTGTTTCCATTAAATTACAATGAAAAAGGAATCCGAACACAAATTTTGAAGTTTCTAGCTCCTTCGTGTTGCGCCAATGATTTTTACGTAAAATGTCCAAATTTCGAAAACTGTTTAAGTTACCAAACTGAAACTTAACACATTATTATTTTAGCATCATTCCTGACATGCTATCAACTTTTCAGATTATTTACTTTACTTTTAATGTACTGCGCAACATTCGTGACATCATAGCTAGTTACAGCGGACTAGGCTGCCACACAATGGAAAGCATACGAATTCTATATGGCGTGAGTAGGCTGCTTCCCTACAACATGTCTGTGCGCCAGCCAACGCTCAACCAACTGAGGCATTTCTGCATGCCTACTCCATAGCTTCAGTCCCCCAGAACTTTGCGTAAGAAGCTCGTAAGAGGTGAACATGCATATAGAGTGCGTACAGTTGTAAACAGCTCAATAGGTAACGACCAGTGAGACACTAGCGAATGAAGGTTCCGCTACGTTTGCTGTGGAACGATTTAAGTTTGCTAGTTTCTATTGCTACAGAAGTGATTCATAGACTGAGTGGGAAGAACGAAAGACCGAAATCAGCGGCTTAACAGCTCAAGTATAGAACAGCAGCTTCTGCTCGCTAAGTTTTCTGAAATATTATTGGTCGTGTGACAAACAGTAATCACTGCAATTGAATATTGACCCTTGTATTGACCCTTGTACGACGAATACTAGCGCAAAGCGTTCTTAATTGTAGCTGTGTGACATTATCTGAATGTATTTGTCACGGTTTTGTCTTGTAGGGTACGTTGCGCTACAGGTAGTGTATAATCCCCTGCAGCAGCATTGGCTCGAACGAAGATTTATGTTAAATTTTTCTTTTTTTTTGCATATACTAAGACTCTCGTGTCACGGAATTTATTGTAACACACCAGTCATTTGTTTCATTTGGTCGCATCTCGTGGTCGTGCGGTAGCGTTCTCGCTTCCCACGCCCGGGTTCCTGGGTTCGATTCCCGGCGGGGTCAGGGATTTTCTCTGCCTCGTGATGGCTGGGTGTTGTGTGCTGTCCTTAGGTTAGTTAGGTTTAAGTAGTTCTAAGTTCTAGGGGACTGATGACCATAGATGTTAAGTCCCATAGTGCTCAGAGCCATTTGAACCATTTTTTTCATTTGGCGTGTAAGATCGGAGCCAACAGAACGGGCCTACAGTTAGCTGTGTGTCTTCTAAGACACGGACGTGGAAGAGCAGTGGCTCCGCTAGCATTAACAGCTCAGTTTTCCTGTTCATTTTTTATGTAGTGGAGGCAGAAAAATATGAATTTCTAACCGCAAAGTCAATGATTAATCACTATCATAACGATGACGATAGTGACAATACAGCTGGTAGTGAAATGTGAATGGTGGTAGCTTCATGTACTGTCTTGGTAAAAAATGATTACCAATATCTTTAATGTGTCAGATGATATTCGAGGTGATAAGAATAAAGAGGGAGACGCTGTCGGTAATGACAAAAGAACCTACTTCACTTCCGTGAGGCACGCCAGACATTTGTCTTCTATCCGCGTGATCCATGGAGTGTCATGCTAGGATTGTTATGGAGATGAACCACCCCTCTCCATGGGTGTGAAAGCGGACGAAGTCCGCTACAAGCAGACACGTCGCACAGGGAGCTAACATCAATATTTGTCTGCAGTTAGCAGTTTACCGTTAGTCTCGAAGTTTCTATAGCCGTAAAAGTAGGATAGCGAGTACTTAACGTCCCATCATCCTTAAGGTCGTTACAATCGGTCGTCGTCCTTGATGGGTCGTGTTGGAATACTGTTTCCGTACCCGAGTGTCTCGGTAACGCTGTTTAAGTGTAGTCAGTTGTCTGGTCGGTACCAAATGTTCCCAGCATATTTGCTGCGTTTCTTTTTTCAGTACTACATTTCACTTCCTCCTTTTTTGTGCTGTTCTTCATATTTTTCTGTCTCGGTTAATATTCTTGCTTCTTCGTAACTAGAATACTCAACATCCTCTGTAATCTTTTTCGTATAGTTTAGTCTTTATTTTCAGCTATTATTTTTCTTTTCTGCTGCTGCTTCCAGCACCGAGCTAGCTCCTTCCAGATCCTGCTGCAGATGTTCCATTAACCTGACCACTCTGTGTTCAGAAACTTCCATAGATTTTTTCCTCAACAATTCCATTTTAGTACTTCCACATTTCTTAGTTTATCTGTTCACTAAATTTTTAGCACTCTTCAATAGAATTACATTTGAAATGCTTCCAATTTCTGGACCTCTACATTTCCGATGCACTACATTCCCTTCTATGCAATGCTTCGTCCCAGATGTTTGCTATCTGGGACTTGGTCCTCATTCATCTGACACCAGGAAAGCTCTCTTAATGGAGAAAGCTTTCTTTGCAAGCACTGATCTATTTCTGGTGTCTTCCATGCTTCGACCAACCTTGGTAATATACTACATCCTGAATTACATTATTCATTACATTTTAAATATTCTTTACAGTATCTCCAATGAGCTATGATTGTTGCTACAGCATGTCTGGCACAACTGTCCAATTTCCCTCATATAACGCTCTGCAAGATTTCCCGCATGATGATACATTTTTGCATATATTACAGTTATTCTGTGGTTAGTAAGACCTTCTATCCATGAAGCTGTGGCCCATCGTCAGAAAGTATGGCTTTTGGTTTATAAAATTTCACAAAATAGTCCTTTCCTAACTTAGTTAAAATAACTTTTCCTGTTGTATTACACAAAGGAGAGAGTCTTATAAATATAGAGAATACCTCAACAGTAGAAAGATACAGGCGTAATCTCCTTTCGTCTTCGGCAAAGGGCCATAAATATCCGCTACTGACAATTCCGTCAAATCACTTGCTTTTACACATCGCATGGAAAGCTTACACGATTGGAGAAAGCTTCCCTTGTCAGCACTAATCTACTTCTGGTGTCTTCCATGCTTCCACCAACGACAATAATCTGTCTTCCCAAATATGAAAATTTTGATGTTAAAGTAATTCGTTATCCTCGTTTCTCTACTTTTCGTTACCTACATGTTTACTATCATTATCTTAAAACCATATTCTTACTTACTTTAACGTACCTGAGAGAGTTTTCAGCCATAGCCTCTGATCGTTGATATCTCTTCTAAAATTTGCAGCCTAATAGCGAACGACGTCAAGGGCTTATAACACTACCGTCTGCTACAGCTACACCATAACCTCGAAGCTGGAGGCAGATTGTGAAATAAAACAATCTTAAAGCAACTATGGTATAACGCAACAGAACAGTGTTACCCTCTGAGAGGAATTTTGCTAGGTTGACCGTGTTGTACCTAACGGAAATGGCTTATCGGAAATGAAAGTCAGAATTACGTAAATATTTGTACAATAACAATTTTGCCTAGCTATACTGTTTAAAGAATAAGGAAAACGGTCGCCAGCCTAATTAGGCAAGAGAAAGATTAACGTTCTCGTTTAAGAAAGTAGTTATGAGTAACTTTAACGGATAAACACAACCTATACTTGGTCACACGCGAGTGCAATGAACTCTGACACATACATATGTTTACGGTAAGATTGAAGCTAGCAGCTAGAGCAGCACAAACTATTTGCAAACATATAACAGATACCGAAACACTATTACTTTCAGGACTTGTTCAAACTGAATGGTATTTATAACATTACTATTAACATTCACTGCAGGATCATAAATTGAACATAG